>NW_024080900.1:0-612798 GCF_003009895.1 Hyaena hyaena | reverse complement strand
ATTTTTGAATAACAATCTTGTCTACAGAGTCATGGTCATCAAATGTTACAAAAGCAAAGCCTCTCTTTTTGCCACTGCCTCGGTCAGTCATGATTTCGATCACTTCAATTTTCCCATACTGTTCAAAATAATCTCTTAGATGATGTTCTTCAGTGTCTTCTTTAATGCCACCAACAAAAATCTTTTTCACAGTTAGGTGGGCACCAGGTCTTTGAGAATCTTCTCTCGAGACAGCCCTCTTTGGTTCTACAACTCTTCCATCCACCTTGTGTGGCCTTGCATTCATGGCCGCATCCACCTCCTCCACAGTGGCATAGGTGACAAATCCAAAGCCTCTGGAGCGCTTGGTGTTTGGATCTCTCATTACCACACAGTCCGTAAGCGTTCCCCATTGCTCAAAATGGCTCCTCAGACTCTCATCGGTTGTTTCAAAGCTCAAACCTCCGATGAAAAGCTTCCGCAGCTGTTCAGGCTCTTTGGGAGACTCTGACTTAGACATGACGGCGGTGGGAGGGGAGACTTTATCGATGCTTACTCGGCGGCGTCCACGGGCAGAAAGGCCATTTTGATTTTCTTTATGAAACAGCCAGTTCCAGGAACTTTGGGAGATAGTTATAGATCAGGAGTATGTTTGCTGTGTTCACCCTAAGATTCAGACCAACCTGGATATGTCTAGAACACCATATAAGTAGATACTAGGCATTCCTGGAAAAGAAAGTATGCCAAAAGAAGAATTTACATATTTATCCTGAGAACAACTGGGCAAGTCAGAGAGGAAGGGTGATTTAAAAGTTTTTTTAAAATTTTTTATTTATTTTTGAGAGAGAGACAGAGTGCAAGCAGGGGAGGGCAGAGAGAGAGAGACATAGAATTTGAAGCAGGCTCCAGATTCTGAACTGTCAGCACAGAGCCCAACACAGGGCTCGAACCCACAAACCGTGAGATCATGACCTTAGTCGATGTTGGATGTCTAACCGACTGAGCCACCCAGGAGCCCCTGAGGGGAAGAGTGATTTTAAGAACAGCTCAGTGGTTATTATTCCAAGAACTGTCTGACTTAGTCCTCATGAACCAAACCTCTAATCCTTGGAGAAAGGACCATGAAAATATGGAATAAAAATAAAAGAGAGTTTAGTGGGATCTATGTGGGACATTCAGAGGCATTTTCTAGCAAAAAGGAGCCCCAGGAGGAGTAGAAACATAATTGTCCCACTTAGAGTGATACTGTTGAAACACACATTGATAGAGGGTAAACATTGGACTAGCCAGGAAGCCTAACAAGCCTAAATGAATGGGGAAGAAGGAGAGGGAGAGAGAGAGAGACAGAGAGAGAGAGAGAGAGATTGAGAAGCAGGGCCACATTTGCAGAGAAGGAGAGGAGGAAAATGATGGATACACAGTGATTGAGCTCAAGCAAGACACTCTCCAGGATTCCCTGAATTATTCAACACGAAGAAAGGCAGAAGCAGAAAAATATTTTTTTTTTTTTTTTTTTTTTTTAGTGATAATCCTGCTTTTTAAATCCCCTTCCCTTTCCTTCCTTTTGATGTGGTCTTGAAATATACAAATTGCGGAAAGGAGTACATAATGTGTATGAGTATAAAGAAAACCGTGCAGAAGTACTTTAGAAGTTACAGGTCAAAAGCATCCTCTCTTTTCTAGATTGAACTTGCTGGCAAATAACTTTTAGGATTTAGTATTGCCAGAGGTTTTAGCTGTTATTCTGTACCCTAAGGATGGAGAAAAAATAACTCCCTCTCACCAGGCTTGAGTTTTCATCAGCCTATTGCCCTTGTTGGCATTTGCAAAGTGACTAATTTGGAAGGTTAGGTTTAAAAATGAGGGACTTTAATTTTATTTCCCTTGTAAAGTTCATGTGAATGAGAAAGTATCCCAGCAGCTGTCATAAATGCATGGTTACACAGCAGCTTTCAGTTATATGGAAGTAAAGACTCCTGTCTTAACACTGTTGACTGAGAGAATGTTCCAGAGAAGCGGATTTGGGAGCCACTTGCCTAATATTGACAAAACAGGGACACTGGCCTGTTTTCATTTTCACTGGGAATGAAAAACTGAGAATTTACAGTTTCAAGATTCTTTTTTGGCTTAATCTCTCTGGCCACAGCACTCCCCGCTCAGCTAGAAGGTGAGAAATCTATGAGCAGTTGCTGGCATTTTCATATATGACATATAAAGAGACAAGTCAAGCGATTCAGTTGGTAGGAATTTTAAACACCATCAGCAAACAGTCACCTAAGATATAAGAACATGGACATGCAACGCAGAGCCAGTCCACATCGGGTGGAAATCCCAGTGTCATGGGCTTTATGAACCGAGGAGCTGTCCAGTTCACCATTCCGATGACTTCTTCTCATTAATGGGCAATTCAGAGAAACACCGCACTACACCACACTGCACAGTAGATCTCCAGATTTTATTTATCTTGCATAACTGGAACTTCCTCATGTCCCCTCCCCACAGCTCCTGGCAACCACCATTCTACTCTCTGCTTTTTGGGATTTGCTGTTTTAGATTCCACATACAGTATTTGTTTTTCTGCGTCTGCCTTATTTTACTTACCACAGTGCTCTCTAAATCTATCTATACTGTTGCAAATGGCGGGATTTCCTTCCTTTTTAAAGGTTGAGTTCCTTCTATACTTTGGATATCAGCCCCTTACCAGATGAATGGCATATGCAGAAACATGAAAAAAAGATGACAGATGAAGAGCGGCTCATCCTAAAGTCCTGGATCCAGTTATACTGGAAGTAGATAATCCCCACTCCCCTCCCTTTTGGAAGTTTGCTTATGTGTGCCCACAAATGTCCCTCTGGGGCTTAAGTTAATTTCAGTTGACTTTCTGTCACTATCATCTGAACCTGTCCTAACTAATCTTTTCATCCTTCTTATGTGTCTTTGATTGTCTTACATTTGATCATTGAGTTTGTAGTAGGCACAATAATGGCCCCCAAAGATGTTTTCATGTCCTAATCCTCAGAACCTGTGAATGTTACACAACATGGGAAAAGGGAAGGAGGGAGATAGCAAGAGGGCCTGGCTTCCAGCTCAGTTTTCAAGATAATGATTCAGGCACGAGCCACAGCATAAGGGTCTGTTACCAGGATTAAGGTCCAAGGTGGGAGGGCTTGATTTCACGTGGTCAAAGTAGAAATCTAGCAATCAGGTCTGAAAATTAATCCAGAATATTCTGGGCTTCTTAAATATTTTTTAAAATATTTATCTGTTTTTGAGAGAGAGAGAGAGAGAGAGAGAGAGAGAGAGAAAGTGAGAGCAGAAAGCACCAGTAGGAAAGGGGCAGAGAGAAAGGGAGACAAAGAATCCCAGGCAATCCATGCTGTCAGCACCGAGTTCAACATAAGACTTAAACTCACAAGTTGTGAGATCATGGCTTGAATCAAAACCAAGAGCCAGACACTTAACTGACTGAGCCACCCAGGTGCCCCCAGTACTTCTTAAATCTTATCATCAGTAGCACTGGCTTCAAAACCTTGAGAGCAGAAGAGTGTGGGAACAGAAGGCACACGCTGGGATCATTGCCCAGTTCTGGGGAAAGACAATCTGAGAAGGAAGACACATCTTCCTTATCTTAAGATAAAGGAAACCCATCATCCTTAAGTCTCCACCAAAACAAAGTGTTGGGATCTTTCACTCCTTGTGAAGGGCAGCAATTCTGAATGATAGAACACGAGTCCTGAGATAGACCCAGAGCTCATATGGTCTTCTTTTAAATCAGTGTTTCTCAAAAATTTCTCCCTGGGCTACCAGTTTTAGCTTCATTACAACTGAAAATCTACAGTCTGTAGTCAAGGGTTCTCAGTCAGGCTGCCTTTAGACAGCCTTGGGTGGGGGGGTGAGTGCAAAGGCTAGAGATATGCGTTTTAACCACCTCCTAGGTGATTAGGAACCACTGTTTTTGTGGTTCTTAATCATCTAGGGATGATATCCTAATGGTGGATGAACTGAATTGGAATTTCTTTTTTTTAAATGTTTATTTATTTGGAGAGAGAGAGAGAGAGCAAGCTTGTGTGTGTAGGGGAAGGGCAGAGAGAGAAAGGAAAGAGAATCCCAAGCAGGCTCTGCACTGTCAACACAGAGTCGGATGTGGGGCTCCATCCCACAAACCATGAGATCATGACCTCAGCTGAAATCAAGAGTCAGATGCTTAACCAGCTGAGCCACCCAGGTGCCTCTGAATTGGAATTTCTGAGAGTGCGTCCCAAGCACTGGTATTCTAATGAACAGGTTGTGTTGAGGAAAGCTGGTATAGAAGTTGGTAAAGTGACTTTCAAAAGTACGCTCAACAGAACAGTGGTGGAGTTGGAACTGGAATTCAGCCTTTCCTAAAAATACAGCCTGGGGGTGCCTGGGTGGCTCAGTCAGGTAAGCGACGAACTCTTGGTCTCAGCTCAGGTCTTGATCTCAGGATCATGAGTTACAGCCCTCCACTGGGCTCCGTGCTGTGTATGAAGCCTATGTAAAAAAAAAAAGAAAAAGAAAAAGAAAAGAAAAAGGAAAAGAAAAAAAAGAGCCTAACGGGTCTCCAAAACTGAGCGAACAAGTACCAAAATCAGAGGAATGGAATTGATGATTTTAGAGAAAGGGCAGTAGGTTAGCATAAGCTGGGACTGACTGGGGGCTACTGGGCTGTTTTTATGTACTAGCCATGACCTGGTGCCGTGGGCTGACTGTGTTTACTCAGGGATATACTGGCACAAATAGAGTTCCTGAGCAACTACCATGAAATTGCTGCAAAAAAAAAAAAAAAAAGCAACAGCTAAAACAATCTTAAGCGTTTTTCAGATAATGTTCTGTGCACTCTCTTGCTATTAAGAACTCCCATAGCTGCAGGTGACCCTCCAAGTTGATGAGCAGGTACCTACAGGGACATACGGAGCCGGCTGTGAGCTGAGACGGACACTTTCACTAGATGCCAGAGGAGAGAGAAGGAATCAGTGTGTCTTCTATCCTCCTTTTCTGAGTGTGTGGTTTTGTGTTAGGAAGGCAGGTCCATCTCAACTTCAACTTGCACTGATCTCTTGGTGCCTTAGCTCCACACACAAATTAAGTTCCTCGTCAATAACAGTTGAGGAGTTTAATCTGCTGCACCTTCTGGGGGTTTATGTATATTGTGTGTGCCGTGGGCTCGGAATTTCTGTTTTCTGATAAGTGGAGCTGATTCTAGTGGCCACTGTCGGTGGATCTAAGTAGCGAAGTCCCTTCCCCCGAGGGTGGCTGGCCCTTGTCTTTATTTTTGTCGCTGGCTTAGTTGTGAGTTTTCCTTGATGCTTCCGGTGTACATGGGTAAGGCCCGAACGCCAACAGGTACGATTTAGGGACTTAGTCTAATCCAGTGCTGCTCGCGGTGGAATCATCCGCTCAAGACGTAACATGGTCTTTTTTTGTTCTTTTCTGCTCTGCAGGCAAAGGCACTAGCTGGCAAATTACCCGGATGGGCCTTTGAAGAGTAAATCACTTAGGATGGAGGCTGGTGATGCTTCCCTGGAAGAGGCTGGTGGAAGTATGGACATAGAGCCCTTTCCAGGCAGAGCGTTATCGTGACAATGATAATATACACATGTTCTTTCTGGCAGAGTATTTTTATTGACTTAAAAGAGGGGAATGAGATCCCTCATCTGAGGGCCTTACGGACAATCCATGGATCTATTCTGAAGGAAGCAGATAAGTAGCCTCATTGTCAGGAAGACTGGTGTGCTTTGGTGTTAAAGTAGGACAGGAAAATAGGGCTCCTGGGTGGCTCAGTCGGTTAAGTGCCCGACTTCAGCTCAGGTCATGATCTCACAGCTTGTGAGTTGGAATACCGAGTCTGGCTCTGTGATGACCTGGAGCCTGCTTCGGATTGTGTCTCTCTTCCTCTCTGCCCCTCCTCCACTCTCACTCTCTCTCTCTCTCTCCCTCTTTAAAAAAAAAATTAAAAATTTTTAAAAAATAAAGTAGGACAGAAACCACGATGAGGTGAGTGAGGGACTCACACTGGGCACCAAAATTAAGGGGCTCTGTAAACTCAGCCATCAAGGTAAATCATATTTTAGTGCAATGTTTATTTTTAAAAAATAAGAATTCATGCAAAAAATGCACACTGAACAAAATATCCAAATTTTGAATAAAGCCAGGATCAGTAACAGTACCCTGTTGAACCATATTCAGATCTGAACAAAAGGAAAAGCTGGAAATGCTGATTTTTAATAATGAGAAATACAGAAAATAACTCATAAGAAGGAGTGTAGCAAATCAATTTGAGATGAATTGCAGATCTAAATGTGAATGGTAAACAAGAAAACTTCTCAAAAAGAACATAAATTTCTTAATAAACTAAGAGTAGGCAAAAATTCCTTGGACTCAAAAAACACTAACTCAAAAGGAAAAAATTTAAAACATTGAACTCTAATAATATTAAGTACTTTTGCGCATCATAAGGTACCATTAAGAGGATGAAGAGGAGGGGCGCCTGGGTGGCTCAGTCGGTTGAACATCAGACTTCAGCTCAGGTCATGATCTCAGGGTTCGTGGGTTCAAGCTCTGTGTTGGACTCTGTGCTGACAGCTCAGAGCCTGGAGCCTGCGTTGGATTCTGTCTCCCTCTCTGCTCCCCCCCCCCCCACTTACATCTGTCTCTGTCTCTCTCTTGAAAATAAATGAACATTAAAAAAATATTTAAAAAAGAGGCTGAAGAAGCGAATCAGAATGGGGAATATATTTGCAATACATATGTCTAACACAAGAATCAAATGCTGAATGTATTAAGAACTCTTACAAATGAAAATAAAAAGACAGACAACCCAATAAAAACAGGAACAAAGAACTCGAACTGATACTTCAAGAGTATATATCTAAGTAACCAACAAACATGAAATAAGAGCTCATTTTCATCACTTATGAGGGAAATGAAAATCAGGGCCACAATGTAACACCAGTACATACCTACCAACATGGTGATAATAATTAATAATAATAATAATAATAAACAATAATAATAAAGCAGAGAATGCCAAGTATTGATGAGGGTGTGGAACAACTCAGATCATCTTACACTGCTAGTGGGGGTACAAAAGGTACATCCCTCATGGCTCAGCAGTTCCAAAGGAAATTCACACACATGTTCACCTAAAGACATGTACAAGGATGTTCAACATCATTAGTTGAGTGGGAAAATGCTTGTTAAAACCACAATAAGATGCTACTACATATCTATTAGAGTGTCTAAGAGATGTCTATAAGAATGGACTACACTAAGTGTAGTAAGGATAAGAAAAAACAAACTCTCATATATTCCTTCCTGGTGGAAATATAAAATGGTACAATCAGTTTGGAAAATAATTTGAAAATTTCCTGAAGAGTTACACATGCACCTGCCACATAACCTGCTAATAAGTATTTACTCAAGAGAAGTGAAAGTGTATGTCCATACCGAGACATGTACAGGAATGTTCACAGCAACTTTATCTTCAATAGCCACAACCATAATGCCTATCAGCAGTGAATAAGAGAAGCGAATGGTGGCATATCCTTACAATAGAATACTATTCAGCAAAGAGAAGGGAAAAAATTACTGATACACACAACATGGGTAGATCTCAAAATCTCTTTTGAGATTCACTCTTCTGAGTGAAAAGAGGCAGACAGAAAAGAATATATATTGTGTGATTCCACTTATATAAAAGTCTAGAAAATGCAAATGAAACCCTAGTGAGAACAGGTTAGTGGTGACCTGTGGATTGGGGTCAGTAGGAAGATGTGAGAGGGAGGGGTTACAAATGGCACAGGAGAAAACTGTGGGTGCGGAATGTTTTGTGATCTTGATTTCAGGAATAGTTTCCTGTGTGTGTGTCAAAATTTATCAGACTGTATACTTTGTATCTGTGCAGGCATGCTAAGAATATCACAATGAAAACAATTTAAAAATTACAAAAAGACTTTGCTCTCAAGTGGCTCATTGCAGAGAGCAGTAGATAGATAGATAAACATACCATTATCATGCACATATTTGGCTCAGTTATAGAAGACTTCAGCAGTGGGCAGAAGGAAGCAGACCCAGAAATGCCTTCTGTCTGGAAGAATCAGAAAGACCCCCTCAAGAGAGGGATGACTGGTGAAGTGCAGTTTTTTTTTAATATTTTTATTTATTTCTAGGAGAGAGAGAGAGAGACAGCGTGAGCAGGGGAGGGTCAGAGAGAGAGGGAGTGACAGACTCTGAAACAGGCTCCAGGCTCTGAGCTGGCAATCAGCACAGAGCCCGACGCGGGGCTCGAACCCATGAACCGCGAGATCATGACCTAAGTGAAAGTCGGACGCTTAACTGGCTAAGCCACCCAGGCGCCCCGAAGTGTAGGGTTTTAAAGTAATGCAGTTTAAGACAGGGCTAGAGATGTACTTAGACAGCAGATGGTGAAGGGCTTGTATGCCGTGTTAGGAAGATGTAAGACAAAGAGAGCAGTAGAACCAATGAATATATTAACAATATTAATCCCATTTTTTGGAGGAGGCCCATTTTTCTCAGTAAGATTTATGATTCACAAATCTATCATCAGTGTGTGTGTGGGGGGGTGGGGCTGGATAGATAGGAAGATGGTGGCATAGGAAGATCTGAATTCACTTCTCCCATGGGCACACCAAATCTATAGCTACTTGTGGAAGAATCCCCTCTGAAAAAGAACTGGAAATAGCTGAACTGCTCCCCTACAACACAGAATAAAATGACCACACTGAGATGAGTCGGAGAGGTAGAGACACGTCTCACTAAAAACTCCGCCCCTGGTGTGCTGACCCACAGTAAGGAGGGATCTCCAGAGTCTAGACTTTCTCCTGGAGTAGCAAGATGTTTGTGCCCTACGTCAGGCGCCTCAATCCTTGGGACATACAGAGAAGCAATGAGCTCTCAAATGTTTTGCCTTAGAAAACCAATAGGGATTACATCCAAAGGACCTAAAAATGTGGTAGGGAATTTAGATATACCTTTTAAAAAAATTTTTATGTGTTACTTATTTTTAAGAGAGAGAGAGAGAGACAGAGCATGTGTGGGGAAGGAGCAGAGAGAGAGAGAGAGAGAGAGAGAAGGAGACACAGAATCTGAAGCAGGCTCCAGGCTCCACACTGTCAGCACAGAGCCTGACATGGGGCTCGAACTCATGAGTTCGAGAACTCATCGAATATGAGATCATGACCTGAGCCAAAGTGGTACGCTCAACCGCATGAGCCACGCAGGTGCTCCTTAGAGTCACTTTTTAAAGGACTCGTGTGTGGTTTTACTTGCCATAGACCCAGTGCAAAAGCAGTTCAAACCCAGTTTGAAAAGCACTTAGACTGCACGTGAAAGAGATTCATTTGCTAACGGTAAGGCATCTGTTGAAGAGGACAGTTAGAACTCTCTCCAGAGACGGAGGCATTGGCCAGTCGCATTTTTGCACTCTCCATCTGGTGCAGAAAGGTGTGCAGGCACAGCACTCCCCCACTTCCATGCCGGGGCCCCGGGGTATAAGTAACCACGGCATTCTCCTGCTTTCTTCCTGGAGCTGGTGGGTGCACACAGATGTGACACTTTTCTGCCTTGCAGAATGCTGATGACCACACACAGCCAAGGCCTTCTTCCACTCGCCAGGACTGGTGGGCATTCCTGCCCCCTACACTCTCCAGATGCACTGGGGAAGTCTGCTGGCATGCGCACTCCACACAAAGGATGTGCCTGATTGCCTGGCCCCGGTAGTCATGGCGGCCTGCGTTCATGGGCTCCATGGGGCTGTAACAATTGGAAAGACAGTTCTTGGCAGACTCTTGCCTTCTGGGCACTGCACAGACAGTAGACTGAAACACATCCATAGGCCTTCTGTGGAAAAGGCTTATTTACTTGTCTTGGAGTTTCAGCCTT
Organism: Hyaena hyaena; assembly: GCF_003009895.1. Classification (NCBI taxonomy): domain Eukaryota; kingdom Metazoa; phylum Chordata; class Mammalia; order Carnivora; family Hyaenidae; genus Hyaena; species Hyaena hyaena. Next base: position 602,898 of record NW_024080900.1, on the reverse strand, counting down.
AGGGACAGGCTTCAGGTCTGCCACACACCTAGAGGCTAGGAAGGAGCTCTCAGGGAACATAGGCATGGGGACACCATCCTTGAGCTCTCCCTGGCCTTGCCAGAGCTCACTGATACCTCACAGAAAGGAGCTTATACACCCATCTGGAGCCCTGAGTTGTGCAACTGTCCCCCAGTGGGCACGTCCAGATCTCCTGGTCTGGAAGCCAGCAGGGTTTATGATCATGGCCCCGCAGGATTGTATATATTTGCATACTTTAAAAGTTGTTGCCTGAAAGTCTGGCTTCCAATCAGCCTGCAAGTAGGTGCTAACTGAGATCTATCCCCTTGGGACATAGACAGGTCTTGGCGCATCCACAAAAGTAGGAAAGTTAACTATAACTAAAATGATTAGTTAAAGGGCACATCAATTAAAAAGACATAAAATGAGAAATCAAAAACAACAAGCGTTGTGTGGGGTAATTTCCTACCAACTTAAACAACATAAAGTAGATGTTTTATACACACATATATGTTTTATATATGTATATATACATACATATGTTTGTTACATATAATGTTAATGTTATATATACATATATAATGATGTATATGAACTTCATGGCAAAAGCCTATAGCAAATTCACAAAAGTTAACAAGAAAAGAATCTAAACATAACACTAAAGAAAGTCATCAAACCACGTGGGAAAAGAGCAAGAGAAGAAAGGAGCAGAAAGGAACTATATAAAAACAGCCGGAAAAGAATGAACAGAATGGCAATAAGTTGAAACCTATCAATAATCACTCTAAATATAAAGGTGCTAAATTCTCCAGTCAAAAAACATATAGTGGCTACATGGATTAAGAAAAAAGACTCATCTATATGCTGCCTCCAAGAGACTCACTTCAGATCTAAACATATACACAAACTGAAAGGAAAGGGATGAAAAAATATATTCCATGCAGGTGAAAACTAAAGGAAGCTGTTGTACCTATGCTAATATCAGACAAATAGACTTTAAAACAAAGACTATAACAACAGATAATGAAGGGCATTACATAATGATAAAAAGTCAATTCAACAAGAAGATATAACACTTATAAATATATATTCACCTAACACAGAAGGACTTAAAATATATAAAGCAAATATGAACACACGTAAAGGGAGAAATTCTCAGCAGTGTAGTAAGAGTAGGGGAATTTAATACCCCACTTACATCAATGGATAGATTTTCCAGACAGAAAATCAATAAGGAAATTTTGGCCTTAAATGACATAGTAGACCAGATGGCCTTAATAGATATATACAACATTCCATCTAAAAGTAGCAGAATACACATTGTTCTCAAGTTCACATAGAACATTCTCCAGAATAGATCACATTAGACCAAAAAACATGCTTCAATAAGTGTAAGAAACTTAAAATCGTATCAAGCATCTTTTCTGACCACGATGGTATGAAGTTAGGAACCAATTTCAAAATTAAAATAGGAAAAATCACAAAATATGTGTAGATTAAAAGCTACTGAGATACTATAGGGCCAATGAAGAAATCAAAAGAGAAATAAAAAATAACCTTGAGACAAATGAAAATGGACAAACAACATTCCAAAATCAATGGGATGCAGTAAAAGTGTTTCTAAGAAGGAGGTTCATAGTGATACAAGCCTACCTCAAGAAACAAGAAAAATCTCAAACAAAGAATCTCACTTTACACCTACAGGAATTAGGGGGGAAAAGTCCCAAATTAACAGAATAAAGGTAATAATAAAGATCAGCAGAAATAAATATATTGGAGACTAAAAAGACAATCGGAAAGATCAATGAAACTAAGAGCTGTTTCTTTGAAAAGATAAACAAAATGATAAACCTTATCTAGGTTCACCAGATTAAAAGCTTAAATAAATACAATCAGAAATGAAAAAGAAATCAATAGTTATCACAGAAGTACAAAGGATTGTAACAGGCTGCTATGAACAATTACATGCCAACAAATTGGAAGAAATGGATGAATTCCTAGAAACATACAATCTTCCAAGACCGGGTCATGAAGAAATAGAAAATCAGAATGAACCAATTACTAGTAAGGAGGCTGAATCAGAATAAAAAAATCTCTCAACAAATAAAAGTCCAAGACCAGATGGCTTCACTGGTGAATTTTACTAAGCACTCAAAAAAAATTTAATATCTATCCTTCTCAAACTCTTTCAAAAAATTGAAGAGGACAGAAAGCTTCCAAACTCATTTTATGAGGCCAGCATCACCCTGATGCCAAAACCGGACAAAGACATCACAAAAAAAGAAAATTACAGGCCAATATTCCTGATGCACGCCCAAATCCCCTAACTATATATGCAAAAATCTTCAAAACCATTAAAAAAGCAATTACATCACAAAAAATTATAGGCCAATATCCCTTGAACAGAAATGAAATAATCCTCAACTAAATATTAGTAAACCAAATTTAGTAATATTAATGATATATTAAAACGATCATACACCTTCATCAAGTGAGATTTATTACATGATGCAAAGATGGTTTAACACACACAAATCAATAAATGCGGTACACAATATTAACAAAATGAAAGATAAAAATCACATTATCGTCTCAACAGATGCAGAAAAGTATTTGACAGGATTCAAAATCCACGTATGATAAAAGCTCTCAACAAACTGGGTATAGAGGGAATGTACGTCAACATAATAAAGGCCATATATGACAAGCCTACAGCTAATATTATACTCAGTGGTGAAAAGCTGAAAGCTTTTCCTCTAAGATCAGGAACAAGACAAGGCTGCCCACTATCTCCACTTTTATTCAACATAGTAGAGTTTTTTTTTTTTTTTTTGAGAGAGAGGGGGTGGGAGAGGGGCAGAGTGAAAGAGAGAGAGAGAGAGAGAGAGAGAGAGAATCCCCAGCAGGCTCCATGCTGTTAGCTCAGAGCCCTACACGGGGCTCGAACTCACAAAACACGAGATCATGACCTGAGCAGAAACCAAGAGTCAGGCACGTAACTGACTGAGCCACCCAAGCATCCCAAGAGATTTTTAAATATAGATGTTACAGCCTTCATGTTAACCACTCAGAAATTATTATTTTTTAAAAAATAGAAAATTGACCTAATTTTCAGACAATGTTTTCTGCACTCCACATTCTTTTTTTCCCCCTACATTTACTCAAACTTTATAAACGATACCTGAGGGCATAATATAAGGAATTTGCCTTGTCTCCTCCCCCATCCCCCACTCATATATCTGTTCAAGATGATTTTGCTTGAACTTGCCTTTTTTGGTCTCACAGTGAAAGATACAAGGAAGATCTATTTGAGCTAACCAGAATCTATCCGTGGGATATTTGTGACTGTATCTAAGAAAAAAAAGCTCTCTCTTTTATTTTCTTGAATTTTTTTTTTATATGTAAAAGTCAGCAGCTTTCTTCAGGTGGTGAAAGGATGAAGGCAATGGTTTGAGAGAACCTCATATAAGAGTACAAAGGGTTTGATACCATGTTCTTCTTGCTCATATTCTTATGTGATCAATGATTCAAAAAGTTCTTGAAGCAAATGAAGAACCCGAGAAATAATTGCCCAACTTGTAGAAACTTAACAGAAGCAAAAAGAAAAAGGCCTCATCTATAATGTAATTCTCAGACTTCAGACTGTACACTCCATTCAGACAGAGAGAAATCATTCTTACTGTCTTCTAGGGAGAAATACATTTAATATTCTCTCAAGCACAACCCCCCCAACTAATTCAGAATATGTAGGATTTGCTTCCACCTTCTGTTTTCATTTTGAAGATGTTCTAGAGTTGGTAGGAAGCTTCTCTAGCTCTCGCCAGGCCCCAGAGGGGTTTTGCCCCAGGACTGATTGATAGAACATGGTCAATGACTGGAGGGTAACTTGTGCTCTGCACAACATCAGCATGTTGCACACGTTCATTAAATGTTCAACACAAAAAACATCAAAAGGGAGTGTTCTCTTTCACAATGTTGATATAAATCTTTTGGCTCAGTTTGGGTATTTCAAGGGATGTTCATCTAAACTACACTTGTTTTTGGGAAAGAAGCAAACGTGTGTGTAGCTCAATAGCTAGACATTTGAGCCAAAGGGTTGCATTTCCTCGGTTTCGTTGAAATTTCACATAGTTACTTGTATTCTTTTCTTGAGGGGAAAGGGGATCAGCAGGCAGTATAGTAAAATCAAAGAATATTAGATTTCACAGAAAACTTAATGTTCACGTTACCAGAATATCATTTTACAAACAGGAACAATGATTTGTTCAGAGTTCATACAGCTGGTAAAAAATAGCCCCAGAACTCAGGTCTGTTGACTCACGATCTTTCCTGTAGCTTAGTGAAACTTTATTTTTCTAAATAAATAAATTTGGATAGGACTAATACCTCATCCAAATTAGTCACAATATTATTATTATTATTAACTTTCTGTACTTACTTAGATGTACTTATGTATTTTCTTTTGTTGTTATTGCTATTGCTGTTTCCTGCATAGTGCTTCTAACTTAGTTTAGTTTTTTCTGACCCAAGTATATCCACAAGTTAGAGTTCTATAAATAAGGATCTGTGGATGGTAAACTTTATCAAAATGTGCATGGAAATATCTTCATTTCATTTTGATTATTTTTTTAAACATTGTACCTTAATTTTATTTAGGAAAAATTTTAAGTAAGATCTCCACGAAACATAGGGCTTGAATTCACCATGGGGTGGAGGTGTCAAGAGTCACATGCTCTACTAGCTGAACCAGCCAGGGGCCCGTTTTACCTTCATTTTTTAAAAAATATTTTTTTATTTATTTTTAGGAGAGAGAGAGAGAGACAGCGTGAGCAGGGGAGGGTCGGAGAGAGAGGGAGATACAGACTCTGAAATTGGCTCCGGGCTCTGAGCTGGCAGTCAGCACAGAGACCGACGCGGGGCTCGAACCCACAAACCGCGAGATCATGACCTAAGCGAAAGTCGGATGCTTAACTGACTAAGCCACCCAGGCGCCCCTACCTTCATTTTAAAGTATAGGGGGACAGAGTTTGAGAAAGATGAATCCTTACAGCAGAAATGAGGGCTGGTGTTTAAAATCTTGACTTTCTGGGGGAATCAGGGAGTGACCAACCGTATCGCCTCCAGTCTATCCTCTCCAATGGGCAGCGTGTGCTTGCACCATTAATTTGCATCTTCTAAATTTCGTTTACTGGAAAATCCCTTGACAAAACAAAGGGTGAGGGTGGGGTTTTGTTGTGGGAGTGCAGATGGAGGAACACATGAAATCTGGAAAGATTTAGAGTTCACAATACCTTCCTCCTCCCTTGCTCAGACACACTAGGTTAACTCCAGCCCAGACTGTTCCTATTCATCTCTTTATGGCCCAGGGCATCTAACAGAAGTTGCACAAAACAGACCGTATTCACGTCTCATCTTTCTGTGAGCAGGAACCATGCGATTCCAGAGAACTCTTAGGACCTACACGCAGCTGTATTCCCACAGTCCCTTGGAGCGCTGGTTCTCAAATTTGGCTGCACAAAGAAATCACCGGAGGAACTGAAACATTTACTGATGCCTGGATCCTATTCCCAGGAGTTCTGATTTAAATGGTAAGAAGTGAGGCACGGGCATAGGGGTCTTTTAAAGCGTTCCAGGGGACCTTAACGTGCAGCACAAACAGAACAGCTTTTTTGGAGGGGCGTCTTCCTTCTCCGGACCTATTTTGTGGGTCAACCCTCCGGGGGTTGAACCTCCGGGGGCGAGGTTCTCCAAGGCCGGCCCTTCATTTTGATTATTAAAAAATTGTTTAACTGTGTGTAGAATTTTGCGTATAGAATTCTAGTTGACTATAAAAGATCTTTTACTTTCAGTATTTTAAAAACACTACTTCCTTGCCTTCTGGTCTTTATTTAATCACTGCTGAGAAGTTGCTATTATTCTAATTGTAGCTCTTTCATACAGAACTATCTTTTCCCTTTGGTTATTTTATTTTTTATTTTTTTAAGTTTATTTATTTGTTTTGAGAGAGGCAGAGAGAGCAAGCAGGGGAGGGGCAGAGAGAGAAGGAGAGAGAGAATCCCAAGCAGGCTCCACACTGTCAGCACAGAGCCCGATGCGAGGCTTGAACTCGTGAACCATGAGATTATGACCTGAGCCAAAACCAAGAGTCAGAGGCTGAACCAACTGAGTCACCCAGGTGCCCTATCCCTTTGGTTATTTTTAAGATTATATTTTTATCTTGGGGCTCTGCAGTTTCACTAATATGTGTTAAATAATGATTTTTATTTTTCTTCATCGTGCTTGGGAGTCAGTGTGCTTTGTTAAACTAAGCGTTCATATCTTTTACCAATTATGGAAATTTTAAGCTATGACACCCAACATTACTTTCATATTTTCTATATGCTCTTGTTATTTTCCTCTGTTTACTGTTTTAAGATATTTTCCATTCTATGGAAATGAAACTTTTCATTCTGTCTTTTATGTCTCTTTAAAACTTTCACACATCCTGTTTCTTTATTTTCTTCCGAATTCTAGCTTCCAGTGCTGTAATCCTCTCTTCAACTGTGTCTATTATGTGATTAGGTTCCTCTACTGAGCTTAATCTCAGTAACTGTGTTTGAATTTCTAGTAACTCTATTAATTTCATTTTCAAATTTTCCTGATCATTTTATTGTCTTGTTCTTTCCTTGTGATTTTCCTTTTATATCCTAATAATTTTAAGCATGCATATTTTAGTAATATCTTATTGTTCTATGAATTTAGATTCTTGGAGTGCCAATTTTCCTAATATTGTACTGACAATCTTCTTGGGTTTGTTTTCTTGTATGTTTTCTAATTTTTCACTGAGTTTACTTTCAGTGGGAAGAATTAATCATTATGTGAAAATTAAATGCAATCATATTTGAGGCAGTGTTGCTAAGGTGTGGTTCTATATTTGCTTGTACCAGATAATTTGGGAGTCTTCCCATTACATAGCCATTTTTTATGTCTAGCTCTCAGCATTGGTATTTGTACACCATCATAGAGACTAAAATCTTTGGAAGTGCGGAAAAATTTCATTTAGATTTTATTCTAGAAAAGGATTATAGCTAGTGAAATAGGGTAGACGAGTCACTTGGAAAGGATACAGAGATCCACCAGATGCCATTTCTAGTGCTTCTGCATAGACAGCTGAGCTCCTTAGTATCCGGCGTGTGAAATTTTGAAAACTCTAAAAGGAAGAGAGTCTCATCCTTCCAACACTGACAACAAGTAGCAGCTTGTATTCCAAAGGATGCAGAGCTGGAAAATTCATGTTCTGTACTTAACACTCCCAACATGTTCAAGCTGCTCTTCCCTTCATTGAAAACTGAGTGCACAAGACATCCTTAAATATGGTTAGCATCTTGGAATTCTAAGTTTTATCTTCCTGCTACAACACATGCTGGCTTCCTGCAGATACACATGGCTTCCTGGCAGTACATCTCAGGTGGGATCAGATGCAGATAGCTTGTGGTTCTCATAGCAAGGGACTGATTTAAAAGCTTAGGACTGGATTTTGTTGGTACTTGTTTGACATTAAGGATGGTAACAATGATGGCTAATATTAAGATTAAGATACAGGGGCACCTGGGTGACTCAGTCAGTTAAGCACCTGACTTCCGCTCAGGTCATGATTTCATGGTGTGTGGGTTCAAGTCCAGCATTGGGATCTGTGCTGGTGACTTAGAGTCTGCTTCAGATTCTATGTCCCCCCCCCGCCTCCCCCACCCCTCCCCCGCTCATGCTCTGTCTCTCTCTCTCAAAAATAAACATTAAAAAAGATTTGAAATAAAAAACGATTAAGAATCATATGGGCCAGACAAACACGTAAATGCTTTACATTAAGCATGTCATTTAATCATTCCAAATCTCCGAAGCCCTCTAGTTTGTCAATCAGAAAAGTGTAAGCTGGAGAATTTAAAACTTGCACATGGTCATGAACTTCAGGGAATTTGGATTTGAATTCAGGCAATCTGATTCCTGCATCACACTCTTAAGCTCAATGCATTTTGCTGTTACTGCTATTGATACCTGTTATTCTAGCAAGTAATGCAGAGAAAATAACTTTTATGGTAACAAAGAGCTACATTCAGAACGGTTGCAGCATTTGAAGTATAATTATCAAACACAATAGCGTTCTATGACCATTTCAATTTCAACACGTGTCCTACTTCGCTATGAACCACCAAAAGGTTTCCAAATGTCACTAATTAGGTATATGTATTGTCCAGATCATGCTTGCTCCCAGAGGCAGCTCAAAAATCCTTTGTTGGTTACTGTATCCTGAGTTTCACCTTGAAAAGAATGGTTTCCATAATGCTTTTTAGTTGTAAACATTTTAAATAAGATTGAAAGGAGATAGGTAGTATTTTGGCAGTGGTTAGCCCTCCTGGAATTTGTCAGGGCAGAGTAAACAATCAAGTATTAACTACTGTTTTAGTCATTCGGCTTCCTTCACACCTAAGCGTCACCTCACCAATATCCTCTTATTTTCTTCATCTGCTCAACCTTAGGTGCTGGCTTGGGTGTCAGTTAATGGAATGCCAGGAATGACAGCTGTTGTAACTCCTATGAGAAAACAGTGGGGTTTTTTTTCCAGCAAAAAAGAAAGAGAACAAAGTAAATTCTAGCTTTTGAAAATATTTTTTCTATTGTAAAAGTACATGATTACTCAAGAAAATATGGGAAATGGAAAGAAGGTAGAAAACTCTAGGCCAGTTTTAACAGCCAAGGCAATCACACAAATAACAGATTTGTGTATTTCCACCTTGTCTCTTTTATTTGTATAGTTTTATCGTTTTGGTGTTGCTAGTTAGGATCACACCGTGGAATCAAATACCTTCAGGTTTTTGTTTTTCCTGATATTATAACAAGTGCTTTTCCAAACACTGTCTCTATGGAGACATACATGCTCCCCATGTTTAGTGTGGGTGATGTATTTCTACCTGAATTGGGTGCCAAACGTTTACTGCTATATGAAGTCCTTAAACAGTAGAGGTGTGTTTTGTGGCAGCCAAGGCTGGAAAGTGCCTTCCATTCTCTTCACATCTTCTCCTGAACTAGTAAGCTGCCTCCTACCAGGATTTCTTCTGGTTGTCTTCATCATTTGGTTAATCTTAATGGTCACCAGGGTTGTATAACACTGCACTATATAAAGGCAAAGGACCCTCATCAACTCTTAATTGCCTGCTAATCTTCTGTAAATAAATATCTTGAAGGTATCTTGAGTCATTGTGAAATAAATATTTTGACATGCTGGATGATATGCTTCATCTTCACTCATTCATTCCTAGGCCCTGCACTATCATTTAATTACATTCTATTGGCCATTAGGGCTCAGAACTCTTTATCAGAACTCAAAATAGATATCAGAAGGAGGGGACACCACAGGATAAATCCGATGACCTTAGCAATTGCTCAAGTTAGGGGAATGGCATTCTTCGGCCAGGGTCTCATATACTTAAATAGGTTTAGTAGTAGTTAAAACATTAGTAGTGTTAATATATGTTTCTCCCATGTTTTATTTTTTTTATTTATTTTTTTAATTTTTATTTTTTTTATTTATTTCTAGCAGAGAGAGAGACAGCATGAGCAGGGGAGGGTCAGAGAGAGAGGGAGTCACAGACTGAAACAGGCTCCAGGCTCTGAGCTGGCAGTCAGCACAGAGCCCGACGCAGGGCTCGAACCCACGAACCGCGAGATCATGACCCAAGCGAAAGTCGGACGCTTTACCGACTAAGCCACCCAGGCGCCCCAATTTCTCCCATGTTTTAATTGCTATTAAACCTATCCAAGCAGATGAGACCCTGGCCAGTGGGTGCCAACGTGTGTGTGGAGAGAGAGAAGATAAGAGAAATATTTCAGAGATAAGTAGCATTGTGACAAATCAGCCCTCCGACAACATAGGTGCAGTCCAACTTTAAAAAGAGCTTTCTTGCATTAACTTCTCAGCTCCTTGAGGTGTTTATCTCTGTGTCCTTCATAGTGCTGAGCGGAATGCCTTCACATACATGCTCAGTGAGTATTGCCTTTCACACCATTAAAAGTCCTTCGGGTTGAATCCCTCATGGCTGCTGGAGTAAAAGTACCCATCTAAAGAAACAGGGAGGCACACTGGGCATATTGGAAAGAGCAGGAGTTTAAGAGTCAGATGGATCTGTGACATTGTCACAGACTAGCTTGGCAAGTTAAAAAAAAACTTCTCTGAGCTTTATGGATTTTTTGGTAAAATTCAGAAAAACTGAGGGTTGCTGTGAGGACTGAAGGAGATAATGCATGTAAAGTCCCTCATGTTAAATCAGTTTTTGTTTCCTATCTTCATCCTTCCTTTTGGTTGGTTAGGAAAGGCATTAAGCTCTTTAGGAATGTTATTTGCCACACCCCTGGACTGGATATAACATCATCCACTTTTCTGTGACCAAATTGCTGATGCCTTTGAGGTTTCAGGAATCCACTAGGGGTCTTGGAACATGTTCCCCACAGATAAAGGGGGACTGCTGAAGTCATATATAGTCCATAATACATAATCATCACATAGTCATAAATAGTGCATACATAATAGCCACATATATCATCCAAATAGCATAAACATTGTAACTAGTGTTTGCTTAATATCTTATAGCCTGTAAGGAACTTGTATGTATTTTTTTAAATAACTCTAGGGAGGAGTGGAAGCAATACTTAACATTTTGCATGAGTTGAAATATCTGAGAGAAATATATGACAAATGACAGAATTACATTTAAAACAGTATTAGCACCTATCTCAACATCATAAAAGCCATATATGAAAAGCCCACAGCTAATATCATCCTCAGTGGGGAAAAAGTGAGACCTTTCTTATTAAGGTCAGGAACATGACAGGGATGTCCACTCTCACCACTGTTGTTCAACATAGTACTGGAAGTCCTAACCTCGGAAAGAAAGAAAGAAAGAAAGAAAGAAAGAAAGAAAGAAAGAAAGAAAGAAAGAAAGAAAGAAAGAAAGAAAGAAAGAAAGAAAGAAAGAAAGAAAGAAAGAAAGAAAGAAAGAAAGAAAGAAAGAAAGAAAGAAAGAAAGAAAGAAAGAAAGAAAGAAAGAGAGGGAGGGAGGAAGGAAGGAAAGAAGAAGAGAAGAGAAAAGAAAAAAGAAAAGGCATCCAAATTGGTAAAGAAGAAGTCAAGCTTTCACTCTTCACAGATGACATATACTCTACATAGAAAACCTGAAAGACTCCACCAAAAACCTGTTAGGATTAATATGTTAATTCAGCAAAGTTTCAGGATATAAAATCAATGTGTAGAAATCAGTTGCATTTCTATACACCAATAATGAAGCAGCAGAAAGAGAAATCAAGGAATTGATCCCATTTACAACAGCACTAAAAACCATAGGATACCTAGGAATAAACCTAACCAAAGAAGTAAATGGTCTGCACACTGAAAATTATAGAAAGTTTATGAAAGAAATGGAAAAACATTCCATGCTCATGTATTGGAAGAACAAATATTGTTAAAATATTGAACAATATTTTATAATAAATATTGTTATTTATTATATATTTTTTGTTATAATAAATAACAAAAAAGCTGGTTTGAAGGCAGCACTCCAATGTTTATAGCAGCACTGTCAACAATAGCCAGATTATGGAAAGAGCCCAAATGTCCATCAACTGATGAATGGATAAAGAATATGTGGTACATATACAGTGGAATATTGGAATATTACTCGGTGATCAAAAAGAATGAAACCTAGCCATTTGCAACAGTGTGGATGGAACTAGACCGCATTATGCTAAGCAAAATAAATCAGTCAGAGAAAGACAAATATGATATCACTCATATGTGTAATTTAAGAAACAAAGCAGAGGAACCTAGGAGAAGGGAAGGAAAAATAATAAAAATAGAGAAGGAGACAAACCATAAGAGACTTTTAAATACAGAAACAAACTGAGGGTTGTTGGTGGGGTAGGTGGGTGGAGGGATGGGCTAAATGGGCGATGGGCATTAAGGAGGGCACTTGTTGGGATAAGGCGTAACTGGGTGTTGTACCTAAGTGATGAAACACTGGGTTCTCCTCCTTAAATCAATACTACATTTTATGTTAACCAACTTGAATTTAAATAAATAAATTAAAATAAATTAAAATGAATGAATGAATGAATGAATGAACAACCCAATACTGGCAGGTGAAATGGCGAGCAGAAAAATAAACAATTGGAAATAAAACCCAACTAGATCAAAGCAAAGTCTTAGACTTAGGAGGGGAAAAAAATTCAAAAATTTTCAAAAGTATCCATTTATTCAACCCATTATTGAGCCCCTTTTACATGCCAGGCACTCTGGTAGGCTTTGGAGGGACAGTCTTCATCAGGATAAAAAAAGGAAGATGGTGGAAGAGATACACAGTAAACAAATACATGTGAACTATGACTTCAGATAGAACTTTGTATCTGCATTAAAACAAGTCAAGCGAGGTGAGGGGTGGGGACAGATGCATGGGCCAGGGAGGAAGTGACTGAGTGGAGGCCTGAGTGGATGTAGTGAGCAAGGCAGGGAAGAGTCCCGGGAAGGACTCAGGAGAAAGGTATGGGACAGGCTGGATGGGGGTGCAGGATGGATGGAAGACCAGTTTGGGGAGTGCAGTGAGAAGGGGCTGGACGGGGGAGGGCTGCTAGGAACAGAAGCCAGACCTTGCAGGGGACTCTAAAGAGTCTGGATTTTATTTTGGGTGTAAAGAGAGTATCTTGGGGAGTTTGAGGCACAGCAGTGACTTGATTTGACTTGTGTGTTTCAACACTGATCATTCTGGTGGCCTTAACTGTGGGTGGACAAGCATGGAAGCATTCAGATGAATTTCTCTTGACTTCTGTACAAAAGTGCTACGAACTGAATTGTGTCCCCCTCAAATTCATATGTTGACATCCTGACCTCCAACGTGACTTTATTTGGAGATGGAACCTTTAACTAAGTAACTAAGGTTAGGGCCCTAATCTGATAGGATTATTGTCCTTATAGAAACAGAAAGAGGGGCTCCTGGGTGGCTTAGTCGGTTAAGCGTCCGACTTTCGCTTAGGTCATGATCTCGCGGTTCGTGGGTTCGGGCCCCGCGTCGGGCTCTGTGCTGACTGCCAGCTCAGAGCCTGGAGCCTGCTTCAGAGTCTGTGTCTCCCTCTCTCTCTGACCCTCCCCTGCTCACGCTGTCTCTCTCTCTCTCTCTCCTAGAAATAAATAAAAATATTAAAAAAAAAAAAGAAACAGAAAGAGAGGCTAGAGGAGCTGCCCTTTCCCTCATGCACATAGAGAAAAGGCCATTTGAAGATGAGCAGGAAGATGGCCAGGAAGAGATGTCTTACCAGGAACTGAATGGGCTGGCACCTTGATCTTGGACTTTCAGCCTCCAGAACCGAGACAACATAAATTTCTGTTGAGTAAACCACCTAATCTGTGATATACTGCTATGGCAGCCTGAGCATATAACACAAAAGCCTTGTATGAGAAGCACTTGAGAAAATGTTTTGTTTTGTTTTGTTTTGTTTTGTTTTGTTGACCCTACAACAATGTGTGAGTGGTGCCGGGCTGAACTGTCAGAATGGTTAAATTAACATTAACCCACCCTGTTGGTGTTTGTTTCCTTCCAGGGACAGGAGAGCACGTTTGTGTTCTGCACAGGTCAAATTGCATCTGAAACCCATATGCATGTCTGGTACTGCCTTTCAAGACAATTGATGAGGGAAATATACCCATTACAGCAGAGGAGAGAGTTCTGGAAATTGCACTGTATGTGGAAAAATTCAAGGAATTAAGGATGTCCAAAATGGAGAGAAGAAAGTTAGAGGTGAATAGAAATGCTTACCTTCTGGACTGAAAGGGTAGGACCACAGAGAGGAATCTTCAATCAGATTTTGCCTGACTATCAAAGGCCTCTCTTGCACACTTATTTAAAACTGGGAAACATTACCCCAGAAAGAAATGCTTCCTGTCCCTGGAAGTGCTTTCTAGGGCTACTAAAATGTCTGTAAGGTGCCCAGCACAGTGGATTCCCATTCCTTGAGGGGTCCTTCAGGACATATGCATGGGAAAACAAACTAGAAAAGCAAACTGTTTCAATGAGGCTGGGCACTAAGGTCATATTTCAGAAATAACTATACATGTCTCAATAATATGCATGAAATCAAATACACAACCAGGCTCCAAATGTGCTACATTCTTTATTCATTTGTGCAGTTCTTGATACGGAAAGTGTGCCCCCCGGGCAAATGAATATTCACATTATGGATTTTGACGTTGCTCTTCATATTTGTGAAGTAATGAGTCTATTCCTTTCTTCAATATTGAAATCATTTTAGGAACAGAATACAAACAAATGAACTTCCATAAACAAAAAGGCATTCTCTTCATGATTATCAATGCAATGCATGTTCATGGTAGAAAATACACAAAGAGTATGTAAGATAAAAAATAGTAACCCAGATTCCTATTTCTAAGAGACAATCATGATTAACATTTTAGTGTACTTAATGCCAGGCTTTTTACTATGTATAACCATATGCGTGTTATAAACTACAACTATGCATACACCTACATATCTCTTTTTAAATTTAAACTGGGTCATATAATTTTCACAATACATAATACATTATGAGGAATGCCCTGTGTCATTAAAGAATTTGAAAATGTGATTTTTTAATAGCCACATCATATTCCATGCATGAATTTACCACCAGCACAATAAATTCCAGTATTTTCCCCACTGAATATTTACAGTATTCCTGACGCTGCCCTGTTAGAGTTAACACTATCATCAACATCCTTGTACAGATACCTAGGTATACATCTTTGATTATTTCAAGATAATTACAAAGGGTAGAATTAATGGGTCAGTGCATCTAATTTGTAAACTTCTTGATAGAAATTGTCTGTCAAATTACCCTCTGGAAAGATTGCAGCGGTATGTATTCCATTATGGGTACAGAAGGCATCCAATTTCCAGGACTTCCATCAACGCAAAACATGTTCTTTAAAAATTAATTTTGCCACTTTTGATAAGCCAGAGTGTACTTTCAGTTCCATTATAATTGATTTGATTAGCAAGAGTTATTTTTTCCCCTCTGGATAGTTATGTGATTTAATTTTTTGCTGGGGAGGGTTGTCTGCTTATGCTTTTTGCTAATTTTTCTATTGGCATGCGTCTTTCCCCTCTTAATTTGTAAGGGCTTCCCATTATGTAAAGAAATAAACTCTTTTTAGTGTTTGTCTTTTTTTGAACTTGTCATTTTTCTCTCAATCTACTTTTCACCATCATTGACTTGCAGGGGATGTTTTAGAAACCTGTTTGGTTAAAACTATGCATCTCTTGGGGTGCCTGGGTGGCTCAGTTGGTTAAACGTCCGACTTCGGCTCAGGTTATGATCTCACAGTTCATGGGTTCAAGCCCCCACATTGGGCTCTGTGATGACAGTCAGCTCAGAGCCTAGAGCCTGTTTCAGATTCTGTGTCTCCCTCTCTCTCTGACCCTCCCCTGCTCACACTGTCTCTCTCTCTCAGAAATAAATAAAACATTAAAAGAATTATAAAAAACTATGCATCTCTTCTTTTGCAACTATTTTTCTGTTAAATGCCTACAAAGTTCTTTCCAACCTTACAATTAGATAAATATTCAGTATGTTTTATTCTAGTTTTTATGGCATTTAAAAACTTTCGCTCATATCATCTTTTAAATATACTGTGAGGTATAAATTGAACTTACTTATTTTCCCGAATGGTTAATTATTTGCCCCACATTATTTACTGAATATTCTTTTCTCCTCAGCTATCTGAGATTCTACCCCAAATGTATTAGTCCATACATTATTACTATACATTTATAATTACTAAAACTCTACAATAAGTTTTATCAATTAATCTCTTGAATGGTATTATATAAGATTGGCAAGATGTTGGTTATTTATTTTTTAATTTTATTTTAGAGAGAGGGAGAGAGTATGACCACAAGTGGGGGAGAGGGGTAGAGAGAGAAAGAGAGAGAGAATCTCAAGCAGGCTCCACACTTAGTGGGGAAATGACATGAGGCCTCATCCCACCCCAAGAGATCATAACCTGAGCCAAAATCAAGCGTGGGCTGCCTAACCAACTGGGCCAACCAGGTGTCCCATAATGTTGGTTATTATTGAAGCTGGGTAATGGGAATATGGGGGATCATCATGAGGATTCTCTTGCTTTTACTTTGCACTTAAAAGTTTCTCTAATAAAATGAGTTCATTGCAGTTACAATTGTATGAAATCTAAGCCTTCCTATTAGAAATCCTATCTCGTTCTCAAATTCAGTATCCAATCAATTACCATCAAATTCTAACAGTCATTAAAACATCATCACAGCCTTAGCTCCGGCAGCCTTCTCGTCTTCTCCGGACCTTTAGCCTTCGGGCTCCCTGCTGCAGCTGTCCACAGCCCAGACCTTTCTACCATGTTCTTTCTTCTGTGCTTCCTTCTGCGCTGAGCTGCTTTCAAGCCACGTCCACTGTGCACTCTGGAATCTGGCCCAAGTGTGCTGATTACTCTCTCCCCAGAACTCTGTCCTGCATCTCACCTTGGTGCCTTTTCACGCAGCTTTCTCTGCCTGGAAAACGTCCACCCTTCTTGTCCACCTGGCAAATTCGCGTGGATCTTCAATACTCAAGGCGGAAGGGGGTGGGGGGTGTGCATAGGTGGGGGGCACCGGCTGAGGAATTCTTCCCTGGGTCTCCACAGCACCCCCAGTCTGAGCCAGCTGGTGGCTCTCTGCTTGGGACTCTCACCATTGAATACATTGCAGTGTATTTGTTCATCCAGGTAGTCATTTTTTAATTTTAAATTTTTTTTACATTTATTTATTTTTGAGAGACAGAGACAGAACACAAGTGGGGGAGGGCCAGAGAGAGAAGGAGACACAGAATCCGAAGCAGGCTCCAGGCTCTCAGCTGTCAGCACAGAGCCCAAAGTGGGGCTCGAACTCACAAACTGTGAGATCATGACCTGAGCCAAAGTCGGACTTGACCTACTGAGCCACCCAGGTGCCCCATCCAGGTAGTCTTAAAGGTATCTGAGAGTCACATCTATTTGTATAACCTCGGTGCCTAGTAAAGGATCAATCAATGAATGGCTGATTTGAAAATAAAAATAAATAAAAGGAAACAAACAAATGGAAAATCTGCCCTGTAAGCCCACATGAAAAAAACAAAAAACAATTATCCTAAATTGGAATTTAATTATGGTAATTTTTCTGTCTCTCATTTCCCAAGGATGGCTGCCCTTCAGGTTCTGTCCTAATGAGATGCGGATTTACCAGGAAACTAATGGACCTTAAGCTTCAGGGCCCCTTATTATACACACTCCTTCCCAGACCCTGGAGGAGCCTGGAAGCATGTTCACATGGTCATATGATATTATAATATTTGCAAAATATAAAGCTCTCTCCTTCCATTTCCTCTCTTGTTGGATGGTGGAAGAGCGAGCCTGGGCACTTTTGGGATTCAGCTAAGGGGAAGTTGAGTACTTTGAGTGCGGTAGGGTCTATTTATATGGTTTGCAGTGATTTCTGTGAACGGTTATGTTGTGGTTAGCTGAGCTGGTGTGGGGAAAGCAGCTCCCGTCCACTCTGATTCATCTGATCTCATGACACAAAGTTGTAGAGCCAGATGTCCTATGGCGACATGAAGGCATCCCAAGGGACCCAGTGCCTGAGTAATGTGGATACTAGAGAAGCATGGTTTGTAATTTACTATATTAAAAGCTTATTTATGGAAAATCCTCTAACCGTCAGATATGTACCATTTGGTTAGTCAAACAGATATTCTTGCCTCTCGATACTTCAACTATGAAATATACTATTATATTTAAAAAAGTTTTAACAGGAATTGAGCAAAACAGAATTTCTCAGAATTCCTGTATTTTCATAGTCCTCTAATGATATTGTCACCAGTGATAACCTCTGTGGATGAAGTTGAGAGACTGTATGCATGTCAGTATCTGAGCTTGACATTACCACATTAAGGACCAGTGATGACCCTGAACTATCAAAAGCTAAACAAAATTTCACCACCCCTGCTACAAGACTGAATTAGCTTTCTATTCTATCAGTAGAAAACGAGATTATAATGAAATTGTAGTTCTGTGAAGAGGTTATCTTAGATTGTAGGGCCAAACCTAGAGGGAAAAGGTGTGTCAGAAAGTTCATCCTAAAAATATCATGCCATTTTTTTTTTGGTATGTTGTGGCATAGGTAGTACTCATCAACTCTTTAAAACTGTATAACTTGTTTTGATTGTAAGTAAATGATCATATTTGTCATTAATTTTATGTTTGCATATATTATTTTTTTAAGATGGCCCCATCAATTTTTTAAAAAATAGTTTATTGTCAAGTTGGTTTCCATATAACACCCAGTGCTCATCCCCACAAGTGCCCTCCTCCATGCCCATCACCCCCCTTCCCCTCCCCACCCACCCTCATCAGCCCTCAGTTTGTTCTTTGCATTCAGGAGTCTCTCATGGTTTGCCTCCTTCCCTCTCCCCACTATTTCCCCCCTTCTTCTCCCCCATGGTCCTCCGTTAAGTTCCTCCTAATCCTCCTATATGTGCAAACATATGGTATCTGTCCTTCTCTGCCTGACTTATTTCGCTCAGCATAACACCCTCAAGTTCCATCCATGTTGCTACACATGGCCAGTGCCTAAGTGTCCATCAACGGATGAATGGATCAAGAAGATGTGGTTTATCTACACAATGGAATACTACATGGCAAGGAGAAAGAATGAAACCTGGCCCCATCAATTTTAAAGGCACTGGACCTTGTGAGCCCTGGATCCATCTTTCATCCCTTCTCTTCCATGTTTCTCAACAATTTGTCCCTCTCCCACTTTTACACCTACTTCATGACTTTGAAGTTTGCTTTTTCTTTTCACACCTTTGGTTTTGAACTTATGTGGGCCAGGTGGGTATTGCCTCTAGGTCCTCCCTTATCTGATCACCTCCTTACTTCCCTGGCTCATTAGAGCTTAATGGCTTCAGTTTACCTCTTTGATATCACCACCCCCACGTCCCTCTACTCAGTTTCTTTTACTGCCTGGCTCTCACCTAATCCATCATAACCTCTCAAATATTCTTCCCAATGCTTCCCCCACTCAACACCCTTTTACATTTTCGTGGTCACCTCTGAGTTAAAATCTCTATTGACCCTATGTAGACTAGTGTAACAGCCCCCTAAATTGGATCTCTCACTCCTATGTGCCTATAAATAGTTTTATTGGATTGCATTTTGTTTATACAACTGATACACTTCATTGTTGGGATTCAGAATACCTGTTTCCTCCATCCATTCAAATCTATTCCATGGTGTTCATTCTTCCCATCCTTTGGATGAAATTTCAGGCACACCTCATAGCCTATCATCACATTCTTAGATAATAAAAAACCCTCAATCACTTCTTGTGACAAATAGTCTGTTATGTATTTATTGCACAGACTACTGTAATAACTGTAGATATCTATATCTATATCTATATATAATATATCTAGCTATCGAATTGGCTCATGTGATTGTGGAGGTTGGCAAGCCCAATGTCTACATGGCAGGCGAGCAGATTAGAGATCAGGGAAGAGGTGATGTTGCAGCTGGAGTCTGAAGGCAGTCTTGAGGCAAAATTCCCTCTCTGACTTAAGAGCCCTCAGTTTTTTTCTCTTAGGACTTTCAACTGATTGGATGAGGCCCACCCACACCATAAAAAACAATCTGCTTTAGTCAAAGTTTACTGATTCAAAGGTTAATTTCATCTAAAAAATACCTTCACAGTACCATCTGAACTGGTGTCTGAAAATGTCTGGGTACTGTGATCTAGCCAAGTTGACACATGAAATGAATAGTCACGGTAATAAAAACTTCAATCTTCATACCAAGCTAAAGTTTTTCTCCTCTCCCAACCTGAAGCCACTGGAAACTGTTCACCTGCTTTAGGAAGAGGGTGAGCTATTATACCTTCTCTCCTACTCCCTAGGCTGCTTCAGACTCAGTGTGAGGGAGGGAGGAGAAGCTAAGGGGCAGAAGTCCTTACTTGATTAATATTTTCTGGACTTGTCAGGTGGTTAAAACTGGTTGCTGATCTTATGTGATCTTCAGAGAATCCCCCTCAATGGTGATGTCTGGTATATAATTCTTCCATGTAGCCTCTAGCTCCTAGACTTTGGGTCATGATCCCCTCCTCAGCCCCTGGAAATCCAGGCTTCCAGGAGTCCTTGCTCCATTGAAGGCAGCTCTCTTGGATGGGGTTAAGAGGCCTCTGACTTAAGTCTCTTCCTGTAGCCACATCCAGCTCACAGGTGGTACATCATTGCCCTGACAACCTCACACCTCAACCTCATGCTAAGAGCTAAAGAGCTGACAGCTCTTTCCTAAAAATAATATTATCTCCCTCCTGACCCCATTATGACCCAGGTTAGGGGTTAGGCATTAAGAATCACAAACCTAGTTTTGGCCACTATCTTTGTAAGTCATACAAAGCGGTGTTTTCAGGAGAATGGCTGCTGTCAGGAGCTGGGGGCTGAGGGAAATAAGGAGATGTTGGTCAAGGACACAAACTTCCAGTTACAAAATGAGTACGTTCTGGATCTCTATAATCACAGCATAATGACTATACTTAACAATACTGAACTGTATACTTGAAAATGGTAAGAGAGTAGATCTTAAATGTTCTCAACACACACGCACACAATATTATGTAAGATAATGATGTTAACTACCCTGATTGTTGTAATCATTTTGCTATATATATATATATCTCAAATCATCATGTTGTATGCCTTGAGCTTACACTATGTTATATGTCAATTGTATCTCAGTAAAACTGAAAAAAAATAGAGAGAGAGATTTTTAAAAACATAGGTGTTTGGGGCACCCAAGTGGCTCAGTTGGTGAAGCATTGGACTTTTGGTTTCGGCTCACATCATGGGGTCTCACAGGTTCACAAGTTTGATCCCTGTGTCTGTCTCTGTGCTGATAGCATGGAGCCTTCTTGGGAATCTCTGTCTCTTTCCCTCTCTCTTTGCCCCTCCTCTGCTCATGCTGTCTCTGTCTCTCTCAAAATAAATAAATAAACTTTAAAAAAGGGCTCTGTCTTATGAACTGTGAACCAAAATCAAGAGTCAAACGCTTAATCGACTGAGCCATCCAGGCACCCCCAATTTTTTTTAATATTTTTATTTATTTCTAGGAGAGAGAGAGAGAGACAGCTTGAGCAGGGGAGGGTCAGAGAGAGAGGGAGATACAGACTCTTAAATGGGCTCCAGGCTCTGAGCTGGCAGTCAGCACAGAGCCCGACGCGGGGCTCGAACCCACGAACCGCGAGATCATGACCTAAGCGAAAGTCAGACGCTTAACTGACTAAGCCACCCAGGCGCCCCAGGCACCCCCAATTTTTTAACAGTTAGAAGTATTTGGCTCATTTCACTTCCTTGATCAAAATCCTTCAGTGGCTCCTCACTGCTGAGAGTTCACTCTCTCACCTAATCTAGAATGGCCTGCTCAGGCATCCTCTCTCCCTCGCTTCCCTCAACTGCTGGGTATTCTCCAACCAGTCCTTCTACCCCTTCAATTCCTCCATCCTACCTATGAAAATCCTTCCATTTGTGATACCATCCAAATCCCACTCCTGTTCTATCCCAGAACACTGTCAATCCAGGCAGTCTTTTTGTATATTCACCTTCAGAACATTTATTCTCATTACCACTCAGCTGGCAGAGTAGTGAAGAGGGGGATGGGGACCTGGTTCTGTGCCTACCAGATGTGGGACTTGGAGCAATGACTCGATGTCCCTGAACTTCCACGTCTCTCGTGTGTATAATGATGGAAATGAGCTACCAGAGTGTCACATGGTTGTTGTAAAGATTAAATAAACTAATATTCATAAGCCTTGCAGCCCATTGCCTGGCCTTGAGTGGCTGTATGGCTGCATTCTCAGGTCTATCTCTTACCCAGAGTCTGGATGCCGGAAGGCAAGGTGGACCAGGCTCCGTAGCTATGTTCCTCTTTCTCCATTCTTGCTGCAGCAAGATGGTGATGTTTTTATACACTGAAATGGGGAACCAAAACATGGAACTGAGCAACTTTGGCAACCCAGCCCATTTTATCAGTAACTTATATATCCTGATACCTTCTGAGAATTATTTTTCTTTGTGGTTGGAACCCGTTTCTGAGAAATGGTCTGTGGTGTGTGGATCTGAAGGTCTGAAATGAGAAGTACTATGGACAGGGCCCTACCACATCTTATGACACAGCGTGGCCACAGCAGTGGAAGGCGAAGTGGAAACTATTTGTAGGTTTCCTAAAACATGTCAGTTCCTTCTTATTTTGCCTTTCACTCATATCACAGCTTTTTTTTGCAAAGAGTGTTTTTTAACCTTTTGAACTGGATTATAATCTCCCAAAGAAGGAAACTCTTGTGTTGCAAAGTCCAGGCAATTAACCAGAGACGGTCTGGTTGCCCACCTCCCAGTGCCTCTCCTGGTGCCATGTTTGCCCCACTCATGTGGTCACCAGCCATCACTGTTTGACCCAAGCATGAAGACACATGACTCATAGTATCTAGCATGGTGTCTCACATAGGGCAGAAACCTGCAGACTTAGCCCCAGGCAGTTAATATGCATCCCTTCCAAAGTCTTATCATTTTATCTGAATATCTCTCATGTTTGTTTTCTCCATTTATCACCAACACCCTCATTCAAGCCACTGTCCTCTCTCACTGGGGCTCCTGCAATCACCTCTTAACTGGTTCCCCCGTAAACATTCTAGACCTATGCGTCTCTTTGTCAGACTATACATGGAATGATCTTTTAAAAACGAATCTGGCCATTATGGAAAACCGTAGTGAGATTCCTCCAAAAATTAAACATAAAATGACCATCTATTCCAGCGATTCTACTTCTGGGTAGATACCCAAAAAAATCAAAAGCAGGAACTTGAACAGATATGTGTACAACCATGGCATTTTTCACAATAGCCCCAAGATGGAAATAATCCAAATACTCATTGATGGATGGATAAACAATATGTGTTATATTATATAGGATGCAATATTATCCAGTCTTAAATAAGGACATTCTAACACATGCTACAACATGGATGAACCCTGAAGATGTTAGCTAACAAAAATAAGCCATTTATAAAAGAAAAAATATTTCTAATTCCATATATATGAGGTATAGTCAAATTCATAGAGATAAAAAGCAGAGGAATCATTTCCAGGGCCTTGGGGAAGAGGAGAATGGGGAATTAGTGTTCAATGGATATGGAATTTCAGTTTGGGAAGGTGAACAAAATTCTGGAGATGGATGGTGGTGAGAGTTGTACAACAGTGTGAATATACTTACTGGCACTGAACTCCACACTTAAAATCGTTAAAATGGTAAATTTTATGCTATATATCTTTTACTATAATTAAAAAATGTAAATGGGGGAGAAATTTGATCATGTTAGTTGAAAAACCATCAAAGGATTCATACTCTTCTTAGAATAAATTGAGAATCATTAGCTGCATTGATTGGGCCTTGTATGATCTGAACTCTGCTCATGTCTTCCTCACCTTGCCCTCCATCTCTATGCTCCTGCCTCTGGCCTTCTTCATCTATTCAAGAAATTTTTCTCCCTTCTACTTATAGTCTCGTCCTCTGCTTTGGATGCCCTTCACCTAGACATAGGGATATGATGGTAACACAGTAATGGTCTATTGGGATACACAACCATGATCATGAATCAGTTCCACTAATTGATAACTTCCTTTCCTTGAAAAGTCTGGTCTGTCATGATATGGAACATGTTATGTCTTCTATGGAAACAGACTCTCTTGCTTAGATTTCTAACATGGGAAGTCACTAGCTTTTTACCTTTACGTCTCTGCTGCTTCAGTAAATATAATCCAAAGAAACAGATCTCGTCTATACCTAAACATCTGATACTAAAAGATGACACGGAGTATTTTAGCCAAAGAACAAAAAGTGAGAATAACTGATTGCCAATGGGAAAAAATGTAACTTAAACAGCATCTCATGTCATGAGTGGTTGATGAAATAAAGGCACTGTTACCAATTGGTCTTTTGGACATCTGCGGAGCTTACATAAAAAAAATTTTTTTTGAGAGGGGCACTGGGTGGCTCAGTTGGTTAAACGGTCAACTTTGTCCCAGGTCATGATCTCGCAGTTCACGAGTTCGAGTCCCTCATGGGACTCTGTGTTGACAGATTTTGTGCTTCTGTCTCTCTCTCTGCCCTTCCCCTGCTCATGCTCTGTCTCTCGGTCAAAAATAAATTAAAAAAAACATTAAAATTATCATACAGAAAATTGACCTTTGTTTGGATGTCAAATTCTCCTCCCTTTGTAAAAACATGCCCAGCTATTTTTGCTGAGTGGCTGTGCCATTTTGCATCCTCACCAGCAACATGTGAGAGTTCAGGTGGCTTTACATTTGTCAGCACTTGATGCTGTCAGTTTTTGAAAAATATTTTATATTTTTTATAAGGTGCATAGTGATTTCTCATCGTGGTTGTAATTTACATGATCCTAATGGCTGAGCATCTCTTCATGTGCTTATTTATCATCCTTAAAATGCCTTTGGTGAAATGTCTGGTCATCCTTTCTCTATGTTTTATATTGGGTTGTTTGTGTTCTTGTTGAATTTTGAGTTTTTAAAAAATATATTCCTGATGTGAGCCTTTTGTCAGATGTGTAATTTGAAAATGGTTTCTGCTATTGGATAAGCGTCTTTTCATTCTCTTCATGGTGTCTTACACAGTGTAAAATCTTTACTTTTGATAAAATCTCATTTACTGAGAACTTTTCTTCTACAGATTGTGCTTTTAATGTCATTTTAAAATGTTTTTGCTTAACTCCAGCTCAGGAAGATCTTCTACTCAGGAAGATCTTCTACCCTCCTTCTTCTAAATGTTTTCTATTTCAAGGGCGTCTGGGTGGCTCAGTCGGTTAAGCGTCTGACTTTGGCTCAGGTCATGATCTCATGGTTTGTGGGTTTGAGCCCCGCATTTGGCTCTGTGCTGACAGCCAGCTCAGAGCCTGGAGCCTGCTTCAGATTCTGTATCTCCCTCTCTCTCTGACCCTCCCCTGCTCACGCTCTCTCTCTCTCTCTCTCTCTCTCAGAAATAAATAAATAAAATGTTTTCTATTTCATGTTGAGATTTATGTTATATTTATATTATATTTTATATTTCGATTTATAGCCCATTTTGAATTCATTTTTGTTTATGGTGTAACCCATAACCTATATGGTGTAATTAATTTTTGTTAAGGTTTAGTTTAGGCAGAGCTATAGGTTTTTGCATATAAGCATTTTAACTTAATTCTGTTATGGTCAGAGAATAAACTTTGTTAAACTCTTTAAAAATTTGTCAATATTTGTTTTATGACCCAGTAATAGTCTCTCTTGATGAATGTTCCACATGCAGTTGAAAAGAATGTGTATTATGCTATCATTGGGTAGAATGTTCTGGAAATTTTAATCAGATGCAGTGAGTTTATGGGGCTGTTCAGTTTTTCTATATCCCTGCTGATGTTCTGTCTGCTGTTTGATTGATGACTGAAGGAATGTTAAAGTTTCCAATTATAATCATGAATCTGTCCATTTCTCTTTCCAGGCTTATCAGTTTTTGCTTCTTACATCTTGAGGCTGCAGTGTTAGGTGCATACATATTTCAATTATTATGAAGCTTAATGAATTGACCTTTTCACCATCATGTTATGTCCTCTTCAGCCCAGGTAATTTTTCTTGTTCTGAAACCTACTTTGTCTGAAATTAATGTAGACAGTCCAGATTTTTTTTTTTTTTATTCATGCATCCAAGATAGATCTCTGCCCATCACTCACTTTTAACCTAATGTGTAAAGAGGATCTCTTTAAGACAGTATATACTGGAGTGTGGGTTTTATTTTATTAAAAACAATTTTTTTTTAAGTGTCTTGACATTCTCCATATACCATTTGGCATGGTTAGGCTGTATACTTTGGGGAGCATGGTTATAATAGCTGTTTTAAATTCTTAATTTCAACATCTGTGTGACCTCAGGGCTGACATCTGTTAATTACCTCTTCCATTGTGAGTGAAGGCTTTCCTTGTTCTTTGTATGGCAATTAATTTTTGGACTATAGCCTAGACATCTCAAAAATTATGCTCTGAGACCTTGGGTCTTGTTTAAATTCTATAGAGAAAATTGGTTTTGTAATTCTTGTTGGCATTGTTTTGGTATGCAACCACCAGATTAGGTTTGGGACTCAAATTCTGACCTGCTTCTCTGCATTCTGGTTCCCATGTAATTCTGTTTGTTTGTTTTAGTTTTTAAAATATTTATTTAATTTTGAAGGAGAGACAGACAGAGTACCAGCAGGGCAGGGACCAATAGAGAGGAAGTCACAGAATCCAAAGTAGGCTCCAGGTTCGGAGCTGTCAGCACAGTATCCAATGCAGGGCTTGAACCCACGAGCCATGAGATCATGACCTGAGCCAAAGTCAGATGCCCAACCAACTGAGCCACCCAGGCATCCCCCCACGTAATTCCGTTTATAAAGCATTTTCAGTGTAACTCAGTTCAGTCTGGTTTGCTTGTGTGTGACCCTGTGCTTAGTTCTCAAAGCTTGTGGTATGCTGACTGGGCACATGTGCTGGTGGAGGGTGTTCTCAGGGATTCATACCTTGATTCATGGAACCACTCTACTGATCCTCTTTGCAATCCCACCAATAATTTCTTGTTCTCTAGGATTTTTCTTCCCAGTTCTCTCATCAGAAATCTGGGGCCTTAGTTTCCCTGCTGTTCCATGAATTTCCTACAGCTGTGCCGGTGTCCAGGGCGAAGTGGTGGAAGGAGAAAGGGTCAAGGAATATATAGCTACATGTGCTCGCTCACACTTTTGGGACCACAGGCCTTTTGATCAGAGAAATGGTTCCCCTTCCTCTGCCCACTGCCATTGCTGTCTTCTTGCTCCCACTGGTACTGCCAAAGGACTGCTTGGAGGTTACCATGGGAGGGACGAGCCAAAAATGAAAACAAACAAGCAAGCAAAAACAACCCAGGGGATTTTCCTCAATCGTTTTGACCTTTTTCCACTCCGTAAACAAGAAAGGTTGGTCTTCTCTTGATTCTCTTTCTGTCCATGCCTGGTGTGTATTTCTGGGCTGCAGGCTGTCTTTGATTCTTGGCTGTAATATTAGAGAGAAAAAATGGTAAATCCACCACTAGTTCAGTGGGACTGCAAAGTCTGGTCTTCTTCCCTGATTCAACTGCTACCGTCCATGGTTAGAGTTCTCCAAACCTCCTTCTTGCAAGCTGTTCAAGCTCTGTAGGTGCATTCAGGATGAGGGACAGGGTGAATGTTCTATTCCATCTTCTTCACAACCAGGCCATAGATTACATTTTAAGATTTTTTTGCATAATTAAAAAATTAATACCTAGTTGTTGTAGATGATGCAGGGTATGCAGATAAGGAAAAGAAGTAAAATGTCCCATAATATTAACATTTCAGTGTAACTTTTTTTAAATTTGCATTTTGAGCAAACTTAGATCATGTGGTGCATGTGGCTTTTTCTCTTTTCACTTAACGCACTATAGACCTATTTGCATGGTAATATATGTTCTTCAAAATCATTTTTCACAACTACATGGCTAGCATTCCTTCATTTAGATGTACCCTCATTTTTAAAACCAATTTCTTATCACTAAGCATTCAGGTTACACAGCTTTTATATTGGTTGCAGCCGATGGGTAAGTAACTAGAGACATCACACAGAAGCTAAATTCCCTTACATACGATTTAGTCTTTATTTGGACTTTTGTTTTTGTTGTTGTTGTTGGTTTTTTGTTTTTTGTTTTCCATTTGGACTTTTGAAACAAAACTCTGCTATTTTACAACTCTCCTCCCCCTCCCCACCCTGAAGTAGCAAAATTCATGCTCTAGAAAGAGGACCACACTTTCAATGCAATGGCCAGGATGCTTAGAGAAAGGGGTAAGGAAGAGCCATACTATAAAAACAGCATCTTGCAACTAAGCACAGAGGGAACTCTATCTGGGGTTAGATGCCTGGACAAGAAGTCAACAGTGCAGCGTGCTTAAAAATAAGTGCGTCGTCATTATTTTTATGTGTCTCCGTACCTCAGCTCCTGCCACACTGGATAAAGAGGTGATGATGCCTGCACCATAGAGATAAGATGCCATGAGGAAGTGCCTGCAGATAGCTGCGGTTTAAAAAAAAAAAAAGCGACACAGCACTCTTTAATTAAGTCTTCCTTTCACCCTTATTAAAATTCGGGGAAGACTGCCATGGAATTTGTACTCTATCTCAGAAACAAATCATAACAATTTCATAAGGCCGCCATAGGGTGCCTGGAGTAGAGCTTATTATTTCAGTATGGCTTGATAAATGGGAAAATGTATGTGAAAAACCTTCAGCACATATTTAGAAAGCCTTCAGCTGAGTCTTCCTGTCCTGCTGACACTAGTTGAGAACAGGCTGGTAGTTGGACACTTAAATAATAATGCAAGGGATCGTTACAAAAGCACATGTCCATACATCCTCTTACTCACATGCATGTATCTGTGTGTGTGTGTATCACAGTTGCCTTACCTATGATATTCCAGCAGGCCTGAAGCTTGATTTCTCTAGGGTGTTTTAAGGCTTATTGAAAATCCCATGGACACATTGTAGAATAATGTATGATATTTAAGGAGAAAACAAAGCGAAATAAGTCAGTCAGAGAAAGACAAATATCATAGGATTTCACTCACATGTGGAATTTGAGAAAAACTACAGATGAACACAGGGGAAAGGAAGGAAAAATAATATAAAAACAGAGATGGAGGCAAACCATAAGAGACTCTTAAATACAGAGAACAAAAAAAAGGGTTGCTGGAGGGGAAGTTAGGGGAGGGTGGGTTAAACGGGTGATGGACTTTAAGGAGGGGACTTTTTGGGATGAGCACTGGGTGTCATATGCAAGAGATGAATTATACTGGGCTCTACCCCTGAAGCCAAGACTATGCTGTATGTTAACTAACTTGAATTTAAATAAAAAAAAAAAAAGAATTTTATAAGAGCTGTGGATCTCATAAAAAATATGAAACACTCTATGAGGTTAATCCACACAAAACCTGATGCCCTGAAAATAAACAGGCCAGGAGCTGAGGTCTGACAGTAACAAAAATAACCATTGCAATAACTGACCTTGAAGGAACATTTACTTTGCGTTGAACTCGGTGCTAACCAATTTCTCTTTTGGGCTTTTAACAGTGTAAAAATCAGTCTTATTATTTTTCCAGCAAGGACGCAGAACTATAGAAGCATTAAATAACCTGCTAAAAGCCCCCCAGCTAAGTTCTAAGTGCAGGATTTGAACCTGGGTCTTCCTTACCCCAGGGCTCTATTTTAACCATCTGTTTTCCTTTCCTGGGCCTCCCTGTTCCAGAACCAGTGTCCCCCCAGCCTTCATGTTCATTTGATCTCACCCCAGTTATGGTTTCCGGATTCCGTTTCATTATGCCTCACTTGAGGGAAGGGGGCAAAATTAAATTATATACATATGGGTTTTTTTTAAGGTCTTTATGGATTTTTCCTTCCTTTTGCTCCAGATACTGAAATAGTTTCAACAAGTAAATCAGCTCTGCCTATGTGATAAAGATAAAAGAAAACATTGGACATCATACCCTTGACCTCTTTTGCTCTTCCCTGCTCAATGGAGAGAATCCTGGTTTGGCCTCAGAGTTCCTGTGTCTCTACATCTTCTCCGGGGGAACCCCTGCAGCCTGGCCCCTTGACTTTGGTTGGGCCTCATCAGAGCAATGGCCATAAAAACATACAACCAGAAATGCAAGGCTGGGAGTTGCTTTGGAAAGAACCTAGGATTATTTGTGGGAAAATAAAAAAAAAAAAAAAAACAAAGAAAGGTGGAAGGAGACAAAATTGTTGAATAATATCCGATGTACTCAGAGAGGGCGTTCTCTAGGGAGCTTGGGGAAAAAAAAGGCGGCAAAACTTCCAGGTGGGTGATGGAAGAGATCAACAGGAGGAATAGAAGCAAGAAGCAGCGGGAGCCAGAGCAGCCTCGCTGGGCTCATTCATTGGGTCTCCTCTCAGATTCAACTAAAGATGGAAAAGATGTCCGGCAGCGTTTTCATTATTTTCACGGCTGGCCTGTGTTTCTGCAGAAGTGATCCCGGACCAGGGCTGAGCTGCATGGGCCCCTGTTGCAAATGTGCAAGACAAGCTTCCTTTTAAATGAGTGCTCTGGTGTATACAGTTGTTCTGTTTGTGTTATTTGAGATTCTGTTTTACCTATTTTTTTTTTTAATTGGATTCTAAAATCGTGGTTGTCAGCTTAAAATCTCCCACTGGGAGCTCGGTGGTTTCCATGGACAGATTTCCCCGGATGCCAGGGAGAGAAGGCGTGTGTGAAGTGAATAAATCCTCCAAGGATCAGAAGGTTTTGTTTTTATGCAATTCTCCTGAAACATAGAATGCTTCCGTAAATGATTTCTGAAGCCCCTTTAGTGTATTGAAAGTGGATAAAATGAAGCAGCTCCATTGAAGTGAATAATTATCATTTACCACGGAAATGTCACACTTTCAAAAACGGCATGCCGATCGTTGAGCAGCTACTATGTGCCAGGCGTTCGCCTGCATGCCTGCAGTACAATGACAAACCTAAAAAATAATCTTTGCTGTCAGGCTCACTATCTGGGAGAGAAACAGGCTCAGAATGACAGGGTGCAGCTCTGCTCGCTGAGTCCTAAAACAGATTAATGCATGGGGCCCCAGGGGGCTCTCGGTCAGTGAAGCAGCCGACTTGGGCTCTGGTCGTGATCTCACTGCTGGTGAGTTCCAGCCCGGCATCAGGCTCTGTGCTGATGGCTCAGAGCCTGGAACCTGTCCCCCCTCTCTCTGCCCCTCCCCCCAACTCACACTCTGTCTCTCTCCTTCAAAAATAAATAAACGTTAAAAAAATAATTTTAAGTAGATTAATGCATGCAGTGGTGTACCCTGTTCTCTGGTGATCGTTCCACTCCAAAAAAAACTCTGTAGCTGGAACGTTTCTAACAAGGCAGGGTGAATAAAAAGGAGTCGGTAGAGAGTTTCAGACTAGCAAATACAATTACTCTCCCAAAGTAGTTTCTACGTGAAAAAGGTTGTTGCAGCCATGACCATAGAGTTTTCAACCTAAATGACATCTAGCAAGTACACCGTTGCATATTTATCGTCAAGAAAATAAACCATCTGGGTCTGAAAGAAGGCCATTCCCAGTCTGGCCCTTTCTTGCTCTAACACCTGTCCCTCAGTATTCCTGTCAGATGTCTGATGCTCCAGGTGACCAGAGTCATTTTACCCCTGCCATAATGGAATGCATTATGTTTTCACTTTCCATAAACATAGGGGGAATAAATATTTAATAAGCAAATGAATTCAAGTCTCAGTTTAAATATTGCCTCCTTGATGAAGCTACCTGTGACCTCCCCCAGGCAAAAATTTGCTCCTTCTGTGTTCCCACCGTACCTGGGGACATCTGTGAGAGAGCACAGATGTGGAATTTTATATACTTGAGTCTTAGTCTGCTTGGGCTGCTAGAATAAAATGCCATAGACTAGCTGGCTTACTCAATAGATATTTATTTCTCACAGTTCTGGAGGCTGGAAGTTCAGGATCAAGATGGCAGCATGATTGGGTTCTGGTGAGTAGTCTCTCTCCTCTCTGTGTCTTCACATGACAGCGAGAAAGTGAGCTCTGGTCTCTCTTGCCATCATGAGGGCCTCACCTTTAGGATCTCATCTAAACCTAATCACCTCCCAAAGACCCCATATCCAAATTCAGTCACAAGTAGGGTTAGGATTCCAACCTATGAATTTGGGGGGGACACAAACATTCAGTCTACAATAACCTGTTTCTAGCACTATTTGGTCAACTCTTCATATGCTGTGGGTGTCTCCCATTCATCTCTGAACCTCGAGTAGCCACACTGAGATATTACCCAAATAATAAGTGAATATTTATGTACTTATGGCTTCATTGCTCCTTACATATTTTTCATATAAATATGAAATGTTTATCTTCTTAAATGTTTAATTAAATATCATTTCATCTACCCTACAAATCAAATGTCAGAAAATGAAAAAGGAAGGCAGCTTGAGATTTCAATTTAAGAGCAAAAACATTTAAAAAACAACATCTTTTTGTTGTACAAAATACTCAGAAAGTAAATTTTAGGTTGGCATGTTACAAATTGCATGGGCCTAATTTCTGAATCTCTTCTAAGACCCTAGACATTAGAGAACACTTTTTATAGGTTCAATCTCACAAAGTCTCCAGAGCATCCATTGCTGACATTATCTCTAATCACAGCTCTGGGGACTGAAGCACAGAGAGGCTGCGTCAGCGGCTCAAGAGGCACAGAAGGATTTAACCGATATGTGGAGATTAGAAGGTATAATTCTGAGTGTTTAATCATCTCCTCTGTGCCCTGGCTTTCCACCGGCTTCAGAGAGCTAAGAGCAGTTTGGAGAAGGTGACAGAGTTGGAAAAGCAGGGAGAGGCAGTTTAAGCCACTCTGTCTTGTCATCTTCTGCTCAATCTTGCAGCAAATGGCCAAGCTCTGCTCCTGAATCTGGTTTAAAACTGATGCGTGCAGAGCAGAGGCCTGGTGCCCTGGTGCGTGGAGGCTGTAAGTCTCTGGAGGAAGGACATGGAAATAATTGCTGGAAGGGGCACTGCTAGGAGTTCTTGGCGCTGGGGGTGAAGTGAAAATAAATGTACTTTCAGCTCAGAAAGTAAAATAAGTGAGGGGATTTGCAATCAATCTGGCATAAGCATCAGTGAACCCATTTAAGCTCTCTCTTTTGGAGGAAAGCAGTAGCCGCCCAAGAGGCCAGATTGTAAGGGAGTCTCCGGGGGGATGTGAACACTACGGGGTCTGGGGTCTCCGAATACCCCGATCAATGGGAATCTGGGCAAGAGGGGACTTGGCCAGCTCCCTTCCTGCTCTCTGAGGAGTTGTAATCAATTCTTACATCTATGCAGCCCCTCTCACCTCCCAAAGGGCATCTTTACGAGGTATTCATTTATACTCACTGTGCCCTGGCCACATAGGGGTCACCACTGTCATTTAATAAGGAAACAGTGAGAAACGTTGAGTGATTTGAGTCAGGAAACACAAGCAAGGAGGTAGATGTTGAGCTCGGACGTTCGGGCTCACTGTCCCTAGGATTGAACTTGGCACAGGGATGTGCTAAGCCTTAATGTGCTGGGTTGTGAAAGATGGTATTATAGTTGGTGGGCTTGAGGCAGGAACAGATCAGGACCTGAGGCTCATTACATCATCCGTTCAAATCCATTCAAATTATAATCTGCCACGTGCTGGTCCCTATGCTAGCTGTTGGGGATGCAACAATGAGCCAGACAGATGTGATCCCTGCCCTGGTGGATCAAGGTGGCATTCCCAATTCAGAAGAATAGAGTGAGCCAGAAGGCAGGTGCTCAAGACTGCCTTCCTCCCTGAAATTCCAGAATAGAGGAATTTGGTGTGGAGCTTCAGAGGCTGGATCAGCTATAGTTCGAAGCAACAAGATGGGTTCTCGGGAGCTGGCCAGTGAAGCTTTCCAGAAAGCACATCACCCCTCCAGCTCCCATTCATTCTCCTCCATCCCCTCCAGGGCACTCAGTCTATCCAGAACATGAGGCATAGGGGAGGCTCCCCATAGCTTTTTCACACACACACACACACACACACACACACACACACACACACACACACAAACTGAGGACACCTGCTGTGGCAAATTGCTTTCCCCTTACTGCCTGAGCGACGATGAGTGATGAGTGATGATGCCACAGTTCACAGGTGGCCCATCTGGCTTGGTGAGATGGGATTCACTCTAATTTCAGGCTTTCAGGATGAAATCACAAAGCTGTCCCCATGCTGCACCTTCTCAAACATCACCAGATAGCAACATCTTAGTGGCCAAAGAACAGTGCCAATTTTATTATTGCCAGTTTTCTAAGTTGTAAGAGAAAACTATACGTGAAAACAAATATAGATATATGTGCCAATGAGAATTTTCAGCCTAGGAATCCCTTGTCTGGGAGAGAAAATTAGAGCCTTGGGACTTAGACTGGGTTACTGCATCGAGTCTTGGAGACCCGGATGATGAGATTCAGAGAGAAAGAGAGTTCTAGTTTTAAAATAAGAACGCTTCTAGATCACTTGACCCTGTCTCCATGAATATTCTTGCAGGAATTCACTTGTGTGTGTGTACAACAAAAAAGACATCCAAAGGCAAGCACAAGACTTCCATGACATGGAGCTTCCATGGTTGAACTTGACTTGGAAGGAGAGAGCAGTTTTTTCTTTTATCCCCATAACCAGAGACAATGCAGCGGTGAACCAGGAATTTGGAGCAAACCCTTGTCACTGAGGGTCTTTCCTTCAGTGGGCAGGGGATCACACCACACCTAGCTTCTGAGTCCTCCATGTTTTGTGAGTGGCTGTGGCCAGGTCTCCAGGCATGAGGGGTTCTTAGACTCTAGTATGCACTGTATCAGCATCCGCTAGAGGGCTGGTTGAAATACAAGTTGGTGGGCTCCATGATGGGGTTTCTGATTCAGTAGGTCTAAGAGAGAGCCCAGGAATTTGCATTTTGAGCAAGATTCCGGGAGGCAGTGATGCCGAGAACACACTGAGGACAGCTGACTTCAACTGTTGATGAGAGGAGAAGAGTTGCACGGAAGTGATCGGCTTACTTGTTTCAAGGACAATGACCAATTGTCAATGACAGCAACGAGGGCAGAAAATCAAGCAACTCTCAGTCTGGTGGGCCTGGGTGTGTGGCTCTGTCTTCTTGAAGCTGTGAGCACCAAGACTGGGGATAGGGCAAGGCTAGAGGATTGGGAGTTACTGTGTCAGAAAGTACTCCAGAGAGGCAAGAAAGACCTTCTCCCCACAAACTGGATGGGACCCAATAAGCTGTAGGGAACACATCATTTCATCTGAATGTTAGAAGAAATCCTTGTATGCGAAGTGAGTAAGTCCAATTTCATTACTCTTCATGGGAATATCTGATTTTCCTAACACTATTTACTGAAGAGACTATTGCCTTCCCATTGTGTGTTCTTAAAACTTGTAACTAAGTGAGGCGGTGGCTATGTTAATTAGCTTGATTAGGGTAATCATTTTACAATGTCTATGCATGTCAAAACATCACATTGTGTACCTCAAATGTAATTGTTGTCAAGTTACATCTCAATAAAGCCGGAAGAAATTGTATTTGTATATTACTTGAGTAAATAAATCATTAATAATTCAAAAAGAGAGCAAATTAACCTCATTTTGTTCTCTAGACTGGTTGAACGAGACACATTGGTTACAAAAGTAAAATAGCATATTTGTCAACAGGGACAGGCATAGAACACATCCTAATTTGTTTTTCAGGGAACTCAGTGATTTTTATTAGCTTATTAAAAATCACATTGTTTTAAATTCTCTAGGGTTGTATACCTTTTGAAGTAAACTTTTATGAAAATTAGTGTTTTCCTCTTTTAATGTAAAGCAATAGTTTTCTGGGTATAGAATAAATATCCATGTTCCCATGTTCGATCTTATTACATTTTTTAAAAGATGGATACTTTATTCTCTATTTCCTCCTATAATTTAAATAGGTCATCAATTATCATGAGATCTTAAAAGCCAGCAGTTAATAGTCCATGTCTTCCATAATTTTTAAAATATAACTTAGTAAAGCTGTCCCTCCTCTGGATTTTCCATCCCACAACTCAGTCTGTCGTGTGAAAAAGTTTTCCTATTTCATTTTTCATCAGTTACTCAGTTAAGACTGTTGACTTGTAAGATGTTTTCAAATCTTAGTTTATCTTTAGATTTACAAAAGAGTTACAAAGATAGTTCAAAGAATTCACCAAGTACTCATCACCCAGTTTCCCCCAATATTAACAGTTCTATCTTCCTAAAAATTCCCTTGTGTGGGCCATTTTTAAAAAATTCTTTAACATTTATTCAGTTTTGAGAGACAGAGCATGAGTGGAGGAGGGGCAGAGAGAGAGAAGGAGACACAGAATCCGAAGCAGGATCCAGGCTCTGAGCTGTCAGCACAGAGCCTGATGCAGGGCTCAAACTCACAAACTGTGAGATCATGACCTGAGCTGAAGTTGGATGCTTAACTGAGCCACCCAGGCGCCCTATTTTGTCAGCCATTTGTAGGCAACCTGTGTCTCATCCCAGTACTTGTCAACCACTGTTCTGTTTGCCTTATCTATAATTCTGCCTTTTCCATGATATCATATAAATGGAGTCATACAATATGTAGCCTTTTAAGTCCGACTTCTTTGACTTGGCAAAATATACCTAAAGTTGTTTCAAGTTATTGTGTGTATCAGTAGTGTATCTTTCCTTTTTATGATTCAATAGATGTACAGGTATTTGTTTATTCATTAACCTATTAAAGGACATCTGTGTTGTTTTCAGTTTTTAGTGATTATGAATAAACCCACTATAAATATTTGTGTGCAGGTTATGGTATAAATATAAGTTTTCAGTTCACTTGAGTAAATACCTAGGTGGGCCAATGCTAAAGTATATGCTAAGTGTATGTTGAACTTTATAAAAAGCTGCCAAATTATTTTCCAATGTAGCTGCATGATTTCACATTTCCTCCAGGAATGAATAAGAGGTCTTAGAGCTCTGCACCTTCCTTGCCAATTTTCAATGATCAATTTTCTTTATTTTAGTAATTCTAATACATTTGTAGTGGTATCTCGTGCTTTTAAGCCCCACTTTCCATATGCCTAAGATGTGAGCATCTTTTCATGTATTTGCCTTCTGTATGTTTTCAGTCAAGTGTTCATTCAAGTCTTTTGCCCCTTTTAAAAGTGGGGTCTCTGTTTTCTTATTAAATTTTAAAAGCTCTTCATATAGTCTATTTTCAAATTGTTTGTTAGGTAGGTGACTTGGGAATATTTTCTCTATTGGATAAGTTGCCTTTTCTTTCTCACAACAATGTCCTTCGTAGAGCAAAATATTTAATTTTTATAAAGTCTAATTTATATATATCTATATGTGTATGTATATAGACACAGATCATGTTTTGGGTATGCCATTTAAATGCTCGTTGTCAAACAAAAGGCACGTAGACGTTCACCTATGTTTTCTCATAGAAGTTTTATTGTATTATGTTTCACATTTATGTCTTTGATGTATTTTCAGTTAATTTCTGTCCAAGTGTGGGGTACGTGTCAAGGTTCACGTTTTGCATATAGATATTCAGGTCTCCCAGCCCTGTTTCTTGAAAAATCTATCTTTTCTTCATTGAATTGCCTATGCACCTTTGTCAAAGATCAGTTGACCAGGCTTCCCATTTTAGTTCAAAGCTGGTCACAACTGAATAGATAGACAGCTGGAAGGAACATTGCTCTAATCCTACAACAACAAAAGACTGGACAAACAGAAAAAGTCAGCAACATTTCTTAAAACTATCAGAGAACTGATGTCACAGAGTAGACAACTAAATTGAATTCTATACAGATACAGGTGCCTGCAGAGAGAAATACCCCTGAGCAAAGCTTAGCTGGGGCAGAGCACACCAGCTGCTATGTAAACTGATAGGGAGATTAAACTAGAAATTTTAAACAAACTCTCAAATACTAAGCACAGGTTGGTAAAAGTGTGCAGTCCTTAGGGGAAAAAGATATGAAGGAATTTTCACCCTTCTACCGTCCTTTCCTCTAGGAGTTCACAGGGAAGATAAGGTAGAATTCAATGGAAGCTCCCCATCACTTCCTCAACTGTGGTGCCTGTTAGAGAAGAAACAGTGGTAGCCACTCTGACACACGCCCAGGTTCATTCCCCCAGAATAAAAGGCTTCATCTGCAGGGGGAGGTTATTGATGTTTATAGCTTTGGTGGAATCTCATTGCAAGTTGGGGAGGCGCAGAGCCAATCACCAAAACTCTGCCCAGACCTATCTTTCTTCTCTGTTAGCAATAAAAGAGGCCTAATCTGCAGGGGATACTGGTGGATACCAACAGCAGGAGAGGAACTAAGGGGAAAAAAAAAGCTTTACTTCTGCAGGAAAGGCAGAATCTTTTCTGAAGTCCACATCCCTTAGGACTAGGTTCCTGGCCCCTGCCCAAGTCTGATTCTTAATCAGACCAGAGACTGTTCTTCTCCCCCACTTTATGGGACTGTCATGTTAACCAGTGTCATATTAAAAAAAATAACAAGGGCCTTCACTCAGACAGCTGCAAGAGACAAGTTGTCAGTATAGAAAAAAGACCCAAAACCAATCAGAGAGACAAAAATAAAACATTATTGGAAGAATTGGAAGTTTCTTGTGCCCATTATCAACAATAAACTCTGACTCCTGTAACCATAGCAACAACAAACTTCAAAACACAGCTCAACTCCTAACTAGATTAACACACTGCCCTCATTAAAGGACTACCAAAAGGAAATGTGTGCTCAATCATAAAATGTGCTTGTGTCAGTATCCATTGTCATCTATCTATCTATCTTCTATCTCATGTCTAGGTTTCAACAAAAATTTATAAGGAATACCAAAGGGTAAGAAAAAATAAAATCTAACAAGAGTAACCATCACTAGAATGAGACTCAGGTATAACATAGATAATACAATTAATACAAAATTTAAGGGGCGCCTGGGTGGCTCAGGTGGTTGAGTGAC
Organism: Hyaena hyaena; assembly: GCF_003009895.1. Taxonomy (NCBI): domain Eukaryota; kingdom Metazoa; phylum Chordata; class Mammalia; order Carnivora; family Hyaenidae; genus Hyaena; species Hyaena hyaena. The sequence goes on along the minus strand of NW_024080900.1, from coordinate 564,168 downwards.
CAACTTTCACTCAGGTCATGATCTCATGGTTCGTGAGTTTGAGCCCCACATCGGGCTCTGTGCTGACAGCTCAGAGCCTGGAGCCTGCTTCTGATTCTGTGTCTCCCTCTCTCTCTCTGCCCCTCCCCTGCTCATGCTCTGTCTCTGTCTCTCACAAAAGTAAAATAAACCTTAAAATTTTTTTTAAATAAAAAATTTAAAATGAATATGTTAAAAGCTCTAGTAGAAAAAATAGAACCTATGCAAGACCAGATGGGTCATTTCAGTGGAGAGATGGAAACTATAAGGGAACATCAAAGAAAATGCTAGAAATAAAAAACAAATAATGGAAATAAAGAATGCCTTCAAGATACTGCTTACAAAAGAATCAGTCAACCGAAGATTGGTCAATAGAAATTACCCTAACTTAAGTGCCAAGAGAAAAAAGGTAGGGAAAAAAAATCATGAGAGGGTTGTGGGACAATGCTAAACTTTCTAACATACACACATATTGGAGTATTAGAAGGGAAATAAAAAGAGAATGGGCAGAAATAATATTTAGAGAAATAATGGCTAAGAATCATTTAAAGTTAGTGACAGACACCAAAGCACAGAACCAAAAATTTCAGAGAACATGAAACAGGATAACTACAAAAACAAAACAACACACCAAGGCATATTATACTCAAACAGCTGAAAATTACAGAAAAAAATAAACCCTTGAATGCAGCCCAAGGGGGAAAAAAATCATGTAACCTACAGCGGAATAAGAATAAGAATAAGAATTACAGCAGACTTCTTATCAGAAATCATGCAAGCCAGAGACAATGGAGTGATATCTTTCAAACCAGAGTTCTACATCCAACAGAAATATCTTTCAAATATGAAGAAGTAAATACTTCTTTGAATGAACAGAAAGTATGGGGATTCAATGCCAACAGAACTCCTCTACAAGAAAAGCTAAAGGAAGCTATTCAGAAAGAAATTGATGCAGATCCAGAACTTGAATCTGCACAAATGACATAAATAAAAAGAAAATAGTTTATCAAATCTTTATTGCTATACAAGATAATTGACAGCTTAAAGCAATAATAATGATCATGTATTTTATGTATGTAGCATATGTAAAAATGAGACAATGACAACAGTGCCACATGGAATGGGAATAAGGAATTGGGGATACACTCGAATAAGGTCTTATACTGCATGTGAAGCAGCACTGTGTTATTTGAAATTGGACTTAGATTATTTAAAATTATATGTTATATACTGTAAACTCTAGGGCAACCACCAGAAATGTTAACCAAAAAAAGAGGTATAAAAATCAATTGACTATAGTCTTGCAGCTCTATTTTTGTGCTATTTTGTTCTATTTATCTCTGTGTCTCTCTCTTTTTGCCGCTGTCTTTATTACTATACCTTTATAGGAAGTCTTGAAATTGGGTAGCATCAATCCTCTGACTTTGTTCTTCTCTTTCAAAATTGTTTTTCTTTTCTAGTACTTTTTGCCTTGCCATGTAAGTTTTAGAGTTAGCTTGTTGATATCTACACAAAAAAGCATGCTGGGATTTTGATTGGGATTGCATTCAGAAAAACTGATGCCTTTATTATGTTGAGTATTTCAACCCAGGAATATGTTATTTTAGATCTTCCTTTATTTATTTCCTCAGTGTTTTGTAGTTTTTAGTGTAGAGTTCCTGAGCATATTTTGTTAGATTTAAATATAAGTATTTCATTGTGGGGTGGGTGGAGTGTGCTATTATGAATGATATTGTCTTTTAAATTTCAAATCCAATTGATAATTTTTGCTATCCAGAAAAATGATTGATTTTTATAATTCTTAAATCTTGTTAAACTAATTTATTAGTTCTAAGAACATTTTGGAAGATTCTTTGGGAGGACAATCATGTCTTCTGTAAATAGAGGTAGTTTTATTTCTTCTCTTCTAATCTGTATTTCATTTCATATTCTTGCCTTATCACATGGGCTTGAACTTTGAGTGCAACATTGGATGGTAGTGATAACAGAAGATGTCTTTGCCATGTTCCTAATTTTTAGAGAGAGAGAGAGAGAGAGAGAGAACATGAGCAGGAGAGGGAAAGACAGAGAGGAAGACATAGAATCTGAAGGAGGCTTCAGGTTCTGAGCTGTCAGCAAAGAGCCTGATACAGAGTTAGAATCCACAAACCGTGAGATTCACGACCTGAGCCAAAGTTGGACACTTAACCAACTGGGCCAACCAGGGGCCCCACCATGTTCCTAATCTTAATGGGAAATGGTGAGTTCTCTCACCATTAAGTAAGAAAATACTTTTGAAAAAAGGTAAGTCCTTTTCACAATACCGATATTGCTTTTAAAGTGATCGTGTAGGGGAAAGCATACAATTCCCCCATGTAAATGTAGTATATCATAGTTTGAGACCAGTTTAAAATTTAAGTTGTAAATTTGCATTAATATTCTGCTAATCCAGGGGAAAGTACAAAATGCTGTAGTTATGAAGAAACACATGGAGTAAGTGAATATTGCTGTACAGCAAACAATATAAATTACAAATCAGGGCTCTTAGACCAGCCCTAGATCGTAGTTATGAGCTGGTAGAGAAGGCTGCTCCCTTGGAAAGCTCATGCATAACCTGCAAGACCTTTCTATATGGGAAAACTCTTACCACATTGCAGCCTGTGCCTTGTGAAGTCTATGCCAGTCCAGGGTTGGTAACCTGCTGCCTGGGGGTATATTGGGCAACCAGAATGGTCTGATAAAGGTCGGCAGAAATATATCTCCCATTCTTGGCCGGGTCACATGATTTCTCTGCCCAAATTCTTTCAGAAGTCATTGAATTTGCTGTTTGAGACAGGTTTAGAGCTGCCAGAATGATCAGAAATGTGTTGGCAACTGGCACTAACCTTCCATTCATAGAACAAATTGGCTTTTAAGTATGAGCTGCCAGGTGGGTGGTTCCCCATGTAAGCAAATAGAAGAGTAAGAAAGAAGCAGCTATTATATGTATTTTGTTCTTCTTTGGTGGAATAATTCAGATCACTTTGCTTCTTTCTCATTCTTTCTGGCATTTTAAAAATTATTTCAACAAGTCTGTTTCATTTCTAGAACTAAAAGATAAACCAAAAAAGCAATCTCACCTTGAAAAAGCTGTGGATAACCATCAGGGTGTTTTCCCCCCTTGAATAGCCCAACCCACAAAAGAAATGTAACTCACTGTTATTCTTGGGGATTTGGAAAACTCATTTCAGTTTTGTGTTTCTCCCCACATTTATTGATCTTGACTTGGAAATTTCAGCTCTATTTGGGTAGAATGGAGGGAACACCTAAATACTGGCTTTTAATGCTAATTCAATGTGGAGCCAAACTGGCATATTATGAGCAGTTTTCCAGTAATTGCTGATCCTGAGAGAGAATCTAGAATTCCTTCTTACGCTGAGATAGATAATCTGCTCTACATGTGTATAAATAAACTGCACTGGAGAATTGTATAACCTGTTCAGATTCTCAAGTATTCTTACAAGGAATTTCCAACATAGATCCTCACATATACTGTGTAATATGGATTCTGAAATTCATAGTCCACTAATAGTTCAAATGCCTTTAAAAATAAAAACATTTAGACCATGAGGGAAGGGAAGGGGAAAAATAATTACAAACGGGGGAGCGGGGGAGGCAAACTATAAGAGACTCTTAAATGCAGAGAACAAACTGAGGATTGATTGGGATGGGGAGAAGGGAAAATGGGTGATGGGCATTGAGGAGGGCACTTGTTGGGATGAGCACTGGATATTGTATGTAAGTGATGAATCATGGGAATCTCCCCCCAAAACCAAGAGCACACTGTATGTTAGCCAACTTGACAATAAATTATATTAAGAAAATAAAATAAAAACATTTATATTCCCATAATAGCCTCCATTATCAATATTTATATTCAAATATGACTTATTCCTGCAGCTAAACATCTAAATTCAATGATTTATGAATTCATCTTTTCTCCAAATCTTTCCAAAAAAAGTTATTCCTGAGTCACTCTAGTCTGCGAGCTTTCTTTGTCACCTCTGTCACTTTGCTTCCCTCTTCTTGCCCACAGGTTTCTCTTGGTTTAGTTGAACAAAGTGAACATTCCCCTTGTGGGAGCTCCTGACTGTTGCTATGGACCTCCTTCTTTTGTTTTGGGAATTCCCCCATTGGAATCTTGTTGGGAGGCAATTTCCCTCCACCACAAATGTCCAAAGGCCAGGCACTTTCCCAGCCCTTGGCAGGCAGTCAGGGCATCCCAGGAGACTCAGGTTGGATTCATCAAATGCATTCACCCACAATTTTTAATAAGAACCTAGTTATCGGTACACAGAATTGGTGACAGCAAAGAACCCATTGGATTATTGGCAGCAGTGCCGCAGGGGCCAGTGTCCAGCAAATATGATCAGGAGAGGCCTCAGAGCAAGGTTTGCCATCCCGGGTTCAATGGCAGCTCATAGATGGGTCTTGTCTGCTGCTTGGTCTCCCTTGTAATGTTCTGTTTCTCAAACCTGGTTCTCCTAACTTCCTGCCAGTTTGTGAGCCATCTACAAGGCCACTGAGAAAAGCCACCTCCCTCGGTAGGGAGCTCAGTTGGGGAGAATCCCTACTTTGATGAGCAATTTTGCCTACATATCCATGCTGTCCAGGACCCCGGCCAAGGGGAAGCACCTTGCTCTTTCCTCTTCATCTCCATCACATTGTCCATCTGGGGGCCCGGGTCCTTGCACAGCACCTCTAGCCTGCATTTCCCTTTGTTGATTTAGCCACCAGATCCTTTTCAGAGGATCTTTGGAATTCATGTTTGTAATATTGCCAATTTAGGAGCTCCAAGAAGTTGGGCGAAAAGGAAGCACTTTAAGAATTTTTCTTGTTCTCAGGTTGATAGCAATGCAATAATTCTGTTTTCCTGTGTTTCAGAAGAAAAGTTGTTTTGTAAGTCTTCTCCATTGTAAGCATCTGCCTGTCTCTCTCTAGCGGTTTGAACCACATCACTCAAAGTCAGTGGGCAATATATAAAACTTTTCAACAATTCTCCTACCACCCATCCAAATAAATAAACAGAATATATGGCATTTCCACCAAAGGCAGCAGGACAAGACATCCCATTTCATGCTTCAGCAATCTGACTAAGGAAACAAATATAGATTTTTCTTCCAAATGCCTTCAGGTTATAAGGCAAGTTGATTAAGGCCTTCCTTAAGCCTCACCAGAGAAATAAATGGATGATGGAAGTTGCCTACCCTTAAAGAGAAAAAAGGTCATATCTAATATTGACTCTCCTAACCAGTTTGACATAAAACATATTTCTCCCAGATGTGACACTTCAGCCTACCTCCTGTACAGGAGAGACGAAAGCCATATGGATTTCAGTTTCCTGTTAGCTGAGAATAAATTAAATCATGTTCTTTTCTCCTCTTTACCGTTGCTTTGTGGATTCAATCTCCACATAGACATGTCTGATTTTTTTTAAAGGAAAGAGTTAATGAATTGCTTTTTTCTTTTTATCAAACTGATATGATTCCTTTCCTCCCCCCGACCATGCCAATGAGGAAATACAGAGGACGGAGGGAGGGAGAAAGAAAGAGGGACAGAGAGAGAGAGGGAGAGAGGACAGTCATGGATTGTGATATTAGTGTGACCTTTGAGTGATTGCAGAAGGGCTAATCATAAATCTTGATGGTTCATGGGTTGGAATTCTTTCCAGAAACCCTCCAAGTGTGGTGGTGTTCTTAACGAAGAGACTTATTTGTGCAGTTTTGAGTAGGATATTATATTAGTTAAGGTGAAGCTAGCTGCTGTAGCAAATGAAATCCAATGTCTCATTGACTTAGCACAAAAAGCATGAACTCTCACTCATGCCGAGTTTGTTCAGAGGTGGGGATTGCGGGGAGGTGGGGAGAAGTTGGGTGGAGTGGATTCTGCTTCATGAAGACCCTTAGGAATCCAGACTGATGAGAGCCTTGCTGTTCTCAACCTGTGACTTCCAAAACTGCCATGGGGGTTCACTTTCAGGCTGAGTATAGGAGAAAGAGAGACAGAGGGAGAGACACTGAGGGGGGCGGAGGGACTGGAAGCAGATAGAAAGAAGAGAGTTGCAGGGCAGGCTTTATGCATATGGTGTGTATATTTTTGTACCCATTTTATTGGTCAACCACTGTTGCACGGCTTGGAGAGCCAGGAAATATTGGGTAGTCTGGTTTCTTTGGAGGGATTAGAATTTTTATCTGAGATCTAAACTTTGGGATTTAGGACCCAGATAATCACTATTAGATTATACTGTTCATAGTATATATTTTATCGCTCATGAATATTTCTGTTGGCTTCATCTTGTGGTCATATTTTTAATCATATTATATAGAGGTATTTTAACTTGTTCTTATACCTCTAGTCATTTTTCCCCACTAGATTGCCCTAGTTTTGTGGTTGTAATTTAAATTAATCTTTCAACTAGATGGCCTATACTCTGAAGTAAAGTTGTTGGGTTTTTTCCCCAGGGAGATTGTGTGAGTGTGGTTTCTAAGCCCTTACATGCCTGAGATGGTTTTTTTTTTTTTTTCTATTTTCTTGACAACTTGACTGTGTCAAGTATTAATGGCTGATTCTCACATATAGGCAATCTAAAGCATGTAATAATTTCACTTGTCTCAAGCTGACAAGAATAAATAAATTTCCATGCTTCCTACTTTAGGTGTCCAGTAGTAGATTCTTCTTTCAAAAGAATAACTAAGGGGCACCTGGGTGGCTCAGTCGGTTAAGCTTCTACTTCAGCTCAGGTCATGATCTCACAGTTCTTGAGTTCGAGCTCACATTGGGTTCTGTGTGGACAACTCAGAGCCTTGACCCTGCTTCGGATTCTGTGTCTCCCTCTCTCTCTGCCCCTCTCCCACTTCTCTCTCTCTCTCAAAAATAAATAAACATTAAAAAATTTTTTTTAAAGGAAAGAATACTGAGAAAAGAAAAAAACAAAGCACTGGGGAAGGAACATTTACGTAAAGCAAGACTGATCTCCTTATGTTGAAAATTCCAGAAAAATCCTGCATCTTATAAAATTGTTAAAAGCATGACACATGTATTATTAAATTTATATTCAATATTCTCAGAATCTATCAGTAGCCAATATACCTTACAGGAACTTCTTATCAAAAGACTTTTTAGTTGCTAAAAAAATATTCACTCAGAGAGATTTGCTCCCACTTGAGAGAAAAAAATTCTTTTAAGATATTTAAAATCTCTACATGTTGTATTAACATTACTCCTGCTTTCCTATGGTATGTATTTTTTAAAAGAAGTTTTATTTTATTTGGGGGGTGGGAAGGTTAACTAGCAGTAGCTTTCAAGTTTCAGATTTAGTGAAAAAGAATGAAGAAAGATAGGCTCAGCTGATGTTTCCCCCCAGCTGAGCAGATATCTCACTCATGCCATAAACTGAAAGTATATAGATAAGGAACAATGTTTTTTTAAAATTTATTTTGAAGTTACTATTTTGTTGCATTTCTTGATCATATTTTTATCCGTTTTCTCTGTAATGTCCATGAATCTGTATCTCTAGTCAGACTTTAATAGAATGTTTGCCTTTAAAATTTTACAATGTGTGAGTTCAACCTTTTTAACTCTGGGGTTTAACATCTCTTGTTGTCTCATCTAGAACCATTAATAGGAATTTTACAAAACTCAGATTGCTTTGGGGGACATAAATTGAAAGATAAATGAATATTCTAGCTTCTTTGAAAATGTCTAGTTATATAGAGTTAATTAGTTTCTATGACCCTACCTGACCCTGGTTAATGAGCTCAGTGGAGGTCTTACAAGAATCATGGACTTGAATTTAGCTCTGGAGCCAGTGATGGCGGCCTATGGAAGACACAAGCCCTTTGGCTTAAATAGAGAACTTGCTTCCATGTATCTTGCTGACTTTCCTCTGACTAAATTTTCCTAATCTTTTTCATTAACTCCTTTTCCTTCACCAGCCCCTTCGATTTTAGGATTTCTCAGAGGTCAGCCCTAGCTTCACCTTCCTTCTTACTCTACATGTCCGCCCTGGGACAGTCTTGACTATGTCCATGGCGTCAACTACCACCTGTGAGACAGACTCTTAAATCCCCACCCATGTCTAGATTTCTCCCTGACCTACAAATCTCTGAGAGATCTGTCCTTTGCTTACCTTTCTACCATCAACACTTCAAAGCTAGTGTTCCTGAAGGTGGTACAGATGAGGAACGGTGCTTTTACATTGTTTTTGGCAAGGTAAATTGAGATTCCTCCAAATCTGTTTGGAGAACATTTTGGCATGTTGATCCAACTTTAAATGGACATTCCCTTTAACTCAGAAATTCGACTTCGGAATTATCCTAAGGAAATAATTGGATATGTGAATCAAAATGTATATACAAGTAGTTGCTAATTGTTTATAATATCAAAAAAGTAGGAACCCCTTGAATGATGAGATAGATGTACAATGATGTACAAAACAGCCATCGAAATGGCCATATATGTTTACTTATAGAGACATAGCCAGTTGACTCTTATAAATTGCTAATAGAAAAGGGAAAGCTATAAAATGTGATGGGTGTTGTGATCCAAATTTTATAAAAAATATATCTATGTGCATTTCCTCATAAAAAGTCTGAAAAAATTGTATAACAGAATGTTAACAGTTATTGCTGGGCGAATCTGATGGGGTTACTGGTGATTTTCTTATTATTCTCTATAATTTATTGTATTTTCTCATTGTTATTTATAACTTGCTATTTGACTATATACAGTAGGTATGTATTGCTTTTGTAATTAGGAAAAGCCATAAAGCTATTTTTATTTTGAAAAATAAATGAGCTATTGTTTTAAAGAAAAAACACAGGTACTTGTGGAAAAAATAAAAATAATCCATCCATGAATTAAAATTGTTGAAGTGCATCTCCTGAGTGGCTCAGTCAATTAAGTGTCTAGTTCTTGTGTTCGGCTCTGGTCATGATTTCATGGCCCATGATATCAAGCCCCATGATGGGCTCTGTGCTGACAGCATGGAGCCTGCTCAGGATTCTCTCTCTCCCTCTCTCTCTCTGACCCTCCTCTGCTTGTGTGTTCTCTCTCTCAAAATAAAATAAGTACAACATTTAAAATAAGAGACTCTTGAATACAGAGAATATACTTAAGGTTGCTGGAGGGGAAAGTGTGTTAAATAGGTGATGGCATTAAGAAGGGCACCTTTTGGGATGAGTGCTGCATGTCATATGTAATAGATGATTCATTGGATTCTACTCCTGAAGCCAAGACTACACTGTATGTTAATTAACTTGAAAATAAAAAAATTAAAAAATTAAAAAACCCATAAAATTGTTGAAATGAAGTCTATACATAACCCAAAGCTTTCTCTCATGGGTTCTAGTTTATTTTACTCAACAAATATTTGTTGAGTCCCTATGATGTGCTATCACCTTATCCAAATTCTTATTGGTCATTTCTACCTGCATGTCTCACATGCCCCTGAAGCCAATATGTCTGAAACTAAATTTACCCTCGTATCTTGAAATCTGTCTCCTCTTGTATTCTTAGCCTCAGTTACACAGGATCCCCACCTACCTAAGTGGGAAATGTGGACGTCATCACCAGGCCTCCACATAACTCATCCACCACATTTAGTAATGTACAAATCCTATGGCTTCACTATTCTTTATGATCTCTCTCCTCTTCTCCATTTCCTGTTCAACAGAACAAGTTCAGGTCCCAATTCCTTGCCTTTTTGGATTTCTGCAATTGTCTCCTATACTCCGATACCCATAAAATCCTAAAAGCACACCACCATGCTTTTGCTTAGATCATTCCTTCTCCTTCCTACCCTTCTTCTTCCTCTTACCTTGCTCTCCAGGAGAGTGGCCAGTCAACTTTCAAGTCTTGGTCCAAATGTCACCGTCTAACCTTTCTGTTGGAATTGGCAGGTCTTTCCCTTGTGGTCCCTATTGGAAAACCCCAAAGAGGTTTCCTAATAATGATGGTAATGGTTAACATTGACTGAGCTTTCATGGTAGGTCAACCACCATTATAAGAGCTTTATATGCTTAACTCATTCAACAATTACAACAACTCTATAAGATATACACTTCCGACAACTACATTTAATAGGTAAAGAAAGTTCAGAAGGTTTATGTAATTTGCCAAAGGTCAAACAATCTTAGCAGAGCTAAGATTTGAATCCAACCTGGCTTGAAAGCCTGCATTTTTACCTCGAAGAGTGGTCATATACATATGTGTCCTTAACGCATACTTTATTATAGTATAACATCTTATTAGACTTCTTTTTCTATCAATACCTATGGCTCCATGCAAAGGCCACACAGACAACCTCAATAAAGGTGTGCACACCAATTGATTAATTAATTAATTAATTAATCTTTCTGAGATGAGAAGTCTAAACCAAAGGGAATTAGCATTGTCTAAACATTTTTGTTGCTGCTTTTGTTTCTATCTGTGTGAATTTTGAGGTCCTTTTTATTGTTAGAACACAATAGTTTTTGTTCTCCCTTGCTTCTTGCTTAATAGACTATATCCTGCCTATTGATAATGAGATCAGTATCCTCATGATAAAGATAACATCTAAAGGAGAGTCAACTGATTCAATTCATGCACACTGAGTCTAATGGAACTTTACGGAGAAATGGTGGAGATGATCTTTTGGGAAATATAGCTAAGTGAACCTCCACCATGTCAGAATTCTTTAGGTACTAATGATGGCTCAATGGACGTCAGGAGTCAAGTTCATACCCCATCCATTCTATCATCTAGATGTCTTTTAAATCCTTCCTTACGTGGAGTTCTGAATGCAGGCCAGGCAATCGCCTACTCATTGGTGCTTGTCTTCATCTTGTACTACCTGTACACCACACACTGTCTTTCTGAAACACAATCATCTCAAGTCGCACCCCTTCCTCGAATCTTTGATGTCTACTCATTGTCCAAAGGGTAAATGTCATATTCTGTTGTCAGGTCCCTACAATGGCTGCCATCTCGCCTCTGTGCCCCCGACTCTGCCTCTGGCTTCAGCTAGTCACTAGTCCACCAGATGAAAGAGGCTGGCATTCTCTAGACATCAGGCTTCCTCTGCCTGGAATGACATTTACTCAGTTTCCAAGATCCAGCTGTCATTTCTCCACATCTTCAAGGAATTGCTTTTGTGTATTTATGCATTTTCTCCACTACTTTCCATCATGTTTCCTGTATTGGGACCGTAATTACCTGTTCACTTGGTCCATTTACCTCCTGAGAATATGACCTACTTGAGGTCAGGGCCAATCTTATGTTTTGCTTTTGTCTTAAAGCCTTGTAAACTAGTGCTTCCCAAACTTCAGTGTGCACACAAATCACCTGACATCTTGTAAAATGCAGATTCTGATTCAGCAGGGCTTCCACGGGGCTGAGCCAGCATTTCTAACAGGTTCCCAGAGGAAGGCCAATGCTGTTGGTCTCTGGATCAAAGTACCAGGGCTGTGTACTTTGGGAAGTTGATTTTTTTTAAACGAATGAACCAAAAGGAAGTAAATAAATAAATAACACATATTGTCAGATTATGTCCTGCTTTATTTTTAACTTTTTTTTTAAACAAAGGGTTAACATTTTCATTCAGTCTATGTGTCACTAAATTTTTATAGCTTAACATTGCTTCATATCTTAACATGGTTATGTTTTTTTCTTCTCTGAATTTTCCCGCTTTTTAAATTAAATGTAGGATTTGTTTCAACCAGGGCCAATATTACTCAAATCTGTTACTACAATGGGGCAAAACTTAAATTTTGAAATAGAATTCATTTAAAAAAATTTTTTTTTGCATATGCTATAGGTCTTATTTTAGTCACAGTCAATGCAACGTGGAATCACAGTACCACGGGGTAAGAGGTATCTTCAGAAGCTAAACAGTGTGTACAGGGGATTCACTCAGAATGTTCTTGGTTATGTTTTTGAACAAATATTTTTTAAAGAAGAGTTGAGTTGAACCTTAAAGATGGGTACGTGCTTTTCCACAGTCACTTCCTGTTCCAATTAATATTTATTTTACAGATGTGCCCCACAAAGCAATTGGCTCACTACGATTTGGCTTCTTTGTGCCCAAACTTAGCTTTTCCACATTCCTTTTCTCTAAATTTAAGAAATAAGGAGTGCCTGGGTGGCTCAGTCGGTCAAGCAACTGACTTTGGCTCAGGTCATGATCTCACAGTTTGTGGGTTGGAGCCCTGAGTCCGGCTTTGTGCTGACAGCTAGCTCAGAGCCTGCAGCTGGCTTCAGATTCTGTATCTCCCTCTCTCTCTGACCCTCCCCTGCTCACGCTGTCTCTCTCTCTCTCAGAAATAAATAAGACATTAAAAACATTTTAAAAAAAGAAACAAAACAAACGAGCAAAGGGGAAAAACTGAGAGGAGGAGACAAACCAAGAAACAGACTCTTCATTGTAGAGAACAAACTGCTGGTTACTAGAGGTGAGGGTGGATGGGGGGGGATGGGTGAAGCAAGGGCTGAGGATTGAGGAGGGCACTGTCCTGATAAGCACCTGGCGATTGATGGAATTGTTGAATCACTATATTGTATACCTGAAACTAACAGTATGCTGCACATAACTGGAATTTAAATAAAAACTTTAAAAAATATAAATTTTAAAAAGAGGGAAAAAATTTTTAAAAATTAAAACAAGAGAAAAGATGAAATTCAGTACTATATGCCTGGAAAGGGCCAGTGGGCATTTCCCACCAACGCTGGATATTTTACTCACTGTCAACGTCAACTTTTAGTTGGAAACCAAGTAAAAATGCACAGATGAGTCCAATACAGCATAAAAAAAATTCAGATCAATTGCTAATCAATGAATGGGATAACATCCGGTTATTTTGATGGTCCTGTTGACCAAAACAGTTCACTCTGATGCAACCCAATTAGAATCACAAATCTGGTTCAGTAACAACAGCTACAAGAGACTGATTTGAGATAACTCATCACCCATTGGTCTCAGGTTGCCTTTCATTGTTTTGATTCTGAACATTGACAAACGGACTTTCTAAGTTTCATTGGAAAACCTGCGTAAGAAGGGCCTGTCAGGCTCTGAACCTCTGTGATTCAGTGAATAATATTATTATCTTCCCTGCAAGGTTTCAGTATCCTATTTAGATGTCATACTCTGCTTTCACTGCAATTTATGGGGACTTTTAATTTCAAACATGTAAAATCTTTCATCTCAAGGAGACATGCGTTATATATTTGTTTTAGTGTACCTCAGGGAGTAAAGCCAATGTGCATTGAAGATTCAATTAGTAATAGTGAGAGTGGTGATTAAAGAGCTCCACTCATCTGACTGATTCATTTGGTCTCTTTTCATCTAATTTCTTAGGGACTAAATGTAGCTTGAAATAAAGTTTTATTTTAAATTAGTGTTCAGTGCAACCCAGCCAAGAAAGACTGTGTGTCTTTTTTCTAATTTATTCCCTCTGTATACAGAGAAATTGAGGATCAGCTTTCCACTTTAAGCTGGAGGGTCGAAAGATGATCTGTTGCATTATTAGATTACTTTTCACCTCACTTTAAAGTGGAAATCACAAACCAGCGATGTGTGGATTGGATCGGTGTTTAGAAACCTGAGTTCATTGACAAAGAACAGGTGTCATATAATCTGGATTTCTGGCTTCAAGCGTCAAAGGTTGAGTTGTGTCTGCCCCTTTACATTGTTTACATAGTCCTCACCTGGTCAGTGACACTTATTTATGTGGTCTTTTTGGTGCCTAGAGGTTCTCCTGTTCTCAAGTTTTAGGTTATGCAAACCTTCGCGATTCCACACAGCCATGTGAGGGTGAGAAGTAGAGCACAGAGTGTGCACCAATTATGGGACTCACCCACCCTGATTTAGACAAAGGGCAGTGCAACATACTTAAAGAAGAGGCAGCAATGTAGGTAAGACCATGGTCTAAGGCACATCTGATATTCATGCATCAGATGGTGGAGCAGCAAAAGTGACGCGGCAAGGCCCCCCCTCCCCCCAGGTTAAGGTGGATGCAGAGGAGAGGAATTGTGGTTTGGAATCATCATTTGAGAGGAAATTTAAGGAGTAGCAGGGAACTTTCCTGCAAGCAAGGGGCTCAGGCACTCATCCCAGGAAGGGTAGGAGGAATGAAGCAGAAACCTTAGTGCTCCAAGTAGAGGTTCGTGATGACCAAGATGTAGGATCCTGGATCTGTTGGGAAAGCAAGATGGCGGCTCAGTGGTAAGCGCTGGGACAACCAGATATGCCAATTGGCCAATGCTGAGTTTCGGCGATTGGTAGACTAAGGCTCTGAGCTTCTCCGCTATTCTAGAATAGGTCCAGAACCAGAGGCAGGAGCTGTCTTTCAATCTGACTTCGAGGATGCAGGGAAACAGACACGCTGCAATTATAGCAGGTGCTGCTCTGGTATGGCTGTGGGAGGACAAAAACATCTTGATCGCATGTTTCAATTAGATCAAAGTAATTCATTATTTGTTACTTCAATTCTTTGGCTTAATTAGCATGAAGTTAGAAAGTATATTATTTAAAAAAAAAAAGACTCATGGAGGAAATTTCTGCAGACATGTTATGGTAAGAATATGAGACTATAAAGGATAACCCCCTTGTGCACCAATGTCTATTCAACCTGGATTTGCTGAACTCATGCTGAGCAACCACTTTTATTAAAAATTTTTAAATGTTTATTTGTTATTTTTGAAAGAGAGACAGGGTGCGAGTGAAGGAGGAGCAGAGAGAGAGGGAGACAGCAGAATCTGAAGCAAGCTACAGGCTCTGAGCTGTCAGCACAAAGTGTGATGTGGGCTCAAACTCACTAACTATGAGATCATGACCTGAGCCAAAGTCGGACACTTAACCTACTGAGCCACCCAGGTACCCCTAAGCAATCACTTTTATATCTGAACAGATATTAGGTTTTGAAGCCCACGGGTCATGCCCTATGCCCAACTTGGTTCTCCCCATGAGAAAAATGGCCCTTTGCCTCTTGAACACCTGAGGGTTAACTAGCCAAGAAAAGGGTTACTGCTTAGGCAGAGGAAGAGATTAGATATGAGACAATAAACATGCAGCTCTTGGCTCATATACCTCTGACCCCATCTCCTGATAGGCATCCCTAATTGATTACAGCACTCTTTCCTGCTGAGCTGGGATGAGGCCTCGGAATCCCTCCCAATACCATGCCCTGGGAGCCAATCAATTAGGGTTGACACTGGAAATGAAATGCATCTGCCCTTCTTTGATTAGGTTTTTACTGCCAAGTGTGTTGTGGATGAAGCCACTGAGTGGGGTAGAATATCCAAGTCCAGGTGGAAGGAAGGCAAATTGCCAGCTGGGGAAATTTATATCAGAATACATTTAAGGTATTAATTTGTATTTATCTCTCTTTCCCTCCCCATCTTTTCTATGCAGATAGGCAAGTCCCTTATAATCCTTTGCTTGTGGGATTATGGCTGAGCAAAATATAAGGAGGATAAGGAGAAACAACACCGGCCCTTGTAAAAGCTTGAATTGAATGAAAAGATTCATTGCTGTGTGTTTCAGAAAAAAAAAAAAAAAAAAAAAGGAAGATGTGGGGAGGGCACATAGGCTCATTTGGGTCTTGTAGGAATGTGGGTGGAAACTGAATCAGTCATGACCTCAGCAGGAAGGAGATAATGTCCTCAAATTAGGGTAAGGGAAGCCATAAGGAAGAAGGAAGTACCCTGAGTCTAGTAACAGCAGAGCTGTTCTCGCCACTTGGCCCAAAGGGGTGAGGGGTGGTGGTGGTTGCCAGAGCAGGAAGGAGAAGGTGGCATCAAGAGGCTGATCTAGACAGTGGCCATGATGACTGGTAGAGGGACAAACCAGCCCTAGGAAGCCATGTAGGGAGGGAGCCAGGAAGGTAAATACCCCTCTATCACCCCCTTCCGTCCCTCCTCTCTCCTGTTCCACCTCCCTGTGGCCCAAACCAGTCAGAAACCAAAGGACAACGGAGCCCATTGTTGCTAATGTAGGTTAACAGGGAGCAGGGTGCAAAAGGGTGGGGCACAAATTGGAAGAGTAAATAGAATGCGTCCGTCATTACCCAAACCATTTCCTTTCAGTGTTTGCTCTTGCCTTCCCCTGTGTGACAAGAGTTTGTATTGATCACAAGGGACAAGGAAAGTCCCATCAGCTACCATATTATCAAGGGACACTCTAAATTCAGCTGTACTTCCACCTGAATCCTAAAACACTAGCCACTATCAGTATTCCACTAGAAGGGGGAGAGGAAAATGGGGAAACAAAAGAAGTAATGAACATTGCTTCTATAGTCCCCAATGTGGTAGCTGCCCTTTGTTCAAATTCTACTCTCCTTTCCTCTAGTCCTTCCAGCACTTCAGATGGATGCAACTCTCTACTTGATGAGGTGAACTCAAACCTTAACCATGACAACATGGTTCTGCTCTTCTCTAATTGTTGGTTCAGCATCTTGAGAAAGTCAAATGGCCGGCTTCTTGGCCAGCTTCTTAAAAACATTTTTTAAGTTTTTATTGATTTATTTTGAGTGAGAGAGAGAGAGAGAGATTGAATTCCAAGCAGGCTCCACACCATCAGCACAGAGCCTGACACGGGGCTAAAATTCACAAACTGAGATTATGACCTGAGCCAAAATCAAGAGCCAGACGCTCAACCAACTGAACCACCCAGGCACTCCCATCAAATGGCCATCTTCTAATTAAATGCTACCGTTGTCCTGTTTCTTGATGGAAGCATTCCTTCCTTGGCACTAGGATCTCCAACCCACCTAGCCCAAGATTTCAGGAATGAGAAGCCAAAGTTCTTCAAGTTACTTATCAGATGTAAAAGTAAGAGGTCTTGATTCTCAGACCCACCATGCATTATGGGGAGATAATGCCATATATTTTGGCTATTTGTTTAAGACATATGCCACGTCCAGCCTTAAATGGTATTGTCTTCTAGATAGCACCACAGCAGAGCCTTCACAGGGCACTCCACTATTCTTTTGAGCACACTGCCTCTGAATGCTAGCGCACAGAAGACATTGTATTCTGTATTCCATCACTAACTTTTCTTTTTCTTTTTTTTAATAAGAGGTTTCTTTTTTAATGTTTATTTATTTTTGAGACAAAAAGAGACAGAGCATGAGAGACGGAGGGGCAGAGAGAAAGGGAGACACAGAATCTGAAGCAGGCTCCAGGCTCTGAGCTGTCAGCACAGAGCCCAACATGGGGCTTGAAATCACAAATTGTGAGATCATGGCCTGAGCCAAAGTCAGACACTTAACCGACTGAGCCACCCAGGTGCCCCTTCCGGCGCCATCACTGCATTTCTTTGCTGTAAAATGTGTATCATGGTTGGAGGTGACAGCATATGGTAATCCATGGCGACAGGTAATTAATTATGTTAACCCACAAATGGTACTGATAAAGGGCTTTTAAGGAGTATCTGGCAAATGGGTCAGAGAAACATTCCAAAGTATAGCATATGTGACGCTCCAAACTTCAGAACGTTGTGTGTCCCTCTTAGTTGTGGGCAGAGTACGTTTCAGTATCTTTTCTCTAAGAGTGAAATTCCAATGTTTCATAGATCAATAGGCTTCTAGAAACTTTATCATTCTGGCATGCTCCTAAGCTTTCTTAAAGTTTCTGTCTCATAGTTTTGCCTTTATATATCTCAGTGAGGTATCTAGAATGCTTGCTACCTTTTCCTCACTAGATCCAGTTAGCATCATCTGATCTATACAACAAACCACCATGACGTCCTGTGAGCTCTCAGAATGAGCAAGTTTCCTTTGGCTCAGATGAGAGAATGAAGGAATTTACACAGCTATGAGACAATGTAGTAAAGTTTTCCACCACCACGAAACAATACCATAAAAGTAAATTGTTGTCCCTGCTACATAAATACAACGCCTTTTGTTTGGAATGGAAGACGAAAGCATTTGTCAGGTCATTAACTGCATGCGTAGGAGCTGTGTGGGGCTGCCAGGAAAGGACGACATCTGGAACCATTTCTGTGATTGGCTTTATTACCTGATTACCTTTATGACCGGAATAAGCTTGTAATAATCTGCTGCCATTTTCTAAAACCCATCTTGCTTTTGCATCGGGAAGAGAGGGAAACCAAAATAGTTACAGTAAGAATCACCACCTCTGCGTCTCTCAGGTCCTTGATGGCTACTCCTCCAGGGACGAATTTCTGCTTTTGGTTCAGAAATTTGCTTCATGGCAGAAGTGGCAGATCCAGTAATCTCCATTTGGTCCTTACTATAATGACCCCCAGCCCACTAGTAAGGAAACCAGTGTGGACAGTCCATCAGTTACTAAGTGATCTGTTCTCATTATTCATTCGGAGACCTCAGTCCTGTTAGAACCCCTATTCTGAATGACAGACCATCATATCAGTCATGTCTCCGAGGGTTATCATAAGCTCAACACCAATTTCTAATAACCCTGGATGTTTTTTATATATTTTCCCTTCCCAGTGTACAACAATGCTGGTAAATGGCCATGGGCTTCTCTGGGAGGGAACCAGTAAAAAGCCATGAATCCAGGGGCGCCTGGGTGGCTTAGTCGGTTGGGTGTCCGACTTTCGCTTAGGTCATGATCTCGCGGTTCGTGGGTTCAAGCCCCGTGTCGGGCTCTGTGCTGACTGCCGGCTCAGAGCCTGGAGCCTGTTTCAATCTGTGACTCCCTCTCTCTCTGACCCTCCTCTGCTCATGCTGTCTCTCTCTCTCTCTCTCTCTCCTAGAAATAAATAAAAAACATTAAAAAAAAAAAAAAAGCCATGAATCCAGACCAATGTGATTCACATTAGGTCTCTTCCTACCAGATGTCAAAATTTTCCACCTATAAATATGTCAAGCATTATCTCTTCCTTTTCTTGAAATTCCATAATCAATACACTATCGTTGAATATTCCTGAGAATCAAAACACTCTGAGTCCAAGATAATGTTACTCGTGAGTTATATTAAATGTTGAAGGAATACATAATACATAAATCCTTCCAGAGAATTAAGAGTATAGACTTTCTTATTCATTTTATAAAGCTACAATAAGCTTTGGTCTTTAGTAGAGACCAAAAAGATCAGTATGATAAAGGAAAATTGTAGGCCAATATTATCATAGATATATTTGGAAAATTCACATAAATATTACACAGAAGAATACACAAAGTATTAGTAAACCAAATCCAGCAAAGTATAAATGGGTTAATATTTTATGACTAAGTTGATTTTATCCTAAGAATGTAAGTTCATTTTAATATTTGAAAATCAATTAAATGTAATTTGCCATAACTGAATATAAAGGAAAACCACATGGGGGCGCCTGGGTGGCTCAGTCGATTAAGTGTCTGACTTCAGCTCAGGTCATGATCACACAGTTCCTGAGTTCCAGTCCTGCCTCTGACTCTGTGCTGAAAGCTCAGAGCTTGAAGCCTCCTTCGGATTCTGTGTCTCCCTCTCTCTCTGTGTCCCTCCCCCACTCTCAAAATAAACATTAAAAAAAATTACATGATTATTTCAATAGGTACAGAAAAAGTACACAAAATTCAATATTCATTCATGATAAAGAGTAGAAATGCAAGAGGGTGCCTGGGTGGCTCCATTAGTTAAGTGTCGACTCTTGATTTCAGCTCAGGTCATGATCTCACAGTTCATGAGATCAAGCCCCATACCAGGCTCCAGCACAGAGGCTGCTTGGTATTCTCTCTCTCCCTCTCTGTGTGCCCTCTCTCTCTCCCTTTCTATCTCTCACTCTCTCAATAAATAGTAAATGAACATCTTAAAAAAGAATAGAAACACAAAAATAAAACTATAAAATATCTTGAGCTAAATGGCTTATCATACTAAACTTAGTAAGGAATGTATGATCTTTTCAATGATTTGTATAAGGTCAGTTGGATATCTGTATTTAAAAAGTGAACTTTGACGCCTACCTCTCACCATACAGAAAAATTCTTTTGATTTGGAGCATAGATTGTATCATAAAGGAATTAAACTTGTACAGCTGAACAGAGGAAAGTATTTTCATCATATAGGGATAGACAATGATTTTTAAAACAAGGTACCCACATCCAGAGTATATATTTTTAAAATTCTTACTAATCAGGGCACCTGGATGGCTCAGTTGGTTAAACGTCCGACTCTTGATTTTGGCTTATGTAGTGATCTCACAGTTCTCTCTTTCTCTGCCCATCCCCCGAAATAAATAAATAAACTTAAAAAGTAACTCTTAGAAATAATTATAAACAAATAGACTCTAAAAATGGGTAAAAGGCTCGAAGAACACTTCACAAATAAGATATTCAAAATGTCCTCCAAATAGATGTATGTGTATATATATATGTGTGTGTGTATGTATGTGTATGTGTGTGTATGTATGTATATATATACACACACATACACATACATACACACACACACATACACAGAGAGAGAGAGAGATGCTCTATATTATTAGTGATTAGATAAATGGAAATTGAAAGCACAATGTGGTTTGGTTAGGACCTGAATAGACACTTTGCCAAAGAAGAAATACAGATGGCCAGCAGACACATGAAGAAGCTCTGTACTGCTAAACACCAGGGAGTGGTGATCAAAACCACAATGAGATACTACCACACACCTGTCAGAATGGCTAATATCAAACACACAAGAAATAACCAGTGTTGGTGAGGATGTGGAGGAGGTGGGCTCTTGTCAGGAATGTGAATTGGTGCAGCCACTCTGGAAAACAGTATGGAGGTTTCCCAAAAAGTTAAAAATCGAAATCCCATATGACCTGGTAATTCCACTGCTAAGTATTTACCCAAAGAAAATGAAAACACTATTTTGAAGAGATATATGCACCCCATGTTTATTGCAGTATTGTTTACAATAGCCAAGATATGGAAACAACCTAAGTGTTCATAGGTAGATGAATAAATAAAGAAGATGTGATATATTATATATATAACACAATGGAATATTACTCAGCCAATAAAAGAATGAGATCTTGCCATTTGTGACAACATGGATGGACCCAGAGGATAATATATTAAGTGAAATCAGTCAGAGAAAGATAAATAACATATGATTTCACTTATATGTGGAATCTGAAAAATAAAACAAACAAAGAAAACAGAAATAGAGTTATAGATACACAGAATAAACTGGTGGTTGCCAGGGGGGAGGGGAGTGGGATAGGTAAAGTAGGTAAGGGGGATTAATGGGTACAAACTTCCAGTTACAAAATAAATAAGTCACACAGATGAAAGATACAACATAGGAAAAAATACATACATACATATATACATACATACATACTTACATACCACAATGTGATAACTGCTACACACCTTCCAGAAAGACTAACATTAACTGTATAATTTCCCTTATATGTGGAGTCTAAAAACCAAAATGAACAAATAAACAAAGCAAAAACAGAAACAGATTCAGATACAGAGAATAAAATGGTAGTTGCGAGAGGGGAGGGAGATGGGGGGATGGGCAAAACAGGGGAAGGGGATTAAAAGGTACAAACTTCCAGTGTGTAAGTCACAGGATATAATGTATAGCACAGGGAAGGTAGTTAATAATATTTTAGCAACTTTATATTGTGACAGCTGGTAGCTAGATGTGTTGTAGCGATCACTTTGTAATGTATATAAATGTTGAATCACTATGTTGTGCACCTGAAACTAATATAATATTGTTTGTCAACTACACTTAAATTTTAAAAAGCTGACGATACGTAGTTTGGCAAGGATGCAAAACGCTGCATCTTTGTAGCGTTTCTGCTACTATTCACTGGAGCGTTCAGTTGGTGCAATCACTTTATAAAACTGTTTTTTAGCACTTCAAAAGCTAAACACATACCTACTGTATGACCCCCTCAACCCAATTCCTGTGCACATAGGAGCAGAAATGAGTGCTTCTATTCACCGAGGGATATGTTTAAAAATGATCAGATGGAGCAGCTTTATTCATAATTGTCTAAAATTGAAAACAACCCACTATCCATCAAAACTATAATGGAGAACAAATTGTATTGTATTTGTAACAATACAATTATACACAGCAATGCGAAAAAAAGAGCCCAAATTACTTATATACCCAATAACATGGATGAATCTATAATGTAGAATGAACTAAGTCAGAAACAAAGGTTCACATGTTGTATGATCCCTTTGACCAACCTCAAATACAGCCAGATCTATGGGGAGAGAAGTCAGAAGAGTCATTCCCTTTGGGGACAGGATATTGAGGAGGAGGGGATTGTGATGGAGCCGTCCCCCTGTAAAATGATGCAGAATAGAAATATTCTAGGGGCGCCTGGGTGGCTCAGTTGGTTAAGCATCTGACTTCAGCTCAGGTCATGATCTTGCAGTTTGTGAGTTCAAGCCCCGTGTCAGGCTCTGTGCTGACAGCTCAGAGCCTAGAGCCTGCTTTGGTTTCTGCTTCTCTCTCTCTCTCTGCCCCTCCTCCACCTGCACTCTCTCTCTGTCTCTCAAAAATAAATACACATCAAAAAAACATTTTTTAAAAGAAATATTCTAGATCTTTTGATGTCTGGTGGTTACACGGGCACATATTATATTTAAAATTTCATCATCCTCTGTGCTTAAGATTTGTTAACTTTACTGTAAATTTTATTTATAAACTTTTCTGAAGTTATCTCAATTTTGAAAATTATTTTCAAATGTAGAAGGAGAGAGTGGGTGGGAGATGTGGTAAATAGGAACCTCGACTGGGTCCGTAGACATTAGCATAGGGGCGGCCATATAGCAATACTGCAGTTCAAACAGTTCTCCTCCTATGAGAACCATGTGTATAATGGAAAAGCAGTATAGTGAGACTCCCCCTTTCCTGCTTTTTTGGGTCAGTCACACAGCAACTAAGTGAGGAAACCAAGATTTGAACCCATCTAATCTGACACCAGGACCTGTCCAGGAACACACACTAAAATTGTTTTTCAGACCAACACATAACAAGGCTATGTCAGTCTAGTACTACTACTACTACTACTACTAGTATGTAGTAGTGGTAAATTTTAGAAAAAGGCTGGGGGAGAGAGGCAGAGGGTGAAAGAAAATCTTGAGCAGTCTCCACACTCAGCACAGAGCCTGATACAGGACTTGATCCCATAACCCAGAGATCATGACCTGAGCCAAAATCAAGAGAAAGACACTCAATCAACTAAGCCCCCAGGTGCCCCATATCAGTGTATTATTTATAATCTTCTGGATATATGACTGATTTTCTTAACTTCTAGTAATATGATTACATAGTTTGATTCATTTCTTTGAGTTGTCATTATAAAGCCGTAAAATAATGGAGTCACTTCAGGTGTTAGTAAAAAAAAAAAAAGAATCGCTTAAATTTTGAAACCTGGTCTGATATTTGCAATCGTGTGTCCCAAATTAGGCAGACCAAATAAGCCACCATTTTCCTTTTTGGAGAAGCATATAGTCTTCTGCCAAGAGGTAAAATGATAACCACTCTCCATGACAGTCAAGTTCTCTGAGCCATAAACTGTTTCAAACTACACTATTTCTGAAATATTTGTCTTCCCTAGAAAGGAGAGTTCTCTCCCTCCCTCCCTCCCTTTCTCTGTTTCTCTCCCTTTCCCACCACTGAAGTGTCCCCAAGAGTTCTTTCCTAAATTGAGAAAAGAAATCACAAAACCTCAATTTACAAATGGCCTGTGGTGCAGATTTCTGTATACCAAATGCCACTCTGGTCCTCTCAGAATACTCCTCTTCCCTTCTGACCAGATTCTCTTCAGTTTTAAGTGCTCTGGGCTGGTGGTACCATCTGGTGTCTGGGGCTAGAAACTGTTTTTGTCCATGTTTTTTCTATACCACCCCCTTTCTTTCTCTCCAGAAACAGGGCACCCAGATGAGGGTGCACTTGTTTCCTTTGTCTTTCAGGATTTGAACCAGTGCCAGTTCAGTGAATCCTACTTCTGGTCACCTTTATTTATACTCCTGGGTCTCAGGAATGTGTTAGCACTGGAATGCAAATTGAGTCATGCACCCCCTTCCTGCCTGTACATGGTCTCCTTCTTTCAAATTTTATGTAGTGACTTTCATTTTTATTTATTCATTTTTTAAATGTTTCTTTATTTTTGAGAGACAGAGAGACAGAGCATGAGCAGGGGAGGGCCAGAATGAGAAACAGAATCCAAAGCAGGCTCCAGGCTCTGAGCTGTTGTTGGCACAGAGCCCTAGGCGGGACTCGAACTCACAGACCGAACCATAATGTCGTGATCTGAGCTGAAGTCGGAGACATAACCAACTGAGCCACCCAGGCACCCCTAGGTAGTGACTTTTAAAAATGGTTCTATCTAACCTTAAAGTCAGGAGATTGAGGATTGGAGAAGCTAAAAGGCTTTCTTACTGTTACATACAAGCAGAAACAGGCTGAAAGAGTAGTGTGGTTTGTTCAGAACTGCTTGGAGGGACAACTCAGAGAATTTGGGGCAAATATAAAGTGAGAAGAATCTATATTTTTTCTTTTCAGTCATCTGAACTTTCCTGGAGAATGTGGTCATACCTTCAAATGGCAAGAATTAAAGGTACTTATGTTTCAGAAGTGTGTGTTACTGAGCATTTCCTGATGTGGGATCCGTCCACCATCTCTTTTTTCCTTTTCAAGTTCTGTTTGGGGTCCTCTCTGCTGACCTGAGAAGCAGTTGGTCTTTGTCAGTTGAATCACATCAGACCTTTGAATTTTCCCCAGAAGCACATTCCTATTCCAATTGCTTTTCTCTACAGGCCAGAATAATATACCATCATCTTTTTGCTTGCAAATGATAACACCAGATGGATGTTTCAGCAGAAATGATATCTAGATGCCTAATTATTACATAAGTGGTGCATAAGATGCAGAGTCAACTGAATTTAAGTCCACTGTGATTTTGATAAATTTATCAGATCTCGAGAGGGTTAGCTGGTTGCTTTGTCTATAAGCTTTTTTTTTTTTTGGTATTTGATTATGGCTGATGAGTTTTAGAAAAATGAATTTTGGATTGCTTAAGTTTTGGGTACAAATTAAGCATAAAACAGAATAATGACCTCAGTGGATTAAAATATATCAAATATATAAGAATTTCATAAAAATACTACCTTAATTGGCCACCTCTGGGTGTTGCTAGGATACCAAGCGCTGTTCTAAAAACCAGCAAATATAAGTAAGAAATCAAGTATTTATCTTGTTTTCTTGTACAGATTATATTTCTGGGTAAGCAAATAGTTGGTAAGAGAATCTTCTTCTTCTTCTTCTTCTTCCTCTTCTTCTTCTTCTTCTTCTTCCTTTTTCTTTTTCCTCTCCTCCTCTTTTTCTCCTTCTCCTTCTTCAGGAGAATATTCTTTACAGGTGAATTCTAGCTAAGAAATGCAGAGGAATAGGGGCGCCTGGGTGGCTCAGTTGGTTAAGCGTCCAACTTATGCTCAGTCATGACCTTGTGGTTCACGAGTTCAAGCCCTGCGCGGGGCTCTGTGCTGACAGCTCAGAGGCTGCTTCAGGTTCTGTATCTCCCTCTCTCTCTGTCACTCCCCCACTCGCACTCTGTCTCTCTTTCTCAAAAATAAATTAAAAACATTAATTTTTTTAAAATAAAAGAAATGCAGAGGAGTAATAGAGTTAGAATTCACTATTTTGCAACTCATAATTAAACAGTGCTTGTAGTTAACACTCATCAGAAAGGTTGATAGTGAATTTTATAGTGGATAGATTACACTGATAAAACCAGACCCAGACATCATGGGCCCACTGATGTAAGGTGATAAGAAGAACAAATCCCCAACTATGAGGAGGTTTTGCAAAGAAAAAGCAAAAGCTGAATTTAATCAAGCTTCTAAATCTAACCACCGGTTTATTGGAATGATAAAGGATTAGTATTGCATTAAGGCCACAAAGATGTTATTGGTCAAAATTGTAATGAGGGATCTCTTAAAAAAGACTGATCTTATTTCTCAACAAATATGTGGCATTAAAAAGAGAGGAAGAGCTTTAAAAGAAACATACCAAGCTCATATAATGTGTGCAATGTACGAATTCTGAATGGTAAGACTATAAGCTTAATAAGATTTCTGGGACTCTACTATATGGTATTAAGGATTTATAATAAATTTTATGTGTAATAACAATATAGTCATTATTCACAAAAGAAAGAAGCAAGTCTTTGCTAATTATACACACTGAAAAATATAGGTGAAATTGGATACTTGGGATTTTCCTGATAACATGCGCTGTCTCGGTTCAGGTCCTCAGAAACTGATGCTGGTATCAGGATTTTTATGCAAGCCACACGGGGTAGAAGTGTTTCCAGAAGAGACTGTTAGTGGGGGGTGGGCAGGGAAGCAGGACAGGAAGGGGAAGAGGTCACCAAGGCACAATTTGAGACAGTCTATTGAAGGGTACCTTCAGTTTCAACCCTCAGGGGAATCTACCATGTAAGTTACACCTCCGAGCTGCCTTGCCCAGAAACCAGGAAGCTGGCTCTCACACTTCCCACCCATCCATTAATTAGCTAAAGATCAAGACTTAAGTCCCCAGGCACTGCCTGGACAAAGCAGCTCCAGAGCCCACAGACAGGCTTTGGAAAAGGAATTCCAGATGCAGGCCTTTGGAGACAAAAGCACACTGAAACTTGGAGGGGGAACCCAGAAATTGGTAAAGGAGTATCAACAGTGCGCACGAAGGATGCTCCAGGAGCGAGAGGAGAGAATGTGCAGTAAATGGAGGAAGAAGCAAGGTGTACGTAATATTGCAGAGTATCGAAGCAAAGTGCATATGTTTGGAAACTTCCCTAAACACTTGGAAAAGTATGCAGGCATGTCTCTCTCGCCTGTTAGATACACTGTGTGATATAAGCATTCTGCTCTAAAAAAAAAAAAAAAAAAAAAGATTCCTTTGATCAGAAAGTTTGTTTCTAACTCAGTTGTCCAGAGCTGGAAGTGACTGAAGTTTGGAAACAATGTCATATGCTTGTGTGTTTCTAAGATAGCCCACCCCCCAAACACTTTGACTCATAATAGGGAGGAATACTCTGTGCTTACAATGAAACAATAGAAAAGGCCAACACAGATCATTAAAGCCAAACTGAGAGACTTGTTTGCTTGGTCTTTGATGTTCCAGGGAAAGCAGGTGTTCTTGGAAATCCTTTGGTCTTTGCTTAGTTTCTGCCGAAGGGCCGCTTTACAACTTAACCACTGGGTAAGAGATTGTTGGAGGTATGTATTTGGGAGGGATGCTTACTTCCTTTTTAAAAACTTTTTTTTTAATTTTTATTTATTTTTGAGAAAGAGAGAGACAGAGCATGAGCAGGGGAGGGACAGAGAGAGAGGGAGACACAAAATCAGAAGCAGGCTCCAAGCTGTCATCACAGAACTCGACTCGGGGCTTGAACTCATGAACTCAGGTCATGAACTGAGCTGAAGTCAGATGCTTAACTGACTGAGCCACCCAGGCACCCCAGGAATGCTTACTTCTTAATGATCAAAGGATCTCTATGGCTGCTACTGTTCCAGGTGATATCAAATTCAACACTCAGAGTACAGGCTTCCTAACACAAATTATTCTCCCCCCCGCCCCTCCACCGATCAAGGTGAAAGTTTCAGTTAGAAAGTAGAAGGGGAAGATTCCCACAAAGTGAACCTGTTTATGCTGACATACTGTAGTACCCAAGCACGAAGCCTTGCTAACACTATTTTTCATGCAACCCAGTCTGTTATGAATTCCTCTTTGATGTGCCATGCAAACTCCTTTTTAGATCTCCCGGCAAGGGTGAGGTGAGTTTATCACGTGTTTTTCTGCCCCCCCGTTCTATTGCCTTCCTTGTCCTGTAGATTTCCTCATTATATCATCTCACGAGGGAAGTGTGTATTACCAGGGTGCACACCCAGGTCACTACGCCAAGATTTCAAAACATTGTGCAAGCTTGCTCAAGTTCGCCGTGACCTGGATGCCCCTACCCAAATGTACTTAGGATTCATATCATTGCTATTAGCTAACTTTGATGATTTTTTTCTACTCTAATAAATATTTCTCATATGTGTAGTACAAAATAGTCCATCATGCACATTGTTTAATTCCGTGCTCATAATAACCCTCAGAACCCTTATGTGCATGAGGCTCGGAATGATGAGGTGACTTCCCCAGAGTCACAATGATGCTTAAAAATGGGAGGCAGGGTGCACACAAAGTCCATCTAACTCTACTACCCACATTGTTTTCCATTCTATTCTTCACAACAAGAGCCTAAAAGTGTCACATCTCCTGTTTCCTTCTCCCGATCATTTCCCAGATTTCCTTTGGAATAGCTGTCACTCTTTTATCAAGAACCAGGAAAATTTTCTTTCCATCAAAAGAAGCAATAAATGTAGCAAGTAATACAAAGGATGGTTAACTTGCTGGCTGTGGGTTAGGCACACTCATGTACTTCTTTGTAACAGCCTTCTGAGGTTATCTCCTATTACTGTTTCTATTTTATAGATAAGCACTGAAGCCAAGGAGTTAAATCACTGGCACAAAATCATGTAGGTAAGTAAATGGCAGAGATGGCCTTTGAATATAAGCAGTCGGACTCTAGGGACTTACCCAGTATGTAAGCAGGCTCATGAGGACCAAGGGCTTAGCTCAATGGCAAGGCAACGGCATTCCTGGTGAGTCCTGACAGGTACTAGTTCAGGCATTGCTTTTGTGGCAGATCATACTTTCCAAAAGTAGTTGCAACTGTCCTATGCATCATCTGTGTTCTGCTTAACAGATGACCTTGGCATTCATCCTCTTGAGTGGTGGATCTATCTCCTCCCCTTGGACCTGGGCAGACCTTTGCAGCTGCCCTCATGAAGAGCCTGAAATGAGTGACTTTCTAGGCTAAATTGTAAAACACTCAGCACTTCTGTTTGTTCTCTTAGAATGTTTATTCTTACAGCCCGCCAGACTCTATAAAGAAGCCTCAGCAGGCCACGGAGAAGCCCACAGAGAGGAATCCACGTCCCCCTGGCCACGGTCCTGGGTGAGCTCCCCATCAACAGGCAGCACCAACCCTTTCAGCCACATGTGGGTACTACCTCCAGTCCCCTAGCACAGTAGACATGGCATGGAACAGAGATGAGCTGTTCCTGCCTGGCCCTACCCCAAATGCAGATTTGCTAGCAAAATCAATGATTATTATTTTTAGTCCTTATGTTTTGGACTGGTCTTTTTTGCAGTCATAAGTAATGTAACAGCTTCAAATGCGATGTCCTCTGAGCATTATGTTGGTCGCCTAGTAGTGGTGGTGATGATGGTGAGGAAGCAGAGGGCAAAGGAACTAATATTTATGTCAGACACCTTACCAGGCACTCCCATATACCTTATCTGCTCTGTTTCTTAAATTAATTCCATAAAGAAAGGACTGTTGTTTCAAATTTGCTGGGGAGGCCAGCCACTTAACGCATTTGACATTCACAGCACCAGCAGATATGTGGTGGATTCAACTAAAGGGCTTTCTCAATCCAAGCACGTGTCTTTTCACTAACATCTTATTTCTACATTGAACTGAATCCTGATACATTAAGATCAAACTGAAGGTGCTGAACTAAAAATGAAACAAAACAAAACAAACAAAAACAACCTAGGACTGAAGAGGTTAATGAAAAACTTAAGCTTCTCTCAAGTCTCAGATAGTAGGGTGGATTTCCATGAATATCAGATAAAAGCCTGTGATTTCTGGGTGCCTGGGTGGCTCCGTCAGTTGAGCCTCAGGCTGTGATCTCACATTCGTGGGTTTGAGCCCCATGTCAGGCTCTGTGTTAACAGCTCAGAGCCTGGAGCCTGCATTGGATACTTTGTCTCTCTCCCTCTCTCTGCCCCTCCCCTGCTCACGCTCTGTCTCTCTCTGTCTCTCAAAAAATAAAATAAAACGTTAAATTTTTTTTCTTTCTCTTCTTAGTTTATTGAGAATTTTACCATGAATAGGCATTGGATTTTGTTAAATTATGATCAAATGATTTCTCTTCTTTAGCACGTTCCTTTGAGAATTTTATTGACTCATTGGTAGGTTTTTGCATTAAAAATTTTTTTTTTTAAAAGCCTGTGATTTCCGACTAGAAAGTAATACTAGGGATGGTCATGGCAATGATGACGAGAAGCAAGCACTTATTGCGGAAAAATTAAAGGTGTCCATTTGAGAGGCCTAGGTAAACTAAACCAAAAACTTAACCAGCTTTTCTGCTTCTGTACAAGTGCTTGCACTACGGGAAACTAAAACCTAACTAGCTCCTTCCGCTTCTGTACCATTGCTTAAGGCTTGAGTTTCAGCCTCCCCGGAACTATCAGGCAGCTGCACACTGCCCAAGGCCGAAGAAACTGGCCACCACATCACTCCACCACACTACCCTGGCAACACTCAATCAGTAAAGGCCAGCAGCCACCCTCCGCCTTACTGAAGGAAGGGCCTAGGGAAAGAGAAGTTAACCTGTTAGTCGCCGAACAAGACCCTAGACTCGCTCTATGATTGGCTGAATTCAAAGGTATCCTAAATGTTGTAATTGGATCCCGCCAAAAACCTGATGGCGGGAACCAATCAAATTTGGTATATGTTCATATTTAAATATCAACCAATGACAAACCTGTAACCATAGAGATCTCCTGTCCCTCCCCACGACTTGTTTACTCCTGTCTATAAAAAGGCTGCAAAGGCTTTGTTCAAGGCCTCTCAGCGTCACCGGCGACGAGTGCACGGAGGTCCGGGTTCGAACCTGCAAATAAACAACCCTTGCCGATTGGCTTTGACTCTGGTCTCTGGTGGTCTGTTTTTGGGGTCTCTCGAACTCTGGGCGTTTCACATTCTGTATGAAACAATGAGCCAGTGTCTACTGTCAGGTGCCTCATGCCCAGGATTTCACCAACCATCCTACGATGTAAGTATTTTTTAACCCCCGAGATTTGCACACGCCAAAGAATCATCAGGAAGGCAACCAACAGTGGGGCACCTGGGAGGCTCAGTCTGTTAAGTGTCTGACTTTGGCTCAGGTCATGATCTCACGGTTTGTGGGTTTGAGCCCCACATTGGGCTCTGTGCTGACAGCTCAGAGCCTGGAGCCTGTTTCAGATTCTGTGTCTCCCTCTCTCTCTACCCCTCCCCCACTCATGCTCTGTTTCTCTCTGTCTCAATAATAAATAAAAAACATTAAAAAAAAGGAAGGTAACAGTAAGAGACCGTCTGACTGTAAAGCCCCTCTCCATATAGCATCTGAAAGAAGGAGCCTTGGCAAACACATGTACAATCCTGATGAAATGCATTCCCTTGTCTGACAGTGAGTAGACAGATGGGGAACAAGGCACGATGGACACATGTCCCTCAGGAACTGGATATCAGGTAGATTCTTACTGGGGGTCGGGGGGGTGGGGGCTGCACTAGAGGACCTCAGAAAGCCACAGGCTGCTACAGGGAGCTTGTGTGATACGAAGATCCCAGCCAGGCCTTATTCTGCCTGGCATTTGGTGGCTGGTGCAGCCCCAGGGAGCATTTCTTAGAGGTCTGATGCTTGAAAATGCCAGCAATCAAGGCCCCTGTGCGGTTGGACAACGATGTTAAAGTGTGATGCTTGATTCTACTTATACAGACGCCCCTTGTGTCTGCTCTTATTAAAATGTACGCAGCATCTCTCTGCCACCCCTGGGCATCTCTGATCTGTTCCAGAGAATCTTTGAAAGGGGCCAGCCAGCCTTGCGGGATGGTTCCACCCCATCTCAAAGCAAAGTGTGGCCCAGTAACTGGACAGCTGTGTGCCCAGGCCCCTCTGATAAAGTGTTAGCCCAGCTCGTAATTTCCCCAACAACAACAACTATTTTCAGAAGAAAATTAAAGGCAAGAGGAAGAATGTTTCCCGTAACCTGATGGTAAGGGACCATTTGCAGAGGAAAACATGTTTCAAAAATAGAGTCACCTGTTTCCACTGTTTATTCCAATTCCGAGGCAAAGGGTATCTGCTTGGATTTTTAAAACAGAGGAGGGTAGGGAATGGAACCCTCGTTGTCATAGAAATAAGAGCTCTCTTCCAATCAGAGGAGGATGAATTCAAGTGAAAAATTGGAATCAGGAGAAGGTGAGCTATTCTAAAGAAACGATCATCCATTGTCCAGCAGAAATCTACAGCCAGACAGGAAAAAGAAAAGCAGAAGGAAATGTAGAGTGCAGGATTCTGAATGTCTGCACACATTTTTTGTAGCAACGGGGAATCTTTGGCCAATGCGGTTTAGAGAAGTTAAGTTACTGAAGTTAGCTTCAGAATAATTTCAAACCAATATCAAAATGACTTTTCATCAGTTTGACTCATGCTGCAGAAATGACTGGGGACCTGACAGATGCTTGCAAGCTTTAAAGAAGGTCTGGGGTTGTTGGGAGCCCAGCAGCGAAGATGCAAGATTTCTGATTTCTTTGAAAGAGCTGGTAATGCATGTTTGATTCTGAGCTTTGGAGTTGGACAAGTTTACAGTTGAATCCTGCCCCCATGGCCAGTTGTCTAAAGGAAGCTGGGGCTCATTCTTTCTGAGCAAAATGAGGCCAGCCATACCTGCTCCAGAGTTAAAGAACCATGTGTTTACAAACCATGCCCAGCACATAATGGAAAAACCACTGATGGGCAGGTTTTATGGCTATAATAATCCCATGCCTTTCGGTCCATTTGATGGGACTTCTCTCTTCTTTAAATCCATTCAGGCCACATACTTCAGGTTTCAGGTCTCTAGGACATGGATTACATGGGATATCAGGTAAGATTAACTTTGATGGCATGTGACAGATACTCCAAATAATAGTACTTTAGAGCAGCGTTGGTGGTATAGTGGTGAGCATAGCTGCCTTCCAAAATAATAGTAGTTTAAAATGAGATAGAAATTTATTTTTTCCCTTACGTAAAATAAGACCTAGCACCCTCAGTAGGTGAGTGCTGGCCTCAGAGACCCAGGCTGCCTGTAGCTGCAGGTTCTTTTTGTAAGATGGGCAGGAGCGATCTATTCTAGCGCATCTACCTCCTTAGACCTAATTATGGGATTTTGTGTTGTATCATCTCTCTCAATAGAAGGAAAGGGAGAAACATCCAAACTGGCCACGCTAAATAGAAGTCCTTTTTCTATTCTAATTAGAGTGTGCGTGCATTCCAACAGGAAGAATTCACCAGCGTGGTACTAAGTGCATTGAATGCTGCCAAGACTGAATCATTGATATTGTGTATCACATTCTATATAATATTTTTTCCATGGTATGGTATTCTAAAGTTAGCCAAGCAGTGGGGGCCAGGAGGGACACCCATTTCTGGCCCCGGAGCCTGGGTTAGAATCCCTTCCTGCTGTAGGGAATCCATTTGCCACACTCATGCCAGTGTTAAGGTGCAGTGGCTGACTGGTAAGCCAGCTGTCTCAGCAAGTGCACTGTGCAGAGTCAGGCCCAGGTGGATATGAGTCTGTTGCAGGGGTCTGGTTCCAGGTCACTTGGAGAAAACAAGCTAACAGAACATGGCCCATCTACTGGAGAAGCTAGGGGAGCAGGGCAAGGAGGTGTGGTTCATAACCTTGACTTTCTGACTTTGATTTGGGAGAAGGACAGCATTTTGTATTTTTCCACTAATGTAGCTTAAAACCACATTTCAGATAATCATGGTAAACCTTTCACAACCTGGAAAATGTTGAAAGCAGCCACGCTTATTTTATTTAAATTAAATCTTACACACACACTATATGTAGATAATATTATTGTATTGATATAAGATTTTATTGATAGGATATTGATTCATAAAATCACATATTCAATATTTCCCACTCTTATTTGAAGTTTTCGTTCTCCATAAGAGCAAAGAAAGATTGAGGCTCATCTTTGCACAAGGTCTTTTCCAGCAATGACATTCTCCGAATGCATGTAGTTAAATAAGCTCTACGATGCATTGACAGTGCTCTTGACTGCCAGTCTGCGAATGTGGTCACTCTACGTAGTGAGTCATGGAACAAAGTCAATGACCTTAAGGTCATTCAGTCTGAATCTGAATTCAGATTCAGACAAAGGTCTGGATAGAGGCTACTTTGTACAATAATACTGATCTGCTCCTTCTTTCTCATGAGGCAGGAGCCAGGAAGGATTTTCAAAGTTGGCAAGTAAGAACCAACCAATTATTTACAAAGGGGTGGAAGGGAGAAGCAAGAAGCTAGGATTTTATTATCACTTAATAAATATTAATTGTTTTTACCCTGTGAATTGGGTGTTGTTTGTTATCTCTACCTTGATGGTAAAGAAATGAAGTTGGACAAAGTTAAAATGTTTCCATTATCATAGGTATTTGAACCTCGCTGTTTGCCTCCAAGGCTTGGGCAATTTCTTCCATGTAAAAAAAAAAAAGGACTACCTAAGCATTCTATAAAAATAAATAAAACATGGTCATAGAATAAATTCATAAAGCAAGCATTAGGAAAAAGCAGAATATAATATTTTATTTATAATATAAGCATACCTATGTGAAAATGCAGCAAAAAGACTGGAAATAAACCATTCTTAGGGGTTTTGAGAACTAGTTGTTAAACTGTTGTTAGCCATTAAGGGTGTATTTACACCATGGAAATTGTGCACAAATTGGCTATAAATATAAAACAAGACTATAAATATGGCTTTATTTTTCCTCCAGAAAGCTAGTTTTCAGGCATATGACTCACTGCTCATGTCTTCCATGCTTTGTGCGTTATATTCGTAGAAAACCATTTCTACGATGGCATATATTAGCTGGTAACCAAGAAGAAATGACTACGGCGGGGTTAATAAAGGATGGAATGAACTCAGCCCAAACCAGTAGCTTCCAGAAAACCTGTTGATGATCCAGACATGGCTTTCCCTCATCCCTGCTGATGTCTTTGAACTCAAGAATTGCCTGTGGGTTCAAAGGAAAGGTCAAGTCCCAGTTGTTTTCCCCATGTGCAGGACCATTTTCAGCTCCACCTTACTCACTGGGGAGGGGGTGCACATAGTTTAACTAAAGAAGATGAGCTGTGTGTGCTGGGATGTGGATCACACAGCTCATTTTCCCAAAGGATCCTCCCTCCCTCCCTCCCTCCCTCCCTCC
This sequence comes from Hyaena hyaena, assembly GCF_003009895.1. Lineage (NCBI taxonomy): Eukaryota > Metazoa > Chordata > Mammalia > Carnivora > Hyaenidae > Hyaena > Hyaena hyaena. Next base: position 529,093 of record NW_024080900.1, on the reverse strand, counting down.
CTCCTTTCTTTCTTTCTTCCTTTCTTTCTTTCTTTCTTTCTTTCTTTCTTTCTTTCTTTCTTTCTTTCTTTCTTTCTTTCTTTCTTTCTTTCTTTTCTTTCTTTCTCTTCATTCTGGAAACCCAATTCCAAGGAGGAAAAAAATACTCAACTTAGAAAGACCTATAAGAGACCACTGATCTCTTCAGCCTGAGCCTGTTCATGGAAGATGCACAGGAAGGAAGTTGAACCCCGCTGCCCAAGCACTGAAGAGGCACACAAAGGCCACCCCTCTGATCCAAACGTACATGGTCATGCTTGGCAGATGCACCCTGCATGTGCTATTAGGCACGTGGAAAGGGAGCTGCTTTCAGCAGTGGGCTTCATCCATCTGCCACAGTCTTGACATAGATATTATGACCCTCAATGGCAAATGCAATTATGGCACTAGAGTGTGTGTGTGTGTGGGGGGGGGGGGTGGTGAGCCAAGGCTGTTATAGGACTCCTGGTGCAATTGTGGAGTAATGTGAAGAGGAGGAGACCAGATAAAACAGGCAGCATTCAATCCAAAGTCCAGAAGGGCACACAGAGACTTTTTTTTAGTCTATTGCCTGCCTGGTGTGCTGAGTCACGGCCATAACTTCTGTCATTGGAAAGGTTGCTCGTATCAAATTATCCTGCACCCAGGAAGCAGAGCAGCCCATTTGTACTGGCAGCCTTGTTCTCGTTCAGTCACTGGAACTACAGACTGAAAAGACCTGTTAATGCCTCTGTCTGTCCTCGGGGGCCCGATGTAAACTAGTTTATTGTATGCACTGCCTCTGTTTCTTCTTCCATCTGGTTCTGATTAAGAGAGTTGAGAGGCTATCCATGGCCTGAATGGGCATCTGCAAAGCCTAAGAATGATGGTGGTGTCCAATCAAATTACGCAACCATGACAGAATCACCACACTTGGATAGGCACTTCGATGCAAAACTCTATTTACGGAAATTCTTCCTTGCATTCTTTTCTTAGCAGTTGCACTTCCTCAGCTAATTCATTCTCTCCAGAAAAGGGTAGTTTATTGATTTGGGTAAATAAAAAATAATGTACATAATAATAGTTAGATACTGTTTATCGATCCTATGCCCCTGATGTTATGCTATGTGTTTCATCATACTCAGTCTCATTTCATTCCTACAGCCTGGGAACTAGTCATTATTCTTCCATTTTTCTAAGGAGGAGAGAGAGACTGAGAAGCGAAGCAGCCGACAGTCAATGGCAAGTGCAATTATGGCACCAGTCGGGCCCCTTCAGGGGTCACTCAGAATCCCATCCTGCCTTGATGTCTCCCCTCAGGGACAGCTTTATTAAGGCCTTTGAATCCAATTCCCCCAGTGTGATTTTCTTCATTGGCCGATTTTATCATCATTCTTAGTTAGAGGGATATGTGGAAATACAGATATCCCCGGGGGAAAGGAGGGATTTGGAAGAGGACCCACCCGGCTCATTGCAAACATCAGAGAAGAGAAGCGCCCACTGGGTATCACAGATACCCTTGTCCCTTATGTGCTCTACAGGCCTGGGGAAAACACGTCCACAGATGTGGAAAGCCGTGGTGCTTGCCTGAGTATGGGAATGGCAGAGCTCATGATGCCAGCCAGTTTCTCTGGAAACACACAACACTCTGCGTAGGTAACCACTCTGGTGAGAGCATCATGCTCCAAGCAGAGCCCCACCAAACGCGTGAAGACATAAAACACGTTGCTTTCTTTGTTTACACCACTGGCAAATAAAAACGTATTCCCAAATCAGCTTTGTCCTTCCCATTCAACACAGGGGTTAGGGCAAATTCTTCATGTACAGTGTTTTTCTCCAGCACACAGGTTGATAAATGCTATCACTACAGAATTCATCAGAGGACGTGTCCTGCACAATCTCTTGACATCGAGAAACTCTCATTTTTTTTTTAAATTTCACCATCAAAAGCGTATAGCAAAAGCTGCACATTTGTTATGCTCTTTCTTTCTCTGTGTTGAGGGTCAATCACATAGTGAGTCTGAAGGCTCTGTTCCCCTATCTCTTTCAATTTTATGAATTATTACATTGGCCTTCTAGGTTTAAATCAACAGATATCCACTAGAATTATAACCCAAACTCCATTTGAGCTTTCTGATTGCATGGGCTTTCTTCTGGACTCAATGACAAACATGACCTCTGGAAGAGATGGAAAGAGCTCCCTAGGAAAGAATGGTCAACAGACTTTTGGAAGTAAAACATCTTCAAATTTAAATTCTGCAGCTGTAGAGTTTATAGTTGCATCTCCTAGGAAAACACATCTACTGAGTGTTTTATTATGTTCCAAATATTCTCAGGATCTCTCATATACATCATTTTCATTTATCCGTGTGATCTATTATCATCCCTCATTTTTCAGCAAAGGAAATGGATTGAAAGGTTATGTGAGAGACACAACTAGAGTCTGAAATAAACCTTGTCTTGCCTTAAAGCTCATGGTCTTTCCAATACTCTGGGCTATAAAGCAGGGTCAGCAAACTATGATCTTGTGCCCCCCCCCACTTGTTTTTCTAAATAAAGTTTTATTGGAATACAGCCGTAGTAATTTGTTTATGTCTTGTCTGTGGCTTTTGCAATACATTGAGAGCTGAGGAGTCATGATCATATGTCCTACAGAGACTGAATTATTTATTGTCTGGCCCTTGACAGAAAAAGTTGGTTGACCTCTGCTGCAAAGAGTCATAATCCAGAATACACAGTGATGAATAAACATGGCCCCTACTTTCCAGCAACTGAAATTCTAGTTGAAGAGAACAACAAGCACTCTGTAACAGAGATATTCTACCTCAACAGAGTTTGGACTTCAAAATAAGGGAACATCTTTTTATTTTTGTCAATAAATGGCTCAAGTCTCATATCCCTTTGGCAAGAATATCATTTTTCAACTTCTACAATTGCCTCTTCTTGAAAATCCCGGGAGCCCCAGAGCCCCCACAGTCTAGTGCATCAATCCTAGATACAATTAAATTTTGTAGAAAGAAAAATGGGGCCGCTGATCAGTGCCTCATACCATTGTGACAGAGGGAAGGTTACAATGTCATTGCTGAAATGCAGTTGTCTGGTCTGGAGGACCAGTGTGTACAGGGCACATTCCTTCACAAAACCTGGTGTCTTCTTTTGTGCTAATTGCTACTCATTGACTTTGAGATCATTCTGAGCTAAGGGTCTTCCTTTGTGTTGGCTATAATTCCTCTAGCACAAGATCTCTTGTTTCTTTCATTTTTGACACTTCCCAGGGACATCCAGTGCTCCAAGTGGCTCTAGGCCACTTGTCAGAGTTTAAGTCTTGAGTCATTGGGCCAGTTGGCTCCTCGGTCTGAGGTGGCATAAGTGCAGGCTTCTAAACTGAGGCACGACCCTGTTCTACCCTGATTCCAGTGAGGCTAGACATTGCGTATTTCTGTTTCTTCCCAAAGAGTTTCAAATGCCCCGACTTCTCTTTTCCAGGCTTAGTGGCAGAATGCTAGCTTTTCCTTCCAGTCTCCTGAGAGCAAAGAAATTATTTCTTTAAACCTTTTGATTTGGTCAAACTCAAGGGATTGTCAGCCAATCTGTTATATCATCCCCCATTGTGATGCCATTGAATGGGGGCAGTTTTCATCTGGTCAGATACTTTGTGCAAATTAAACTCATTACTTGATGACTTTAAAAAAAATATATGGGCATTATTTTCTAGAGCAGTTATAGCTTAACAGCAAAACTGAGCTGAAATTCCAGAGATTTCCATACACCCATGTGTCCACAATTTGCATGGTCCTCCCCCCATCCCCACCACTATCGATATCCCCCAACAGAGTGGTACCTTTGTTCCAGTTGATGAACCTACATTGAACCATCATTCTCACCCAAAGTCCATATTTTATGTTAGGCTTCACTCTTGATGTTGTACATTCTATGTTGTACATTCTTGATTGTATACTCTATGCTGTACATTCTATATATAATGACATGTATTCCTTATTATGGTTCCATACAGTGTATTTTCACTGCCCTGAAAATCCTCTGTGTTCTACCTGTTCATCCCTTTCTCCTCCCTAACCCCTGACAACTGCTGATCCTTTTACTGTCTTCATATTTCTGCCTTTTCCAGAATGTCATAGAATTAGAATCATCACAATATGGAGCCTTTCCATATTGGCTTCTTTCACTCAGGAATGTGTGTTTCCGTTTCCTCCAGGTCTTTTCATGGCTTAAATAGTTTCCTTCTTTTTAGTACTGAATAACATTCCATGGTCTGAATGGACCAAAGGACATCATGTTTGTGTCCATATTGTGGCATTTATGCATAAAATGCCTGGAAACATCCATGAGTGGGTTTTTGTACCAATATAACTTTTCACCTCCTTTGGGTAAATGCCACAGAGTTTGATGGCTGGATTGTATGGTAGTGGTATGTTTAGTTTTGTACTTGATACCTTTTGGGAAGCTCTTGTCTTCATGTGTGGACATTACACCTGTGTATTACTGTTAAAGAGAGATGAGATGTAGCTAACTGAAAACTTTCTTAGATTTACCTGTTCACTGGGCTTTACACTGAGAGAAACTTCCCAATCCCTCAATTCCTTCTCATACCTTGAAGCAGAGATCAATGGACAATTCCATTCCTGCTCAAACGTGGAACAGATAATCATTCTGAGTCATGCAGGGAATACTACCAGTTCATTGTTTATTCTTATCTTTCAAATATTTTTCTATGGCTGTGATGCTGTTAGCTAAATGTTGTTTGGTTAAATATTTCACTTGAAGGTCCCTTTGAGGGGAACAGGGTACGACCCAGGACATTTTTATTCCACCTTAGTGGAATACTTCACACAGAAGTAGACTCTCAAAGTCCTTCCATATCAGAGTGGAAACTGATTACATAGGAAACTTCTGTAGGAAACTGATTACAGAGGAACATTTATCTCAATAGTTCTTGGGTTCTTATTTTTACTTCTAGTCCCTGAGTCTCTAGTAGGAAAAGATTCTGCATAGCAATTGAAGTGATAAATCACCACAAATGTGTTCCCAAGGCTTTAGCTCATAGGTTACCAAAAAAAAAAAAAAAAAGGTTTGCACATGTAACGAGAACTATCTGTAGTACTTCCACATGAACTTCCTATGTTAGAAAGTTACTCTGCTGTATGATCTGAGGCTTACTCTTACAGTTGAAATGATGTCCTCAGATCTCATGGCACCCCACCTCCCACCCCAACCCCAAAACTGTTGCATTAATTACTGGTTCTTTGTCTCTTCAGATGGCCAACATGATCAGGGGAGCCTCCTTGGGCCCTGAGATGATTTTCCTGGTCCATCTTCCAGCTTGGGTGGGGGACGTGGTGAGGCGTGACATAGAGTGAGAGAAGACTCCAGCCCTGATAGAGAATTTCAACTCAAATGAGTGAGTTTAAAGCCTGAACCAATTGAATAAATATCCCCAAGAGACAATTTGAAACTGGGAGGGATTGAGTCACTGTCAGTGGAGATTCCAGAACTACTACAGGGGAGGATTGCCATCCTATTGGAAGGGAGGAATAGGGAACTATGAAGTGTGACATGCATGGAACTTCTAGTGACCTTTTTTTTAAGTGCCAAGCTTAAGAAATGCTCAACATCAGTGGAAGTGGCAGGTCCAAAGATAAGATGGCACATAAACATTGCTAGTGCTTATGACAATGTCTGGCCATTCTCTCCTTTGAGATACATATTTCTGTAAGGGTGTGTGTGTGTGTATGTGTGTGTGTGTATGGCCATCTGACTTGCTCTGAACAATCAAATTTGATTGTAAATGACATATACCATTTCAGTCTGGAAACATTTATGGACTGCTGCATGTACAATTCTCTCCATTTTCTTCTACTCTGGCAAAACCTGAAGACTTCTGTTAAGGTGTTAATGTCATAAGATGATGGAGATTCTATCATCCTGGGGTTGTAGTGACTACGACGGATTCATATTGAACGTGTATCATGAGTGGGAAATAAATCTTTGTTATTTTAAGCCATTGAGATTTGGGGGTTGTTACTACAGCTAGCATATTCTGATGAATAAAGGAATTCAGTTATAGAAAAATAAAATTCTATACATGCACATCTAACTTTGTCTGTAAATTTCAAACCTGCTCCACAGAAATTTAATTTATATGAATTTGACTATAGCTGCTCAGCAAGGAAAATAACAAGCTTTGAAAAATGTGGCTGATTAATCCTGATCTCTTTCAAGAAGTGTCCATTCCAACCTGTGATATAAACCTACTGTTCTTTATGGTAGTGTGGGTCCCCTACTCTGCACATAGTGAAGAATCCTCACACTGAGGCACTCTAGCCTTTAAAGGTATATATTTTGGGGGCACCTGGGTGACTCAGTCGATTAAGGGTTGGATAGGTCATGATCTCATGGTTCGTGAGTTTGAGCCCCACACCAGGCTCAGCACTGACAGTGTGTTGCCTGCTTGGGATTCTCTCTCTCTCTCTCTCTCTCTCTCTCTCTCCCCCCCTCTCCCCCCTTCCATCTCCCCCACTCACTCTTTCTCTTTCTGTCTCAAAATAAATTTTAAAAATAAAGGTATATATTTTTTAATACAAGAAAACCCAAACATGAATGAATTACTTCATCTAGAGTTTTATTTAAAAAAGAAAACCTCTTCCCACATTGAAGCAAAATACAGGCTGTCACTGGTTCCTCATGTTAGTACAGGGAACACAGTTTGTGAATGGGATGTCAAGTCTTACCATCAGGCAGATGTCTGCTGGTGAAATTAGGGGCTTCCTGAACCTACTAGAGATCAATCTATAGGTCCTCAAATCTGTTATTCAAATGCAGACAAAGGGTCAGTGGGTTCAGCAAATGATGCATCAATTAGGCCACTGCGGTCCCTGATCACTTGGCAACACATGAAGCCTGAAGACCCACAAAGTGCTCAGGGTTGGGAGACTGGGCTCTCCTCTGGTCCTGGACCTCCCCCTTCCTTGTTTGTATTCCCAGTAAAAACTGAAGTTTCAAGGTTATGTCAATTAAAGGGTTTTGGAAAAACATCCTAAAATACTTACCAAACCTTAGGAGGTCTTTAATTCACTTTAACAGGGCCATCTGGTACTTTTAATGGTTTTAGAGGACTGTTGCCCATTCGTCCCTTTCTTACAATACCATATGCCCTACAGATTTAACGGAGGCCACAGAACTGACCTATGTGACAAGGGCTAATTTCAGAGCTCTTGCTCCCAGGTAGTTTAGTGGAAAGATAGTTCTAAGAAAAACACAACTATACCATCCATATATAATATAACAAGATATAGATAGAAGATATCAACACTTCAGGATGGCTCATGTCCAAATCACCTTTGTGATTAACACCAGGAAGGGAGAAGAGGCTCCTAATTTTTTTTTGAAGAATCTCCTTTCAAATGGTTAGAGCTCTAACCATACTTCATTCTTTTTCATGAGAGCCATTTGATAATATATAGCTCTTAATCCTTTACCGCATAGTTCACTCTCTTGCAGAAAGTCCAGAACATTGTACTATAAAGTGTCTGATAGAATTCGATAATCCAAGCATGTCTGGGTTTTACCTGGTTTTGTTTGTTTGTCTTCTTATTTGTTTTTAACTGGCTCGCTGGGGGGAGCATTTAGACATGGAACGCCAAATGTTATTGTCCTGTTATTCGGTGGATTCTAAGGTCTCAGAAATGATCAAGCTCCAGAATGTTCCTAGGTCCTGTGGCCCTATTTGTTGCCATTTTCTCAGAGCACACACATTTTTTCCTCCTATTTTCCTGGTGCTAGGCATTCATAAAATAAAATCTCTCTGGATTAAATTTAAGAGCCCAGTTGGGAAAGCTTCAAGATGTGAAACTCAGAGAGGTCGTACTTGGCTCTTCTCCTTTCTATTTTCTGTAGTCTCTGAACACAGGTGGTGCAGGGGCGGATCACCCAGAAAATTTGGCTCTGGGTAAGCATGTTAAAATCCTGAAATGAGTTCCTAACAATGCAAACATCTTTTGCATATTTTCTGGATCAAAGCATGTAATTGCTCACCCCACTCCTCCTGAAAGTTTTCCATCTTGGCAATCAGATGATGAGGAGAGGCTAACATATCCCAATTTAGTAAATTTTTGTAATAGGAATGGCTTTAAAGAACTTCTTCTAAATGTACCTGAAAGCAAGGGATGAGTTCGAGAAAGGGCAGAAAGGACCCAATCCTGTTAACCGAACACCTTCTGTGTGCGGAGAAAGGCGCTAGATGTTTTACTTACTCCCTGTGGGGCTCTCAGTAAGTACCCTGTGCCTAACTTAGTGTCTGTGATAGGATCCTACGTCCTGAAGTCCCAAGAAAGTGTGGAAGCTGGACTTTGAAAACTAAAGTAATAGTTCCCTTATGTTCCTATCTAGGATACTTGGGGTGCTTCTTCCTAACTCAGAGATGGCCATTTGTATCCACCATAACTCCCCCTCTCCCAACCTGAGTATAGCTGTATTTATTTCTAGTGCACAAAGGGAGGCTGCAAAACCACACCATTACTATTTTTGACAAACAAATCAGAACATATACTTTAAAATGAATGGTGTTGCCTATGACATAGCTCTTATCAGATACTAGATATTTGCGCCAAGGATGTTTTCAGGGCTCAGGGTAGTACTGAGAACCTGGATCACCTCTTGGGAATTGCATCCTGAGTTTTTGTGTCATTTTAGGGTATTCTCAGGATCTCCACATTGTCTGCTGTGGAGGAGTTGTGAAACAAGAAACTAGAAGTTAAAAAGACTCTATCGTTATGAATTAAAAGGATGAGATGAAGCCAGATAGGGCTTGGCCAGGATGGACATTACAGTTGGAAGTACCCACATTCTCTGGGTACTGAATGTGCTGGTTAGGGAGGAAGGGCTAATGACACTCGAGAGCTGGGGATCGGACATAAGTAAAACTGAGGACACAGATAAGACTGTATTAGCCTGAGTCCTCTGAGAAGCAGGTGTTGAGATAAGATGGAGGAAATACTTGTAGGAGAGAAAACAGGAGGCTGGGAAGGTCATCAGACCTCAATACAAGCCTGATCCCCAGTGATGGATAAAAGAAGGGAAGGTTGGGCAGAAGTTTCCTGGATGACCATGTAGTCTAAGAGAGGTTTGAGAGGTTACTAGGAGTCCTTGAACCAAAGCTCACCCATTGCTGACCACATCTCCTTGGTGTCCCTGCCTTACTTTGTGATTGACTGGGAGTAGCCAGTGGAGGAGGCTTTACCTCCATGCGAAGCACAGAAGCTGGAGCCCCTGGCTAATTAACGTGGCTGTTTACTGTTGATAGAAGCCTTTGAGGCGCATTTCCACGATGTCCAATATAACCAAGAAGAACTCTGAGAAGGAAGAACAACAGCCAAACAATATGGCGCCCGAGACGCCTACTGAGTCAGAACTGAATTTTGAAGCCAAAACGATCATTGGTTCACTGATGAGGTGGGAGACAGGGGATTCCAGGTGTGTGGATGGCATCGACACTGGGCAATTAAAATGGAAGACACTGCGGGTGAGACACTCCTCTGCAGCTGCCTCCCAACTGAGCCCAAGTCCAGGCCAGTGCCTTCCTGCTTCCCAAGGGAGCTCTGGAAGCTTCTGAGAGATGCTCAAGCTGTACAGGGTTTATTTTGATTATGAAAAATGACATGAGATCCTCAAATGTGGTCCTTTTTTGGTGTGACTAGTAAACTGGCTTGAAAGATAATGCTCCAATTCCAGAAATAGTTTGATCAACAGTGACATTGTTGGAGTAACTATTTTCCCAAAGGGACTCCTTTGAAAGAAACAGTGCTCATTTGTACACATAGGGTTTTGTGGCTTTGTATTAAAATAGTACTTATTAATACTTAACTAGAAACTGATTACTTTTAAGGGGTGATTCACAACCGTTTTTATCTGCCTACCCATTGAACACACCCTACCTGTTACCATCAATAACATCTTTACTATTTCTGATTATTTTGATGAAGTGGACAGGAGAGCATTCAAAATCCACTCCCCCACTGCACCCCTCCCTCCCCACACCCAATCCATCACCAGGAGAGGCCTGAGGTTAACTATTGGGAGATCTGAGATGGCAAACATACTTCATTCCTCCTGGGGGCAGGATGGTGCCGGAAGACGGGAGATTTTCTCCATGACTCCTTTGTTCCTTTCAGGCTCTTTAATTGGATGCAAATTCTCCCATCCAGCTCACCTCCTTACAGGTATTGTACTAAGTGATAGCATAGCTTCTGTAAGGTCTCTGTGGGTATAAGGGTCTTCGGAAGAATGAAGAATGCATACTTACCTTTCAGGTATATAATAAAATCTAGAATTCAGAGTTTTGAGGTGTCTGATGTAAGGCACCACGGAGGCTAGCTATTTGGAATATCAATGGATGAGGCCGACTCTCTGGAGAAAGAGCAGATGTCCCCTGCTCTCCAAACCTTTCCCTACTTTTGTCACGTTGATGGCATAGGGCTCTTCTGGGATGGGGCCAAACTGGGGGGATGGGATTCAAGAATTCTAGCTTACAAAATAATTACGGAAGGGCCTCTCTGTGTCTGACGTTGTTCTTGCTCATGATTTGGAGTGGGGAGTTTGGGGTCGCTGCACTTCCCCATGAGAGAGGGGTATCATGTGGCCAATAAAATCTCCCAAGAGTCTGAAAGACAAGACCTTTGTCTTAAGTGACCATACATCTGAGTCTTAGGGCCTATAGTTTCTAGGAAATGTGTGTACACGTGTGTGTGTACACGTGTGTGTGTGTGTGTGTGTGTATGTGTGTGTGTGGTGGTAGTGGTGGTAGTGGTGGTGGTGGTGATGATGGAGGGGAGATAAGTTTTTTCTAAAAGTCCCCTCCCCTTCATTCTACTCCTCCTCCCAATTTTGAAAATAACTACTGGGGCGCCTGGGTGGCTCAGCTGGTTATGCGTCCCACTTAGGCTCAGGTCATGATCTCACAGTTCGTGGGTTCGAGCCCCACGTCGGGCTCTGTGCTGACAGCTAGCTCAGAGCCTAGAGCCTTCTTCAGATTCCGTGTCTCCCTCTCTCTCTGACCCTCCCCTGCTCACGCTGTTTCTCTCTCTTTCTCAGAAATAAATAAAAACATTTTTAAAAATTTTAAAAAAAAAGAAAAGAAAATAACTACTCACATATCAGATTGTAAGTCACTCAATGTAAGATCTAGGTTATAATTTCTAATTTTGCAAATGGTAGAAACACGATTACTATTGTTTTTATGCACATTTTCGGCTTGACTTTGTTACTATCTGATAGGTAATTTTCCATATCCATGAAAGGTGAAATTCATGAAGCTCTCTCTGGAAGAGGGCAGGATGCACCGTGTAACGTCACCCAGTTGTTGGCAATCTGTCCAAAGCAGAAAGTTCTAGGCCAAGGATGTGTTGTTCCTTCCCTTGGGAAAGAGCTAGTTTGGGTGATCCAAATTCAGAAAGCTTTTAGGAGATAGATTGGTAAGAGGTGGGTAGTTGGGAGGAGGTAAGAAACGGAGCCTAAGCAACTCACTGCCTTCCCCGAAGCTCATGCTTCCTGTTCCCAACACAGGTGCCTGGAGTTTTTGGACTCGAGAGTGATGTACCAGGGAGTGCATGTAACCAGAACAGGATCGTATGTCTAGTCCTTCTCAGACTTAGGACCTTCAGAGCATCTGGACAGAAGGGAGAAGAAATTTCAGTCCCCTAGCAAGGGTGAGTATTTGCTGATATTCAACATATTTGGATCTCGGTCCCATTTCTGACCTGCCATTCCCTGAGCCATCAGTGATAAATCACCAACATTCAAGGAACACACCCATGCACACCATTGCCCAAAGCATTCATCACTGTCTTTGGCAAGGACTGGGGCCAAAAGCAGGTACTCAGATTGGATGGCGGAAGAGTAAAGGAAATGAGGAAAACCCTTCAAACCAAATTCCTCATCCTTTGTCATTTTGTCCTGACAAGGTCTTCTTATTAAACAAGTCCCTGTGTTTGGTTCCCAGGGATCTTCCTGTCTTCACCATCTGAAGAAGGTCTCCCTTTCTCTCACCCTCCCAAGCTGCCTTTATACTTCCATCATTGTACTTGTCACTACGGGAAGCTATATTTTTCACTTCTTTGCTTTTTTATTGTGGTTCTTCATCTTCTAGAACATATGAACGCAAAGAAAACAAGGGCCGCATCTGTCTTGTTCACTGCTGTAGTTGACATCACACACATTAGACAGTAATTACACGCTCAACAATCACCAAACTTAAAGCACACAGTAATCATCTATTAGAGAGTTGTTAGATGAGCACTTAAGGTCCCTCTAAATCCTGAAATCCGATGACCCTTGGCATTAATTTGTTAGCTATCTATATTTTTTCTTTTCTTATAAATGTTCCATATTTTCCCAAAACAATTCCTTTGGAAAGCCTAGAAGCACACCCCCATTTTAAAGATCAGGTATGCCTGGGTGGCTCAGTCGGTGGTTAAGTGTCTGACTTCAGCTCAAGTTATGATCTCACAGCTCTGAGTTCGAGCCCCACATTGGGCTCTATGCTGACAGCTCAGAGCTTGGAGCCTACTTCGGCTTCTGTGTCTCCCTCTCTCTCTTCCTGTCCCTCACTCACACTCTGCCTCTCTCTCTCTCTCTCAAAAATAAATAAACATAAAAAATTTAAATCAAGAGCCACAGGGATATAGCACTATTTGTACCATACACTTATTTCATGGTATGTTATTAATATGTTTTCTTTCCTATTATGTTCTTACTTTTCCACTAGGCAGTTCTTCTTAAGAGAGAAAGTAAGTTTATCTTCTCTATATCCCCAGTGCCTCACATACTCTCTCAACACAGTAAGCATACTCCAAGCCCGGGCCCGACAAAGCTTGCAGGGTTGTATGGAAAGGGTCCATGATCGTGCTCTGCAGCCCTGCTTCTGCTTCCCAGAGATTTCAAACTCACTGTCCTGGTCTGCGAACTGTCAGGTGGGACAGAACAGGACTTGGACTCACTCTCTCAGATGTGGAGCTTCTGGCCGCAGGCGTCAGGCACTGAAAGACTCACTGTGTCAATTTCCAGCTGTGCTTTGCTTCCGACCCGTTAGCACAGCAGCACCGCACCAGGGTCCGCGGCTTTGCAATCATCATCCGGAGCGGCCTCCCGGGTCAGTCTCGGCCAAGGAGAATAGTCTCAAGGAAACCACTTCCAGGACTCACAGGCTGTGTTGCTGACATCAGTATTTGTCAAGTACCAGCAACTCCACGTGAGCCTCACCAACCAAAACTAAAAGCGATGGCAGTAATGAGGAAGGCAGCCATATCAGCATCCATAATCGTGGCAAAATTACAAAGTTAACAGTGTTATTAGGTTCAGACAGAGGGGGTAACACCACGTGTGTTCTTTTCATGTGCACTCCCAAACTCAAGGCCTCTGATTTCCCGGGAAGATGCTATTTTATGAGGCTCTCAGGGCAGCAGACAGGAGTCACATGGTCCTTTGGAACCCCATGGTGGAGAATATGGCTTCAGAATCACTAACAGTGAGTGTGTAAGAAAGTAGCTGTTATTCTTTGTTTAAATTTTTTTTTACTGTTTATTTTTGAGAGAGAGAGCATGAGCGAGCGAGAGAGAGCACATGCAGGGTAGGGGTAGAGAGAGAGGGGGACACAGAATCTGAAGAAAGCTCCGGGCTCTGAGCTGTAAGCACAGAGCCCAACGTGGGACTTGAACCACAATCCGGGAGATCATGACCTGAACTGAAACTGGTTGCTTAACGGACTGAGCCACCCAGGTGTCTGAAAGAGGCTGATATTCTGGCCCAGCACTCCACACCCAGAAAACACTCAATACAGGGGCACTTGGGTGGCTTAGTCAGTTAAGTGTCCAACTTCAGCTCAGGTCATAATCTCATGGGTTGTGAGTTTGAGCCCTGCATTGGGCTCTGCTGTCAGCATGGAGCCCACTTTGGATTCTCTGTCCCCCAATCTCTCTGCCTCTTCCCTGCTTGCTCTCTCTTGTGCACACTCTGTCTCTCTCTTTCAAAAATAGATTTATAAAATCAAACTTAGAAAATACTTGATACAGACTCTTAAATACAGAGAGCAAACTGAGGGTGGATGGGGGGTGAGGGAGATGGGAAAATGGGTGATAAGCATGGAGGAGGGCACTGGGTGTTGTACAGAAGCCAATTTGACAACAAATTATATTCATAATGAAAAATAAAAGTTGATAGTAAAAAAAGAAAATACTTGATACAAATTATTGGCAGACAATGTGTGACATCTAACAATTTTGCAGATGTTAATTGATAGAATGGTCAAATATTAATACCATGTCTTGGCAAATAGGTTTTTCTTGCTGTAATAGGATTCTCCCTAACACGTGCTATGAGAAGAAAAAACTAGCACATGAATAAAGGAAGCAATCTGTCTACTGGAAGCTGTTGAAGATGTGATAACAGAAATTCAGTTTAGCTTCCCATCCTGTCCTCTACCAAGATGTCAGTTTCCCATTCTAAAACCCACGATGGGCTAAAGTAAAGGCAGAAGTAATCTGCACGACGTCCCATGTAAATAGGCATCAGTGTGGCACTGACCATGGTAGCAGTGCATTTGGGAGATTCAGCGCAGCCTTTGGAAATCCAAAACCAATGTGCGCACTTTGAGTCATCGGCTGATCTTACATATTAGCTTCCCATTTATATAAATATCTTTCATATCAACACCACTGAAATGCTCATCTGTATTTATTATGCAGTGCTTTCAAAATGAGATTTTTTTTGGATACCATTAGGGTAGGAAGACTGGTATTCTTTGAGGCAGACATTCAAATGCTGGGTAGAAAGTTTTCCTTTATAGACTCTCTCTCATACTTCCAAGGAAGTAGCCCTGTTGATCCAACTTCTGACAGACTAGCCCTCATTATCTTCAAGGATGTGAAGGCACTGCATGCCTGACCAAGCATCTTCTCAAATCTATTTTTTAATGGTTATTTAGTTTGAGATAGAGAGAGAGAGAGAGGGAGAGGGAGAGGGAGAGGGAGAATGAGTGGGGGAAGGGCAGAGAGTAAAGGAGACACAGAATCCAAAGCAGGCTCCAGGCTGAGCTGTCAGCTCAGAGCCTAATGTGGGGCTTGAACTCATAAACTGTGAGATCATGACCTGAGCCGAAGCCAGATGCTGAACCGGCTGAGCTACCCACATGCCCCACATCTTCTCCAATCTAAATGAAGATGGCTCCTTCCCCCATTAATGACATGGTATGATTTCAGGTCCTCTCACCATGATGGTCATAGTTTTTCTGGGTATGTTCCAGACTTTTAGTGTCCTCCTCCAATGCTGCTGGACGCAAACTCAGCTTGAATGCAGAACAAAAGGGAAATTCAACCTCTAGCCCTTTTGACAGCTAGTGCATCTCATTCTCCCCACACCTCCACCCCCCCATAAAATTATATTAAGAATGCTTCCATGAGATCTACTCTCTTGACAGGTTTTTAGGTGCACACAACAGTTGTTATGTACAGGCACAATGTTGGGTTCTCTAAAACTCACTCATCTTGCTTTGCTGGAAATTTATACCCTTTGATTAACAACTTGCCATTTCCCCTCCCCTGCCCAGCCACTGGCCACTACCATCGTATTCTTTGCTTCTATGAGTTTGACTTTTTTATTTTATTCTCATTTTGTTCTATACAGTCTGTGTTTATTTGGATTAAATGACATAAACACATACATGTCTTTGCTCTTTATTTCTCCCAGCAGCTCAGATTTTTGATCTGGGAATTTCTCCTTCCTGAAATACATGCTTTAGAAGTTCTTTTAGGATAAGGTGTGTTGGTAAATCTTGGTTTTTTCTTTTTTTGAAAATGCCTTTATTTCATCTTCATGCTTGTCTAATTGTTTTAGGTTGGTTTTTTCCCTCAGCACATTGGAGATACTCTCCCAGTGAAATGCAGCACAGAGTTTGACCATTTTAGAAACCTTATACAGGTGAAATCATGCAGTATTTGTCCTTCTGTGACTGGCTTATTTCACTTACCATGATGTCCTCAAGATTCCTCCCTGTTGTCACATTTTTCAGGATATCCTTTTTTTCTAAAGGCCAAGTAGATTGCCCACTCCCCAGAAAAAAAACACTTCTTCTTTGGGAAAGCAGAATAGAGCAACATGTGATATAGATCTGTGATGAGGATATGAGCTAAGAATCTTATTAAAAGAAAGAAAATGTCTTCTCATTCCAATACATCATCAGCATTATTGTGATGATCATTTATTGAACTGTCTTCATGAGTTAGTCATTGTACTAATTGATTTACTTATATACTTTCATTATACGTAAAATTCTCCATATCTGGTACAATCATCCCCATTTTCATTGATAGGAAACTGAGGCCAAGGATAATTAAGTGGTTCCTGTAAAGTCATACTAGTAGTGAAAGGTGGATTTAGAATTCATGCCCCGTACTGTTTGATTCCAGAACCATTGGGATCTTAACTATTACACAGTACAACCTAGCTATGAGCTAGTTCAAATTAAGTTACTAGTTCAATCTAAGCATAGGAGTATGGCTAGATAGAGAACCTGACATAGAGTCTTTATTTCTACTAATGGGACAGTTTGGTCTCATAGAAAAAATAGACACAGCAGAGCCAGTTACAATTAGGTTCACATTTATTAGATTTGGAGCCTCCACCAAGTGATGGGCTACACTATGTGCCGTTGCCCCTGGAGAGGTACTCTCTGCCCTTCTCTACCCTGCTATGTGTCCCAGGAGACTAATCTGTACTATACTATGTCTGCCTCACTTCTGGCTGCTGTAACAAATTACCGTGTATTTTACATGTACGTTACACATATATTTCTTACAGTTCTGGAGGCTGAATGTTCAAGATCAAGTTGCCAGCACGGTCTGGTTCTGGTAAGAACTTTTTTGAGGGGCTGTGGATGGCCAATATCTCACTGTACCCTCACATGGTGGAAAGAAAGAGAAAACTCTCTGGGGCACCCGTGTCATTCGCAAGAGCTTCAACCTCATGACCCAATTACGTCCCACAGGTACCACCTTCTACCACCGTCACATTGAGGGTTAGGATTTCAACATTTCAACATATGAACTTTAGGGGGACACAAACATTTGGATCATAACAGAGGTTTCCTTCTGTTACCTGCCTACCCCTGGGCTTCCAGTTGGTTGGGCCAATGGGTACATGGGGAGCACATTAGAGATGGGGAGGAGAGTGAGGCCAGTATACTTCCATCCTTGGTTTTCTTCCTGTATGGATACTGTGGGGGCCACTGCAGGCCATTTCTGTTGATCAATGACCCTCTCAGTATAGCAACTCCTAGGGAGTGTGGGCCACTCTCTCCTGCATCTTCAGACGTAGAGGTAAAAACACCTCCTCACTGTTGCTTGCTCCAGGGTATTATACCATGTTTTGTTGAGTTCCCCAAATCTTGCCCCCTCCTTTGTAGTTAATTTCCACTCCCCTTAATTTCCAAGTTTGAGTGTCTCTTCTGTTTCTTGCCTGGAAGCTGATTGATAGAAATCCCCTCAGTTCGGTCTTCCCATTTGTAAAGTTGACAAAATAATGCCTTCATCATATAGTATGAGGTTGAATGAGGTAATGAATGGGCTTGGTGCATGGCCAGACTTCATAAATAGTACTCAGAATGGTGATCGTGATGACCCCCTGCTTTTTTATTAACCTCTCCTGGATGAGAAGTCCATTTCCTCTGGACTGGGTCAATGTGTGCAAATGTTTTGTAAGCTAACACATTGCTTAGAAATACCAGCAAGTGTCATCTACAATCCAGATTCCAACTTCTCTCTCACCACTAGAAGTTCCGGCAACACTGAGATCACACAGTTCAGTGGGAGCTGAATAGAGGTGGTCTCTTTTCTATGGGACAACGGTTGTCTAGTTTGCCATAGTCTCCACCGGTCCCTATTAGGCATCGGTTGGCTGCACACATCGGTAATACCTACCCACTCCCATAAGTATAATTATGAACTCCTAGGGAGCAAGTGCTTGACTTATTCTTTTCTGTGCATAACCAGCTCAGTGATATATTTTATTAGAATAGAATAAACAAGTCTGCTTTCATTCCCTGGTGCCCGGACATTCCCCCTTCTGCCACCACCCACTCATACTGTAGCCATCTGCTGTTCTAATAACCGCAATGTCCATTTGACCAGTTGAGTGCGGAAAAGGAACATAGCGCAACATGGCTGAGGGAGAGAGACTGGGCCAGGAGGAAGATGTGGCTGAGGATATGGGCTGCAGGTGACACTGAGGGGGTATGCGAATCCCTCCTGGCACAGAGGAAATCATTTCTTCCCCCTTGTATGATGCTTCCCTAATTGGCTTAATAAGGTATGTCCCAATTCCCCTCATTCCTGTTGCTAAATATTCAGATTTCGGTGACTTTCCACTCAGGTTTAGTGGTTAAGTGTCTTAGAGCTGGGAGCACAGTTCTGCTGGTCTGCTACCCAGAGTTCATTATCTTTCCCACCTCCCCAGGCGGCTTGAGTAGAACGCCTCATAGCCCCATAGATATTGGAGGGCCCGGCTCATGATTCTGTTCGCTAATGGGAAGGTAATGGCCCAACAGCTGCAGATCACTTTCACCCTTCTGGCCTGCTTTAAAAAAAATCTACAAACAACCAAAAAAATTCAGGCCTGGCATTCTATTATTCCCTTTTTAATAAGGGCCTGGAAATGTCAGCCTCAGTGATTACGCCAGCAGGTGCCCAGACTTCAAAGTGGGCACCTGTCTCTGGAAGGATAATTGACTTTATTCAGCCATTGTCTCCTTGTTGTAATCAAGCCATTCCATTCAAATGGATCTTTCAAACTGTTCTTTTGAGTGGGTGGGGGAGGCCGCAGCCCAGTGGATCACAATTACCGCAGAGGGGGGAGGAGGGGGGGATGGAGCAAGCGCAGAAACAGAGGCGGTTTCTGAAAGGAGGGATTGGCCCAGAGGAGAGTTTGTAGGTGGGAAAAAACCAAAGAGCGATTAGCTAGAGGTGGGGGGAGCTTCCTGCTATTCAGCTATTCATGCCGTCTTGTGTTTATTTAGCTTGCCTCCTGGCTGTCCACAGACACTCCAGCCAGAGTCTGCATACTGTTTTCAGCAGCAGGTACCCTGAGGGGATGGTGGGGGGGAGAGAGCTTTGTGCCCAAAGCATCCCTTTCCTCCTCCTGGGACGGAGATTCAGTGTAAACTTCAAAGAGGAGAGAGGGTCCGTGGACAGAAATGGGGTAAGGGTCTCTGCTCTCTCCAAAGGAGTTAAATACTACTTGATCATATGGTGTCTGTCTCTGGATTTGACAGACCTGGTCATCCATGGCACAGAAGGCTAGGATTTGAACCAAAGGGAGCCACAGGCACCCACCTCTGGAGTTCTGTGGCTCCCAATTTTCCTGCAGTGTAGACAAAACAAATGCTGGCTTTTGATGGGCTGTGGGAGGGTGGGTCTGCTGCCTTCCAGCTATGTCCATGCAGTGAGGACTCAGGAGGTGCCACGTGGACTGCCAATCTCTGTCCACAGTGAGAAACCTTAGCTGACCTTGGTTCCGAGCTCAGCCACTTAGTTGCCCTCTGGCCTTGAGCGAGTCACTTAAGTCTCTGAGCCTCAATTTTCTCAACTAAGACAAGAGGCAATTAGCTCATAGCGAGATGGAATGAGATGATGTGTTAAACCACAAAGCTCCATGACTCAAATGGGCACCCATTTAAGTGCTCAGGGAAACAGAAGTCTCTTCTCTCCAAAAAAATAGGGTGAAACAAGCCCCCAAATCCTGCATTCCTGCAGTCCCCTATTCTGGTTTCACACCCTTGTGGGCACAGGGACACAATGAGGGGCTATTCCCATGCCGGAGGGGGCACGACATTGAATAGCGAGTGTTTGCTGATCCCACCAACGCCAAGAATCTCTCCCATCACCATTTCTGTCTTCTATAGCCATTGTTTACATACCAAACATCATCTCCTCAGAGTGGCCAAGTCCCCTGAGTGTCCTTGTGTAACACCCAGTGTGGTGCTTTATACACAGTAAACATATAAATGAAAATATTGTTAAGCCTGGGGCTCTGGTAGTATTTTAATGTCCCTGGGGAGCCAGCAATATCATCCTTCGTTTTCAGGGCTGATTGAGTCTTACTGGGAAAAATATCTGATAAAATTACAATTGATGCTACCAAGCCCTAGGCAGGTAGACCTCAGTTAACGCACCCATCTTCCATTATGGGGGCATCAATCATTGTTGGATGAAATGCAAAGATAAGGGGCATCTGGATGGCTTAGTCAGTTAATGGTCCAACTTCGGCTCAGGTCACGATCTCATGGTCTGTGAATTTGAGTCCCACGTCGGGCTCTGTGCTGATAGCTCAGAGCTTGGAGCCTGCTTCGGATTCTGTGTCTCCCCCTCTCTCTGCCCCTCCCCTGCTCTTTCTCTCTCAAAAATGAATAAACATTAAAAAAAAAAAAAAGAAGAAGAAGAAGAAATGCAAGGTCAAAATAAGCTCTTGTACAGGAAGAAAAATAGCTTCCCGGGAAGCTGGTGTCAGGAACTGAGTTGCAACCATAAGCAGGTGAGCCAGACCCCAGGGAAGAGGGAAAGGCAAAGCAGGGAGAGGGTCCACTGTGTGGTTTAATCAATGACATCTTGTGCAGAGGGTTGGGAAGGAATTTGAGAAAAGTTTGTAACGAGAAAAGAATGATGTCCAAAATAGGATGAAAGGGACACATTGGGTAGAACTCTGATTTTCTCTGTAAATTTGCTGCTTGGTTTGGGTGAAAACAGAATGTATCGAGAATCTCTCAGGACTCAACCTAACAAGTGTAAGAATAAATTGGAGCCTCACCTCCAGAGTTCTGGGTGCTGAGCTCTGGACTGTCTGAGTTATAACATGGGAAGTCTTGTCAAATAGGGGAGTGCTGTGGAATTTTCAGCTGTTGTTGGTATTACTATGATGATAGACCTGTTTTCCTCACTGACTCTGGGGCAGGTATTAGAAAGATGCATGGATGTTTTCTCCCAAAGCCACCACTGCTGAAAAGAGGCCCCAGACACCAGAGCCCTGGACAGAGGCAGATAGCCATCACGGCCAGAGTCATGAGCTTGTGGCCAGTAAGGTCCAGCAAGGCTCTGCTCTCAGCAAGCCTGTGCTTAGGGATAGTGGCCCGTGGGTGCTGTCTGGAAATTCTGAATAATTTTATCATTGAATTTGTGTGGTGTGTGTGTGGCTCAATAGGGTAATGGAGGATGTGCCAGAGGCCGGAAGCCTCAGCCCCCTCCCTGACAGGGGTCACTGCTGCCCCTTGCCCTGACAAGCTCAAGGAGGGATGGGTTCGGCAGCTGTGCACTGGGCCAGGCACCGTCGAAGGTCAACACTCACTCCTTGGGTGGCCCCATGATGAAGGGGACACCAAATTTAAAAAAAAAAAAAAAAACCCAAATCAAAAAAACCAAAAACCAAAAAACCAAACACTCCACAAAGTTGAGGGACAGATAGCAAAAGAAAGAAAAAAAAAAGCTTCTTCCCACTTTTGGAGGACAAGAGACCCCATATTCATTTCATTTCCTTTTCACTGGGCCCTGCAAATGGTGTAGCCAGCTCCCATGCTTGGTCTTTGGGCACCACGTGGAAAGGTCCAGGGCCATTCTTCTCATGTACTTTGAGAGACAAGCTCCCAAAGGCAGGTTTCTGGAAAGGGAAAAGCAGAATGTGGAGATTGGAGTCTTGCACTCAGTGTTTGCCTTTGACTATTTGTTGTGACATGTGTATTTTGTTTCAGGTAATGGGTAACTACTCATCCTTTTTAGGGACTTGACAGTGTTCCATCTAAAGAGGAAACACCTGAAATCATGGCTTGAGATATGACTGAACATTCAGACTTGGGATTACATCCTTGTAATTCCCTAGATTAGCTTTGGTTTATAGGTCCATTAGCTTGGGTGTCAGGTGAGATTTTCTTGTGGTTTGTTTCACCTTGACTATCAACCATTATAATACAATATTGTGCTATGTATAGATTACAGTCTTCTTTTTTAAGGTGACTAATTTCTCTGCAAGACTTCCATCAGCGCTAGGTGACAGGGAAGGATAACTTTAATACTGGCCGTTTTATGTGGACACACTCACACGACGGCATACGGAATATAATATTGTTTTATTTATCCTTTAGCGACGGGTAGGAAACAATTGAGGTACTCTATCAGGATACACACTCCAGAGGTAATTAGTGTTTTAATGAATTTAACCAGAAGCTCACATTCTAGGGGAAGCTATTCCAAGCTTTCAACTATCTTTAGAACATTTGCTGATTGGCATGTATGATGTTAGAAATGATTTTTTGTTTTTACTGGTGAAATGAGCTATATTCAGTTATGTAGACTGACTAGAAATAATACTAGAGAAGAAAACCTCCCTTCCACGTATGATTAGGAGACTAGAGACCCAGTCAGGCAATAACTATTGAAGTGGTGCCCTGGCTAAAGGACTCTGTCAAATTCTGTGCTCACGTTCCCTTAGGACATAATTCCTTGTTCTCTTTAAATCACAGTGGTAAATGCTTTTTACCTTATAACCTAATATACACACATGCACATTGAAAGGAAAGGTTTTGGGGCTCTTGGGTGGCTCAGTCAGGTAAATGTCTAACTGTTGATTTCGGTTCATGCCATGATCTCATGGTGCTTGGGGTTCGAGTCCCACATTGGGTTCTGTGCTGACAGCATAGAGCCTGCTTGGAAATGTCTCTCTGCCTCTCCCCCACTCGCACTTGCTGTCTCTCTCAAAGTAAATCAATAAACTTAAAAGGAAAAGGAAAAGTTTCCAGACAAAGGACTTCTTACCCTCACTTTATGCAATGCATTCTATTATTTCCTATCTGATTCAGTTCTACTATATTTCATTTTGTTAATTGCTGGTTGCAGTCTGCTCCGTTTATTTCACAACACCCTAGCGGGATGCAAACGAGAGTTCTAAAAACCCTAGCTCACAGAGCTAGCAGAACCCTGCCACTGGAATATGGTTGCATACGCCATAGTGAGACTTTCCTG
Organism: Hyaena hyaena; assembly: GCF_003009895.1. Classification (NCBI taxonomy): domain Eukaryota; kingdom Metazoa; phylum Chordata; class Mammalia; order Carnivora; family Hyaenidae; genus Hyaena; species Hyaena hyaena. The sequence goes on along the minus strand of NW_024080900.1, from coordinate 506,033 downwards.
CAAGGTACTCATTAGAGGGCCTGACATGGCCAGGAGCGAAGGAGTCATGGAGTTATAGGAGAAATGTCCACCTGTTTCTGTGTGATGGAGCTAACGAACGTTTGTGTGTGCACCTGAATGTGGTCTGGGACTTGTTTGCATTGTAACATACGGCCGGCTGGTGAACAGGTGGGAGAGGAGACCTCTGTTTAACCTACATCCTCTCACCTATGTTCAATCTCTGGACGTTACCAAAAGCTGCCAGGAAGGACCTAGCGGTGATGGACAACTATATTGGTTTAGGTCAGTTTACAAGTCAGTAAAACCTGGAGTGTTCTAAAAGGTGAGAAAACATTTCTAATAAATTTTAACTTGATAAACGAGTGATGTCTTGTAATACGCGCACTACGTGATGCTGAATGTCACATGATCACAACTGAGCCAATGGTTCTTGAAATTCACTTTGATATATGAGTGCTTTGGATTATAAGCCTGTTCCTGGAATGAATTATGCTCACAAACCAAGCTTTTACTGTGTTCCTGTTAAAAATAAAAGACTACCGGGCATTGTGGTGGGTTGCATGGAGTCACCCCCAAAGAAGCTGTGAATGTAAACTTATTTGTGAAAAGTGTCTTTGCAAATGTCATTAAGTTAAGGATCTGGAGATGGGATCACCCCAAATTATCCAGGTGAGCCCTAAATCCAAAGATAAGTGCCATTACAAGAGAAAAACAGAGGGAGATTGGAGACAGAAGAGGAGAGGGGGTCACGTGAAGATGAAAGTGGAGATTCGTGACACAGGGCCACAAGCCAAGGATGGCCTGGAGCCACCAGAAGCTTCAAGAAGCAAGGATTGGATTCTACCCTAGGGCTTCCAGAGAAAATGTGGCCCTACTGACCCCTTGATTTTGGACCTCTGAACTTGAGAACTGTGAGAAAAGAAATTTCTATTGTTTTAAGCTACAAGTGTGTGGAGACTTGTTAAGGCAGCCCTAGGAAACTAATACAGACATTACATAGACCAGGACTACACAAGTCCCTTTGATAATCTGTCAGTTGCCCCATCACAGCCAGAATCACCTCCCCCTGGAACAAAGGAGCAGAGATCAGTTTTGTATCCTTTTTGCTAGCTGACGTCGAATCAGCTTTCAGGGAAATATTACATCTTGTCTGATCCAAGGTATTTCAAAACATCACTTATCACCTCTGATGGTATTTATGGCTCCACACTCCTGATAGCAACCATACAAAATTTATGTCAAAAAATGTGACGGGCATTATTAACTATACACAAGGAGGGTGAACAAACTTTTTTGAGAACCAATAAGCAGATGGATTATGACCAGGTCATTGCTTCTAGGAGATTTTATTTCTTTAAGCAAAGGTGACCCCGGTTGTGCATTGTTGAAAGGCAGAATTGCTATCCTCATGTCAATAGAGAATCAGAGGCAGCCGATATACATCAGGTTGTAGAAGTTCAGATATGCTCCAAAGACAAAGCAATTGACATCCTGTTACAAACATCATGAAGGAGAGAAGTGGGGAAACAAAATGCTGGAGACCTAATATTTACTTGAGAACATCAGAGTACATCAGCAAAAGCAGAGTTCCCAATATAGGGCTTCTTAACTTCTTAAAACTGTTTATCTCCAGTTGCAATCCTAGAAAACAGGGCTTTAGAAAGAATTCTTCTGATGCAATGGTTTCACTCCCACAAACCACCTACAGAGCAAGCTTCAGGCACAGTCCGACACAGGTGTATGTTGCAAGGCCAAAGGATGATGGAAACAGAGATCTTTGGATTTATCTTTGATGGTGACTCTGAGGGGGTAAGTTGATCATTTCTACTGAATCATTGAATCAGAAAGCTTGCTAAATATCCTGAACATTGCATATGCAAATTGTCTTTGAGAACACTAACAAGCAATTGTTTTTGGGATCTAATAAAGCAACAGTTTTAGGGCTGCCCAGAAGCATTTATTTATTAGGGCCAATGTGAAACATAAATATTATGTTTAAGAAGAATTTATGGGGCGCCTGGGTGGCTTAGTCGGTTAAGCGTCCGACTTTCGCTTAGGTCACGATCTCGCGGTTCGTGGGTTCGAGCCCCGCGTCGGGCTCTGTGCTGACTGCCAGCTCAGAGCCTGGAGCCTGTTTCAGTCTGTGACTCCCTCTCTCTCTGACCCTCCCCTGCTCACGCTGTCTCTCTCTCTCTCTCTCCTAGAAATAAAAAAAGATATATTAAAAAAAAAAAAAGAAGAATTTACATGACATGAGAGTCGTTAAAGATACGATAGCATTATCACGATCTTATTACTTATTAGTAAGTTCTGTGGACATTTTTTGAGTACTTTGCTTATTAGACAATTTCATTTCATTGGATTTGTTTTTATAATTTTTTTAACATTTATTTATTTTTGAGAGACAGAGAGAGACAGATCATGAGTAGGGGAGGGGCAGAGAGGGAAAGAGACACAGAATCTGAAGCAAGTTCCAGCCAGAGCCAGCTGTGAGTCTCAAACCCACGAACTGTGAGATCATGACCTGAGTTTGTTGTGCCCGAATCGCGAGTCCCAGAGGCCTCCAAGGGGCCGGTACCGATGCAAGTACAAAAGGGTCTTTATTACAAGCTTGAGCTGGGGCTTACCCGCCTACCGGTGTCGTGGCAGCAAGATGAAGCCAAGAACAATAGTGAATAGGGTTTTTATGGGGTAGGGGATGGGGGTGTTACAGTGCACACGTTGTACATATAGCATCATCACATAAGCGCCAATTACAATTGTACAGTACCCATGGTAACAGCTTTGACCATTCAGTATCTGTGAGGTGTTTATTACTTTTGGTGGGACCCAATCATGACTTTTGAGAATCCTTTGAAAATGACCAATTATGAGGTTAGTTTAAAGGGCCCATGTGGGGTTCAGGCAAGCAGTGAGAAATTGGTTCGTTTGTATAAAATAACTGCAGTTCCCAGCCTTGACTCAGACCATAGGAATGTTTTTTTGATTAGTCGATCTGAGGGCGGTCCGAGGATGGCTTTAGCTTTGAACAATCTGAGGCTTTTCCTGGAACTGGGGCTCCGTGCAGCCCGAGGTTGTTCTTAATGGAGGCCTTAATTTTAGGCTCTTCGAGTCAAAATGGACACTTAACCGACTGAGCCACCCAGGTGCCCCTGAATTCTTCCTTTAAATCTTTTTAACCCTGGAAAACAACTTAACTTATTTTTAGGGTTTAAATTCAACATGGGTGGACATTATACCATCTCAGCCATCTATGTGGGAAACAGAACTTCCCCCCTTACAGGCACTTACTCAGTTCCTAGGGACACACTCAGACTGGACTGGCCCGGGTCACATGACCATCTGTGGGTCAATCACTGTGGAGGCTGGGGGGCTATGGTCCTCTGACTAGCAGAGCCTCCCGCGTCTGCATGATGGAGGTGGGGAAGTATTGCTTCTCCAGAGCAAAGGTGGTTATGGTATTATCAGAGGGAGTAAAGCACAGGGTTATTCAGAAAACCAGCTGTTCACACATCCACTCAATTATATCCACAGTTGCGTTTAAACACACTGAAAAAGTACTGGGAGAAAGTGTAGCAATGTGTGTGTTAGCCACTGCTCTGGTTGATGGGATTATGGGGATATATAAACATGCCTTGCTTATGGCAAGTTGCCAGCCTTTACCACTTCGCTTTTTTGTAAACAAAAGTGTTTAAGCTTCACTGACACTGGATGTGTTACTATACATGAAAATTGACAATATAAAGCTTTGGTTGAGCCATTGGGGGTGAGAAGAATTCCATGCGGAAAATTGTGGGTGCACTGTGACCCTCCAAGGTGTCCAGTGCCTGGACAGGGCTTTGATTCAGGGCTGCGAATTTGTTCCCTCTCTTCTCCTTCCATCTCTCAGCTTACCCTGAACAGGGACCCATCTTTTTCCTCTACGGTACTGTCATTCGCCATCCTGGACTGCACATTTGTTCTGACTAATTCACCCATTCAAGCTCAGTTGGGAAGGTTACACCTAATCTTCTGACAAGGAACCCTTCTTTAGGCCACATGATCCTCCTACCCATGAGAAACAACAATTGTTGTCGTTACAATTACAAATGACTCTAAAAGCTATCATTTTTGGTGTTTTTTTTTTTTTTCTGGCACCTGTGTTATTTAGGATATTTTACTTATTATTTTCTTTAATTTGTAATGTTTATTATTTTTTATTTTTTTACAAATAGTTTATTGTCAAATTAGTTTCCACATAACACCCTGTGCTCATCCCCACAAGTGGCCTCCTCCATGCCCATCCCCCCCTCCCCCCACATCCATCGGTCCTCAGTTTTTGTCAGCATTCAAGAGTCTCTCATGGTTTGCCTCTCTCCCTTTCCCCCACCATTTCCCCCCTTCTTCTCCCCCTTGTTCCTCCGTCAAGTTCCTCCTAATCCTCCTATACGTGCATACATATGATATTTGTCCTTCTCTGCCTGACTTATTTCGCTCAGCATAACACCCTCAAGGTCCATCCATGTTGCTACACATGGCCAGATTTCATTGTTTCTCATTGCCATGTAGTATTCCATGGTATAGATAAACCACATCTTCTTGATCCATTCATCTGTTGATGGACACTTAGGCTCTTTCCATGTTTTAGCTATTGTTGAGAGTTAAAAGCTATCATTTTTGAAGCATTTGTCACATGTACACATGATTTCGTTGAGTTCAATAAGTTCTGGGTTACTGTTCCAAATTTCAGATGAGTAGTGGAGTTATGGGAAGGTTCTATAATGCGTCAAAAGTCACATTGCTTGTAAATGGCAGTCCTGGGATCCGAATGTGAGCCAGATTCTAAGCCCACGATCTTGCAAAGGGATGGGCTAATGTTGCTTGTTGGGGAAGGTTATTGAGAGGACTCAGTTGATCCATGAGCTGGACCCCAGCAATGAAAGGCTCCTCCCTTTCTCCTCTGTCCTTTGAATGTGTACTTTGCTTGGCTTTCCTGCTCCCAGAAGCTGCCCCAAGGATGTAGCCTTCAGACCATCTGGACTGTGTCCATTATTGAACATAGTTCAGGTCTCTGTACAAATTTTTAAGATTTGGTGGGCAAGTGGGAAGATCTACTCATCTTGAGGCTGCCCAAGCTCCCTTGCTTATTAAACCTGCCACCTTCCAGATCTGGAGTGGCCTGCCTCTTTCTGGCCTCTGAAAATGGGGGCCAGTTTCAGATTCTACCTGGGAATCTCTTAAGGATGTTACAAACCCCACTGCTCCACCCTGGTGGTGCTATCTTCAGTAAGTCATCTCTACCTGAACCGTTACCTTCTTATCTATAAAGTCAAGATATTGCTAAATCCTGCCCAGCCTATTCTGTGGTCTCTTGGAAAGTTCTATGAGAAAGAGCTTTGTGCATTATAAGTCACATTGCGTATGTGGTGTTTGATAGGTTGAGCCTCTAGGAGACTGGGGGGAGAGGGAGGCACATCTAGTTAAGTTCAGGGACAAGGAACTTTGAGGTTTGCACACCTGACGGAGAAGCATACAGTGAGGAAACATACACACGGAGTCTCCAGCTGTGTGTCGGCAAGAGACCGGATGGGGTCCAAGTAAGATACCGTGAAGGTCCTGGTTTGCCCATTGCTGAGGGGTTTCCCGGAACAGGGGACTGTCTGTGCTAAAACTGGAGTCCTGAGGAAACCGCGATGAAGTGGTTGCCTTGGTCAAGGTAAAAATGACTTCTTAACAAGAAGTGCATGTGAACTGGCCATTCAAGAGCAAAATGGAAAATCATCCCATAGTGGTTGGGCTCTGAGGACATGGCCACATGGGTGCATTTTCTGCAGCAGTGGAAGATCAGTGAACCAATTCTTCCCCAAACTCATAGCGCTATGGAAGTGGATTCTTCCTTTTCCCTGGGCTAACAGGCACATGGTGGTCCATTCCCACCATAACATCCAGTCTTCTCCAGGAAGGAAAGGGCAGCCCTACCAGGGGTTAAGAGCCAAGAATGCAGGTATTTCAGTTTACACTCAACATTGCTTTCAAATGATGCCCCTCTAACTCATTCTTTCCTTAGAAGGTTGTCTTTCCAGGGTACTCCTTATTCTTCTGACTGGTGAGCTCTTGAACCCTCCCCACTTCATGTATTGTCAGGGCTGAATGCCCTGAGTGGACCTGGCTTCGGAAGGAATCTGGCTCATGTTCCCATGCCTCCACCAAGAGCATTCCTGTTGGAAAACTCTGCAGCCTGTGTCTCTTCTAGCTCCTTGGGTGGTCAGCCAAACTGCCTGGTTCCCAACCTCATGCCACCATCTCTTATCATCTGTGTCATTTAAAGCAAGGTACTTTGCATCCCTTTCCCTCATTACTAAAGTGAGGGTGATAATTATGTCACCTAATTAAACAGACAGTGAAAGATTAAATAACTGAATATGTGGGAAGGGCTTAAAACAGTGTCTAGAAGCTAGTTAGTGCTCGGTAAGGATTAGTGTTTTTCCTTTTTACCCAAACTACGTGCCTTTGCCTCAAGGTGCTGTTCTCATCAGTTTCTGTAGAAAATGAGGTTTAAAGCTTCCCTTCCTTAGTGTCATAGAAGATGCCTAAGCTTTGGAAGTATGTGATTATCTTCAACATTATGTAACTCCCATACATTTGGTTTCCTAGTCTGCTAAAGTGGGCTAGGAATCAACTAAAGAAGATTCAAAGAGATGGTATGTGACAACTCTGTCCTTTGGAACCCCCACATAACTTACACTCTATCTACCTAGCACTGATCCCCCTGACTGATTTTATGTTTGTCTCTAGACTGTGAGCCTCTTGAAAAAAAGGGCTGTGTCTTTCCGATTTCCAGGGCTTACCCCAGTGCCAGGCATAAAAGGAAAATCAATGCACGTCTACTGAAATGGCAGCTAGCACAATACTTGGCTTGTCCTTGGTGATGAGTGGATTATAATTTCGTTCCTAAGGTTACAGAGCTGGTTAGTAGCACATGGGGCCTGATCTTGACATTTTTTTCCCCTTAAACTGATTAGTGAAGTTGCCTTCGAAGGAATGTTATTGAGAAAATGATTATAAAATGTCTTTAGTTCATGAGCGGAAATAGCACTTAAATAGAATTTACACTACACATTTGAACTACCTTTCTGTTTTCCAAATTAAGCCTGCTGTAGAACATCCATTGTATTTCCTTTTCAGTTTTCAGTTCCAATACCTATTAGATGAGGTGGAAACTTTTAGGACACAGTCATCAATATTTCTCGATAAGAATCCTGCCTCCTATGTAATTAAACTGCCCTCTCCTGCTAATTTGTGTGCATCCATATAATATCCCTTTCTTCCAATTAAACACATCACTCATTGATGATGCTTCAAGTCTGAAGCCAAGAGAAGTGAAAAGCGACAGGACCTAGAAGCATTCAAATTGTACATTTCCCCTGAGTTAAGGCCTTTTTCTTCCTTTACATCTTGGCAAATAGTCACTTTTGCAGGGCTAGCTGCTGTACTATGGGAACCGATTTGATAGGTAACATGTTTTATATTTGCACGTCACCAGTGCAACATGGAAACGTTTTTAAAACTAGGGAAGTAGCACGAACAGCCCATTTTTCCCAGCACAAGATTGTAGTCTAGAGCTATTTATCTTAGATAAAACAACTTTCTACAGCAGCTTCAAATGAGGCAAATAATTCTTGGACTGTGTCTGTCTATTCCATTGAAGTGGAATTAGAAGAAGATATTGAGTCAACTTTTATTTCTGCAACATGAAGTGGAAGCCCTTCTCATGCACCTTTAGAAATTCAGACACCCAACTCAAAAACATTGAAACTGATGGATCATGGTCAAAATCTGAGCTAGAATGTGTATGGAAGTAGTAACATTTTCCAGAAGAATTTGAATAGCAAAATATGGCATGCCTTTAATTCAATAGTCTGGGCAATCGATTCTCATCAGCCTCCCCACACTGAGGTTTATTTTTCCATCTTGACTCTCTCAGTTACTCTCTTTCTCATATAATGAAGACCAATCTCTCAGTCCTTGTTTCATTAATGTTGGCCTCTCGTGAATGATTGAAACAGAATGGTAGTGATAATATGCAGAATTTAATAGGGGAGGGAAAGAGCTAATTACATATGTTATCAAAGGAAGCCAGGAAGGATCTGGAGAAAAGATACAATAAATCTCAGGGTCACACATCATAGCATGAAGTATAGGGCCTGCAAGGAGAATCTGTATGGTCGATGTCAAGGTCTCAGCTAGAAAATCTTGCACAGAGAGCCCCCAAACTTTTACCTGCAATGTTCCCCTTTGGTCTCTCAAATCAATTGTTAGATGACTTTTGAATTTTTTTTAATGTTTTATTTATTTCTGAGAGAGAGAGAGAGAGACAGCATGAGCAGGAGATGTTCAGAGACAGAGGGAGACACAATCTGAAGCAGGCTCCAGGCTCTGAGCTAGCTGTCAGCACAGAGCCTGATGCAGGTCTCAAACCCACGAACCATGAGATCATGACCTGAGCTGAAGTCAGATGCTTAACTGACTGAGCCACCCAGGCGTCCCAACTTTTGAAAAAGATTAATGATGCAAGTGTCGTACTCCAAATAGAAGGACTGTGGAATCATTGAACTGGCTGGAACTCTTAACAATCCCATGAGTTTGGCCAAAAGAAGAGCCAACTGTAGGCAGGCAATTTATATGAACTATATTCTGGAACCTTCCCTATACTGGGCTCCCACCCACTCTCCACCTCCCGTTACATTTTCCTGTCATATCCTCCATTAATACTCAGGTATAAATCCACTCACTGGATGGGAGGCAGCCTTGGAGATCCACACCAATGATCCCATTTCACTAGAAGAGAAATGAAACCAGAGTTTATGAGTTCTGAACAGAACATACGACTGGTAAGTGCCAGTATTACATGTGTTGAATTTTCTCTGTAATCAACATCAACAGTTCTAAGAACTATTATAGTTTTCAACATTAGTGGAAATGTTGAAGAAGGTAGAATAACAGTGAACGGGCCAGCCACAAAAATAGTCATGCTGGATCAAAGAGGGGAATTTCTCATCTCTGGTCCAATGTGACTTGTGGGGGTAGGGGCTCAGTACCATGTGGTCATTCAAGGGCCTGGGCACCTGCCATTATTTGTCTCCATTATCTGTTAGCACCATATCATCCTCTGAATTCAGCCTGAAGGTGGATAAAGGCAGCCGGATAAAGAGAGAGCATGGAGAAGACTCACCAGTCTCAACCACACGTCACTTCTGTGGCTGTTCCATCGTCAAAAGCTCATCACATGGCCTTGTCTAGATGTGAGGGACCTGGAAAAGTTTGTCTAACTATATGCCTACGAAGCCAATGAGAGCACAAATTCTGGAAGATTCTTGCTGTCTTGGCAGTCCCAGTGGCAGCCTCCATAAATGTAGCTATTGTTACTATGAAGCTCACATCACTGGGTCAAGGTTCTGAGGTTCCTATAAGCACATTTGGGGGAGATGAACTAAGTCTAAAGTTTTCTTCTAGTCTGTCTTTCTACCCAAAGCCTTCACAGATCCGAAGGTGATGCCGGCTCTTGGTCACTCTACACAGTGGCCATCTAGGGACAGGGGACCCAGAAAAACAGTGCTAAGGTCACCCTAGAGCTGCTGGTCTCTGACAGAAGAGAAAAGAACAAACAAAACAGAGAAAAAATTAATTCTGACCTGTTTGCGTTAAGGCCTAAGGGATTTCTAAATACTGCCAACCTTTTTTTTGTTTCTTTTTTTGTATTATGAAAATATTTTCTTCTGGGTGCCCTGCTTTTTTGCTTTGAGGCTTTGGAAAGTCATTTGAATTTCGTAAGTCTCTATTTTCCCATCTATGAAATGAAGATAATAGTTGTTCTACGTCAGAGTGTCGTTCTGAGGATGAATTGAGATGACGCATGGGTGTGCAGCTGTGATGTGTTAGGTGCAAGGGGCTGCCTTCCTCATCCTTATCCTCGTCTTCCTCCTATTCCTCCTTCTCTTTATCTTAACGTGATTACTATTCCTATTATCATCTATCATCGCATCTAACAAATTTTGCCTCTCTGAATTTCGTTCTGGCCAAGAGAACTGGCATGATGTGGTTAGAAAAGCCTGGACTTTGGAGTCAGCGAAGGTTGGATTCATCCTGACTCTAAAACTTGTTAACTGAGTGTGGGTCCTTGGGCAACTCACTTGACTTCTCTGTGTGTGATTCTTCACCTGTAAAATAAGGCGACGGTTCGTAAGAGTAAAAGATTGTGAAGATTTTGCTTAACCATTCATTGCTGTGGTTGGTATAAAATGAAAGCTCATTTCCTTATTCTTCATGGGAATTCCCCGGAGCTCAAGAATTTGGCAAGTCAAGGGGTGCCTGGGTGGCTTAGTCGGTTAAGCGTCCGACTTTTGTTTAGGTCATGATCTCGCGGTTCGTGGGTTCGAGCCCCGCGTCGGGCTCTGTGCTGACTGCCAGCTCTGAGCCTGGAGCCTGTTTCAGAGTCTGTGTCTTCCTCTCTCTCTGACCCTCCCCTGCTCACGCTGTCTCTCTCTCTCTCCTAGAAATTAAAAAAAAAAAATTAAAAAAAAAAAGGATTTGGCAAGTTAATTCCAAAGAATTGACATACATTCAAATAGTATTTTCATTCACAGATATTTTATTTATTATTTATTTATTTATTTATTTTGCCTTTATTAGTAAATCCAATAATTAAATGTGGATGGTCTAGGATCTGGAACATATGAAATGCTTATAAGCCCTCGGTGTCCAAGAACGAGCAAATGAATGAGTGAGTGAAGAGAAATGATGCTCTTGATCCTAGGAAAGTTAATTTATGGCACATGATGGCAGATTTTGAGTTAATGTTAAAATCAAGCCGTTTCATTTTTTTTCTTTACTTTTTACCTCTAATCCTTTTCTCAGAAAACAACTGATCTCTTGAAAAAGGACTAATTTAATTTTTAAAAATATTTCTTGTTGGGGTTCTTGGGTGGCTCAGTCAGTTGAGTGTCTGACTCTTGATTTTGTCTCAGGTCATGATCTCAGGCTTATGGGATTAAGCCCTGCATCAGGCTCCTCACTCACTGAGCTGGAGCCTGCTTAAGATTCTCTCTCTCTCTCTCTCTCTCTCTCTCTCTCTCTCTCCTCCCTCTCTCTCCCCCCTCTCCCTGACTCATGTTCTTACCCTCTCTAAAATAAATAAAATAAAATAAAATTCTCGGGCACCTGGGTGGCTCAGTTGGTCAAGCATTCAATTCTCCATCTCAGCTCAGGTCTTGATCTCAGAGTTGTGAGTTTGAGCCCTGAGTTGGGCTCCACACTGGACACAGAGCCTATTTAAAATTTTTTTCTTATTGTGATAAAATATATAGTATAAAATTTGCCGTGTTAATTGAACAAGTCAGTGGCAGTAAGTACACTGACAATATTGTACAACCATCACTATTTTCAAAGCTTTTTCAGCACCACAAACAGAAACTCTGTATCCATTAGCAATAACTCCAGATCGTTGACTCCTCCCTACCCCCCAGCCCCGGGTAATGTCTCAGGAACTTCCTGTTGCTATGATTTTGCCTCTGCTAGATATTTTATGTAAGTAGAATCATTATCTTTATTTATTCTTCTGTCAATGACCACTTGGATTATTTCTACTGTAAGCTGTTGTGAACAAAGCTTCGATGAACATGGGTAAACAAGTATCTGAGGGGGTCCCTGATTTCAGTTCTTTGGGGGATATACTTACGGGTGTATACCAGGCTTCTGGATCATATGGTTATTCTATGTTTAACTTTTGGAGAAACTGCTAAATTACTGTCCATTGTGGTTGCACCATTTTCATTCCCACTAACGATATAGGGGCGTTCTGGTTTCTCCAGCTCTGCATCAACTCATTATTCACTGATTATTTTTATTATAGCTATTCTAGTAGGTGTGACATGGTATCTCATAGTTTTGATTTATATTTCTCAAATGGATAGTGTGTTGAGCATTTTTTTCATGGGCTTATTGGCTATTTGTATATATTCTTTGGAAGAATATCTATTCAAGAGCCTTGCTCATTTTTGAATTGTTTATTTTTCCTTTTCTTTTTGAGGACAAATTAATTTTAAATAAGCTTTCAGTGCATACTAATTGGGTCTAAATGAAGTCTATCTTCAAACTTATTTAATTTTGTTTATTTGACCTGTCAGATTTAGAGAAAGACGTTTCAAATGTTCCCACCTTAATTACAGCTTTGTAGAAGCCTTGTGTTTTTAACAGTTTTGTCTTACACGTTTTGATGAAATGTTGTTTGATGCTTCCGGGTTCGTTGTGATTTTGAGATCTTGGTGAAATATACCTTTGATGAATTTAAAATGTTTCTCTTTTCTTTTTGAACCTGGTTTGCTTCAATTTTACCTTGCTTAATGTTGCATTGCTCACATTTAAGATTTGTTTATATTAGTCTGGAGTATTTTGGTCAACTCATTTTGCATCAAACTTGGCATCAAATTACTTTATGCATATTTCTAGGAACAGCTTATGGTGGGATTTTATTTTTACCCAACCTAAGAGAATTTGCTTTTATTTATTTATTTAAATTTATTTATTTATTTTGAAATAGAGAGAGCTTGAGCAGAGGAGGGGCGGGAGAGAGAGAATCCTAAGCAGGCTCCATGCTGTCAGCACAGAGCCTGACTCAGGGCTCGAACCCACGAACTGTCAGATCATGACCAGAGCCGAAATCAAAAGTTGGCTGCTTAACCATCTAAGCCACCCAGATGCCCTGAGAATTTGTTTTTTAAACTCTGTTGTCATCATTGGGTGTGTTAGATATTATTCTTGCTGTCTTTTATGTGTGTGTGTCTGTTTTTCCCCTGAGGTCTGACGTTTCACCCTTTTTCTATTTATTGACTTTCTAAACATTCAAGTTCCCTTTGTTTTAGTTTTTCTCCTATTTATGTTTCTTAAGGTTTACATCCTATTACTTTTCATTCTACTAGTGGGTACCCTTAGTTTTTTCCAAACTAAGGATGAGGATTTCCATTTTGGAAGGAGCTGGAGATGGCGTTACGTCACTGACAGAGAGGTGGCTCCATCTCTAGGTTTTAATGCTCCAAACCCTGGACAAAGTACCTCCGAAGTGCTCCACAGCACACTGTCCTTGGCTATCACAGCACTGTCACCCTGTCTTGTAACTGACTCCTCCTTCTCTTTTGCTAGTGGAGGTGAGCACTTTATCTTGTTCATAGGTCTATCCTCAGTATCTCACTAGGTTGCACCAGAGGGCCAGGAATCTGCATTTTAAATCCCTTCCCCTAAATAACGATGACAGAAACACTGATTCTAGAGCCAGAGACAATGGACGGAAGTGTCAGCAAAATGAATTTTATTAGACACAGCTGGGGGTTAGCACTGGGGTGATCTTCTTACATATCAGGGCAAAAACAGTTTCTTGGGTGGTTTTCTTTTCTTTGTTTTTGAGACAGAGACAGAGTGTGAGTGAGTGGGGGAGGGGCAGAGAGAGAGGGAGACACAGGATCTGAACAGGGCTCTAGGCTCTGACACGGGGTTCAAACTCAGGGAGTCTTGAGAGCATGACCTGAGCCAAAGCCAGGCACTTAACCAACTGAGCCACCCAGGCGCCCCCGGGCAAGAACAGTTCCAAGGAAGCGATTTTATATCAGCAATTCAGAGACTTGCCCTGCACTGAGAGGTTTCATGCCCTTGGGCAATTGCAGGAGGTCTATGAGGAAACAGTGAGCTTGCTGGGCGCTGGGGGACAGAAAGCCTATGTCGTCTTCCTGCTGCTGAATGCGGTAGCTCATGTTCGGGGAATGCATTTAAACCTCCAGAAAGCACAGCTGATGCCAGAAGTCATGGTGCTTTTTAGTTCATTCTCAAACGCCTCTGAGACACAGAGGAAGCATATTTACATCCGTTTGTCTCATACCCTGTCCTTAGTCATCTCAGGCACCGAGAGGGAGGGCCCGACACCCCGGAGGCCAGTTGTGGGAGAGCCTGGGAACCTGTTTCACGAAGCTGTGCATCCTCTGCGTTTGTGCAAGAGAGCCTCGCTCTCAGTCACTTTCCCACAGTGGCAGAGAGAATTTGTGGCAAGGATGGTTGAAATCAAGATCTCCCGTGGCTTACTTGCCACACTGGGAGGTCTGCTTACTCCTAAAATGTGCCACAGGGATCGAGTATGTGTAGGTGGGTGCGGAAGAGGGTGCGGTGGACAGGAGGAAATGGTGAGATGGGCAGAGGGGATAGCTGAACCCAGCAGGTCCTTCCTTAAAGATATTCTCACTTGGATGAGCTGCGGAAGCCTGTGTTGCACCAGAAGCTGTTGCTTCCTTGCCTGGTTTGAAAGCCTGGGTTATCTCCAGGATCTCTTTTAGAATTTCGATTAACAATGGGCATGGATTGAAATTGGGGTATTTGAATTCAAGACTACTGTCTATTTCAGTATTGGGTTTGGAGCTGGTTGGGTATAATTAGACACCAGTGTGGTGGGTACCTTTGGGTTTAATTTCACTTCAGAACCCCAGACTCAACCTCCTTTCCTCTTAAGAAACTATCTGTTGATGAGGAAGCATAAGGTAAGCTGACAGGCCGCAAACATTTCCCCCTATCAACCCCCAGGGGGGAATACCTGAGTTACTCCTCTGGCACCCCTGGCTGCCCAAGAATAAAGGAAAGGGGGGGAAACAAATGGTTAACTTATAGAAGTCATAGTCCTGCAGGACCTAAGTCTTCATCACCCTCCGTAGTGATGTGGGAAACAAAGGCAGAAGGAAATGGCAGGTAGAACTAAATTTCCTTATAAACTGCAGGCCATTGACAAATACTTGAGGCTGGCAGAGTAAAATGTTTCTCCAGGAACTCCTTGCTGTCTTTTTAATGCTTTGCTAGAGAGAAAAACAACCTTAGCTTGACAATAGCTAGGCCACCAGTATCCTGGGAGTGTTCTTTAGCAAATGAAAATCTCAATGGAAACCTTTCCTGGACTTGACCTCCCCCAAGTGTATACACTCCTCCATAGTGTATAACCAACCAGTCTCTTCTCATGATCCTGGGGCAGCTCTTCCTGCCCAAGGGTCCTGTCCCTGTGCTTCAATAAAATCACCTTTTTGCATCAAAGATGTCTTCAAGAATCCATTCTTGGTCGTCGGCTCTGGACCTCAAGAGTCCCACTCTCACCCCCAAAACCCTCACCATCTGTTATGAGAAATCCATGTTTTGATTGCCTGCTCTGCATACCAGTGGTGAGGGGGATTTCTGCTCCAGGGCTGTGGGGGTGGTTGGACACAGGACACCTGTCACTGAACAGATGAGATAGACAGTCATTGTTTAGTTGTATGTGCTCACAGCCCTGGAGAGGAAGACGCCATATGTCACCCAGGGCCACGCAGGGGTTGCTCTGGGGAGCGGCATGAACAACCAGGGGTGGAGAGAGGGAGGCTTTGTAGGATGAAGAGACGGGGCGTCTCTTGGTTCCTGCAGGAGAATGGGATTGACTTGTTTGAATAATTAAATAGGATACTCAAGAACAAAAGCCCATACTCCAGAATAAGCAAGCACCGTGCCTGGTCCCTTGGATAGGGAAGGTTGTTGGCTATAAGACCTCATTCATGGGAACAGAGTGAGGGTGGGGAGAATTTGCTGTTAGACCACTTGGGATCATCCCATTTTTACCAGATGTCAGTATCAAGTCTTAATCTCAGATTTGACATCACAGTACAGCACCACTATGCACCTCCAAGAAAGATCATTCTTTCTTTCTTTTTAAATATTTTTTTAAACATTTATTTATTTTTGAGAAAGAGAGACAGACAGAGCGTGAGCAGGGGAGGGGCAGAGAAAGAGGGAGACACAGAAACTGAAGCAGGTTCCAGGCTCTGAGCTGTCAGCACAGAGCCTGACATGGGGCTTGAACTCACAAACTGTGAGATCATGACCTGAGCTGAAGTTGGACGCTTAACTGACAAGCCACCCGAGTGCCTCGAAAGATCATTCTTTAAATGTTTATTTTTGAGAGAGACAGAGAAGAGGGAGGGAGAGGAAGAGAAGGAGCATGTGCAAGTGAGGGAGGGGCAAAAAGAGAGAGGGGGACAGAGGATCCAAAGCGGGCTCTACAGTGACAGCAGAGAGCCCGATGTGGGGCTCAAACTCACAACCTGGGATCATAACTTGGGCCAAAGTCAGATGCTCAACCAACTGAGCCACCCAGGCACCCCCAAGAAAGATCATTCTTTTCATTGTTGTTAGAACAGAATCTAGGCACTCCTGGGCACCCTGATTATAGGATATAAAGTACAGGTAATGGTAGCATTTCTTAGCTGTGATAAACCTGCTAATCCTTTGGTTTTCTTAATGTTGCAATTACTTAGCTTTTTATTGATGTATAATTGGCATATAACGTTGTGTAAGTTTAAGGTATACAATGTGTTTATGTAATGCATTTATATATTCATATGATTACCACTGGGCATTAGCTAGTACCCATCACATAATTATCATTTCTTTTTTGTGGTGAAAATAATTAAGATCTAATCTCTTAGCAACTTTGAAGTTTCTTACATAGTACTGTTGACTGTAATCACTAGGGTATGAATTAGAGCTCCAGAAATTATCTACTGGCTGTAACTTTGCCCTCTTAAATATCTCAACTATTTTCCCCTGCACCTCAACAACCCCTTCCCAGGTAATCACCACTCTACTTTCTACTGTTTTTATGCATTTGGCTTTTTTAGATACCATGTGTAAGCGATATCACATAGTATATGTCTTTCTCTCTTTCCGACTTATCTCACTTAGTACAAGATTCTCCAGGTCCATCCACATTGTTGCAAATGACAGGACGTCCTTTATCGTGGCTGAAAAATATTCCATTGTATACATATACCACGTTTCTTTTATCCATTCATCCATTGATGGATGCTTAGGTTGTTTCCGGGTAATGGCTATTGTGAATATTACTGTAGTATCTTCTGCTTAAGTATTGCTTATTTCAGAGGAAGAAGAACCAGACAATATCTGGTGCCTTACTTACTTGGAAATATGTTAGATGGAGTGGTATTCAAGGTGTGGTCCCTGGGCCTGCAGCATCAGCGTTACGTGGGAGATTGGTTAGAAATGCAAATTCATTGGCTCTACCCTAGAAACACTGCTTGCTGTCTGAACCTTGGGAAAAGGCCCCAGAATGTGTGTTTTACTAAGCCCTCCCAGCAATTCTCTTTTTCTTAGAGACTCATGACCATTACTCTCAATCTAAGTGGAAAGGAGAGAACGGTAAGGAGGGGGGGGAAAGGTGAATAAAAGCCAAAGAGTTCTGCACTTCCCCTACCTCGGCTGCTGGTAGATCGTAAGCTTATTCCTCTAAACAAAACCCTTTACCTGCCCTGGAAAGGGCGAAGATGAAAGAAAACTGTTAACATTTCAGTCAATATTGCAAAATGGCAAGAAAGGTAGTGAGAGTGATTTTCAGAGAAAACAGTTTTCACAAGAGAAATCAAAACATGTGGGTCAAACTGATGATACCAGAATAGATGAAGAGAGACAAAAACACCCCCAAAAATCAGGGCACATTTGATTTAAACTGATAAATCAATTTAAAATTACAAAGGTGAGTTTATGACACCTTCTGCAGTGAGGGAGAATACCACGGCCACGGGGTCTGAATGGCACCTCCAAGTGGGGATATTGGAGAAGGATTGTTTATCAGGCTTTAAGGTCTAAGCTGGATACTTTTATTTATTTACTTATTTATTTTTTTAAGTTTTACTTATTTGAGATAGACAGACAGGGCGAGTAGAGGAGGGGCAGAGAGGTAAAGGGAGAGAGAGAGTCCCAAGCAGGGACTCGAACTCACGAAACAGTTGATCATGACCTAAGCTGAAACCAGGAGTCAGATACTTAACTGATCCACCTGGGTGCTCCTGAGCTGGATACTTTTAGGGCAGGTCTGCAAGATGACAAACTGGTCGGGATTGGGCAAAGTTCATGGTGTAAGAGCTTTGGACAGATGGGTGCATCGTGACAACCTGGAGTAGACCTGATGAGCAAGTTGTAAGTCTTCAGAAGTAATACAAACAAACTTAAGAAACTCATTTACCAAAACACTTCATGTTATTTTAGATCACTTCATTTAGCTGAAAGAAAAAATTCCAGGGGCACCTGGGTGGCTCAGTTGGTTAAGCGTCTGACTTCGGCTCACGTCTTGATCTCACGGTTCATGGGTTCCAGCCCCACGTCAGGCTCTGTGCTGACAGCTCAGAGCCTGGAGCCTGTTTCAGATTCTGTATCTCCCTCTCTCTCTGACCGTCCCCTGCTCATGTTGCCTCTCTCTCTTTCTCTCTCTCAGAAATAAATAAAACATTAAAAAAAATTTTTTTAAAGAAAAAATTCCAAAGGGTGCATGGGTGGCTCAGTTGGTTAAGCATCTCTGGCCCTTGGTTTTGGCTCAGGTCATGATTTCACAGTTTGTGAGTGCACTGAGAGTGCAGAGCCTACTTGGGATTCTCTCTCTGCCCCTCCCCCGCTCATTCTCTCTGTGTCTAAAAAAATAAATGAACTTTAAAAAAATCTTCCAAGATTCAAACATTTCTAAAATATGATATGATCAGCATCAAAGAGTGAAAGCATGATCTTCATGCT
Organism: Hyaena hyaena; assembly: GCF_003009895.1. Classification (NCBI taxonomy): domain Eukaryota; kingdom Metazoa; phylum Chordata; class Mammalia; order Carnivora; family Hyaenidae; genus Hyaena; species Hyaena hyaena. The sequence continues at coordinate 487,424 of NW_024080900.1, read as the reverse complement.
AAAATATATTTGATTTATGTTATTAAATGCTTATTTATTTTGGGAGAAAAAGAGAGAGCGCTAGTGGGGGAGGGGCAGAGACCGAGAGAGAGAGAGACAGAGAGAGACTGAGAGAAAGAGAGAGAGAGAGAGAGAGAGAGAGAGAGAGAATCCCAAGCAGGTTCTGCGCTGTCAGCCACTGGGGCTCGAACACACGAACCATGAGATCGTGACCTGAGCCAAAACCGAGTCAGGTGCTTAACTGACTGAGTCACCCAGGCACCCCTAAAATATATTTTAATTCAACAACAACCTCATCCTCAAAATTATGTGGCTTATTAACCCTGAATATATGTAAAAATATTTATAAATTTTGTTAACTCCAGCTTCTTTCTGATTGAGAGAGTATCACTGCTGATCTGGAAGCAATTATGGACTATTTTCACTGCAACCAACTCAAGAGTACTTCTGTTCCATAAGTTTCTTAATTTAGAACGCTATTATTTCATGATGCTGGCCTCCGCCAAAACGTGTAGTTGTATTATCATCCCCCAAACAACTTCCAGAGTTGAGTTTTTATCATTGAATTTACAATACATTTACAGTAATTTCAGCAGCATTTCACTTTTGTCACAGGATGAGCTTCAGAAAGCTTTGCTAGAATTTCATAAACTGGGTGAAAAATTTGCACCACTTACGGGATCAACCTAATTTTCTACTTGAAGCATCTCACGCTCGCAAAGTGCTTGTTTCTCTAATCGTACTGGCACACGAACAGCTGTTGCTTTACTTTTTTATAGGCACAAAGTAACTTGGAATGAGAGTGAGAAAAATTATTTTAGAGGTGTCTAAATGATCTCAATTGTATACTTTTCATTTGATCTAGATGACAAGTCATATTTCACGGGGATATGTAAATATACTTTTTGCATAACTGCACACGTGAACTTGTCCTCAGGCACAATGTTCTCTAAGTAACTCTGTAACTCTGACCCCTGTTCATGGTAATTTGTCATCTGTGACCCCAGTTCCTGACACAGAGCTCACAAGACGCTTGTAGTTCCCCGAGTGATGGGACCATCCTTTGTTCTAATGAGGTGACTCTTGGTGGGGCTCCCAGATAGGGCCTGGTCCCCAGAAACACCAAGCCATGATATGAATCGTGGAATTTCCAGGGCAACTTCTCATCCTCCATGGGGGAGATGTGCTGGAAAATGTGCTAAAAATCAATCATGGTCAGAGGATTAAGACTCTATAAACATCCCAAAAGTGTGGGGTTTGGAGAGCTCCTGGGTTGGTGAACACACCTAAATGCCAGGAGAGTGGCACAGTCCAACTTCATGCGGACAGAGCCTCCTGAACACCAGACCCTTGTGAACCTCACCCTATGTGTCTCCTCCTCTGGCTGTCCATCTGTGTCCCTTAGTATGTCCTTCATAATAAACTGATCCATCTATGTGAGCGTTTCCCTGAGTTCTGTGAGCCATTTTAGCAAATTATTTAACTTAAGGTGGGGGTCCTGGGAACTCTGATTTGCAGCTGGTTGATCAGTATGAGTGACAAACTGGGGCTTGTAACTGAGGCTGAAGTGGGGCCATTCTGTGAGACTCAGTCCTTAACCTGGTCATATGGTCACTCTGCCCACATCTACACTGCATCTCTTTCTGTCTCTAAAGGTCTCTCTGCCCTCTTAAGATCCAGGTAAGATGGGCTCATCTTCTTGCCTTGTAAGTGCCCAGTGCTCTTTCCAGAAGGTCTGTGGCTACCAAGGCCTTGCCTCCTTATGGTTCCTTCTGGCTCCGACTTTCTGATTCTTCTGAATTATTGACCACACCTCTGTTTTCTCCTTTAATCTACATTTTAGCATCAAAGGAAATTCGACTCCTTTTTTGATTTCTACAAAACAGCAACTTCCGTGGCAGATGTTATTGGATGTTGGATACTGGATGACAACTTTGGACATGGAAAGAGGAGCAAACCGCTACGTCCCAAGTGACTTAAAACTGAATATTTGGTATCTTTGTTTCTCAAATTCCTTGGATTCCTCTTTCATGCTCTTGCCCATTCTTGCCCTCCTGGCACCGCCTTCACAGGACACCCCCCCCCCTTCACTCCATCCAATTTATACCATTATTGTTATGTGGTGTGATTACCGCTTACTGGATTTGTACTCAAACTCGGCTCCAGGTGTCCTGAGTTGAGACAAATCTTGAAATTAGGACGTATAAGGAAGTCCCAAATTAAATACCATTTTCTTTTGTAATTTATGTGTGGTTGATGGGGATGATTTTGCTCTTCCACATACTCTTCTATATGTCCATATAGATATGATCCATATATATATGCATACACACACACACATATATATATACATATATGTACATACATACATACATACATACATACATATATGTGTGTGTATCTGTGTATGTATTTCTATATTTCCTCCAAAACATTTCCCTAGCCTGTGGGTTTGGATGAGGTCACAATATTATTCACATCCAAATTTCATTCGCTCACAGTATCCACTTCTGGTAGGACCTCGCTTGCAGTCACCCCAATTATGATGGCTCCCTGGGATCTTGTCACATGGATCAATCTGCTTTATCGGATGCTGCTCTGATTCTATCTGAGACCCTCCATCTCCTGTGAGCTTCCAAAGGTGGTTAGTTAGCATGCGTTCTGGTCTCTAGAGTCCCTCCTGATACTTTGCCCCAGTTCCTGAGATCATCCCCAACACAGTGGCAATGGGCCCAGCACAGCAGAGACGTGATCCTCCTAAATAGGCGGCCCAAGAGCCCATCTCCCAAACTTCATGTCACAGGTCTTCATCTGACGACCCACAGTACGGCTCACAGCTCACCCCCATCTTTCTCCTGACCCTGCCTACAGGCGTCTCTGCCCAACAAATTTCTCCAGGCAGTCATCTTTCCGCACCTGCATTCCCAATGTGAATCAAGTGACACAGATACTTGTGTGGCTCTGGCCCCACACACAGCTATGTGTACGTATCAGTTTAGATTCGTGTGGGAAACTGGCCCCGGTTTTTTTGGTTGTTTTATTTGTTCCTAGACTCTTAGAATCACTGAGCAAGAGCTTTTTTAGTCTTTTATTTATTTATTTATTTATTTATTTATTTATTTATTTATTTGGTGGTGGTGGCCGTAAGGGAGGGCTGGGAGAAAGAACTACCACATTGTAAACACTTTTGATTCTAAGATGCATCTCAATTTCAAAAACTTTCTAATGTGAAAAAAAAAATCAAGCTTAAACTTGAAGAAAGAGATCTGATTTAGTGGGTTTTGGGAAGTGAGGCAGGAGACTTTGGGGGGAAATTCGCTTTTGTATTTCCTTTATTCCAAAAATATCGCCATGGCACTTGGGTGGCTCATTCAGTTAAGTGTCCGACTTCAGCTCAGGTGATGGTCTCATGGTTTGTGGGTTTGAGCCCCGTGTCGGGCTTTGTGCTGACAGCTTGCAGCCTGGAGCCTGCTTCAGATTCTGTGTCTCCCTCTCTCTCTTCCCCTCAACCACTCCTACTATCTCTCTCTCTCTCTCTTAAAAATGATTTAAAACATTTAAAAAAATAAAAAAAATATTCAGTGTGTCTAACAATGTGAATCTTTTTTGATGAAGTAAGGACAAAAACTTCTGGATATATTTCACATAATAATATAAATATGAAATTATATAAAAATCAAAGACTTGTTTCATCTGGATTTATACGAGAAATTAAAGATATACAGCCATCTTGGGGTTTCCCAGTCCCTTTCAACATCCTGATTGATTAGAACAGAAGTACAACTTAAGAGAATTCACCATAAAATTACTCATATGAGTAGGAGAGCTCTGTAATGTACATGGATACAACGATAAAGATTAGTCATTTTTTGGGTTAGTATCCAGTTATGAAAGTAGTAGAAAAAAGGTAGGCTTAATAATATCAATAGAGGGGTGCCTGGGTGGCTAAATCAGTTAAACATCCAACTCTTGGTTTCGGCTCAGTTCATGATATCACGGTTTGTGAGTTCAAGCCTCACATCAGGCTCTGCACTGATAGTGAGGAGCCTGCTTGGGATTCTCTCTCTCTAAATAAATAAAGATTAAAAAATAATATCAATGCAAAAATAAATAATAGAATGAATGTTGTGTAACATTCTTTTTGTATAAAAAGAGGGTAATTTGGCTTCAAGAAACTGAGAACGTAAATTAAGGAAGTATTGTTGCCTGTTTAAAATAAAAAATGTTCCAAGGTAGGAGACAAAGGGCTAACTAAAGTGGTGATTACACAGGCACCCAGTTACCTTTTCCCTTTCCTATTCCACCATCCACGGCTACAGTGTCCGACTCTACAGTGCCCTCAGGGTCCTGGATTACTGCTCAAGTTTTTCCCATCATGTCACATTTGCCTTCGTCAGGTTCCCATTGCCGAGAATTGAATCTACTTTAGCTACTGCACACAAAAACGATTATGTCCCGGGGTACTAAAGGGCTTATAGAATCAGAGAGAAGGCTGAAAAAGCAACCTCCAGTTTAAACTTTCAGGAATAACTCCCAAGTCACACAAAAAATCCGGGCCACCGAGCATCCAGCTGTCCCTTCTGCGACCAGGAAGCTAGTTGCCTGGTTAGAAAGCCACCCCTTCACTTGCTGGATCCAGTCCCACATGGCCACTGCACAAGTAGAGCCACCTGATCTCTGGAGCCACCTGATCACAAAGTTGCAATGACTGGAGAGTTGGAATCGCTGCTGGTGTTTTCCAAACAAAGGTGTTTCTGCTTCAGTCTGCACCCACGACTTCAGTGACCGAAAGTGGGGTCCTCAGCTAATGCTTCCTGGGGTAACTGATCCCACACAGTGAGGCTTGCTGGTATTAACAGTGGAAGCAGCACACCTGCATTCTGCTTACTTATGCCTTCCAGATCTTTCACGCATGCATCAGATGAGTCGAACATTTACTATGTCCAGAAATTTTGTTGCAAAGAAATCTGGGGAAATTTATTAAAAAATGTTTTTTAACGTTTATTTATTTTTGAGAGAGAAACAGAGACAGAGCGTGAGCAGGAGAAGGGCAGAGAATGACGGAGACACAGAATCCAAAGCAGGCTCCAGGCTCAGAGCTGTCAGCAGAGAGCCCAGCGCGGGGCTTGAACTCACAAACCACGAGATCATGACCTGAGCCAAAGTCGGATGCTTAACCGACTGAGCCACCCAGGTGCCCCTGGGGAAAATCATTTTTAGCTTACCAGCCTTTGAAATATTGGAAGACATAAATACAGGGAGTTGCAATAGACAATAAGCCAATGTTCCGTCCTGCTGAAACGTTGCAGGCAAAAAGAAAGAGAAGGAAGGGGGAGGGTAAAAAGACAGACCCTCTTCCCTAGATCAGCTTAGATCAGCTTCCCTAGAAAGCTTTTCCTGAGGCCTCAACCAATGATCTCCATTTGCTATTCATTACCCGCTCCTACCTGTAAGGGAGATTGGAAAGATGGTATGTTAGCTGAGCATATTGCTTCCTGTAATAAAACCAGAGTTCTATTAATAAGAAAGAAGTAAGTAAGACCATGGATACCTGGCAAGGAATTAACAGCTTCAGCTGCAACCTACCCTTTTTATTTCTTAGCACCTATACGTGCCTTTCTTTTCTTACACAGAACACATCACCTCTTTCCTAAGGAGACACCCAGTCCTCATCCAGGGGATGCACCTTGCTCAAGGGCCAGAGAGAGAAATGTGGCCTCTGTATCAGGTCTAAGTGTGGGTGTCTGATAATCCAGGAAAGTATAAAATTAGAAAAAAAAAATTTGCTGCCAATGCAACTATGATGGAGAAACAGTACGAGCCTGATGGTTGAACTCTTCCTTTCACAGAGCACTGACGGAAGATGGATCGCTCACTATTTCATAGCAATTATGAAATCCTGCCAGGCAAGATTAGCAGGGTCTCCTGCTCTGGCAGAGCAGTTAGCTTATCTGGAAGGTCTGTGCTCCGGGGGGGTGACTTCTCCATTGGCTCTATCCTGAGTTTGTCTCTTTCATGGGACTCTGTTAACTAAAGTGAGTAGCTAACACAGGCCAACAGCTACCGTTTTCCTATATTTCCCCCGATGTGGCAGGTTTACACATTCTGACTTCCAAAGTATGACAGGTAAGGGTTTGATCACGCATTTCCCACCGCATCACAGAGGTCAGCAGCTTTCTGGATCTTAACAGGTAGATAGATTCTCACGGCCCACAGCATAGCTGCCTTCAGCGGACAAGTGTAACTATTAGTGTTTCTATGAATACACACCGAGGAAAACAGCATACTGAGGCCTATCATGAAACTAAAAAGAAGTAAATAGAACAGAAATAATTGCTTAGGAGGGAAAACAAAAAGTGTTAAATATCAATCTCCCCCCAAATATAGGTTTAACACAATTCAAATTCCAATCTTAACATTCCTACATGATTCTTCGACACTCAGTGAGTTCTTCTAAAGCTCATCTAAAAGAAAAATGTATGAGAACCAACTAGAAAATGTTTGACAGAAAGAGAAGAGGGTACCTTGTCATCCAGAAATGTAGATGAATGCTTGTAGCATTATTGCTCATAACTGGCAGAAGGTAGGAACAACTCAAATGTTCATCAACAGGGGAATGGGTAAATCTGTTGGTTTATCCATAGGGGAATGGATAAAATGTGGTACATTCATACAATGGAATAGTATTCAGCCGTGAAAAGGAAGGAAGTACTGAAATGAGCTACAACTTGGGTGAAACTTCACAAACATTATGTGAAGTGAAATATGTCAGACACAGAAGATCACATATTGTATGATTGCTTTTTCATGATATATTCAGGACAGACATATCCACAGAGACAGAAAACAGATTAGGATTGGGGGGAAGGGAAAAATGGGGTGTGATTCTTTTAGAGGCATAGGGTATTTTTATAATGATTAAAAAAAATTGCAACTAAAAAGGATGGCAGTTGGCTAGCATTGTGAATACATTAAATACCACTTACCACCAAATGTTAAAGTGGCTAATTATAATTAATAATATGATTAAAGAATGGGAAGAGGACCTAAAGAGACATTTTTGCAAAGAAGACATACAGATGGCCAACGGACACACAAAAAGATGCTCAACATCACTAATCATCAGGAAAACGCAAATCAAGAATCATGCACAACAAGATATCACCTCACAGAGTGTCTAGAATCAAAAAGACAAGAAATAACACGTGTTGACAAGGATGTGACAAAAAACGAACTCTCACGTATTGTTGGTGTGAATGCAAACTAGTGCAGCCACCATGAAAACAGAGTTTTTTTTCAACAGCGTTTTGAGGGTTCTTCAAACATCAAGAAATAGAATTATTAAATGATCCAGTAATCTCACTACTGGGTATTTACCCAAAGAAAATGAAAACATTAAATTGAAAAGTTATATGCACCCCTATGTTTACTGTGGCATTATTTTCAATAGCCAAGATATGGAAGCAACCCAAGAACCCACTTTAGATGAATGAATAATGAATATGTGTGTGTGTATGTGTGTGTGTGTGTGTGTGTGTGCGCGCATGTATACACACGCACACACACAAAATATAATGGAATATTACTCGGCCATAAAAAAGAATGAGATCTTGCCATTTGCAACAACATGGATGGACCTAGAGGGTATAATGCTAAGTGAACAAATCAGATGGAGAAAGACAAACACTGTATGATTTCACTCATGTGGAATTTAAGAAACAAAACCAATGAATAAACAAAAAATAGACAAGCAAATTCTTTTTTTAATGTTCATTTGTTTTTGAGAGAGAGAGAGAAAATGCTAGCTGGGGAGAGGCAGAGAGAGAGGGAGAAAGAGGATCCAAAGTGAGCTCTGCACTGACAGCACAGAGCCTGATGTGGAGCTTGAACTCATGAACCGTGAGATCATGACCTGCACTGAAGTTGGACGCTTAACCGACTGAACCACCCAGGTGCCCCCACACAAAAAGATTCTTAAGTACAGAGAACAAACTGGGGGTAGTCAGAGGGGAGGTGGTTGGGGGGATGAGGGAAACAGATAAAGGAGATTAATTAAAAGTACACATATCATATGCACTGACTGTGTGTAGAACTTTTGATTATACTGTACACCTGAAACTAACACTGCATGTTAATTATACTTTAATAAAAATAAAATAAAATAAGAAAAAATAAAGTGGCTAATTATGTTACATAAATTTCACCTCAGTAAAATAAAATAAAACTAAATAAATGACAGTGAAGGATCATAACATCACTTTTAAGGGTGCGAGGTAGACTTCGCAAACATCATTTATATTCTTCTACCATTAGCTAAAACCTAGTGAGATGGACACTCCTACGTTCAAGAGAAATTGAGAAAAGTAGCCCCTCGCTGACTGATCACATGTGCAACCAGAATACATTGCCAGAACATTGTGTAGTATAATTAAAAGCAAGAAGGGAAAATGGGTGCAAGGAGACAATAGTCATCACTTGTCTTTACAGTAACTTTCTGAAAGCGACAAGAAGCATGAGTGTGTACACGTTTTGGCTCCCCAACCATTTCTGGCGTGTGAAAACTTCATAGCGTATGGTCAGTCACTCAGGGGAGCACTGACAAGAGTTCCCAGACATTTTCCCACAAAAAAAAAACCAACAAAAAACCAAGAGTCATAGGGCTTTTTAGCTTTCAGATCCGTTTCCTCACTTGCTATTGCCAGACTCAACACCAGATATCTTAGTTTGTGTATGACAACACCCCAATTCGGATATTTCTCTGCCAATGGGGACAGAGGCTAAGATCCTGTATCAAAGAAATCCAAAGATAATGACTAAATTGCATAATTCTCTCCCCCACCCCTCCCATGGGACAGACAAGGCGAGAGGGCAGAGTTTACTGTATAAGGTCATCTAGTGACCCAAGGTGGAAGCTCACATGTGTCTTCATTGTTGGGTCTAAGACAGATGCCCCTGTTTTTCTGACTCACAGGATTGAAGTCACCTGTCCCCTGTCGGCATCTCAGTCAGTGAGGATGCAGGGCGAGCACATGAAGATGAAGCAGCTTTGTGTGTAAGAGCACAAAGTAAAAGTTACACCTATTCCTTCTGCTCATATCCTGTTGACCAAAACCAAGTCACATGCCCAATTTTTAAAAAAATATATGTTTGTTCATTTTTGAGAGAGATTGTGTGAGTGGAGAAGGGGCAGAGAGAGGGGAATAGAGTTTCTAAAACAGGCCCTGCGCTGACAGCAGCAAGCCGGATGAGGAGTCTGAACTCACGAACCATGGGATCATGACCTGAGTCAAAGTCAGACACTCAGCCAACTGAGCTTCCCAGGCACATGGCCAATTTAATTAGCAGAGACAAAAACTGAGAAATGTTAATAATGGTATGGACACACGACTACCTGAATTGTGCAAGTGATTTATTAATAAAATGAAAAAAGATATAATGGACACTAGAGGATAGAAGGAGTCTTAAAATTTTTTTAAATTTTTATTTATTTTTTGAGAGAGAGAAAGAGACAGAGTGCGAGCACGGGAGGAGCAAAGAGAGAGGGAGACACAGAATCCAAAGGATTCTCCAGGCTCCAAGCTGTGAGCACTAGAGCCTAACACAGGGCTTGAACCCACAAATCATGAGATCATGACCTGAGCTGAAATTGGATGCTCAACCAACTGAGCCATCCAGGCACCCTGAAATGTGCACACAATATTTCTAGGAAAAGAATTTTAAAAATATTAAAAAAGTATATAACTTCCAACAAGTAAAGGGAAACCATGGCATAAGATAAAATATCCATTGGTCTAACTGAAATCCGGAAAGGAAAAGAAAATTAACATTCAAGAATTGAGACAAATAAAAAGCACAAAATAAGATGGTTAAAAAATAAATCTCAATCTATCAGTCATTATAATTGATATAATGACAACAAATCCCTCCCTAGTTTAGAAAGATAGAGAAAAAGTTAAAAAAAAAAATCATGTAGTTTAATGTTGCTTAAAGAAGAAATAGAACATAAAAATCCTGAAAAGTTGAAGTTAAAGGAGGAAGCAGACTGGTATAGCCACTCTGGAAAGCAGTATGGAGTTTCCTCAAAAAGTTAGAAATAGAACTACCTACGATTCAGGAATTGCACTTCTAGGTCTTTACCCAAAGAACACAGAAAAACTCATTTGAAGGGGCACATGCACCCTGATGTTTATAGCAGCATTATTGACAATAGCTAAATGATGGAAAGAGCCCAAGTGTCCATCGACTGACTAATGGATAAAGAGGATGTGGCATATAGATATATACACAATGGAATATTACTTGGCTATAAAAAAGAAGAAGATCTTGCAACAACGTGAATGGAGCTACAGAGTACTACACTAAGTGAAATAAGTCAGTCCGAGAAAGACAAATACCATACAATTTCACTTCTATATGGTATTTAAGAAACAAAATAAACTATCATTGGGGGGAAGAAAGAGAGAGGAAAATGAAGAAACAGACTCTTAACTACAGAGAACACACTGATGGTTGCCAGTGAAGAGGTGGATGGGGGGATGGGGGAAACAGGTGATGGGGATTAAGGAGTGCACTAGTGATGAGCACCGGGTGATGTATGAAGTGTTGAGTCTCTATACTGTATATACCTAAAATTAATATTACGCTGTATGTTAACTAACTGAAATTAAAATAAAAACTTTTTAAAAGAGGAAGTTTTGAACAAAACTTCATTGAACAAAACTTCATTTGAACAAAACTGAACAATCAGGCAGCCAACAAATATTAGTATTCATTAGATTCATCTAATTTTTCAAATACATATTCTAAATCAGTAAAAATTTTTTAAAAAGAATTAGTTAAGAACTAAACAATAGAAAGCAAATTGACCTATATTAATAGCATCTTAAGGTACATTTAAGGCAACAACACTAATGTAAATAAAACTGACAATTTCGGGGTGCCTGGGTGACTCATCTGGTTAAGTGTCCAAATCTTGATCTTAGCTTAGGCTCTGATCTCAGGGTCGTGAGCTCAAGCCCCACACTGGGCTCTGAAGCCTACTTTAAAAAAATAAAATTTAAGGGAGAACCTGCGTAGCTCAGTCGATTAATTCCGAATCATGTCTCAGGTCTTGAGCTTATGGTTGTGGGTTTGAGCCCCATGTTGGGCTCTGTGCTGGGCATGAAGCCTACTTAAAAAATAAAACAGAACCAAACAAAAACCGCTGACAATTACAAAATATACAAAATATCAAAGGTTGAATTCACTGAAAAGATATTTAAAAGATAAGCTAGCATGAACCCAACAATTTAACTTCAAAATATATATGAAAGAGAATATTGAAGAACTATGAGGAGAATTGTCGAAACTAGGCTACCTGTTAGTAACTGATAGATAAAGTAAAGAAAACTCAGTGAAGAGGCACCTGGATGGCTCAGTCAGTTAAGCTTCTGACTTCGGCTCAGGTCATGATCTCCTGGGTTGTGGGTTCAAGCCCCATGTTGGACTCTGTTCTCACAGCTTGGAACCTGGAGATTCTGTGTCTCCCTCTCCCTTTGCCCATTGCCCAGTTACATTCTGTCTCTCTCTCTCTCAAAAATAAATAAACATTTAAAAAAATCAGTGAAGACTAAAAGTTTTGATCAACACTTTAACATGGTGAATTAATGGACTTATAAAAAATTTCACTCTTTAGTGAAAAAGCCAAGTGGCTGAAGAATAATGGAGTACCACAACCCACATAAAATTACAGGAAGTTGAAAAATTTGCAAAACCAACAAAACCATTATTTGGGAAATCAACATCTATGGTAAACCTATAAAGAGAAACAAATAAATTGAAAGACAGAACATTTTTATTTTAGGTTGTATCTACCTACTACCTATAACCAAAGATGGGATAGTTTGTACCCGTACACTTCTTCTCACTTCCTTTTTTTCTCTTACGTGTTCAAGGTTCCAAACAGTAATGATCTATTCTGCAAGTACATGGATGAGAACCACTGGATCCCTGTCCTGTACAGCGGTTGGCTTTGCCCAATTTCAATGAGATGAATATTCCAAGACTGGCCTCAGGTGGCTCTTGCTCGTAATTCCATAAGGATGTCAAGGCCATTAGCAAGATGTTAACAAGGGGGTCGCTACTAGTAGATTTTGGGATTCCTGCTCTAGGGAGTGCCTCTTTCTAGTCCCTAGGCAAAGAAACCAAGGAAAGTCTCACCTCCAAAAGTTTTTGAACAATTTAAAAGGAGAAATTTGTGTGGGTAAGATGGGTTATTCTGGCATATACAAGTACAAATTTACTAGTTCAAATGATAGCACAAATATATAAAGAATATGGCTCACACTGAACAGGTGCCTCAATCTCAAGCAGCTTCGAATCTACTAGCAGCTGTGAGCTTCATGGCACTTGAAATCTAAGAAAACTACCTGTCTCTGGATGGGGCACTGCTTGTTAAGTTCCCACCTGGTAGTAAGAGATTTCTGTGTGTCCTTAAAAAACCCCACAAAACCCACTGTAATTGCTTTTCCTAAACCATTCAGATAAACTGTATATTGGTGAAGATCTAACATGAAAAATCCGTTTGTCGTGTATAGTCTCACCTTTCCAAAGTCCAAAAGTCATTTTTAAAAATCTGATAAATCCTCCCACACAAAGTACATATAAACACCTTAAGCAAAGTCAAAAGAAAAATGGCAAATCAGGGGAAATACGTGCAATTCATATCAAAGATAAAAGCCTATTCTTCCCCATGAAAAGACGGGCAGAGGATGTGCACAGATCATTCACAGAAAAAGAGACTAAAATGGTCTTTAAACACAGAAAAAGATGCTCAAGATAACCAAACGTGAGAAAAAACCAAATAAGAGATACCATTTTTTACCGATTAGACAAGCAAAATCCAACACTTTGATAACACATTCTGTTGATTGGCTGTGGGTAAACAGGCTCCAACATACAAGAAAGGAGTGAGTAAAAAATGGCATTATTCCCATGGAGAAAATTTTCATTGCAGCATTCATAATAGCCACGACATGGAAATAATCTAAAATGTTCATTGATGGAGAAATGGATTTTTTTAATGTGGTATATACCTATAATGAAATGTCATTCAGCCTTGAAAAAGGAAATTCTGCCATTTGCAACAGTATCACTGGACCTGGAAGACATTATGCTAAATGAAATGAGCAATAGAAAGACAAATACTGCATGATCTCACTTATATGAAGAGTCAAAAAGAGTCTAATAGAAGCAGAGAGTAGAGGGGAGGCAATGGTCAAAGGGTAGAAAGTTCCAGTATGCAAGATAAAAAAGTTCTGGAGATCTACTGTACAGCACAGGGCCTATGATGAACAATTCTGTTTTGTATACCTAAAAATTTACTGAGAAGCTAGATCTTGTGTGAAATGCTTTTACCACAAAAAGAAAAACAAAAGTAAACCTAAAAACATACAAAAACCAAAAGGGTCAGGAAGAGACTTTTTGGAGGTGATGGATAAATCTATGGCGTTTACTGTGGTGACGATTTCACAGGTGTATGCTTATCTCATGGCTAAAAATGTGAAAGTAAAAATAATTTTTGTTTGCATTTCCAAATTTTCATACATAGGAACGTTGGAAAGATAAAAACTAACACAAGTGATTTTTCTAAGTGAATCAGGATAGGATTGATGGAGAAAGTGGTAGAAGCAAAACTTAATAAATACTTTTATATAATTTTGATTTTTGTCCCTCATGACCATATTTACTCTTCAATACAAAAAATAAACAAATAAAATTCTACATCTGAATAAGGTAGTCAGGTTAGTTGCCTCAAGCACTACTTTTTATTTCTTTTGGTTTTATATCATAATGCATTCAAGATGTCCACCAGTTCTTGTACCGTTTCCTCTCCCTTATTGAGGTTTTATTTTCTATCCATGTTTTGATTTATCTTTGTTAACTAGATTCAATGAGTTTAAGAGCTCAGGGATCCAGTAAACAGTAAGTTCTTATTTAGTTGGCAATGTGTGCGTTGTTAATTTTGCTCTGGTCTGTTTTCCTGAAAGGCTAACTGGGCCATGTTAAACATCACTGCCCTTTTTTCTGGCATGAGCTGTTTTGGTGAAGAAGTATGGGGTCAACTTGATTTTTTTTCTCTTTGACATGACAGGATTTTTGATGTTCAGAAAGTCATGAAGCTATAGCTCAGTATTTTTTTTTTTTTTTTTTGCATCAGTTCTTGGGAAAGTTTTTGCCCTTTCGATCCAGAGATTCAATCATGTTTCATACTTGTGGTTTGTGGTGGTACTCCTTTCCTTGTTTTATTGAGGTCAAAAATACTTATTTTCTATTTCTTTCTCTTTATTATTTTCAGTGGCGTTTTCTTTCAACATTGTATTATGAAAATGTTTGTGCATGCTGAAAAGAAGTGAAAAAGAATCTTATTAACTCCTGCATGGATTCTATAATTGACATTTTACAATATGTACTTGATTATATAGCTATCCTTTCATCCATCTTCAATACATTTTATTTTTTTTGATGCACTTCAAAGTAGGTTTCAGATACCAGTGTACCTCCCATTAAGTTCTTCAACATGTATTTCATTAACTAGAATCCATTATTTGTTTGTTTTCTCTAACAATAATTAAAAAAATTAACACACACCCAAATACACAAATTTTAATTCTATGATTTTGAGAAATGCATGATCTATGTAACCTAAACCCTTTACAAAATATAAAATATTGCAGTGACCCCGTGTCCATTCTCAGTCAATGCCCATCCCTAGTCCTTACTCCCAAGAAGTAACTGCTATTCTGATTTTTCCCACCATAGATTAGTTTTGCCTGTTTTAGAACTTCATATAAATGGAAGCACACAATAGTTTTTTGTGCAAAACTGCTTCTACTCAGCACAATGCTTTGGAGGTTCACCCCTGACACTGCATGAATCAATAGTTTGTTGCTTTGTATTGCTGTGCAGGAATGTTCATTGTATGAGTATACTATCCATTCTCCTGAGGATGGACATGTGATTCCAACTTGGGGCTATGATGAATAAAAGTTACCATAAACAGTTTTGTACCTGTATTTTTGTAGATATGTATTTCCAAATCTTGTGAGTAAATATTATGTGGAAGGAATCGGTTGGTCAAATAGAGGTAAGTGTTAATTTTAGGAGAAATCCAATTTTTTTCCAAAGTGAGTTTTTACATTTACATTTTACATTTCCACCTATATCATCTGAAAGTTCCGGTTCCTCCATATCTTTGCTCCTATTTGGTGTTAGTTTTAATGTTAGCCATTCTGGTGGATGTGGAGTGATAGTTCAGGTTTGGTTGGCATTTTCCTGATGAATAACCATGATGAAAACTCTTTCAGATGTTTGCTGTCCATTTATATATCTCCCTTTGTTAAGTATTGTTAAAATTTTAGGCCAATCTTTAGAGAACTGTTTGATGTTATTATCTTGGATCATAGTCCTTTGTAAGGCATATGTTTTGCGAATATTTTCTTTTGGTTGATGACATTTTAGTGATTTTAATCAAATATTTAATCGAGTTTTAGATTTACATTTAGGTCTCATGCATTTCATGTTGATTTTGATGTATAGCATGAGACAGGGGTTGACATTCATTTATTTAACACATGGATATCAGTTATTTCACCACACATTTACTAACAGGATTTCCTTCCTGTATTGGATTGCTTTGGTTCATTTGTCAAAATTAAATACTTTATTTCATTAATCTATTTGTCAAACTTGGCCACCGTCTTAATTACTGTACCTTTATAGTAAGTCTTAAAGCTGGGTAGTTTAAGTCCTCCAAATGTGTTCTGCAAGTAGACAGCGTAATCATATTCAATCTCCCAATCCAGGAACATGGTATGTGTGTCTACTTTCTCCTCTTTCATTTCTTTCAGCAATGTTATGTGGTTTACAGTGTACAGGTACTGCTGATCATTTTTAGCTTTCCCCAAGTATTTTATTTTTTTGACAGTATTATAAAAGAATTTGCTAAACTTAAAAATTTCCAATTGTTTGCTAAGAATATATAGATATACTTTGGATTCAGTATATTAACCCTGTATCTTGCAACCTTGCTAAATTAACTTATTAATTCTACAGTTGTTTTTATTAATGTAACTAAATATGTCAATCTTTTTTTGACTATTTCTCAGGTTTAGGCAATGTTTACAAAAAGCCTTTGTTATTCCAAAATTAAGAAAATAAGTTCCTATTTTCCTAACAGATTTATAAATTTAACATTTACATTTTCATTCTACCTAGTATTTAGTTAAATGTATGCTAAGAATGTAGCCTTATGCCAATCTAATAATTGATATAGCAAATTGTTTTAACACCATTTATTCAATAAGTTATCCATCTTTGCACTAATACTGAATTGTCATCTTTATCTTACACAAGTTTCAAAGGAGACATGGGTCTCTTTCTGGAATTTGTAGCTTAGTCTATTTATTAGCTTGTCTATATTGTTTCATCAGTATGGTGGTTTTATTAATCATGGAAATTTATTTTAAAAAATATGTTGGCTAATTCTATGCATTGACTCTTCCAGATAAATGTAAAATTATCTTAAATTTATGTAATGTCCCACTGGGATTGTTATTAGAATTGTACTGAATTTATAGACCAATTTGAGATCACTGTGTATCTTTGAATATTGAGTATTCCCATCCAGAAAAACAATTTGCAACATTTTTTAGACGTTGTTTTATGACTGCAGTAGGTAGAACTTTATCATTTTCTTCACATAGATCTAGGTTATTTTCCTCAAGCTTTTTGTAAGTACTTTATAATTTGCTATTGTCATGGGATCTTTGTACATTATATTTTCTAACTAATTTTTGGAAAGCAGTTGATTTCTTCAATTTTTGTCTTTGATGAGTTTACAATATAACTGAATATAATTGAATTCAAATCAATAAAATGTAATGGGATTCTTAAATAGCTACTCAGATAATTGCCACTTCCGTAGAGAAGAGAAGGAAGCCTGTAGGATACCAATGAATTGCCTTGTACTCTGAAAACCTGCTGCATGAAACAATCTGAAACTCACTTGCATTTTGTATCTTCAGTCAAGTGATATCATAATATATACCAAGAGGTTTGAATTTAAAGGGTTCCTTTCACATCAAAGACACAAGGTTCACAGAGGCATCTATGTGGCTCAGTCAGTTAAGCATCCGACTCTTGATTTAGGCTCAGATCATGATCTCACAGTTTGTGAGATGGAGCCCCGAATTGGACGCCATGCTGACAACACGGAGCCTGCTTGGGATTCTCTCTCTCCCTCCATCTGGCCCTCCCCTGCCCCTCAAAATAAATAAATCAACTTAAAAAATTATAAAAGGACAAGGATCACAGAAATGAGCATTGTGCTTTCCTTGTTAACAGTATTTTTCTTTCATCAAGGAGAAAGTTACAAAAGAATGAATCTCCCAGATGTTCCATTTTTGCTGATATATTCTCACCTTTAGATCATGTTGTGAATCTAGCCTGAAGATTTTAAATTGAGTTCATCAATTTATCAGGCCTGAGGGATAAAAAGCCTAGTCCCAAGCTCCCCTCCCCTTTCTTGAAAGTAGCAGTTTTAAAATAAAATTTTTTTTAACGTTTTATTTATTTCTGAGAGAGAGACAGTGTGAGAAGGGGAGGGTCAGAGAGAGAGGGAGACACAGAATCTGAAACAGTCTCCAGGCTCTGAGCTGTCTGTCAAAACAGAGCCGAACACGGGGCTCGAACCCATGAACTGAACTGTGAGATGATGACCTGAGCCGAAGTTGGCCGCCCAACCGACTGAGCCACCCAGGCACACTGAAAGTAGCAGCTTTTTATGAAGGAGTGAGGAACCTGAATTTAGAAAAATCCCAAAGAGTATGCTAATCAGATCCCTTCTTGGACACAAAGAAACCTTGCTAATTTTTAAATGCTGTCTGCCGTCCAAATTACAGAGTGACCACATTTTTCCATTACATGGTTTTGTAATATTTAAGCTAAATTCAGTTTTTCGGTGTTAACAAAGGGATGAACAGGCAGGAATATATACCCACCTGTGTCTCTTAAAAAAAAAAACAACAAAACCTCATACATTTGAATCCAGAAATGTCACCCAATTTTCTAAAGTGTCTCACCAGCCATTTATCCTCATGAAACTCCATATAATGAGGCCAAATGCAGTGCAGATGTCAGGAGGAAATGCACTAACCACTTCCTGTCAGCCATACAGGTATTCAACAAGCCCTCTCCCTAAACCTTCCTACGGTGTCCTAAGCATTTATCTTCTCTGTGGGAAGCACTTGAATCTGAGAGCCCAAAGTGTTTTGTTTCATTTTTAGTTTCTCGTGAAGCTTTTCTGAGGTAGGACAAACAGATAATGTGGCTAACAATGATTACCACTCTTTATTTTCCTTATTCTTGGGGCAAAGGCTCCCCTAATTTCAAATCTCATTGTCAAAATCAGACAAAGGCTGCAACATTCTCTTGACTTCATGTCCTGTAAAATCTCTAAGCTGCCCAATCAATCTCTTTCATATGTTTTTTGGGATTTATTAATATCATCATGAATGATTATCAGTCATTATCAATACTATCTTGGGCTCTGGTTTTTGAAGACTTTTTATTTAATTTTTAGTGTATTTCCTTACAGTCTGATTTACTAATGACCCATTGGACTAGCCCAGCCTTGTATTAAAATGACCTGCAGCCATGATCTTCGTGGGTTCGAGCCCCGCATCAGGCTCTATGCTGACAGCCAGCTCAGAGCCTGGAGCCTGCTTTGGATTCTCTGTCTCCCTCTCTCTCTGACCCCCCGCCCCCACTCACGCTTGTCTCTCTGTCTCTCTCTCTCTTTCTCAGAAATAAATAAAACATTTTAAAAAATTAAAAAAATGAAAAATGACCTGCAGCCATGGTCTTATGTATTGTGGGCTGTGGTGTGTTTTTGCTAGGGACACCTAAGGAAATTCATTCAATACATACCTGTTTAGCTCTTGCTGTGTGCCTGTCAGCACCCTCTCCACCCCAGCCTTCTAAGTCCAACGGAGATGTGATCAAGTCGAGAATGAATTACAGCACAGTGAGATAGGGCAAAGGTGAAGGAGGGGAGTTTGTGGAAGGCAAGGGGTTAAGTAAGGCTTCCTGGAGGGCATCATTCATCTCAGGGTAACTCCTGAGGATTAATATCGAGAACCTGGAGGGGTAAGAGTTGAGGGAAGCAGAGAAAAGGGAGCGTGAACATATCTGGAAACAGGAGATAGCTTGGTAGGCATAAGGATGGTCATTCATGCAGACATGAGTCTGGAGACAAATACTGAGCTACAAGTACTGGAAGTGCTAAGAAGCTACAGTTAAGGAATTTCCTTGAGGACAATGAGTACTACAGGTACTGAGAGGCTCTATGCAGAGGACCACACTGGATTGTGGGTCACCCTGGCTACAGCATGGGGAGCGAAGAGGTTAAGGACACGTTAGGAAGTGGTGTTGCAGTAATCCAGGCAAGACATGAAGGTTTAATTTAATAAAAGCTATCGTCTATGTAGGATGGAGAACTGCGAATGATATGAAAACCATGAAAAGGAAAAATTGTCAGACCTTGGGGAACAGTGGTGGCTGCATGAGATGGGGAGAGAAATCAGAGATGATTTCCATGTTTCTAGGTTCGCAGTTGTTCATTACCAACGTGAACTTGTGCCTTGGAAAGTCAGAAACGGTACCAGGTTAGGATGACCCATGAATAAAACTTATATTTGCAGCAAATGAGGAGGTCACAGGGAATGGAATGGCTTCCAAAGCCGTGACTTCCTGAAAGTGAAAGTGAACGAATGGGTTCCTTTTGTTTAGAATTAGGATGAATATTTAGATAGTGAAGCCTTGTAATCCTGAGTATAGGTGGGTATAAGGTAGTGAATATGCCTTAAGGAAACAAGCCTGTATATATTGTATGATATGTAAATGAGGCTGAGGCTTCTCCCTGGATGGAAGATTTAGGTTTTTTTATAAGGTTTTTTTTGTACATTTATTTTTGAGAGACAGAGTGAGACAGAGCACGAGCAGAGGAGCGGGGCAAAGGGAGGAGACACAGAATCTGAAGCAGGCTCCAGGCTCTGAGCAAACGTTCAGCACAGGGCTCGATGAGGGGCTTGAACCCATGAACCCTGAGATCAGGACCTGAGCTGAAGTCGGACACTTAACCAACTGAGCCACCCACGCGCCTGAGGAGATTTTAGTATTATAATGAGGTAAAGGTGATTGTGGATCATTCCAGAGATCACTCCACAGTCTATCCGCGCAGATGTGAGTCGCGTTTAGCTCAAATGGTCTGGGCAGTCTGGCCCAGTGGGAGGTCTTGTTCAGGCCATCTCCATCACCTGGGGGTGGTTTTGGGTCTCATTTGCCTGAGTTAAGAGGAAAATCTTAAGAAGGAAGATTCTTCAAAGGAAGAGTTTAGGGGAAAATGTTAAGACAAATGTTAATGAGTATAAGTGGGTGGGCGGTAAAGGCCAGGTCTTGGGATCTAGTGACACAATGACATGTTTTATTTAAAAGCCCAATGCAGAGTTCTTGGAAGAAGAGCACAGTTTTGGGATACACCCTCAGCTCCACCCCTTGTTATTAATGTGTGTCCTTGAATTAATTCCTTAATCTCTCTGAGCATCAGTTATCTATAAAATGAAGATAATATTGCAAGGATTAACTGTAAATACAAGCATGTTGAAAATAGCCTAACAGTACTAGTCATATATTTGGACATCAAGAATGACAGTAGCTGGGGCGCCTGGGTGGCTCAGTTGATTAAGCACCCAATTTCGGTTCAGGACATGATCTCATAGTTCATGGACTAGAGCCCTGTGTCGGGCTCTATGCTGACAGCTCAGAGTCTGGAGCCTGCTTCAGATTCTGTGTCTCCCTTTCTCTCTGCCCCTCCTCTGCTCACACTGTGTGTGTGTCTCTCTCAAAAATAAATAAAACATTTTAAAAATTAAAAAAAAAGAATGACAGCAGCTAATATAATTGACATCTTTGTGATGTTGTCTCTCTCTACACAAAGAAGGTATATCTCTTTATTCTAGTCTTCTTTAATGGTTTATGAGAAAAATTTATTCTAATTTTTTGCTCCTATTTTAAGTGGGGTATTCTTTTTATCACATTTTCTAACTGTTCCTTAGTAGTGGACTAGATATTCACTTCTGTGTTGTGATTTTCCATTCATCTAATTTGATGAGCTCGCCTACTATTTCCAATAATTTGGCTATAATTTTTGGAAAAGTTATGCAAACAATTCTATCACCAATAAAATAAATAAAATAAAAGTTTTATTTCTTCCTTTCCAATTCTTATACCTTTAATTTCTTATTACACTGATTAGATCCTTTATACTGATGTTGTGTAATAGAAATATAATGTAAGCTCCAGATGTAAATTTTAAAAAACTTAACAGACTTTATTTTTGAGAGCAGTTTTAGATTTTCAGAAAAACCAGAGATTACAGAGTGTTCCCACATACACCCTTAATGCCCTCCCCCTCACAATTTCCTATATTATCAATATCTTCCATTAAGATACATTTATTATAATTGATGAAGCAGTATTGATATGCTATTAACTGAATGAAGTCCATAGTTAACATTAGAGTTCACTTTTTGCAACGTACAACCTGTGGATTTTGACAAATATATAATGACATATATCCACCATTATAGTATCAGACAGAATAGTTTCACTGCCTTAAAGATTTTCCTGTGCTCCACCTATTCATCTCTCCCTCCCCCTGAACCTATGGAAACCACTAATGTTTTTACTGTCCCCATAACTTTGCCTTTTCCAGACTGCTATATAGTTGGAATCATACAGTGTGTAGCCTTTCCAGATTGGCTTCTTTCACTGAAGAATATGCATTTAATGTTTTTCACATCTTTTCATGGCTTAATATCTTTTCTTTTCTCTTCCTTCGTTACTTCCACCCTCCCTCTTCCTTCCTTCCTTCCTTCCTTCCTTCCTTCCTTCCTTCCTTCCTTCCTTCTTTCTTTCTTTCCTTTCTTTTTCTAAATAATATTCCACTTTATGGATACATAGTTTATCTATCCATTCACTTATTGAAGGACATCGTGGTTATTTCCAAGTTATAACAATTATGAATATAGCTTCTACAGACATTCATGCACAGGTTTTTGTGTAGATGGAAATTTTAACTCATTTGGGTAAATACCAAGAAGCACAATTGTTGGATCATATGGTAAGAGTAAGTTTCCTTTTGTAAGAAACCATCAAATTGTCTCCCAAAGTGGCTGTCCTATTTTGTATTTCCCACTAGCAATTAATAAGAGTTCTTGTTACTCCACATCCTGGCCAGTATTTGGTGTTGTCAGTGTTTTGAATTTTAGCCATCCCAAAATTGTTGTTTTAATTTATAATTCCTTAATGACATGTGATCTTGGACATCTTTTCACATGCCTAATTTCCATCTGTATACCTTGGTGAAATATCTGTTGAGATCTTTTGACCGTTTTCTTGTTCATTAAAGAATAAGGTCCCCCAAAACCAAGAAGTTTTGGTTTCCCAAACCAAAGCTAAATGAAAAATTGTTCTCCAAGCTACTCCAACTCTCTGGCATCACGTTATTATGTCCCTGGGTCTATTCAAGACTCCCAAGCAGTCACAGACATGTGGATAGTGCTGAAATGGTACCCCTAGCTGACTATAATTTCTCTCCCTGATTGTTGGTGAGAGAGGAGCAGATCAGACAGGGAATAAATGCCAGACCTTCAATGTTGCAAAAAATGAGCTGCACAAAGACATTGCCAAGACCCTTCATGTCAGGGACTAAGTTCATATGTCACCTCACCATTAAGTGACTAATCTTATCTGTTTCCATGATTACAGTCAGAGGGCAAATGAGGGACCAGAAGGAAGACTATGCCACAGTGCTGGGAAGAAGGCATGTTGGAAGCTAAGTGATAGGTGAGACACCATCCATCCATTAACCACACAAAGCATCATGGCCAAACTTCTTCTTGACTGACACATGCAATATTCCAATTGTAACAAGTATCCTTCGGGTCAAATATAATGAATCTGCTCTTGCTTAAGTAGCAGGTGGCGGGCGGGGGGGAGGTCACTGCTTTTGCTTTTGCTATTGACAAATCAATAAAGAGGAAAACACCCTTCTTGTGGAGGACGGAATCTGTCAAATTCTAGGGCAGGGACTCAATTCCTTAGCAGCTGGGCAGCAGCTAAAAGAATCCAGGTGGTTTTGAAAAGAGACGTTGCTGTGCCCTCTCCCTCTGGACTCAATCTCCATATTGCAAGGGTGAGGGGGGGGGCAGAGCCATGGAGGAGGGCAGGCTCCAGGCCAGCCCTGAACCAGCACTCTGGATACTGTTCCACTTCAAAGGTCATTAGCAAGGCTCTTGACCTAAGTCCGACTGCAGATAATGGGTGAAGCAGAACAAAGGCAGCTGGACGGCTACTTGCAGGTGATTTCTCTTAGGGCAGGAAGGACTCTCTTCAAAGGAAAAGGTTGGAAAGCTGTTACCATGGTAACTCGTCAAGTTCTGAAGTGATGTAATCAGATAATGCTCTGGAGAGCAGAGGGAAGATGGTGGATTTAGCACACATGAACAGCTAAATTCTACAAGTAGGGCTTTTTCTTTTTCTTTTAATGGTAAATCTCAACATTAAGAAAAAAGAAGAGGCAAAGAAAGGGAGAGAGAGAGAGAGAGAGAGAGAGAAAGAAAGAAAGAAAGAAAGAAAGAAAGAAAGAAAGAAAGAAAGAAAGAAAGAAAGAAAGAAAAGGAGGAAGAAAAGGAGGAAGGAAGGGAAGGAGGAAAGAGGTGGAGAGGGAGGGAGGAAGGAACGAAAGGAAAGGAAAGGAATGGAAAGGAAAGGAAAGGAAAGGAAAAGGAAATGAAAAGAAAGGAGAGATAGAGAAAGAAAGAGAAAGTTAACAAAATAAAGTAAAATAGACAAAAAGAAAGGATGCAAGGAAGAAAACTCAAACATAATTTATTCTAAATAAATATCTTTAGCAGCAAGAAAGAGCTGCCTATGGAGTGGAAACTGAGAGAGGGAGATTTGATTCTCTACGATTTTGACCTTTGTGTTTTATGAAGATTGATAGCGAAGCTCATTGCTATTCTAAGTACATCTGGATGAGTATTATTATAAGACATACTTACCTGGATACAACTGGGTTATTATCAGTTTAACATAAGATTTCTGCCATTTTGTCTTCAATGGCATGCTACTAATGGCGTTGTGAAATATGATTGTACCTGTGCTTGATAGCAATAATGAAACTAATTAAAAGCTACTTCCACTTCTGAGACAATACCGCTTACTGTAAATAGTAAAACATTGTTCTTGAGAGAAGACTTTTCAAAATGCTGAGAAATTATTCAGCGTTCTTTGAATTCTTTGACATCACAGGCCTGTCAAGTGGGTTGTTCACTCAACAACCTAGGCCCCTCCCCCTTTGTCATACCTCCCTGGTAAAACCCCACTCAAGTTCAATCCTACTCCCTGCCCTCTATGCACAGGCTGAATGTGGTTCGAGAAACACACATACCCAGGACTAGTGGCCACACTCTAGTTCATGAACTTACTGAGCTCCCATCACTACCAAGGGGCCCTACACACTGTCCTTGCCACATTCTTCTATTGTCCTAGGTGACCACCTACCCCTCCCACCCCATTTTCTCAAATCTCTAATATGAGGATGAACATTCCTCATCCTTAGCTTCAGCTATTGACTCGTCCTCATTTTGCTGAGAAAACAGAACCCAAAAGCAGAGTATTTCCTCATCCTCCCACCCAGTTTCTTTTTTTTTTCTCAAAATTTATTTATTTTTGAAAGAGACAGAGGCAGCGTGAGCAGGGGAGGGTCAAGGAGAGGGGGAGACACAGAATCCGAAACAGGCTCCAGGCTCTGAGCTAGCTGTCAGCACAGAGCCCGACGCAGGGCTCGAACCCACGAACTGTGAGATCATGACCTGAGCTGAAGTCGGACGCTCAACCAACTGAGCCATCCAGGTGCCCCCCTCCCACTCAGTTTCTTAACCTGTCTTCATCTTTAGTGATATGCTGCCTGCCTCCTCCCTTGTTACATGCATTATATCCAGACTGTGGCTCAGGACTAGCTCCTCCATATGTGACTGAATCCTGTGGCCTCAGAACACTCACCACCATCAGCTCCTCCCATCAATCGCATCCTCTGCTTCCTGTGGCATCAAGTTTTTTCTCTCTTCCAGATCCTTTTCAACAGCACAAAAATATGTTATTTTGTCTCCCATGTTTCAAACAAAAAGATAAACACAAACTTCCCCAGCCTCTTTTGCATCCTTGTTGTAAAATTCTTGAGTTCCCTGTTCTCACCATGGCTTCTTTCACATGCTCCCGCTCTCTCCTGGAGCAACTCCATTAATGCCTTTTCCTCTCATCACTTCAGAGGGAAAGTTTTTGTAGTAGTCATCAGTGAAATCACATTGCTTAATCCACGACCTGTGCATAGTCTTCCTCTTAACTGACTAAGGACCATTTTAGGAAGCCAGTCAGTCCCTCCTTCTTGAAAGTCTTTTTCCCCTTGGCCTCTGAAACATCCATCTCCTGCTTTACTTTCAACATAACTCAGTTTCCCTTCCAGTCTATTTTTTTTGACTCTTATTATTTCAGCCTCTAAATGTTGCATTTATTTGTTCCCCTGATGGATACTCTGATGATGACTGAATTTCGTTCTCCAGCCGACACCTCTTTCCTGAACTCCAGACTTAGGTATTCCAATCTTCATGTAACATGTCCGCTTCCATGTGTAATAGGCATCTCATATAGAGTCCTGGAGTTCTCTCCTGCTCAAACAAGCCATCCTCTCTTCCAATGCTGTGGGCAATGAATGTTTGTGCCTCCTCAAAATTTGTATGTTGAAGCCCTAATTCTCAGGGTGATGGTATTTGGAGGTGGGGCCTTTGGGATGTAATTTAGTGTAGATGAGACTGAGGGAAGAGCCTCTGTTAGTGCCCTCATAGGAAGAGGAAAAGACCAGAGCCCTCCTCTCTCTCTGCAATATGAGGATAAAGCAAAATCCAGGAAGCGGGCTGTCACCAGATCTAAATCTGCCTTGACACCTTGATCTTGGACTTCTCAGCCTTCAGAATTGAAATAAATAAATGGCTGTTGTTTACGCCATCTGCTGTATGGTATTTTGCTACAGCAGCCCAAGCTGACAAAAAACCCAGTACTTCCCACTGCACCTCGTTGCTTAAGTCAAAGTCAAAATTTGGAGTCATCTTTGAATCCTCTCCTCTCATATTTAAAATCCAACCCCTCATCAAAATGTGTTGGTTCCGAGTTAAAAATATATCCAAATATATCCAAAATCCAACCACTTTTCATCTTCTGCACTGCTATCAGGCTCCTTCAAACAACCACATCATGCCTTACCTTAATTAGTACATAATTTCTTAGCTGGCTTCTCTACCTCTACTCTTACCATGTTGTCATCTCTTGACTCAGTAGTCAAAGACCTTCTTTAAACATGAAGTCAGATAATGTCATTTCCTTGCTCAAAACCTTCTAGTGGCATCTGACCTTATCAGAATCAAATCCAAATTTCAACAAGGTCCCACATGACCCTGCACGACCTGGCTCCTGTCTGCTTCTCAGTCCTCACCTTGTACCACTGTGATTCCTACTCACTGTTCCCTGTACATCCTGGCCTTCTTGACCACACCAAGCAACTACAACTCTGTTGTAGTGGCCAGGACACTTTGCCCCTAGATACACACATGGTGTATGCCCTCATTTTATTGAGGTCTTTATTCAAACGTCTCTAAGAGAAGCTTTATCTGACTACTCTATATAAATAATTCCATTCCATTCTCTTACTCTCTTTTATTTTTTTCACAGTGCTAACTTATATTCTATATTTATCTCTTTCTCATCTGTCACTTCAGAATGGAAGATTTATAAGAGACTATGTTTCTTTTGTTCATTGCTGTAGTCCTGGAGAAGAGACCATGTTTTTCACATCATAGACTCTTAATAAGTATTTGTCAAATAGATGAATGAATGAATGAATGAATGAATGAGGTATTATGTTAGGACCCTCCACTCACAGAGTATCTCAGTTATTTTTGTGGTTACAAACAAGATTCCCAGCCTTATGTAGAGGCAGAAAATTAACAATCAGGTCCTTGATGCTGATATACTTATGCACTTTTGATTACATGATGCTGTTATTGAACACGGATTCCAGCTCCCACGGATCAGCTTCCTAGGCCTCAGAAATATCTTTCACAAGAATCATAAACCCTAGACTCAACATTTACAGGTGCCACCTCTTTTGGATGTTGCATTCTAGCTGGGCTCCCATCTCTTCTACTCATTGTCTACCTCCTCCCCATCCTCAGGGGAAGATCAAACCCCCTCAGAAGATACCATTTCCAGCTCACCATTCCAACAACTCCCATCCTTGTCTCTTTGGAAATATTAAGAAAATACCCTCATTGAGGCTGTGGAGGTGAGGGAGCCCTTCCCTCAGTGTTTTGTCCAAGTCTTGTTGATTCCAGAGTTTGGAGGAAAGGAGATGAGTAGAAGGAATCAGAGAAATAGGAGGATAGAGCCAGAGCTTAAGCAGAGGAATTTACTCCTTTTTGAAATTAGTTATGGGGACACACAGAGGTTGTTTTGAATCCCTCAGACAAACACTTGCAAAGACAGAAGAACTCTGAAGGAGCTAATTTTAACAAAAGTTGTCCTTCATTTGAAGAATATGTTAACTTGTCCACATCCTTGCCAGCATCTAGAGTCCTCTGATTTGCTCATTTTAGCCACTCTGACTGGCGTGAGGTGGTATCTCAGTGTGGTTTTGATTTGTATTTCCCTGATGAGGAGGGACGCTGAGCATCGTTTCATGTGTCTGTTGGCCATCTGGATGTCCTCTTTGGAGAAGTGTCTGTTCATATCTTCTGCCCATTTCTTCACTGGGTTGTTTGTTTTTCGGGTGTGAAGTTTGGTGAGTTCCTCATAGACTCTCCTACACTGTTGGTGGGAATGCAAACTGGTACAGCCCCTCTGGAAAACATTGTGGAGGTTCCTCAGGAAACTAACACTAGAACTCCCCTATGACCCAGTAATAGCACTGCTAGGAATTTACCCAAGGGATACAGAAATGCTGAGGCATAGGAGCACATGGACCCCAATGTTCATAGCAGCACTCTCCACAATAGCTAAAACATGGAAAGAGCCTAAGTGTCCATCAACGGATGAATGGATCAAGAAGATGTGGTTTATCTATACCATGGAATACCACACGGCAATGAGAAACAATGAAATCTGGCCATGTGTAGCAACATGGATGGACCTTGAGGGTGTTATGCTGAGCGAAATAAGTCAGGCAGAGAAGGACAAATATCATATGTTTGCACGTATAGGAGGATTAGGAGGAACTTGACGGAGGAACAAGGGGGAGAAGAAGGGGGGAAATGGTGGGGGAGAGGGAGGGAGGCAAACCATGAGAGACTCTTGAATGCTGACAAAAACTGAGAACTGATGGATGTGGGGGGGGAGGAGGGATGGGCATGGAGGAGGCCACTTGTGGGGATGAGCACTGAGTGTTATGTGGAAAGTAATTTGACAATAAACTATTTGTAAAAAATAAAAATAAAATAAAGAAACATTACAAAAATGGAAAAAAAAAAAAAGAATATGTTAAGTTGTTCACCCAACCCTCTAAGGTGGAATAATTCACATGGTCATAATATCCAGGGCTCCAGAGAGCTCAAGAAATGACCCTGATACTCAAAAGGGCTTTATCACTCATTATTGTCATGGCCCCCAAATGCATCTCTCAGTCTTGATGCCATCTTGCTGGGGGAGCTATCTGAGAAATTACCAGTCTGTCTCCCTCAGAAAACCCTTTATCAATTGCTTCATAAATGAACTTCTAAGAGCTAAATCAGCCCAATTCTTGGCAACAGTTGGAATGGAACCCTTATGAACTCATTTGTGATGACAGTTGGGAATGAAATGGAAGAGCCAGGCAGCAGTTGTTGTACCCTGGCCCACATAACCACCCTAGTAAGTACTAAGCACAGCTTTCGTTTCCCCTATATTAGTGACAATTGAAAAGAATGTATAGTTAAAGCACAACAATGATGTTGGAATCAGAAGGACATTGACCCATTGATTCTAATTATGTCCCAGTCCTTTATTATCAACTTTCCTTGGGTAAGTTTACCAACCCTTCTGAAGCTCCATGCCCTTATGAGAAATGCATTAAATAATATCACCTACCTCACATTGTTATTCTCAGATTGCAGTGAGATTATCAAAATGTTGAGCGCATAGTCTGTCAAATAGTTCATGTGCAAAGGCTAGTTGTATTTATTAGCAACTATTGCTACAATGATACTGCGTAACAACCCACCCAAAACTCAGTAGCTTACAATGGTCCACATTTATTCTTTTGTTCAAGACTCTGCAGGTTGATTGCAGTTCGGGCTTTGACTGGGCGGCTCTGTGTGAGTGGTGGTTCATCTGGGCTCGGCGCCAGGATGCTGGTTGGGTTCAGTTCTGTTCCATGTGTGTTTTATTCCGTGGCCAAGGCTAAGAATCAATAGCTACCGGCTGTGCTCTTCTCATGATGGGTCACTGGAGCACCATGCTAAGCCAAAGACACAAGCACATTGAAGCCTTCTGTTTACATTACATCTGCTAACATTACACTGGTCAAAGCAAGCCACACGGGAGCCCCGACATAATAGGGTAGGGCAAATTTCACCGACTATAGGGAAAGAGAAGGAAGTGAATATTTGATAAACAATCATTTTAACTGTCATACTATAGTAGCAATGCTATATTAGTTTGGTGGTAGTACGGGTAGTACAAATAGTAATAGTAAAGAAAAATAACCATTGATTCTTTCTCCTGATTTTGTCTGGTTGCCCCTCTGTGCCACGAACTGCCTAGCTCTCCCAAGGAATGTTAAGCTTTTCCCAACCATATAGTGCCTTGGGTGTGTGGTTTAAAGGATGGCGTCGAAGGGGCGCCTGGGTGGCTTAGTCGGTTGAGCGTCCGACTTTCGCTTAGGTCATGATCTCGCGGTTCGTGGGTTCGAGCCCCGCGTCGGGCTCTGTGCTGACTGCCAGCTCAGAGCCTGGAGTCTGTTTCAGTCTGTGACTCCCTCTCTCTCTGACTCTCCCCTGCTCACGCTGTCTCTCTCTCTCTCTCTCTCTCCTAGAAATAAATAAAACATTAAAAAAAAATTTTAAGAAAAAAGGATGGGGTCGAAGACAATGACCTGAGTTGTGCAGATTATTTACATCAGCTTGGAAATAGACAAACAGAAGTTAAACGAGTGACCAAATGCAAAGTATGCTGATTAACTCATGGTTTTGGGGACTCCTTGGATAGCTCTGAGCATGGGTTTTTCTAATCTAAGAAACGGCAAGATGTTCTCTTAAGTTCTTCCTACTTTGCTGAGGATTTTCCACATAGAAAAAGAATGCTGATGCATAGGAGCACATGAACCTGATGTTCATAGCAGCGCTCTCAACAATAGCCAAAACATGGAAAGAGCCTAAGTGTCCATCAACGGATGAATGGATCAAGAAGATGTGGTTTATCTATACCATGGAATACTACATGGCAATGAGAAAGAATGAAATCTGGCCATGTGTAGCAACATGGATGGACCCTGAGGGTGTTATGTTGAGTGAAATAAGTCAGGCAGAGAAGGACAGCTACCATATGTTTGCACGTATAGGAGGATTAGGAGGAACTTAACGGAGGACCGCGGGGGAGAAGAAGGGGGGAAATAATGGGGGAGGGGGAGAGAGGCAAACCATGAGAGACTCTTGAATGCTGTGAACAAACTGAGGACTGATGGGTGTGGGGGGGGAAGTGGGGGGTGATGGGCATGGAGGAGGGCACTTGTGGGGATGAACACTGGATGTTAAATGGAAACCAACTTGACAATAAACTATTTGTAAACAAAAAAAAGAAAAGAAAAAGAAAAAGACTTTTGCTTTCCACCAGCCAATCTCAAGCATTTTAAGCAGAATAGACAGACATTAAACATGGTCAATTGATGTTCATTAGAGGAAAGGCTGGCATCGAATGCCAGGTTCAGTTCAGCCACAGAGTAACTCAAAGACAATGGAAACAATTCACAAAATGCTTTGCCTTTTGACCCTTGCTGTGAGGGATCGGCAACTTGAAGAGGGTAGTCGAGGAGTGCCTGTGTGGCTCTGTTGGTTAAGCGTCCAACTCTTGATTTCAGCTCAGGTCATGATCTCACAGTTTGTGAGTTCGAGCCCCGCAACTGGCTCTACTGACAGCATAGAGCCTCCTTGGGATTCTCCTTCTCTCCCTCTCTCTCTGTCCCTCCCCTGCTCATGCTCACTCTCTGTCTCTCAAAATAAATAATAAATAAACAAAAAAAAAAAAAAAGAAGAAGAGGATAGTCTTACCTAAAACCAGGTGTCTTGTCTTAGGAATCCCCACTAGATAGAGTGGAACACATGGAGCAGAGGCAGGGGAGCTGGACATGAGATGTGAAGGAAAAGAGAAGATATTTGTCAGATGTTATTTAGCAATACAGCCTTCTTGCTGTCTCCCATTCATTTTTCAAGCCTAAGGGAAGAAGAAGAAGACCTGTGAACCATCCACGGATGACAGCTATCAACTCTGTAGAAACATCAGATGGAAGATTACCTTACTGAGTTTGATCACCTGTGCTGTACAGTTTCACTGGCTAAAAACAAAAACAAACCAAAACACAAAATAAAACCAAAAAAGCAGAAACAACAAAACAAAACAAAAACAGGAAAAGAGCAAAAACTGCCACCTGAAAAATAAAAGCTGGGCATGCAGTGGTTTTCCCCATCTGAGAAGGCTGATGAATATCAAAATATCTTAAAGTTTCATTGACAGCTTGCCTCTCCAATTCTCTTAGTGTGGAGAATGAAGGGGAGAAAGCTTGACTGGCATTTATTGTTAATAAGGAACTTCATTCCCACTAAGCACTGCAAGAACCTAACCAGGCAAATATAATAACCTTATACTTTCAAAAAAGAATCCAGGATTGTTTGGGTTAAATGCATTACTACCCTCCAAAATGTTATTAGAAAATGGGAACTGAGCTCAAACCTAGCTTCTGATTTTTCCACCATATTACA
The DNA here is from genome assembly GCF_003009895.1 of Hyaena hyaena. Taxonomy (NCBI): domain Eukaryota; kingdom Metazoa; phylum Chordata; class Mammalia; order Carnivora; family Hyaenidae; genus Hyaena; species Hyaena hyaena. Next base: position 455,268 of record NW_024080900.1, on the reverse strand, counting down.
TTTTGATCTCTAAGATATGCACACAGATTTTGAAAATTTTATTGCTTTTAGCTAAAAGCAAGGAGACAGACGAAATTAATGTTCACAAAGTCCCTCTCAGTCCCAGACATCTGTGAGTCTATGATATACAGCAAATTATTTCCTCGGCAAGCCCAAGTCATAGGCTGCATTGTATATATTCTCTCCTTGTTTTCCCTTGTCAGTTCCCAGACTGCCCCTCACAGCCACTATGCAAGCCTTGATTGCCAAGCATTTAGTTTCTTTTTTCCAGTTTGTCTGGAAGACGGCAAGCCCCAGGAAGGGATTCTTGGGCTTTTGATAGAAGGCGCATGAAATATCTGTAATTATGGATTACATTTTTGTACCCAATAAATGGCTGAAAGAAGTCCGATGATAGAAACTTTTAGAAGATAGTTGAATGTGTCAACTGGATCAAAAAATTATGTACTTGCTCCATCTCTGCAAACTGTGATAAATAGTCTATTGTCTAGAGAGTTTGCCTGACATTTTCTTTTGCATTGCAAAATTACTGTAGCCCTAGTCACTGAATTTTTGGTTAACAACTCAAAGAAACCCTTTGGACCAGAATGAACCTCGTAGATGCCAGCAACTGAACCTGGTTACCTGGAAAACATTAGATTTTAATAATTCAAAACTTCAGTTTATCTCTCTATCATTATCTCAGACAAAAGAAATGTATATTTTTAGCACTTTTATTGGTTAAAAATGGGGTGTTTCTGAACCTAAATGATGAAGTGAGAGAAAAAAGCATTTTTCTTCATTATTTATGTATCCAAATGTGCCCTTTGCATAACCGCCTTGAAATAGGAGTACCTCATTAAGACGGACAATCCGTTAGTAGCAGCAGAATTCCCAAGCAGAAGAACAAAACAAAATATAAATTAACATTTTCTGTTAAACTCCAGCAGTAAATAGTGTGACCAGACCAAGGAGAATGGAGGCTTGTTTAAACATTTATAAATCGTAAAGAGCAGTCAGAGTAAATGGAAATAAAGAGTGACCAAATGTAGACTGGAGTGAGAATTTTCTAAACTCACAAGGAATGGGAGAAATAGCAAAGGGGTGGGGTGGGGTAAATGGGTGAAGGGCATTGAGGAGGGTCCTTTTTGGGATGAGCACTGGGTGCCTTATGTAAGAGATGATTAACTGGCTTCTACCCCTGAAGACAAGACTACACTGTATGTTAACTAACTTGAATTAAAAAAAAAGAAAAAAATATGCATTTTTATATAGATATATCTGTACATATGATTTTGAAAGGAAGAAACAAAATGGACAACATTCAAAAAAAAGAAGAAATAACAAAGGGGAAGGTCAGTAAGCACTTCACATACGAATTACGATTTCTCTCAAAACTGCTTAACAGGCAAATAAACCAGGGGAAAGACTCGCTCTCCACAGGACAAAGGGTAATATCCTTGATAGAAAAGGGCTCCTGCCAAAAGGTAATAATAAAAGCATTACGTTCCCCATAAGTAAAGGGGGAAGAGGGTAAAGACAATTGAAAGCACAGATATATTGATGGCTAAGAAACATTTAAACATTTTTCAACTTCCCTCATTAGCAAAGAAATGGAAATTCGCATAATAGGGAGATGCTATTGTTCACCTATCACATTACTAGGATAGTAGAAAAAAAATGAGAATATTCGAATGTGGAAGTGAGTGCAGTGCCACAGACATATTCAGCGCAGCTGTAAGGAATGCAGTGTGGTTCTTGCCCATAGCAAGGAACGCAGCGTACGGTGTGAGAGCCTTGAAAATATTTGTAATGCTCACCTCCAAAATTCAGTTTCTGGGATTCTAATGATGGAAATGATCCGAAACAGAGAAAATGGTTTGCTGCCGTAGACATTCACTGTACTGCTGTTTATAATATTAAAGTTGGGGAATAAACTAAATTTCCAAAAAATAAGAGCAATGTTAAACCCATTAGAATAACAAAATGAGGCCACTCAAATATCTGTAAACTATATCATGAAATGCCTAGTTTTTAATGTAAAATATAAAATTAGAGTATAAAATTTTATATGTAGAATGAGGTCAAAGGTATAAAACAACAGATAAAAATGACCAGAGTGGATTATAATAAAATGCTAACAAAGGTTTCATCTATTTAGTAAGATTATGGATGGAATGACCATGTAATTTAATATCTAAAAGGAGAAAATGTATATGAGAAAGGGGCAACATTCTGACAGTAAAGCCTAATTGGAATGTTCCTTTTTATTAAGGTGCCTAAATATTTTTCAGATGAGGATTAATTCTATAAGAGAATTCTTTCTAGGGGCACCTAGGTGGCTCCGTGGGTTAAGTGTCTAACTTCACCTCAGGTCATGATCTTTCAGGTCTTGAGTTTGAGCCCCCCATCAGCCTCTGCACTGGTGGTGCGGAGCCTGTTTGGGATTCTCTCCCTCCCTCTCTCTCTGTCTTTCTCTCTGCCCCTTCCCCACCTGAGTGCTCTTTCTCTCTCTCTCTTTCTCTGAAAATAAATAAATAAACTTAAATTTTAAAAAAAAATTTAAAAAAGAGAATTCTTTCTTATTATCAAAGTGATACATGTTCACTGTAGAAAATTTGAGAAACACAAAAAATATATGAAATTTGAGAAATTATACTGATGTAAATGGTGGGTAAGCAGCAGACCTTAGTAAGAGCTCATTTGCAGGTGGTTTAGGAGAAGTGTGGCTGAGAATCCACTTGGGCTGAAAAACAGAAAAGGGCAGTGGGCAGATTTTATGTTGGAGAAACACATCCTAGGCGGGAAGGAGTTTTGCAAAGGAGTGAGTTCCCTGTCTCTGGAGTCATCTGAGTTGAAGCTGCCTGACTCCATTTGGGGTGTTCTTAAAAAGAAACTGAAGGCTGCCTAAGAGACATCAGCCCTGAGATCTGGGGTTGTTTGGAAGACCAGTCATGGATCAAACTCAGCTCCTAGCTTTTCTGCAGGGGTGAGGTCTAACCTGGAGACAGAGGGATGTCCAGACAGGTCACTGCCGGCAGCAGCCACAGCCAAGCAGTGGGTGGGGGGGCAGGGAGTGAGGAGCTGATGCCATCCTCCGAATACCACCTTCCATTTAAGTCTACTCTTTTCAAAGCAGTTTTACATGCCTACATAATTTTTTAATGTGTTGTTTTATTGAACATGAAACGTTCTCAGAATTCCAGAAGTCCTTATTGTACCTTCCAATGATATCCTCTTTTCCCCCTTAAAGGAACCCAATACCATTACCTCTTATTCCATTGGCCTGTTCTTTTTTTTTTTTAATTTTTTTTTAATTTAATGTTTTTTTTTTTTTATTTCTAGGAGAGAGAGAGACGGTGTGAGCAGGGGAGGGTCAGAGAGAGAGGGAGTCACAGACTCTGAAACAGGCTCCAGGCTCCAAGCTGGCAGTCAGCACAGAGCCCGACGGGGAGCTCGAACCCACGAACCGCGTGATCATGACCTAAGCGAAAGTCAGACGCTTAACCGACTAAGCCACCCAGGCGCCCCTCCATTGGCCTGTTCTTAAATCCTTGTAAATGGAATCATAGAGTACACAGTGTCTTAGGTGTGATTTCCTTCACCCAACGTTATGTGTGTGAAATTTCTATGTGCTGTTCCTTTATAGCATTTAATTCTCATGGAAAGACGAAAAAGGTAGGTTGAAAAGTGATCAGCTGTGGTGTTGGACAGGTCAGTTGGTTGAGCATGTGACTCTTGGTTTCAGCTTGGGTCATGATCTCGTGGTTCATGAGTTCGAATCCCACGTCAGGCTCTGTGTTGACAGTGCAATGGCTGCTTGGGATTCTCTGTCTCATGCTCTCCCCCCCCCCCCCGCTCATGCTCTCTCTCTCCCCAAAATAAATAAACATTAATAAAAGTGATCAGCGTTTGCCATAGAGATAAGGAAATAACCCTAAGGAGATTAAGTGATTTGCCCAAGGTCTTATAACCAGTAACCAGCCAGTAACTAGCCATCTAAGTCCCTAGATCTCCAGGCTCCGAGCTTTGTAAGGACAGTGTGGGAACTGGGTTTACTCAGGTCTTGGGTCTCCTACTCACCAATCTGGTGAGATTGGGCAAACCACTTAGTTTCTCTGAGACTTGAGTGCCTCCCTTGTAGAATAGAACCCTGACATCAATGCCTCCTAAGCACTCAGTTAATATCTGTCAAGTTGTCAGAAGAAAATGATATCGTGTGCTTAAAATCTAGTAAGGTGCCTGGCACTTTCTGGCACTCAATGAAGAACAGCTATAAGCGGCCTTTAAACAGAAGTCTCATACCAGGGGAGGCTCCCAGGGCAGGACTAATTTTGTGATGCATCAGTTAGAATGCATTAAAATATGAATCATCAGAGAATTTCCAACATCTGACTGTTTGGTGTTGTGCAGGTGACCTGCATGACCTACTAAACACTCAGTGTCACCCAGAAAGTTAAGTCTGGTGACAGCTTCACTCATTAACCCTCTTAAAGGCACTCAAAGTGATTCTCAGACCCCCATTTGCTCCTGGCTTTGGTGATACGTAGAAAAATGTCAGCCTTTCAAAGCGAATCTCTTCCAGACTTTTTGACATGTACACAGTGCTGGTGAATTTGCAACAACCTCTGGGACAGCATAGCTTTGCTCAAGCGGAATGTAAGAGCCATCCAGCTGGCAGACCGAGCCGAGAAATCCACGTTCATCTAAGTTAGTTTGTGCCTAAATGCTCTCTGGGGTTTTACTTATTTTTCAACTTGCTCTTGCTGTGAAAGTTCCATCTTCGAAATGTGAAGTCGCCGAGCCATAAAAAGATGTGACATGACCATAGGCAGTGTCTGTCGGTGTGTGTGGTGCTAGCTGCGAGGAATTTGGGGCTGGATTTCTAAATGTTGCAGCATCTTATCCTTTCATATATAATAGTTATCACTACATTTTATTGAGCCCTTAATATGTGACAGATTCCATTAGCTACTCTTTTAGTGTTTCATTTAATCTTTACAATAAATCCCACAAGATAGGATTATCATCATCATTTTATAAAGAAGGAAACAGACCCAGAAGTGTTAAATAACTTTTTCAAGGTTAAATAATTCCTAAGTGGCAGAGCTGCGATTACTAGTTCTTCCCTCTGTGACTTGAAGCAGGAATGAGGAGACTCTTTTTTTAATGTTTATTTTTGAGATGGAGACAGCGAGAGTGAGTGAGAGAGAGAGATAGAGAGAGCGAGCAAGCAAATGGGAGAGGGGCATAAAGAGAGGGAGACATAGAATCCAAAGAAAGCTTCAGGCTCTGAGCCATCATCACAGAGCCTGATGCAGGGCTTGAACTCATGAACTGCAAGATCAGGACCTGAGCCAAAGTTGGGCGCTTAACCAGCTGAGCCACCCAGGTGTCCCAGGAATGAGGAGTCTCTAATGAAAGAAGTCTGGGATGTGGGACCCCAAATATGCAGACTGACTTACAGATATGCATGCATCTGTGGGAGCCAACACCACTGTTTCTCTGGAGTCCTAATGACTTCATTATTAAAGAACACAGCTTGCCATGGCTAGAAGGCAGCAGATGTTGTCACAAGTGCTTCTACCTTGATCCCAGTCATGCCTGTTCAAAATAGGCTTCTTGCAGGTATTCTGGAGAAACAGACAGAGCTTTCTGGAGGTTTCTTCTATCACTAAGGTGAGGTGCACTCTGCTGGCCTGTCTTGGTTCTTTATTTCGCATAACATTTCTGTTCTGCCAAAGCAGCCATTCCAAATATGAGTGCTTAAAATAATGATCATAATATAAGCAAAACCGCAAACTCACCCTTCGGTAACCTCCAATAGTGAGGAAGGAACTATAAACACGTTTCTCTCCTGGAGTGTCAGGCTCTCCTGCACGTTTGAAGGTAAAAGACATTCTCTGTGTCCTCACCCCTTGTCCATTCTCTTTTGTCTTTAGAGCCCCCTTAGACAGGTAATTTAACCTTGGTCTCAACTGGCACTTAAATTCTGAATCCATTCCTTCTTTTCATATCTGCTCCCCCACCATCGTGTAAGCCACTATCATCTCTCCCCAGGACTGCTTGCCCCAATGGACCAGGCTCCATTCCCATCTCCTCCCCCACCATAATTTATTCTCCTCAAAGCAGCCAGATTGTCATTTCAAAAACACAAATCACACATTGTCTGTGGCACATGTTATGTTCCAAAGTCAGGTATACCAGTCCATCTCATTCCATACATCCTTGCAAGGTGATGTGGAGGCTTCTCCATCAAGAGTAGAGTCTCTATTCTTTCCCTTTGATTCTGGGCAGCTTTGGGGGGTGGCCTCCATGTGTGGAACACAGCAGACTTCCAAGACTAAGGTGGAAGAAGCAATATAAACTGCTAATGGGCCCTTTCCCAGGATCCACCCACCGTATTTTGAGGAAGCTGAGTGGGCACACAGAAGGGCCAGGTGCCGTCTAGCTGAGGTCCCAGTGGAAATCCAGGATCAACCACCAGACATGAGTGAGCAAGTCTTCAGATGACTCCACACCCAATGGTGGGGAGACAGGCAGACTCCACCAGGCCCTGCCCACATCACAGATCTCTGCACAAGAAAGCTATCATTGCATCAAGACGCCTAGTCTTGGGAAAGTTTGTTACACAGAACTGGACATCAGAACTCCATCACTCTTTTGCTTGAAACCCTCTCATGTCTTCCTGTGCCATGGGAAGAAACTCCAACATCCTTACTTTGGTCTCCAAAGCTGTGCGTGAGCCAGCCACTGACAGCCCCTTCCATTTCACCAGCCCTGTGCTCACAGCTCCTTTCTCTCCATTGAGTCTGCTGGGCTTGTTCTGACCTCAAGGCCTCTATTCTTGCTGTTCCTTCTGCCTGAATGCTAGTCCCTGGGGATTGGCATACCTGGATCTGTTCATAATTCAGGTTGGGGTTCAAAAATTGCTTCCTTCACTGGTTATTGAAGACTAGCCCTGGGTCCCTTTCCGATTAGGGGTCACACATGTAAGATTAGATGATCGTTGTAAAATCCCCCTCCCCCCCCCGGGTCATGTTCAGCTGAACAAAGGCAGGTGCATAAATGGAATAGGAGCAGAGTAGAATTTAAAGTTTTGGGGTCTTATTGGGTGAGTTCATGACTCCTTTGAATGTGACTCTGCCTCAGGAATCACTACTCCCCAAAGGTGCTTTTCACCAAGGTGAAAAGGTGCTTTACAGCCACTACACCAAGACAATCTGCTAATGTTGAAATATTCACAGTCTCAAAGATGTGTTTATCAGGTGCTGTTGGCTAATTTTTAGCTCACCAGCAGTCACAGAGGGAGAGAGAGAGAGAGACAGAGAGAGAATACAAATTCTATGTTCTCTTCAATCATCTTCAATTTGTTATTCTTCAAAAATGTATTTATTGAGTATCCACTATGAGCAAGGAAGCTATATTCTAATGGGAGGGCCAAATACGAAACAAAGAATAAAATAGAGTGTGTCAGCATGTGATAATAATGGGAGGGAAGTGAGAGATCTGAATGAAATGTGTCAGATAGCCATGTGACTATGCATGGAAGAGTGTTCCAGGAATAAGGAACAACGAGTGCAAAGTCTCTGGTTTGTATATGTGGCATTTTTAAGAATTAGCAAAAAAAAAAAAAAAAAAAACAATGTGGCTGGAGGTCAGTGAAGAAGCGGAGAGATAGAGGGAAGTTCCCAGAAACACCATGGCTACATCTTATATGGATCTATATAGTAAGGACTTGTGCTTGTGCTCTGAGCTGGGAAACTCCACATTGTTTCAAGATTGGGAGGACATACATTCTGGCTGTTGACTAAGGACAGGCAGTAGAAGGACAGAGAAGCAGGAAGATTCATTAGGAGCCTCTTTCAGTGATCCAGGAATGGGATGTCAGAGGCTTGCATGAAGGTGGTAGAAGCTGGGATTGTACTAAGTGGCCATATTTCGGATATATTTTAAGCATAGAGCCAACATTTGCAGATGGGTCAGATGGCTAAGGTGAGAAAAATGGTGTCAGCAATGACTCCAAGTCTTTAGCCCAAGCAACTGTGAGAACAGAATCACCTAGACTGCAATGAATGAGGCGGTAAGAGAAGCAGGTTTGGAGAAGATAATCCGAAGTGTCAGGAATCTTATTTCGTACAGGTTATGGTTGAAATGCCTCCATATCTATTAGACTTCCAGGTAGATAGATTTTACAGGCAGCTGGATACATGAATTTAGAGTTCAGAGAAAAGTGGGCTAGAGATATGCATTTGGTAGCCATCGGAGCATAAATGGTGTTTATAATCACAAGTCTAGCTGTCACTAAGAAATGGATACAGAAAGAGGGGGGAAAGTCCAAGAAGTGAGACATGGAGGGGCGCCTGGATGGCTCAGTTGGTTAAGCTTCCAACTTCAGATCATGATCTCACTGTTCATGAGTTCAAGCCCCACACTGGGCTTTGTGCTGACAGCTCAGAGCCTGGAGCCTGCTTCAGATTCTATATCTCTGTCTCTGTCTCTCTCTCTCACTCCTCTCTCTCTCTCTCTGCCTCTGCCCTCCCCCCTAGCTCATACTCTGTCTCTGTCTCAAAAATAGACATTAAAAAATTTTTTTCAAAGAAGTGAGACATGGAAATTTCCAACATTTATAGGGAGGATTGGCCAATGAGGTAGCAGAACAGAGTGGTATGTAGAAAAAACTAAGTATAAAAATGTGCTTGGAGAGGGAGGGAGCAATCGACTGCTTGAAACACTGATGGAGGAAGATGCGTGCTGAGAATTGCCTGTTGCACTTGGAGATGAGAAGGTAATTGGCGTCCTTGACAAGAGCTATTTCTGGGGTGGACAGAGGATGAAGCCCGGATGCAGTGGGCTCAGGAGAAGGTAAGAGAAAAGGAAATGAAGGCGATGACTTTATTCTAGGATATTTTTCCTGGGAAGAGTGTGTAAAAATGGGTACAGTAGCTGAAGATGGATATGGAGCAAGTGAGGAATTTTTTAATATGAGAAACTGTAACACGTTTGTGCACTAATGAATAAGAGTGAGGGAGGTTGGTGATGCAAGGTAGAGAGGAAAGGAGGTATATCCCCAAAGGAGGAGTTGGCCAGAGAAAGGAGAAAGGTTAGTCCAAAGAAACAAGAGAATGTGAGATGTTTGTATAAGTTGGCAGTTAGGTATAATGATGGAAACACATGGAAATTGTTTTCTGATTGTTTTTACAATGTACAATGAAATAGGAAGCAAGGCAACTTGTCAGAGGCTGGCTCTGGCTGGGTCCAGAGGTCCCTGACAGAGGGACAGTGTCGGTGAAGGAGGGATGAGAGAGACACGAGAAATTCTTTCTGGTCACCAGCAGGCATCTCTTCTCTGACTGGGGCTCAACTTTATTTTATAATTAAGTGTTTGGGGGACAGCACAGAAGTGGCATTTGCCTTAGACAATGATTTCTGACGACAAACTTCTTTGATATGTAAGAGTTTCCCAGAACATAGATTTGTAAAAGACTCTTGCATAACCTTTACCAATAGTGATTGAGGTAGGTGATTTAGATGCTTATCCTATGGGGAAGGAAGGTATCTTTAGCATACAAGACAATGTTTTTAGCATAAAAAGGGTGAAGTTACTTCTCTGTGAGCAGGGGTCAATAGCTTGTTTAAGGAGTATTAAGAAAAACAGGTCTTTCAGGAAACACAATATTTGCTCCCATAATCACAAAAGAAGAAGTTCCTCAATAGGTTCCTTCACAGGGAGCAATCAGCATATTCAAGGTCAGAATAAGTCACTCACAAATGCCTTGAGGGGCTGGTGCTCCAAGCAGAAACAATTGGGTGGAGGTGGATATCTGTCCTTAACTCTAAATTAGGCTCTTTGTCTCAGAGCCAGACTCAATTGTAACTCTTGTGTTCTTAGACCCCTTTATTATGTAAGTCTTGTATCTGCAAGGCCCACAGGAGCGTTTTGACAGTCATCCACAATGCTTTCATCTGAAGTCTCTTTTGAAAAGGCAGGATTATGTTTTTCCTTATGAGTTATCTGTGTTGGGATTATTTGTCTGATTTGGAATATTGTTTGGTCTGTTCATTTCCTTCAGTCTCATTTCCAACATGAGCCAGTAGTAGCAGAAGGAGATACCAGTTTTGGTTTCTCATGGCAGGAGCTGTGCAAATCCTGCATTTCCTCGCTGTGACTTTCATCCAGCGAGGCCTGTGCGGCTCCCAGCAGCAACTACTTGGGAGTGAAAATGAAAGAAGAGATAATGAAGGTTGGGGAAGAAGGAAATAGTCAACCAGGAGAAGAGATGAGTGAATGGATTAGGGAAATGCAGTGGAATCAGTGACAGCATTAAAGGTCCACCTCAGTATTAACATTGACCGACATGGAAGAAGTACATATGTGGAATAGGTGTAATGTTGGATTTAAACAGAGTGGAAGTTGTGTTGGGTGCTATGAACTGAAGTGTGTCCCCTCCACAATGTTGTTGGAGCCCTAATCTCCCATGTGATTGTATTTGAAGAAAGGGCTCTCAGGAGATAATTAAGGTTAAATAAGGTTGTAAATGTGGATTCCAAATCTGATAGGATTAGTGGTCCTTTAAAAAGAAAAAGAGAGTTCTTTCTTCATGCTCGTGCATGAAGGAAAGGTCATACGAGCACACACTGAGATGGTGGCTGTCTGTAAACCAGGAAGAAAGGTCTCACCAGGAGTTAATTTTGCTGGTACTTTAATTTGAACTGTGAGAAATAGATTTCTGTTGTTTAAGTCAGCCACACTATGATATTTGTTATGGTAGCCTGAGCTAAAACATCGGGTGAGTATGATAAAAGAAAAGAGAGGAGCGCCTGGGTGGCTCAGTCAGTTAAGCAGCCGACTTTGGCTCAGGTCATGATCTCACAGTTCATGGGTTCGAGCCCTGCACTGGGCTCTGTGCTGATGGCTAGTTCAGAGCTTGGAGCCTGCTTCAGATTCTGTGTCTCCCTCTCTCTCTGCCCCTCTCCCGCTCACACTCTGTGTCCCTCTCTCTTAAAAATAAACATTAAAAAATTAAAAAAAAAAAAAAGGAAAGAGAGCCAAGGGAGGGGAGGGTGTGTGCAAGAGAATGGCTATGACCATAGACTATGGAAACTGGATTAGGTGAGAAGGGAAGTAGTAATGATGTGGGATGAAGGAAATACAACTGTTCAATATGATAAAGTTAGTGATTATAAATCTAAATTGATCTAAGAGTCCACATAGTTTGGTACTTGAGGGGGTAAAATGGAAAGATAAGAGGTAATGGTCAGAAAGTGGGATGTTTTCTGTAAGATCGTAGAAAGGGTACTGTAATTGAAGATGATAAAGTCTAGGGTGTGATCAAGGAAGTGGAAAACTGGTTATTTGAGGACAAAAGTTTAGAAACTAAAACTCCAGAATGTTAGAAAGATTGTCTTCATTAATCCTGGAATAATCAGGAATTACAGTAACTGTAGGAATTATAGTAACTGTTGTAGTGAGTGGCCATAAGCACAGTGCTTACATCTTCAAAGACTGAAGAACAGTACCTGAAACAAGCAGTTTAAGTGATTTTAAGGTGGTGGGGTAGTAAATCATGGAGTCTAAAGGGTGATCTTCAAAACTCTGGGTTATTAGGGAGAGGAAAGAACTGTAAAGTGTCAATGAGGGCTAAGGATATATATTATATCTTCCTTAGAAGAAGTCTTTATCTATCTATCTATCTATCTATCTATCTATCTATCTATCTCCTTATCTATATCTATCCACCTATCTATCAATCATCTATCTATTATCTATTATCTATCTCTCTACTATCTATCTATCTATCTATCTATCTATCTATCTATCTATCTATCTGTCTATCTATCTATCATCTATCTATCTCCTTATCAATTCTATTTACCTATCTATCATCTATCTATTATCTATCTCTCTAGTCTCTATTATCTATCATTGATCTATCTATCCACTGTCTATCTATTATCTATCTACCTACCTATCATTTATCTATCTCCTTATCTATCTATATCTATTTATCTATCTCCTATCAGTTTATCTATCTACCACCTATCTAAGGAGGATATATGGATATCCTTAGATATATCCAAGGATAGGAGATATATATATAGATCTCTCACCACCAGGCTACAGAGTAGAGGGAAGGGGAAGGAAAGCAGCCACTACTTGAGAGATCTGTAGAAAACTTAGAGTCCAGAGAAACCCTAAGTTTCTTTTGGGTAAAGATGAAGGGCACATTACAGGAGAGGCTGATGATGAGGAAGACTTTGCTAATGGCTGCCCATAATTCTCAGAGCACAGAGGAAGGGGTCAGGAGTTGGGGGGGGGCAGCAATGGGGTTAGATTAGGGCATGTGTAGATCTTTATAGGCATTAGAGTCAAGGTAATGGAGAAATGGGAGTTGAGACTTCCAGTTGCTAACATAGAATGAGAAAACGGAATTCTGGAATTAGTCACAAAATGCTTGCCGTCTGTGTTTGACTCTGCTCCCAAACCCATTCCCTGCCGTTCTTTGCACTTCTCTGTGTCCTGAAGCCTTCTTTCCTTGTGGTTGAACCATCTAGGCTACTTTTTCCTTTGGCTTCCATTTGGCTCTGGCTAGTGGGATGCTCTAGCAGGAGATCAGAGGCTGGAGGAGAGAGGTCAGTATTTTTTCTCTGCTTCCTCCCTGCCTCTTAGCAATCCTGGCAATGGTTGTCTTCTTCTGAGTGCCAGCTCTATGGGCAGCCTCCCTTCTATGGCTCTAGCTCATGTGGTTTGAGAGCCAGTGACTCTTCTACCCATGCTGGTCCCTTGGTAATCACCATCCCCTGTTGATTCTCACATCCCTGCCCATACCTCATCCAGCAAACCCTTAACTCATCAGTTGAGTGACCCATTGGCTCATGCCTGGTCCCTGATGGTCTTACCTGCCAACAGGTGTGCTTGTTTCTATATGTCCAGGACAGTTCTGGCTTACATGATTTGTACTGGTGTAATTATTAATAGCATCCCTTTCACTCCCCAAAGTATTCCAGTTTTGATGAATTGTATAGTCACCTTACCTCGGATCCCCTGGTTCTGTTTGCTGTGGTCCTAAGTACCTGTAAATATGAATCTCCAGATGACCCTCTCTCTGGCTGGAATCTTCTTAATCCCTTACAGTCTTTCCTGTGAACTGAGAGGCCAGATATCCAGGAGAGGGAGGTGGGAGAGGAAGAGCCCAGCCTGGCCTTTATTTTCATTCTTCCAACACAGCAGGCTAAAAGCAAATGAGAAAACACAGCTCATCTTGTTTATGATTTACATTTTTCCATGCTTAATCATGTATAATGAAGAGACACTTCCCTAGGGTCACTGGCTCATTAGCTTCTTATTCTCCCTTATTTTAGAGACATACAATGTCAACCTGAATAGCACAGCACAGGTGAATTGAGAAATATCAAGTGGCTTTGCTACATCGGGCAAGCTGAGCTAAGCAATCTTGGCCTTGATTTCCTCCTTTGTAAATGGGATGGTTAATAGTACCTAACAGCGTAACTAGGATTAAGTGAGTTGATACACAAAGAGGTGAAATAGTGCTGACACATAGTGAGCACTATGCAATTGTATCTTTACCACACAAACACACACAGTGATGGGGAAAGGTGTGTATGGGGCAGGGGGATGAACACTCATATAGAGAAGAAGGTGGCTCTTCTTTCCTGAGGAATGCAGCACTGGGCCACTGATGGATATTACTTTACAGATCACTGTGGTTTGTTAAAACAAGGGGGTATTTCCTGTCTAGAGAGGTTATGTGTTTCCAGAAGGGAGAAAAGGAAATTTGTGCTTGCTTCAATCCAAGTGCTTTCAGAGAAATCCAACTTTTATCTCCCAGAGACCAGCCACTCTGGAAAACATGGACATAGTTTTAGTTTCCATTCGTGTTAACAAAATGAAAGAGATCAGCATCTATTTATGTGATCTGACGCAAATTCTGGGCAAGGGGCATGGAGAAAGATGTATCAGTCTGCGTCTAACCAGAAGACAGGTGTCATGAAGTAATTTAGATAGAACACATATAATATCAGTAATCATTAAGCTACGGCAAGGAGAGTAACTATAAAGATGGGGGAAATTTTCTAAAGGATACCCTGGGCTTAGGGAGAATACTTTAAGAAGGACAAATTTAGAAGAGGTTCTGATCTCACTGAAGAAGCTGTGATTATAGACCAGGGGGTTGCAGAAATGCTCACAGGCTTACAGGAGCCCCAGCTGGCCCACCAGCCAATGGGTGAGCAGAAATGACTCTCAAGTCAAGGCTGGGGGGCAGGCATGTAGAAAGAGTCAGGGACCCCGCTGGGGGTGCATGGCCCAGAGCACAACGTGTCCACAACAGGGCAAGAAACAACACCCCCAGGGCTCGGGGGTGTGTATGCAAAAGGAATCAACAGGGGCACCTCTGTGGAGGGGAGCTGGAAAGCCCTCTCTCTATAGAAACCTGAAACACCTCCATATATGGCTTAGGCTGGTCCCGATTCAGGTGGGGCCATGGGCTCCCTGGAAGGTGAGTTCTGGAGGCATTAGGAGACAGATCTTACTCTCCTATTTCTCTATTAGATGAACTACCCCAACTTCTGACAACTCTTCCTTCTACAATGTTTGTTCCTGATCATATTGACAGAAAACTCTCCTTAGCTATTGTCTGTCGTGATACTCCTCCTGATGTAATCATACTGGTAAAGAATGGCCAAAACAAACAAACAAACAAACAAACAAACAAACTTCCTGTGCTGATATGGAGTCTCAGGGAATTTTTGTTAGATTTCTAGCAACAGTACAAAGATTGTATTTAAGCTAATGCATTGTGCCTCAAGCAATAATCACTCACATGCAGATATAACTCACTTTACCTATAACTCAAGCTATCAGAAAATACACTTTGCATTTGTATAATCACTATATTAAAGACTTGGATTTCCAAGTCTTTATTCTGAGGTATCCTGAGGTAGCATTTCTTTGAGTGACATCCATTATCTGTCTCATTAGCAGGGTCATTAGATGATCTTCTGATGACGTCAGGTAGATCTATTTCTTGCAACTCTTCTCCTGGGATAAACAGATACTCATCATTTTGTTTGTGGTGGTGTCTCTAACTCTCAAAATGACTGATGGGCCATAATGTTATTCCATGGGGAGGAAGAACAATGTCTGTGGGGCTGGCTTTTCGTTTCCTTAGCAACTCTCTCCTAGGGGCAACATGGCAGCCACGTTTATTCAAAGTCAGGATTCTAACAACAACAAAAACTGACAGTATTTCAATTGAGATTTTATACACTTAAATTAACTTTGCTCAAGAGAGATACATTTTGCGTTGCTATCATTTTTTTAGTTTGTGTGCTATTTCTCATTAGAATAGCAAATTCCACACTCCCGAGGAGAGTTGGCTGGGAAGGGAGAGAGCTGGGGGTTGAGATTAGAGAAGCTTAATAAACCGAATCCCGAAGAGGAAGTGGTTTTCTCTTAGCTCCATTTTCCCATATAGCCCTGAGGGGAACTAATTTAGAATGTAAGCAAGCCCCGTCAAATACAAGGTCTCCTTAGTACCGTGTTATTCAATCCAAGTAGGAATAACTTAGTCTTTCCCATTGTTTTTACAGAAAAGCTGGTCTCTGTGTGAGATTTATTATCATTTCCTACCAGGGTTTCTGAAGTTTGACACCACTGGTAATTAGGACTGGATAATGGCAGGGGGAGGGGGGCTGCCTTGTGTGAAAGGTTTAGCAGTATCCCTGGACTTTACCCAATAGATACCAGTAGATCCACCCCCCACCACCCCCAACTGGGACAACCAAAAGTCTCCAGACATTGCCAAATATCCCCGGGGGTGGGGAGTGCGAAATGACTCCAGTTGAGATCTATTATCCAAATGAACAATGTCATGTGATCCCATGAATAGCTTCCTTTATTAGTCCTCATTTTTAGCTTCCTAAACTAGATAACCCAAAGTCCAAGTACATGAGAGCCCACACCCAGAGTGCCCATTAAAGAGAGCTATGACATATTTGCACATAATTTTGTGAGTATCACGATAGCATTGATATCCTTATTTGAGGCTGATTTGGCCTCAGTTGTTTCCCATCTCTGTCATAGCTATTCACCATCACACTCCCTATTTTTTTATGACAGTATGCATGTCATGTGGAAGGCACTAGCATCTCCCTGCCCCAAGATATGAAAACTAAAGGCATAATAAAATGAAATGAAATGAAATAAAATAAAATAAAATAATAAAATAAAAAATGAAATAGAAATATGAAATGAAATGAAATAAAAAAATGAAATAGGGAGAGAGTCATGGAGAGCCTAATGTGGATTCCATGAGACACAGCATTACAGAATATTGATTCTACTTGTGCCTACAATTAACCACAAAAGTAGACACATCCGAGGGGAAATGTCTGTAACATTTTAAGCCCTAGAAGATCACTGGTGGGCTTTTTTTCCCCAACAAGATCTACCTATAACAAAATTTCTAAATCAATAAAAAAATATTTGTAGCTCCTTGCACTTCCATATGACCAAAACTACCTTTAAAAAATTAATTAATTTTTCCATGTGTCTACATATCTATTTATTTATTTATATTGAGAAAGAGAGAGCGCACACATGCAAATGGGAGACGGGGAGAGGGACCAGGGAGAGAGAATCTCAAACATGTTCCATGCCCAGCACAGGGCTCCATGGTAGGGGCTGAATCCCACAACTGTGAGACCACATCCGGAGCTGAAAAAGAAAGTCAGACCCTTAGCTGACTGAGCCACCCAGGTGTCGCCGCCCTCCCTCCCAAACTACCTTTTTAGAATGAAGGTATCACTCTGTAAATCCTACGTATGAAGACCCATTTTTGTCTGATCTCAAAAAATGACAGCAGAGCACCTGTGTGGCTCAGCCAGTCGAATGTCTGGCTCTTGATTTCAACTCAGGTCATGATCTCATGGTTCATGGGATCAAGCCTGTGGGGGGCTCTGTGCTGACAGCCAGGAGACTGCTTAGGATTCTCTATTTCCCTCTCTCTGTCCTTCTCCTTCTCTCTTTCTCTCTCTCTCTCTCTCAAAAATAAATAAATAATCATTTTTAAAAGAATGGTAGGATTATCCAGGTTTTTTCTAGAACCTCCACAGTGCAGTTAGAACTGACCTGTCCTGGAATTGAGGCAGTGCTTGAAAAATTTGATGTCAACAGATGCCAGGCACCAGGTACCGTAGCATGGATCCAGTTGTTCATTGGCTGTTGGAACTGGTTTTAATCTTAAGGCGAAGCCTGTGTGATGAGGGATATGGAAAGACTGTGGGCTTCTACGTCTGACTGACTTGTTTTAAACCCAACACTGGCTGTGTGATGACAGGCACCTTAGTTTACCCTTCCGAGCTTTTCATCTGTCAAGTAAGAGTATAATACAACCATCACAGGGTCATCATGGGGTTGGAAAGAACATGCATAAAGCCCTGAGCAGAATGTCCAACCTGGAAATGAGCCACTTCCTTGGGGCGTAGTTACTCCACGCCGACATCAATGCTGACACACGAAGCCTCAGGCTAACCCATCTAAGGTGGTGCCCAGAGTCCATTTCCATGGAGACGATCAGAGCCTTTATGTTTATCTGAACAACAACGAATTCCCGTCTACCTCCGAGGTATCCAAATGAGAACGTCAGCCAGGCTGGGTCAGATACACCTGCGAGCCTGTTGAAAACAATGATCCCTGGTTCATACCCTTGAGCTTCGGATTCAGTGAGCCACTCGTAGGACCTGGGAATGTGGGCTTTGGAGTTCCCAGGGAGCTGGCAGTGTGTCATTTCTCAACCCAGCTGGTTACATGGGTGTCTTCACTTTGTGAACCACACCCTCCCCCAACTGCTACATTTTCTGCATGTATGTGATATGGTGGAAAACTTCTGTAAGAGCTTAATTAAACATAAAATATCTCCCCAGGTGGATTATGATGCACAGGCCAGTTTTAAGAGCCACTGATTTTTATATACCCAAACCACATTTAAAAGTAAAAAATGAGGGGCGTCTGGGTGGTTCAGTCAGTTAAATGTCTACTTCGGCTCCGGTCATCATCTCATGGCTTGTGAGTTGGAGTCCCGTGTTGGGCTCTGTGCTGACAGCTCAGAGCCTGGAGCCTGCTTCAGATTCTGTGTCTCCCTCTCTCTCTGCTCCTTCCCCATTCATGCTCTGCCTCTCTCGCTCTCAAAAATAAATACACATGAAACACAATAAAAGTAAAAAATGATAAATATGATTTTTTTCATCGTCGATGACAGAATATTGGCCCAGCCTGACTGGCCAGTAGAAGAGTTGCTTCCTAGAGTGTAAGAGAACAGAGCTTGACAATTCCTGCAGAGCAACTAGTTTGAGCTTCCCTTTTATTGTTGAGGAAATTGAGAACCAGCAAAAGGAGATCATGTCTATGTGTGGCCCAGGGAGGAGCTGGCAAAGTAGACAGGTATTCAGATGACCATTCCTGTCCTGCCTCTGTAAAGTATATGTCGCTGGTAAAAACAGACCCTGGTTTCAAACACAATGCTGTTACCTAACGGCACTGTGATCACAAAGGTTTGGCTGTGCCACTGGGAAATCAGTACCTGGGACACCAGTGTCGATGGGAGATGAAGGGTTGCTTTATTCGGGAAGCCAGCAACCTGAGATGATTGCGGACTAATGTCTCAAAGACCATCTTACCCATCCAGAGGAAGCTGGAGGGTTTTAAAGGGGAAGACACAGGGAAAAGGGAGGAGAGCTACATGCAAGAGAAGCAGGTGCCCAAGCAGCTAGCTGTATGTTGACATGACCTTGAAGAGACTTGCTGGCATCAGTGACAGCTGTTTTCGAATGAGGTCAGGACTTATCTTCTGGAAAGCCTGATGCTTCACTCCTCGAGGCCAGTGGTCTGCAAATCTCAAGGAAGGTAGTTTAGTTCTATACATTGAGGGACTGAGGTCAGCAAGCAAGGAGGGCATAAGCTTGAAGTAAGTTAACCCTTGAGACTAGCTGTGAGCATTGTCACAGGACTAGGTGTGCAAAAATGTTGGCTTCAGTTCCCTGCTACCTCACTACCAATCAGAGCTTTGACTGGGACTCGGTGCCAGGACAAATCATGCCTCCTTTTCAGCACCTTATGCTGACCCACAGCTTTTACTTCCCTCAAAACCTCAAGGAATGAGGGGCGCCTGCACGGCTCAGTCTGTTGAATGTCCGACTTCAGCTCAGATCATGATCTCACGGTTCGTGAGCTCAAGCCCTCATGCCGGGCTCTGTGCTGACAGTTCAGAGCCTGGAGCCTGCTTTGGATTCTGTGTCTCCTTCTCTCTCTGACCTTCCTTAGCTCGTGTTCTGTCTGTCTGTCTCTTTCAAAAATAAAAAAAAAAACATTTGGGTGCCTGGGTGGCTCAGTCGGTTAAGCATCTGACTTTGGCTCAGGTCATGATCTCATGGTTTGTGGGTTTGAGCCCCGCATTTGGCTCTGTGCTGACAGCCAGCTCAGAGCCTGGAGCCTGCTTCAGATTCTGTGTCTCCCTCTCTCTCTGACCCTCCCCTGCTCATGCTGTCTCTCTCTCTCTCAGAAATAAAGAAAACATTAAAAAAATAAATAAACATTAAAAAAAAAAACCTTAAGGAGTGAAAAACCCATAACTAAAGTGCTTTCCAGTTTCTACTAAAGAGCTCTCCTTTGTGGGAACTGTGTTTCTGAAATCAGAGAGCTGCTCCTCAGTGGCATAGCCCTCACTGAACCTCAGACATGGAGACTAGGGAAAACGGATCTCTAATTGCCCCTGTTTCTAGAGCCCAACCAGGAATTAAAAGCTCTAATACCATTGAGATACAGATGGCAGATTGTATACGAAGCAGCACACTTCTACTCTTCTTGTTGAGAATGGTTCATTTTCTCCTGAGGAACTCTAGTGACACACTCTTTTGTCCAGCGTTGAAGATGAGAAAGAAATTGCATTTTTTAAAGCTCAGCAAGTATGGTATTTATTCGTACTTTCACTTAAGAGATGAGCCACTTAAGGCTTATACAAAATGTCAATATGTCTAAACACAACGTGTCCGGAGGCAACTGCTGTGATTTTAACCAGTGGTTTAGTGTCTAGTTTGCTACCTTTTTTACTTATTTCAGTTCTGGATAAATAGGGGAAGCTAAATTCACAGTACTATGAGAATGTTTTCTCTTTGGTGATTAATTTAAAAAAGCAGATAGAAATAGACTGTCAGGACACTTGGGGGGCTCTGTTGGTTAAGGGCCCAACTCTTCCTTTTTTAAGTTTATTTATTTTTGAGACACACAGAGACAGTGCGAGTTGGGGAGGGGCAAAGAGAGAGGGAGACAGAGAGAATCCCAAGCAGGCTTTGTGCTGTCAGAGAGCAGAGCCCAATGGGGGCCTTGAATCCACAAAACTCTGAGACCATGAACTGAGCCAAAACCAAGAGTCAGATGCTTAATTGACTGAGCCACCCAGACACCCCTGAGTGGACAACTCTTGATCGTGGCTCAGGTCATGATCTCATGTTTGTGAGATCGACTCCTGGGTTGGGGTCTACACTGACCCTGTAGAGCCTGCTTGGCATTCTTTCTCTCTCCCCCACCCCCGTCTCTCTCCCACTCATATTCTCTCTCTCTCTCTCTCTCTCTGTCTCTATTTCTCTCAAAATAAATAAACTTCAAAAAAGAAATATACTGTCAATGTCTTAATCAAACATTAAACTGATGAAATATTGGTTCTAACCCGATGAAAACCCGGGATTTTTTTCCCCCAATTAATTGAAAGCCTGGGAAAATGAACTCTATCGTTCTGGAAGGCTATATTTAAAAATATACACACTGTGGATAAATGGATTAAGAGGAACAAGACAATCTGGAGTGACGTAGCAGATAATTTCAGTTTGTTTCTTGCAATCATCTTCAAATTTAGAATAATGTGCCCATTTTCTGGATGAGAAAACTAAGGCACAGAAAGGTTACAGGGCTGGAATTCATGCAGGTCTGCTTGGAACCCGCCCTCTTCCCGTGCCTGCCTGGTGATGTTTGTTATTGAATAACATTCATGCACTCAAAAATATTGGTAGGAGGCCTGGGAATGCAGTCATGGCTGGCAGAAGATGCAGACAAGAAAATCAGACACCATGAAGAATAACTAGAAAGAGAGATAGATATTGGGAGGGGAAGGAAGGCCAAGCAACAAAGGAAACAACCAGCCAACACAGTGTAAGGACAGACAGACCCTAGCAAAGAGCCTATCTGTGGAATATACACCAGAATTCCCAGAGAAGCACACACCATGATCTGTATTCCATTAGCATGTAGATGCTAACATGAACAAGCCTTTTTAAAGCACTTTAAACAGAAAGCAAAAGCGGTTTTATTTGAGCCCATTAGGTCAAGTGTCCAGAAGACACAATCTCCACAAAGAAGAGAGTGCTCACGGGATATATATGTTTTTTACATAAAGCGTCACAAATCGTCATGACGAAAGGCATTCCGGAAAGCTACAGGCTTTACCTTATGGTTTTCGTAGGAGCAAAGCTGTATGACTTTAATCTTATGGGAACTAGGGAGGTCTTTTTTGTTTTTCTCATCTTTATGTTTGGAACGCTTCTTTTGGGCTCTTTTGTTCTTCCCAGACATACAGTGTGTGCTCAGGGCAGATATAGAGCCCGTGCTGTGAGGTCTTGCCGAGTCATTTTGACCTTGGTAAATGGTAAGGAATAGCTTCTCTGGCAGCCCAGGAGCAGAGCCCCAGACATCCAAAGTTGAAAATTTCCTTTATCGAATGAAACTGCTGACACTCAGGCGTGCATTTTGCATGGGTGTCACTAAAACTTCACAGGTCTCATGTTCATGTGCTCTTTAGGATGGGTTGAATGGTGGCTCCCCAAAAAAGATGTGTCCAACTTCCAGAATCTGTGAATGTGACCTTGAACAAAGGGTCTTTACAGATGTGATCAGATTAAAGATCCTGAGATGCGGTCATCCCACATTACCCGTGTGGACCTTAAATCTTGCAAGTATCCTTAAAAGAACAGAAAAGACCCAAACACAGAAGAGAGGCCATGTGAGAACAGAGGCAAAGATCTGAGTTCTCAGCCACAAGCCAGGAGCCACCTCGAATCACCTGGAATCACCTGGAAGATGTAGGGATTCTGCCAGCACTTTGATTTCAGATTTCTGGCCTCCCTAACTGTGAGAGAATAAATATGTTGGTTCAAGTCACCAAGTTTGTGATAATTAGATAGCAGCCCTAGAAAATCAGTACACTTTTATTATCTCCATTTTATAGATTAAGAAACTGAAGTTTACAATGAGGCTTAAATAGAGTGCTCTGTTCACACAGCTACCAAGAGGTCGAGCCAGAGCTGGAATTTGACCAGAGGGACTGCGCTCAGAACGTCACACTGGTACCATGAGCCTGTTTCCAGAAACAAGGCCAAATTCCTTGGGTTGGCCAGGTAACCTCTCAGTGGGAATCAAGCCACATTTCTAGACCTTGTTTTCACCATGTCATCCTCCACCACCCAGCACAAACCTGCATGACACTGACTACCTTGTAATGTATACATTTTTAGTGAAAATAACTCTCATGGTTTTGACTTATCTACTAGGTACCAGGTTCTGTCTTAGATTCTCACATTCATATTGAATTAACCTCTCCCCCGCCCAGAACCTATGATTCCCATTTTACAAATGAAAGGATCAAGGTTCATGAGGTCAGTTAGTAAATATTGGAGGTACTGGGCCCAGCTCAAAAGTCACTTCCTCTGTGCAGCTTTCTGGATTCTTCTTACCATAGCAGAAATGTCCCACCTCCTCTATGGTTTGTATTACCTGGACCCACTTCTAAATCTGTCAACCTTTCATTGCTTCAACAGGTAGCTCTTGAGCATGTACTTTTCACCAGGTACTAAATTTGGAAATGCTGACATGGAGAGGAAAAAAACAATCCCCATGGGACCTCATGACCAGGTGGGAAAAATGGACATGGAGAACAATGCAACAGTAGACCTCAATGAGTGCTAGGAAGTTAGACTCACGGGGCGCCTGGGTGGCTTAGTCGGTTGGGCGTCCGACTTTCGCTTAGGTCATGATCTCGCGGTTCGTGGGTTCGAGCCCCGCGTCGGGCTCTGTGCTGACTGCCAGCTCAGAGCCTGGAGCCTGTTTCAGTCTGTGACTCCCTCCCTCTCTGACCCTCCCCTGCTCACGCTGTCTCCCTCTCTCTCTCCTAGAAATAAATAAAAAAAAAAAAAAAAAGGAAGTTAGACTCACGATGCAGTCTGAGCACCAATGAAGACCATCCCCTTAAATCCACCCTTAGCTGAGAGAGTGATGAGGATACTTAACATTCGAGCCCCAGGACCTTTGCACAGGACCCTGTTGTTTTCCTGCAAAAGCCATCTCTCTTTATTTTGTATTCCAACCAGCCAGCCCATGCTGAGGATGAGTGGATTTTGGAGGAGAAGGAGGAACATCTGGGGGCACACCCTCCTGGAAATAGTCTATGCACAATCCTAAGGCTGGCTAGACTCAAGAAGCAGTTTAACAATAAGCTCTTCAGGATTAGAAATGTACAAAAGCATCAAGGCAACTGCTGGCTGGTTTCTTGCCTCTCCTTGCAGGTCAGAATTATGCCCATCAGTCCTGTGCATAAGTCCTGAGCCTTGAGTATTGAGTACCTCTTAACAGCACTCTCTGGGGGTAGGAGAGGAGGTACCCAGTACGGAAAGGAGATGAGGGAAATCTTCCCCAAACCATGAGACTTTTCATCATCACCTGAAAAAATATCTATCTCCTATAATACAAAGTCAGTTGCTTGAAGGCAGATGTGCTTTATTAGTGTTTGAGTGCTCGGGGTGACCTCCAGTCTGGACCATGGTGGGTGTGGGCCAGCAGTGGAGGGAAGGCACTGGAGCCTCCTGCCTCTCACTGCCCCACCTCCTTCTCTACCTTGCAGAAAACACACATAGCTCGTATTTCCGGCAGCCGACGTGTCCAGCACATTGCAGGGTGACACCCTATGGCTAGAGCCTCTTCCCCATCTTACACTCATTCAGTTACCTTAGTCAACTGGAGTGGGCTGGTGCCCTGGATACATCCCCCAGCTCACCTTGCTCCTCTCTTCCAGAACACACGTGCCCAGGCACGCTTGCCTCTCCCACAGGCCTGCTGTGCAATCACCGAGTCCCAGATTCTTGCTTTGGGCACAGGAAGCGAGCGGCACTCTTTCATGTTGGCCTAGGGCACCTGCTGGGGCCCAGCTTCCCAGGGAGCTCATCAGTGGTGTTTGGGCCACAGTCCCAGCTACAGCCTAATGAAAGGGCACTTTGGTTCTCCATCCACGCCTGACCCCTGCACCTGTCCCTGCTTGGAAGTAGGGTTTGGTCCAGGGAGGCAAGCTGGTAACGTCATGCCTCTGCTTCCCACCACTGCCACCCCTCTGCACGTGATTAATGGATAAAACAGAAGTGCATCTCCTCCATCCATGTGCAGCTGTAAGAGCTTCAGTGCTCCCCTCCAGAGGCTAGAGGCTCAGGGCTGGCCATGCCTCGCACTGGAGAGGGGACAGAGGGACAGTCACCAGCCTCAGGCCTGGCAGTGGGGCTCCACACAGAAGGGCAAGCTAAGCAGAAGGGCCCGGAGCTTGGCCGTCTTCCCAATCCCTCATTTCACAGCACCACCGTGATTTTAATTAAATACTCCCCCTACTGACTCAGCAGCAGCTGATAAAGCCAAGTGCAGAGCCAGGAGCCCAGTAAACAGAGTGTTACTGGAGGTAGTCAATCCCAAAGGCCATGGCTGAAGCCCGCCAGCCCCGCCTTCTTGCCTACCAGGCCCCAGAGCCAGTGACAGCCCTGGTCTTCTTCTCCTTCTCCAGGTCCTTGTAGGGCCCTTGCTGGATGCAGGCAAGCTGTGCATTCTCAAAACCTTTTGGAAGAGATACTTTTCCTGGACCTTACTGGTCTTGGATGGGAGTCCTTTTCCAAACTCCTACTTGTAAAGCTGCATAATTCACTCCATAAATCCCTCCTCCTGGACTTTGCATGGCTGTGGTTAGAAGCTGATTTCCTAGTGCTCTCAGCAGCCCCTTTAAGAAGGCAGAAGAGAACAACTGTGGAAGAGAGGAGACTGGAATTCACATACCCCAGGGCAGAGCAGTGGAAAGGTGTAGGCTTTCTACTAGACTCACATGGGTTCTGACACCAGCTCTTCCGCTCTCCCCAGGATCCCTGGGTTAATTACTCAGCTTACCAGCTTCAGCCTTCTTATATACCAACAAGAAAATATACTGTCTATGTTACTGGGTGATGAGAAGAATTAACTGAGACCAAAACATGGCACCTATCAAGCCTTTAGCAACTGGTGACTGTTACATCTAATATGTATTGTGCACGCAGATGCTACAGCCTGCAGCAGAGCTGCTAAGATGCTGTAAATACTTGTGAACCCTTGCAATTTTTCTGCTCCTTCTGTTCAGGAGAGGATTCAAGGTCTAGGTTGCCTTAGCCTTTTCCATTTCAATACCCTCTGCAACTGTCCCATAGAGTTTACAATCTTAGTGGTAAGTTCAGTTATTCTTCAGCGAGTTGTCACCTCATACGAGGAGGTTACCTCTTTGCCATTGATGTTGAGCTTGACCCTGTATTGCTTTGAGAAAATGGCCTGTAGGCAGAAGCAACAGTATCTGAGTTTGGAATCTAGTCCTGAAGGGTCATTGCATGCTTCTGCTCATTATTCTGGGACTTTCTTGATTCTGCCACGAGTTACTGTCCCCCATCCAGGGCCCCTGACTACAATCCACGAAGGAAAGCTGAAACAGGGACACTATAACCAATCTGCAAACTTATGAGCAAAAAAAAAAAAAAAAAAAAAAAAGCCCAGCTCCATGTGTCAAAAGATTCTGGGACTATTTGTTACTTAGCAAAAGCTGATTAATCCAGTATCCCAGGGAAGTGGACATAGAGCTGGACAGCAGTTTCCTCTATTCTTGTATCTCTTGATCTATGCAGCAATTCTACTGTCCCTCTGAGCTCAGTGTTCAACAGGTCAGAAAATAAGCACCATCTTTTCAGGATCAGCTCTCAGACTCTCTCCCATCCCCTATGCCCACATAGGGGCTACATAAAGGAGAAACCATTGGTTCAGCAGCCATTCTTCTTCAACTTCCGCATCTCACATTGAACCTTGATATTTTATGTTCTCTGGCTCCATTAGGACAGCTTTCCACTGGAGTAGAGGTGACCATCTGTAGCAGCTGCAGAGAGAAAGGGTTGAAACTCTAATCTATTATGTAGCTATGGAAAAGTCCAAAGAGATGAAAGGGATGTATAAGTCCTACATAAATCTCATTATTTCCTTCATTTATTTATTCATGAATGCAACAAATATTTATTGAGAACCTACTCTTAAGGTTTCCAGATACAGGATGCCAGGTTAATTTGAATTTCAGATGAATAACACATTTTTTAGTATAAAGAGGTCTCAAATATCACATGGGATGTATTCATACTAAAAATAATTTATCACTTGCCTGCAATTCAAATTTAACAGGATGTCCTGTATTTTTGTTTGTCATATATAACAACCACACAACTATAACTAGGCATTGTGTTGGATGCTGAAGATGGCCACTGGGAACGAGAGAAAGGGTCTTGATCTTCCAAAAGCTTATAAGATTTGGGATAATACAGGCATATATGTAGGAATTATATACATACATGTATGCAAAACATGCACATGGACACATATATCATCTAGGTGTCATATACACTCTTTATTATGAGAATCCCAGGGGTCCCTGAGTGGCTCAGTTGGTTAAGTGTCTGACTCTTGGTTTTGGCTCAGGTCATGATCTCACAGTTCATGAGATAGAGCCCCACATTGGGCTCTATGCTGATAGCGTGGAGCCTACTTGGGATTCTCTCTCCCCCGTTCTCTGCTCCTCCCTTGCCCATGCAATCTCTTTCTCTCTCCCTCTCCCTCTCCCTCTCCCTCTCCCTCTCTCTCTCTCTCTCTCTCTCTCAAAGGAAAAAAAGGTAGTGAGAAGCCCAGGTGCTCTGAGCTATGCAGAAGTAACACATATCAGCATATGGTCTGCCTTTCCCTCAACCCACACCTGTACCTTCCTAGATTGCTCCCTATATCACTTGACTGGGGAAGAAAATTAAGCCTGTGTTTTGTATGGCTCCATGTGGCATTCCGGCAATGGCCAACATGAACTGGTACAATGGTGCTGAAAGAGAACATAGAAGGAAAACTAGCTCAGCAAACAAAATTTAACAGCCCATCTCCTTGGCCATTTTATCTGTAAGAAGAGCAAGCTTGACTTGAGTATTTATACTTGCTCATAAGCAGCAGCTTATGGTTTGGCCAGTTGGTCGGGGATGTGGAAGACGCAGTACTAGAGCATCAGTGACCAAGACTCCCAGGAAAGAGGTTTATGGAACTTTTGGAACCTCCCCAGAATGGAAACATATCTGTATCTTATATGAAATCCCAACACAACACCTCCACCACACAGTGACTTCTTACTGATCAGGAGGGAAAACTGACTCAGTTTGGGAATATCCATCAGCCTCCTTCCCCAGGGTCACTCATCGTCTTTGCATAGGCTTATCTGGCCATCCCATTGCTGCGTGGCCAACTTCCAACAGGAGCAACAAGCTGCAAACCTTTAGTACAGTATCTTGGAGAACCATCTTGGTACGTGGTGGCTGGTTGGTCCCATAAACCCCCTTTCACCATGGAGAGACATAAATTCCTTCTCAGTGAAAGGGATACATTCTGAATTTTATTTTTCTGCTAGTCGCACCTCTGCTAATTACCTGTGCATGTCATTGTATATTATAGTGTGTGTGTGAGTGTGTGTGTATGTGTGTGTGTGTGTGTGTGTGTGTGTGTGTGTAACCGGTCTCCCGATCCAACTAAGAAATAATACCTTCCTTGGAAGGGATGCAGCCTTGCAGAATAAAGAATATGCTCAGAACAAGTTTCTAATATATCATTTCAGGAATATTACAAAGGTCCATTACAAGGGCTAGAATTGAGGGGGAACATCACATAATGAAACCTAATGATTCACTAGCAGAAATCTTGCTTTGCTATCTCTGAGTCACATTGAGCTCCCCATGCCATTCAGTCCATCAGCAAAAATGGGCACTAGATTGTTGGCTGAGAACCTTAATCCTACCAAGAGGAAATAGTGTTGATTAAGCAGTGGAATGGGAAGAGTTATAAACAGAATGCAGGTGTTCCCCTGGGAGTCTCTTATTTCAGCCACTCCCCGATGTTAATGAGCAAGACCACCAAGGGCTCATATCCTTTGGGAAGGAAGCTTGGAGTCATCTCACTAGGAGAACATTTCTGATCACCATGGGTGGGGTCTGAAGGTCTAGGGAACAAGAAAAGAATAGGATATTGGGGAGAGTTGCATATGTCAAATATGGCTTTGAGAACAGTTGCAAAGCAAAGGTCATGGCATTCTCTAATATTATTATATATAATATATTATTAATATAAATTAACAATATAGATTAATATAAATTAATATATTCTTATCAGCTAATAAAATTACTATACATTTATAATTAATGTCAATATATTCATATCACATCCTATATTAATAAGTATATATTTATATTAATATATTTATATAAATTTAAATTAATATTATATATAATATATATCCACACACGAAATACATACATATATACAGATGCAGACAAACATATTTTAACCACCATTTCTTTCATTCCATCCATTTATTTCCCCCTCACACTATCGTTTATGGGTTGTAATGGTTTAAAATTTCAAAATATTGAGACTGGATCAAGGGAGAATCCGGAAGAGCAAACGTCCAGAAACCCTGGACTTTGAGCTGGACACTTTAGCATCTAGGAGAGATTTGTGTGATGCCTCCTTGGTTGGGCTGTGGTGGAGTGAATGAGTTTTCAACATACAAAAGTGAGTTGTACATAGTGAGGGGAGAGCTTTGCTTTGAAAGGTAATTGGGAGAAGAGAAGAGGACGTGAGAAGGCAGGGTTGCCAAGCAGACGTACAATGCCGGACATTGTCGATTTGGGCTTCTCAGCATCGCATGCTCTTCCCATTTCAGGTAATCACAGATGTGGGACTTGCTCTGCTTGCCTTACTCTGCTCATGCAGCTGTAACAAAATACTAGGGACTGAGCGGCTTAAACAACAGACATTTATTTCCTCCCACTGGTAGAGGCTGGAAGTCTGATGTCAAGGTGCCAGCACAGTCATGTTCTGGTGGGAACCTTCTTTCTGGTGTGCAGACTGTTGCCTTCTTGCTGCATGTGCGCACGTGGTTTTTCCTTGGTGCCCAAGCATGGGCAGACAGAGAGATCTTTGTCCCTTCCTTTTCTAATAGGGACACTGATCATTGGGGGATACACGCATTCATTCCACAACACAGCCCTGTCCTTACTGGGGAGGCTCCACGGTTGGAGGGCATTTTTCTCTTTCTAGGTCCCTAGACTTAGGAAGGAGTGCACACATGAGCTATGCTTGGACAACCAAGAACTCTTACCCAAGACCCTTATTCTCCAAGGAGGGCAGACAAGAAGATGAGACAGTGGGTGATTTCTTACGTAGGTATAGAGCTAAGTCCAGTGGTGTGCTGATGGGGGGCCAGCAGAGCCAGTTACAGGGCAATGGTCTATGATTTGGGGCCCAGGACCAGGAACCAGGCCATTCTCCAAGCTGTCCAGACCCTCCTGAGCCCTGACAGTTTTCTGATGTGGCATTCTGCTTTTCCCTGTCACTCTGTACACTATGCTCCATCTGCCTTAGTGGATGAGATTGATTTCTGTTGTTTACAACCAATAGCCCTGCCTGGACAAGTAGTTTGGAATGTAGGAAGGTCTAGGGAATGGCCCCAGTGTGAGCGGAGGAAGTGCAGTGAAGAGAACGTATCACTGGAGAAGAGGTGGTCAAGGAAGAGTCCAGAGCACTGGACAGGCCATGCCTGGAAAACTGATGTCATGAATAACAATGGTAGGATTTGCAGAAGAGGAATATGGTAAACCAGAAGCCAAACTTCAGAACATGAGGGAAAGTGACCAACCGGCCAGCCTGAAGAAAATGACGAGGTTGGCTTACAACGATTTAGCCAAACTGATCAAGTCTCAGAGGAGCAGCGATTTTTACACAAAGTGGAGAACTTAGAGGGGGGAGCAGGTGCTGGGAGGGGGTCAGGAAAACTCAGACCCAAACCCTGACCCTGAGGTCTGCACGAGGAACAGAGGTGGGGGAACCATGTCCTCACAGTAGAGTCGGGTTTCGGGTAAGGCGATGAGCACAAAGGGACATTTGGAGATTGATGAGCGGTGTAAGGGAGTCTGTCTGCATGGGACAGAATTTCCACAGATGGCAGGAGCGCTCAGGATGTCCGGCCAGCGGGAGGCTGCCCACGCAGAAATGGAGATGGTTGATACAGATGGTGGATGACACCTCCCCCCGCGTGGGCGTGAGGCATGGTGTGTGGAGTCGGCAAAATTCTCCAAAAAACCCCATCCCTCTTCCCATGCACCTAAATAAAGTCTATGTGGCTGCCTGAGAGACCAAGGAGGTGCTCACAAGCTTTGTGTTACGAAACCCCGGGCTCTGGTCCTAAGCCTGTCACCTACTAGCTGTGTGACTCTGCATATGTCTTTGTGGAGCCTTCGCCTGTATAGTGGGGATAATAAGTAAGCCTGTGTTACTTAGTCGTGAGGACCACAGAGATGATGTGTCAAAGTGCTTTCTGAGAATAATCTCAAACATCCAGAGAAGTTGCCAGAATGAAACCAATACAGAGCGAATGCATGTGTCCCCTTCGCCTCATTTCATCTGTGGTTTGACTTTCACCTTATTTGCTTCATCATTTGGCATTTGTGCTCTCTCTTTTTCTCTCTCTAAGCAGGCAAGCTTTGCAATAAATATTTGTATACAATACTTTTGACCACTTGAGAATAAGGTACATACATCATGATCCTTAGTACTTATATTTCCTAAGAATATGGGTATTCCCTTGTATAACTACAGTGCAGCGACCAACTGAACGAATTCAACTGGATCCAATAGTTTAATCTACTGATTGTAATCCAGCTCTGTCGGCTGACCTGGTTTTGACCTTCTGACCTTCTGACCTCTGCTCTGGGACACAGCCTAGGGACAGGCTGTACATCCGGTTACATGTCTCTACCCCCCTTTAATCTGGAACATTTGTATAGATAGCCTTTCTTCGTCTTATAAAAATGCCTTTAAAGATTTTTTTTTAACTCCAGTATATTAACATACAGGGTTATATTAGCTTCAGGTGTACACTATAGTGATTCAATAGTTCTATACATTACTCAGTGCTCATCACGATTAAGAGTACTCTTAATCCCCATCGCCTATTTCCCCCACCCTCCTAACCACCTCCCTTCTGGGCTGGTCTCTATATTTAAGAGTCTGGTTTTTGGTTTGTCGCTTTTTCCATTCTTCATTTGTCTTGTTTGGTAAATTCCGTGGATGAGTGAAGTCATATGGTATTTGTCTTTCCCTGACTGACTTATTTCACTTAGTATAATAGGCTCTAGATCCATCCATGTTGTTGCAGATGGTAAGCTCTCACTCTTTTTTTCATTGTGTAGATACCACATCTTCTTTATCCATTCATCTATAGATGGACACTTGGGCTGCTTCCATATCTTAGCTAATGTAAATAACGCTGCAATAAACATCAGCGTGTGTGGATCTTTTCGAATTAGCGTTTTTGTTTTCTTTGGATAAATACCCAATATTGGAATTACTGGATCCTATGGTATTTCTATTTTTAACTTTTTGAAGAACCTCCACAGTTTTCCACTGTGACTGCCCCAGTTTGCATTCCCACCAACAGTGCACAAGGATTCCCTTTTCTCCTCATCCTTGCAAACACCTGTTGTTTTTTGTGTTTTTGATTTTTAGCCATTCTGACAGATGTGAGGTGATAACCGCACTGTGGTTTTGATTTGCATGTTGATAAAAATGCCTTTAGGAATGATACCAGAGCAACACAAGTTTAAGGCAACTTACAAAATAGAGTTAAACACAAAGGAAAAACCCACCTGTAAGCTGAGACCTCCAACCAGTTAGGCTGGCCGTTTCCCACCTCCCCGCTATCCTCGGTGAGCTCCCCGGATCCAAATCCCACCTGCCTTTTCTTTCTGCTTCTTTGTGCTTCTTTGCCCTTAAAGACAACCTCGCACCACTCTCTGCACAGCACACGCACGTGTGTGTGTGCGTGGATGTTCTTCTTAAACCACAAAGTCCCATATTAGTCTATCGTACTCTTAGCTAAACAACTGAGCTAGAAAACGGGATTATGTTAAGTGCCTTTCCACGCCACCTCTTTGATCATATCTCTGGCTGACTCTTCTTTGCTTATTTTCCTCTTTATCCACTTCCCTTCTTTCTACACACTGGGGGCTCTTTTCTCTGGGTCCCCAGAGCACTGCCATTGTGCCTTTTTGAATCACACTACCGTTATCTGTGTGTGGATCTGAATGTCTCACCAGATGGAGATGCTATGAGTAGTAGGACTCTGTCTTAGATCTCATTCCATCTTTAGCACCCAGTTAATGCCTACCACAAAGTAGGCAGTTAACAGGAGGTATAGAAAGAATACATGAGTGGATGAACTTGAACTATTTATAAACATTTCTGGAGAATGCCATGTTGTATTGGACATTACTCAATCTTGGGATGGGGTTAACTATCAAATCTTAGCATCTCTACAACTAGGAAAAACACTGGCTTGTTGAAGGCAACACACCTGTTCTGTTGTCTACAAATTATTAAATGCATTCATGATCATGGTCAACACAGTGGCATCTAAATGACAACAGAGTAATTAATGAAATAAAATAATGTGTAGGGAAAAAATTCAATCTTGTTTAAATTAAGATGGATGACAAAACGGGTATAAAATTGGAGCACCAGATGGTATCAATACATTATACTAATTTTCTATTCACATATTCAATTATAGTTTAAATAAAAACTAATATGGGTAATTTGTCTCATGGTGTGTGTATGAACCATCTGATTATAAATTCCCATGATGTCCAATTTACCCACCAATCTCACACTGCACAATTATTGAGTAAGCAGGGCATTCCGGAAGGGCTGTTGGCTCCCCTGGGCGCTAGGAGGGAGGTATTGTGGGGCAGGAGGTCAGTACTGACTTCTGTTTCCCACGAGGGTGGGTTCCTGATAAAATGCAGGATGCCCAGTTACAGCTGAATTTCAGATATGCAAAGGATAATTTTGCAGCACAAATATGGCAGGAGACACACACTTTAAAGTTCACATACATTACCATGTGTTTTCTTGCGCATTCCTTTGTTCTTTGCAACAAACCCGTGAACCAGGACCTCGGACTCAGTGGAAAAGTGGAGGCCCCACCGGGAGCACACATCTCCAGGCAAAGCCCAGCAGCATCTGAGGACAGATCTGTGTTCCGCAGCCACAGCCAGGACTTCCCGACGAGCCGCGAGGGGCTGGAGTGAAGTGAGACCAGGTACCCTGCCCCTGCCTGATTCCAGAAACTGATCAGAGCAGGCTCTGCATTGGGCCAGGCCCAGGGACAGATCTACATCAGGCCCGGGGAGAACTCCCTGACACCCAATCTTTGACATTCCATGCACAAGGAATCTGTGCACCTGCTTTGTGACATCAGAAATCACTTTAAAATAGAGGAGGCAAGTGCAAACCTTTCAAATCTTACATGAGGCACAGCTTTAAAATAATTATAGGTAAATTCAGCAAAATTTTGTCATTAATGTCAGTAATGAGCAATCTGTCTCTACCTGATCACCATTTCCACGTCTTCCTCATTTTCTCCTGATTTAAATCCTCCCATAGAGCTCAGGTACTATTTGTGGAACCTTCCTAAATCTTCAAAGCCTGCAGGGATTTCCCCCCTTTTCTGTCTCCTACAGCACCTCATGTTTAGCCTCTTGCAATGCATCACTTCATCTTATATGGGGGTCTTGTGTGTTTGCCTTACCTCTCCTTTAGAATTCCTTGGGGTAAAGAATCACATCTTTAGTTTCCAGGAACACATTCAGTGCCTTAAATATAATAGATGATCAGTTATAGCCAAAAAATAAAAAGAATAAACCATACTTTAGAGTTAACCAAAACACTTTTTTTTTTCCAATAAAAGGAACCTGGGCTCCTTTGGAAAAAATGTCTGATTCCAGGGCTGGGACAAATAGAAGGCAAAATGAGGATCTTGTTAAGGAGATTCAGAAGCTGACTTGAAGGCGCTTCCACTAATCAACTAGGGAATAATTTGAGCCACAAAGTAAATAAGTATAGTAACCCACAGAATAAAATAAGATCCCATCAGCATTTGCTAAGATGATCACGTAAATGAATCAATAAGCTCCTGTTGCAGAAGAAAAGCTCTCCCTTCCAGAAAAACTCCAGTAAAATGTAGAAATAATGACAGAATTAGAATCTTGCCATTTGGCAGTAACTACGGTAATAATTGTGTAAGAATCAGCAAGACTGCCAAAATGTGATGAGAAATGGCATGTGTGCATACTTGCAATGTACCTCGTCACAAGATACCATTTAATTACAAAGGGGAAAAGTAACTTTTCATTGGAGACACCTGGCAGGTATCACCTTAACCTGCTGGTCAAAGTCAACATCATTGATAAGGAGAGAAATCATCACCAGCATAACACTCCTGTGTATCCCTGATAAAAATCTATACCATGAATATAAAAACAAGGAAACATCCAACAAAACCAATTGAGGACATGCTACCAAAGGCTTGTATGTACTCTTCAAAAATGCCATCATTCACCAGAGAAAATACACAGATGGCAAATGGGCAGATGAAAAGATGGTCCACATCGTTAGTCACCAAAAGAAATGCAAATTAAAGCAACAATGAGCTAACACTGCATACCTATTACAATGGCCCAAGTCCGGGACACTGGCAACACCAAATGCTGGCGAGGGTAGAGGTAGAGAGACAGAAGCTCTCATTCTTTGCGGGTGGAAAATGCAAATGGGTAGAGCTGCTTTGGATGACACTCTGGCAGTTTCAACTAAACATGCTATTAACATGTGATTTAAGCATTGCACTCCTTGGTGTTTACCCAAAGGAGTTGAAAACATGTCCACACAAAAATCTGCACCAGGGTGTTAATAGCAGCTTTATTTAAAACTGCCAAAATTCGGAAGCAACCCAGATGTCCTTCAGTAAGTGTGTAGATAAGCAAACCGTGATACATCAGATGATAGAATATCATTTAGCACTACAAAGAAATGAGCCACTAAGCCCTGAAAAGACATGGTGGAACTGAAGTGCATATTAATAAGTGAAAGAAACCAGTCTGAAAAGGCTACATACTTTATACATCCAATTATCTGGCTTTCTGGATAAAGCAAAACTATGGAGAGAGTGAAAAGATCAATGATTGCCAAAAGCTAGGGAGGGCGGTGAAGGGATGAATAGGGAGAGCACATGGGAATTTTAGGGCAGTGAATCTACTCTGTATGTATAACACTAGATGCATATCCTTGCACATCTGTCCAGACTCCTAGAATGTTCAACACCAGGAGTGAACCCTAATGTCAACTAGGGACTCTGGGTGATAATGATGTGTCAATGTAGGCTTATCAGCTGTAACAAATATACCACCCTCTTGAAAGGACATTGACAATGAAAAGGCTGGTCATACAGAGAGGCAGGAGGTATATGAGAAATCTCTGTGCCTTGCTCTCAATTTGGTTGTGAACCTGAAGCTGCTCTAAAAAATAAAGTCTATTTTCTTTTTAAATGCCAATCATGAAAGACAAAGAAAGACTAGGAACCGCTTTGGGTTAAAGAAGACTAAGGAGCCAGGGCATGTGAATGTAATATGTGATATGAAATTGAATCCCGAGCCAGAGAAGTTTCTCTTTCGGACATGAGTGAGACAATTGATGAGGTTTTAATACCTGGAGATAATTAATAGTAGAAGATCCCGGTTAACCTCCTGATTTTGATAATTGTACTGTGGTTACGTTAGAGAATAACTTTTATATATATATATATATATATATATATATATATATATTCTAAAGCAATTAGAGGTAAAGAGGTATAACGCTTTTACATAACTTCAAGCTAGTTCAGAAACAATAAAGGGAGAGACAGAGAATAAACAAATTTATTAAAATTAACACTTGAGGAACCAGGGTGCAGGTTATATAGGAATTTTAAGTGCCATTTTCCAACTTTTCTCTAAATCTCAAATTATTTCAAAACCTTAAAATGGGAAAAAACCTTCTGATGTTAAAAAAAAAGCAGTATATATTTGCATGTTCCTAAATTATATAATCATTAAAGATTACTTTAAAAACACATTGTACATGTTTTATATTTAGCCAAATTTCTATTTTTTTAAATCCCCGAACAGGTCAATAATAAAGATTTATCTCAGTTTCTCCCGGTTCTTGAATTTCTGAGAAGTTGGCTTCTTTTTGTAACTGTTTGGTAATTCTTCTGGAGTACTGATTTTCCTTGATGGGGAATTCAAAACTCAAAGTCAAATGAAAACTCCCACGGAGTTCAAGGTGAGCTGTGTTGTGGCATCATGCAGCTTGCGTGTTCTTGTTTGAAAGGGTTTCATTGCACCTACCACTGAGGTTCTGGTCTCTCTGAGAACCTGCACACACGCACCCTCAAGTCATTATCTTGTCTTGTGGTCTTCCTGACCTCCACTCTTCTCCCCCTCCTCCACTACCTGAGGACTGGGAACTTGGCTTGTCATGTGGTGTCCATGGAGCCTAGCACGGTGTCTAAAATGTGGAATGCTGAACAAAATATATTTATTATGACCTCACATTTCTAACTCTGTATTAATAAAAATATGTGTGCTGGGGCGCCTGGGTGGCTCAGTCCGTTAAGTGTCGGACTTCAGTTCAGGTCATGATCTCACGGTTCGTGCATTCGAGCTCCGTGTGAGGCTCTGTGCTGACAGCTCAGAGCCTGAGCCTGCTTCGGATTCTGCGTCTCCATCTCTCTCTGCCCCTCTCCTGCTCATGCTCTGTCTCTTTCTCTCTCTTTCAGAAATAAATAAATATTAAAAAAAAATTAATCAAAAAAATAAAAATATGTCCCCTTAAGTTTTTATATGTCTGATTCACTCACAGAGCTGTTCTTGTGCACAGGACACTAGCATTTATTACACTCCTGCACATCCATCATCTCCTGCAGTCCTTAATATTACCATATGACACAGCACTGTTATGCCCATTTGGCAGATGAGAACATTGAGGCTCAGAGATATTTTTGTTGTTGTTGCTGAAGCTTACTAGTATGTAAGTGGCAGAGCTAGAATTTGAACTCAGACCAATCTAGTGCCAAAGTCGACATATTACCCTTCTCATATCCTCAGTTACCCTCTATTTCAATCAATTTTTCATTCTAAAATGCAAGCAAACAGCCCCATAGAGTAGGCATCTGCTGTTCAGCAGATCCTTACAGATGCTTCTTTCTGTCTCTCTGCAATTCTGGGGGTGGCAGGAGTAATAGAATATAAAAATGTGGATATGTGAAAGTAAATTGAATATCAAGTTCACAGCCACGGGGAACTAAGGAGAAAAGCAGTAACTTATCGATATGCTTTCTGTAGCTTCTGCACTGGAAATTAACTTACAGTGGCATGTATGTCCCACATGTTATCTTTGAAAGGAAGTGAGCAGAAGATGCCAAGAAGAAGTGAGAGGCACCCAGTCCCAGATTCATATCAGGTACCCTTCATCAGAATGGCTGATTTATCCAGAAATAATAATATAATGGGCTGCTGCATTGCCTCCATGCCTGTCCCCCTTTCCACTGCCTAGCAGGAAACAGAAGCTGTGATTTTGGGAGCCATACACACCAGACCTGCTAGCTTGACTGGCAGAGCTTCAGCTCACTCAAATCCAGCCCCAAAGTCCCTCACTTCCTTCTAACATGACCACATACCAAGCAAGACAAATGCTCTTGAGTCCCCAGCAAGTTAGGCCACTCATCCACCAGGAAGGAGAGAAGGTGAGTCCACAAAAGATGTGTGGGAAAGCAATACTAACAGAAAACAGCTAATAGCTAACAGACGCTCACCCGATTTAGAACTCGAGGCAAGTCCTGGTAGAATACAGAACTGAAGGCAAGAAAATGTCCCTTGTCACCTTTTGTCACATACGCCATGACATAGCCTCGGTCATTAGCAAACATGTTTGGGGAGCAGTTTGGTATTCTCTCAGTGATCCACTCCTCTTGGAGCAGATGCTCTGTGGCTCATGGGGAATTGTGTGGTTTGAAGTGTAGAGAGAGGAAAGGATCCTCCACCAGGCAAACATCACCTAGCAGTCCCAGCCATCACCACATAGAGCAGAAAAATTGCCCAGCTGATCCCTGCCTAGATGCAGGATTCACAACCTTAGGCGCTATAACAAAATTGTTGCAGTGAGCCACGAAATTTGGGGGTATTTTGTTGCAGATCAGCAGATGACTGGGATGCTAGTCCTCAGTAGCCTCACCTGTAAAATAAAAAGATGGCATTCCACTGGACTCCATGACCTCCAAGATTCTTTACAATCTTCAGACAATCCCTGGGTATGTACATTTTGCCTATTTTGCCTGAGTGGTAAATGAATGTGTGCCGACGAGATACCGTGTTATTCCTTCTAGCACTGAGATTGCAGCAGGAAATAAAATTTTGAAGTATTGCTTTAGCCTTGAGGGTTCGCTGTAGGATCAGAATGTTTGACCACCTGAGAGTCTCAGAGCACGCCATATAAAGGGGGGGTCCGCTCTGGCAGTGTACAGGGCCCCCAGTAACCCCAGTGAAACCAGGAGGCCATAAAAGTCCTCTTGCTCATCAAGAAACTGGTATGAGACAAATAAAAGCTATTTCATCAATGATGAAATGAGAAAACGTACAAGCTAGACAAAATTCCATAAATAGGATAGGAATATATTTCTTCTACGTACCAATTTTCCTTAATAACATCTCTGAGGACTGTCATTTACATATTTATCTCCTCCATCCTCCAACTTATTTACATTTTCACCACCTCGGGATAACAAGATCCGTATGAACTTTAGATTGATTTGGCCTAAATGTACCTCCTATGAGCTGGTTTTAGTAATCTACCACCTCACCCCCTAGCCTGTGTGTGACCAGGCTTAGCAAATCCAAAAATCTAAGTTGTGAAATAAAACATGCTGAAAACTAACCACATGGAATTCTTTGCAAAGTACACCTAGGTACACATAAAAATGCATACCAATGGAATATAGAGTTTTCCCATCAGCTTCCCACGAAGATCTGTCAGGAAAATGCAATACTAAGATGAGAGAAGTAAACATTTTTACTACCTAATGGGGCATCTGGTTATTGTTTTGGAGTGCGGAGTGGAAAGAGCTTAGAGACAAGTAGAAAGGTGGCCCCACCATTTACTATCTATCTATATATCCTGGATGAGTCCCCTGACCACCTAATTGTACACAAAGAGAAAAGACACCCTAGTGGTTAAGACCATGGCCCAGGGACCCAATCTTTTTGAGCTATACCCGACTCTGCTATGTATAGCTGTGTGATTTTGGGAAAGCAACTTAATTTCTCTGTGCCTCAGTCCCTTTATATGTAAAATATGAAAATAATAATAACTACCGCCTTGTGTTTTCATGAGGTCTAAATGTTTAAGCTCTCAGAACATGCCTGAGACTTAGGGGTGGCATAAAAATTTAGCTGCGTTGATTACCATAAGGTGTTAAATGAATACGCACTGTCTTCCTTCCTTTCTTCCTCAGCTTTTGCAATAAAAATGATGCTCTGCTGTTTTCTGGTTCCAAAGAGGCAGATACTTGGACAATGTAAGTAAAAGTTGCCATCCTACATACAAGCCAACAGATAATGAGGATAATAAATGACTATAAAATAGAAAATACTTCGGACAGAAGGAAGAGCTTCCAGACTGCTAAACTCACTAATCCAAGTGATGGGGGGGCCCTGATGCCATCTTTCCTGTGAGTCTCTAAAAAGAGAATGGATTGTTTTTTAAAGTTTATTTACACATTTTGAGAGAGGGAGAGAGAGAGAGAAAGAGAGAGAGAGAGAGAGAGAGAGCATGAGTGGGGCAGGGACAGGGAGAGAAGGAGAGAGAGAATCCCAAGCAAGCTCCCCGCTATCAGCACAGAGCCCGACACGGGGCTTGATTCCACAAATTTCTAGATCATGACCTGAGCTTAAATCAAGAGTTGGATGCTGAACTGACTGAGTGACCCAGGTGCCCCAAGAATGGATAATTATATGTCTTTGTCACTGGTTAAGAAGTTCACGTGAGAAACATATTTTTATCATGAAACAAAAGAACAGGTCACCTGAAAAGTACATAGTAGTTGCTTCATAAATATTTGGAGAAAAAATGATGTTGAATGGCCACTGGAAAAGGTATTTCATGGCTACCCCTTCAATTCATGAATTCTTAAAATGTCCTAAAAATGGAAGGCAGCAGCATATTTCATCTTTGGGAAGAAAAAGTTCATTTCCTTTATGGTCTCCCTGTTTTCATTCTGTCCTTGACCCATTGCTGGGGGGCTGACAGCCATCTACTGGGCAATCAGAGGCAGTTACCCCTGAAACACTGGGAGAATCCAGACACGATTGCCCAGGGCTGTGTCCAAGGGTCCAGGGCCTGGGGGCTGGTTACTGAGGCCCATGGACTGCAGGCCCCAGTTTCCTCACAGCCTGTGTCTCCTCAGCTCACTCTGGAGTTCACCTGGTGAAGGTGCCTCAGTTTCCCATGGTGGTGCTAGCTGGTGTGCTCTGGCTGCCTCATGTGGGGACCGTACCTTTGTTTGGACTGAATCTTTATGTCCTCTCCCAGAATCCCTATATTGAAGTCCTAACTCCTGGTGTGGCTATATTTGGTGATCCAGTGGAATTAGTGTCCTTTTAAGAAAGAACACCAGAGAGCTGACTCACTTGTGCTCTCTCCATGGCCAGGCACCAAGGAAATGTCATATAAAGATGTAGCAAGAAGGC
Organism: Hyaena hyaena; assembly: GCF_003009895.1. Taxonomy (NCBI): domain Eukaryota; kingdom Metazoa; phylum Chordata; class Mammalia; order Carnivora; family Hyaenidae; genus Hyaena; species Hyaena hyaena. Next base: position 414,213 of record NW_024080900.1, on the reverse strand, counting down.
AGCCTTCTCCAAGCTGGGGAGAGAGGCCTCACCAGAAATGCAACTTGAGGGGCAGCTGGGTGGCTCAGTCGGTTAAGCATCCAACTTTGGCTCAGGTCATGATCTCACACTCTGTGAGTTTGAACCCCATGTCTGGCTCTGTGCTGACAGCTCAGAGCCTGGAGCCTGCTTTGGATTCTGTGTCTCCCTCTCTCTCTGCCCCTCCCCTGCTCATGCTCTGTCTCTCTCTCTCTCATAAACATTAAAAAAGTTTTTTAAAGAAATTCAATTTGCTAGTATTTGACCTTGGACTTTAGAGCCTCTAGAACTGAGAGAAAATAAACTTCTGTTGTTGTTTTTAAAAATTTTTTTAATGTTTATTTATTTTTGAGAGATAGAACATGAGTTATGGGAGGGGCAGACAGAGAGGGAGACACAGAATCCGAAGCAGGCTCCAAGCTCTCCAAGCTGTCAGCACAGAGCCAGATGCAGGGCTCGAACCCACAAACTGTGAGATCATGACCTGAGCCAAAGTCAGATGCTCAACCAACTGAGCCATGCAGGCGCCCCAACTTCTATTGTTTAAGCTACAATCTGGTGTTTTGTTATAGCAGCCCAAATCAACTGGTACATCCTGTATTCTACTTCTCTCAGAGGCTCCCCCCTCAGGACTGGGCCTCGGTCACCTGCTGAGATAATCTGCCATTCACATTCCCTTTATTGGTTTTCCTTTACCCACTTGAAGTCACTTTAAATTTTTTTTGATTATTTTTTTATATCAGAGAAAGAGTTTGTGAATGGGGAAGCAGGACATGTGAATGGGAGAAAGAGAGAATATTAAACAGGCTCCACGTTCAGCATAGAGCCCAATGCAGAGATCGATCCCATGATCAATCAGGGGATCATGACCTGAGCTGAAATCATGAGTAAGATGCTTAACCCATTGAATCACCCAGGGACTCCACAAAGTCACTTTTGACATAACCTATATTCAAATCCACTCCTCAGGCTTTGCTTCTGGAGGAATGCAGTGAGGGAATGTGTAATCGGGCTCAGCGGGCATCAGAGGAAGTCTTGAACGTGTATCATTAAAGGCATCGCGCATAAGAGCAAGTATGCTTGTGGAAAGAAGGGGGGCGGGGATCCACAGATGCACCTCATGTTCTGTACCATAAACTTAGGCCATACCTCCTTCTTGACATCTTTCGTCCTCTGGGTAAGAAAGCATCATATAGAAATCCCTTCCTCCCATGTGGAAGCAGTCTGTCCAAGACCAGCATGCAGAGTAATTGTGCTAGGAAAGTGCTCTTGAGAGTCTTTGAAGCTCAGGGTTTCTAGAATTCTATGTCCATTTAGATAGGACATCATGACCCCCTGAAGGGAAGCACTAACAGGCTTACTGGTCACTGATTGCTGAAGGTCATACATCCAGAGAGAAATGATGGTTGGAGTCCAGTGTGGGCAGGCATATCAGTTAGCCCCCCAAGGAAGGTGGACTCTCCTGTCTTGAACTTGGCATCTTGTCCTGTGCCCTGCTGTTTGCCCTGGATTTACTGTGTTGACCACTCAAACATAATTTTGTAATAAAGTCAGTGGGGTTTACATTCCTTAACAGCATGTGTCATGCACCAGCTGTTTGGTAGAGAAATGCGACATTCTGTTACGATTACCTTCGCCAAGAAACTGGGTGATTTTGGTCTCCATCACATGAAAAGCCTGGGCCAATTTCCCTGCCAAGCATATTTTTCCAGAACATTAATCTGCTATAAATCACTTAAGTCAGTCTCCAGAACCACTTTGATCCCCATACTTTTCATTTACATAATTCATCAATTAAAAATATTGGAGGAGAAATAAATGTGTTACTGAAGAACATATTCTCTTGACCCTCCATCCATAAAATTATATCCTATAAACCTTAGGCTCTGGACTGGGCTCTGAATGAGTTTGCTAGTCCCCTAGATTGACTGCCAGGAAAAAAATCTCATTTTTCAGAAGTCCCTTTTTGATACATATTTTGTTATCTGATAGACTCAGGTTTGCATTCTCTCTAAACATTGATTTTCACATCTCTGCATTGGTAGTAATAATAATTCCTATCATAGCAAGCTGTTACAAGAATTAATAAGAAGATATATGTAAAATGTCTAACAAAAGCTATTCTATAATTGGCACTTGTTGTATATATTTGATATCCTTTGACCATTTAGCATCAAATCCCATCCTTAGATCTAATTCCCTGCCTTTTGCATCTTGGTAGGAAATAGACACTGAAAATTCAGATACCAATTTATCACATTGACTGGTCCATGTTGAATATTGACCCAGCTCTGACCTGACATGCTCATGCTTTTCTGCTGTTGAAAACTGCCTTTCTGATTCAGGTATTAACATCTCTGGGGAGAAGTCTGTCCTCACTTATTTCTGTTTCCAAGGTATCTTGAGCCCTAGCGGGTCAAGGATTGGATTTAGGGCAGTGGAAATGAAAGGGGAAAAAAAAAAAGTTCAGACCTTCAAGAGACTTCTGAAAACATTATTAGCAAGGATTTAAGATATACCTCTTCTCATTAAGGCAGTGTCAAATCTCTAGATCATATTTGGCCAAAACTTTCCATTTTTGTGACAGATACTAAGTATAAAATTGATGAAAACCATAGAAGAGAGAAAGCGCAGAGGTTATGTGAGGCAACCGACTACATCAAATTTGTAAATTGAAAAACTAATTATTTCTTCAAGTGATTATTTTCTGAGCTCACTTGACACGGACGTCTATGGAGTACCCAATCAGTTCCAAATAACAGGGTTTGAGATTTTACTGGATTCAAGACATCATGTTTATCATTTATCATTTATGGTGTGTTTGTTTTTTGGAGGAATAAATCAGCCTAGAATCAAATGTTTACATTTATTTTTCAGCTATGTCCTGGCTTAATGATCACTGATGTTGATACAGAAGCAGGAAACTACACAGTTTTTTTTTTTTTAAAAATCTTGTCTGTCTATCCATAGAGCGTTCTTTCTTTTCAGGGTACTAACATTCACAAGGGTACCGATCTTGGGATCCAGAAAGAGACCCTACCCGGATCTCATCAGGAAAATCTGCTTTATAGTTCTCTGAAGCCATACACAGCAGATGCTGCATTATGTATAACCTGAATTCTTGAAATAAAGCATGGTTGAATTCAAAGAACGTCTATGTGAACCCTGTAACCTGATTACATTGTTTTAATGCTCTAACTAAGGTCAGGAGCTGCCCATGGTTTTGTTATAAATTAGGCAAGTATTTGAGGGAAATTCTTAAAAAAAAAAAAACTGGCATGTCCTTAAGTATGGATCAGCAAGTGAACAATGTCCCTGCTGTTCTTTAGAAAGAGGTGCCAGCTTGATGAGACCTTGTCAACATGACAGAAAACCACCTGCTGCCAATTTCTACTTCCCAGTGTGAAAACCAGTCTTCTCGCGGATTATCGCTGCTGGGAGGAGACAGAAAATTGCCTCTGCCCTTGCTGACTGTGGTGAACTGGTCGGGGTAGCTTCGGATCCTGGGTCTTGGAAAATTCAGAGGGGTACAAAGATGCCAAATGACAGGAAGAGGTTGGGACACCCTGTGACAATGGAGAACACAACCACTTATTCCACAGTAAGTCAGGGAGGGGATGCCAGGCTGGAGCACTCATTATGCTTGAAATGCCCTTTTAAAAAAGCACATTTCAGTCCAAAGAATAATGTTCTGACTCTAAAAGCACCAAATGCTAATTTTCTAGGAGCCGCAGCTCTTTTCTTTCTTTCTTTCTTTCTTTTCTTTCTTTCTTTCTTTTCTTTCTTTCTTTCTTTCTTTCTTTCTTTCTTTCTTTCTTTCTTTCTTTCTTTCTTTCTTTTCTTTCTTTCTTTCTTTCTTTCTTTCTTTCTTTCTTTCTTTCTTTCTTTTTGCTTGCGTGTAATAAAAGGGGTGGTGGTGTCATTATATCCTTTGGGAATACTTTTACCAAAAAATCCATAATTATTTTTATTTTTAATACATCCTAATTTGGGACCATGTAAAAGGATATTTATATAGAAATTACAAACAGAGTGGATATAATTTCTAATTCTTGCTTTAATCATACAGTTCAGACATTTGCTTGGCTTTTTTTTCTTAATTAACATTAGTAATGATGTGTAATAGCTCATGTATTTGACATACATGATATCTAAGTCTATGAAATGTAACGATCATTTCTTTTTTTTTTTTTTTATTTAGGAGAGAGAGAGAGAGATAGCAAGCACATATATGATCAGGGGAGAGAGGCAGAGGGAGGGAGAAAATGAGGGAGAAAGAATCTTAAGCAGGGTCTATGTTCAGCGTGGAGCCCAATGTGGGGCCTAATACCTTGACCCTGGGATCACGACCTGAGCTGAAATCAAGAGTTGGATGCTTTACTGACTGAGCCATTCAGGCGCCCCTATGATCATTTCTACTTGTGGATACTAAAAACGAAAATATGATAAGTGTTCCCAATTTTTCATCATCATGGAAAAGGGTTAACACATTTCTTTTTCTTCTGTACAACTATTTCTCAAGACGAAATTCTGGGACTGCAGTTACTGACATAAAAGTACGCACCTGTTTGTTGGGTTCCTAAATACCTTCTTGTGCAGCGTGCACAGCGGAAGTCCAATGGCGCCATTCATAGAGCTTCCCTCCTCCCCGAAGTAGTACGCTGTGTGTGGCGCCCCCTGCAGGGGGCGGAGTTTCACCTGTGCCACCTTCTGCGGAAGCCCTGGGTGTATCTTGAAATACCAACTTTTTACTAGCCACTTTCTCAAGGATCAGCCCAAAGAATCTCAGGAAAAAAAAAAGAAGACAATCCTACTCTTCTGCATAACTTGTCCTTCAGCAGTTAATTAAGGATATAAGGACAAAAGAATCAACAATAAAAGTAAAAATGCCACATTCCTTTATAGGACTCCTGGCTAGTTGACAGTATGGTATCAAGATCAATGCGTGTGTGTGTGTGTGTGTGTGTGTGTGTGTGTTTTAGAGAGAGTTAAAAATTTATGAATTGAGTTTGGATTTTCAAAGAATAAAAGAATAAACACGGCAAGAAAAATTAAAAGAAGGAAATATAGACATCAGAAGAAAGAAATTTAGAGAAATGTACAAAAACAGTGAAAATGATAAATACCATAACTACAGCTTTGAAAACTCTGATACAAGAATGAATCGTTGGTAAATCTAACAATGGAAATATAGTGAAAATAATAAATGGACCATTTAAAAATGAGGAAGGGTAAACAACCAGTATCAAAGATGTTTACATCATATGAATATTACATTAATATTTATTAAATTTGAAAAAGGCAATAAGTTATATGTCCTGTTGAAAAAAACCCAGAAACTCTGTAATTTGTCGACTTGTCAAATCACTAAGTTATATACCTGAAACCAATGTGTGTCAATTCTACTAAAAAAAACAAACAAACATAAAAACCAATATGCATTAATGAAATGAAAAACATAAACAGATATGTGACCAAAAAAAATTCACAAAGGTATTACAGTTTACTGGCCTAGGAAATCAGAATCTCATTCTTAAATTGTTTCAGACATTCAATGAGGAAATAATCTCTTGTTGCATAAAAAAGTAATAATGGCAAAAATATGATCAGATGATAAAATTCTTTTTATAAGGCTAAGTTCACTATGATTTTCAAATACAGACCTGGGGAAGATGTAAATAGGAAAGTGACAGCCATGTACAAGCTGAGGGAAAGGTTTGGAACATATTCTTTCCTCACTGCCCTCAAAAAGAACCCCGCTGACACCTTAGTCTTAGACTTGGACTTCTAGCCTCCAGAAATGTAAGAAGATAGATTTCCATTGTTTTAAGTCTTCTCTGTGGTACTTTGTTAAGGTAGTCTTAGCAAATAAATACAAGGTTTTTCTTTTTTCTTTCTTCAAATAATCTCATAGGAGGACATTAAGAAAATGTTTAAAAACCATGTGTTACTTCTGTACATTGGTTTTCATAACTACTTATCAATAACTCGACTGATCTGTGTGGGGTGTGATTTGAATCACTGGGAGCTGTATTGGTAATGTTATCATCAGCATTTGGAATCAGTAACTCAGGCTGGGTGTGTGTGGGAGTGTGGGGGTGCCACCGGACTAGCTATAAGGCAATTCTCAGAGAGGCTCTGAGTTTTGTTCATCAGATAATAAAGGTGGGAAGAGCAAATGAGAGTCTTTGTGCCAAATTGGCAGGAATAGAAGAGGAAAAGTCATTACTTGTGCATATCAGCTTCATTTGAGCAAAACTGCATTGCTCAGCGCTGTTGAGTTTTTATAGCTATTCTTTTATAGCTATAAAAATACCTTTACTTTTGATACTCCTGAAGGAAAAATAACATGGTTGTTGCCAACCTGAAACTCTAAAGCACAAAGCATCTTTATCCCTATTGAATCAATTGCCTTATAATTCAAGTCTTGACAACACGAACATTTTATAAACTACTGTAATGGAAATTAAAATTTGGTTATGCATAGAGGGAGAATCCTACAAGGATCAAGTAGGCTGCTCATATCCTGCAGCATTTCAAAACCCATTGGAGGACTGGGTAGGTAACTTTCATACTAGATGCATTGGCATAAACTTTACTTCTACAAAGAAACATGCTCTCTTCTGTCATCCCTCTAAATCTGCATGTTTCCAGAGAAAAAAGGAAACACCAGTGTGAGCAGGTGACAAGTGGTCATTGACCCAATCTTCACAGAGGGTGGCTGAAACAGCAGAGCCCTGGGGACAGGGGCTCCATCCAAAGAGGCATTGCTTCTTCCCTTCGAGAGCTGACTGTGCAGAAAAATCTACCCCCTAAGAACGGGAACCCATTTTGGATGGGCATGCAAATTCTGCAAGTTTTTAAATGTTGACTCAAAATTCTTTTAAGCATTTCATCAAGGCCGTCATGTCTATGAGTAGGATGTGATGCTAGTAGTGAAATAAAAGAGTTACTCTGGAAGTCAGGAGAAGGGAATCCTGACTCCCGCCACCATTGCTGTGTGGCCTGGGGGACAAATGGACCACAGTGTCCACAAAGTCCACTGCTGTGTTCAGGGTAAACAAAGCTTCCAGCAGAGGGTCTGGTGTGTCCCAGGTCTTCAAGCAATCTTATGCAATTGCAAATTCACTTGGGGAGAAAGTCTATTATCGCAATATGATTTTACCAATCAGAGAATGCAGAAAAAGCAGTGGACAGAATGTAGTACCCATACCAAATAAAAAGCTTATATGAGAATAGAGAGACTCTCTCTATTGTTTGTAGTTTCAGTCCAAAGTATTATTAAATGCAACATGGATCTGGGGCAGTATTACCTTAATACCTTAAGTTCAATAAGAAAAAAGACAGCAATGATCACCATAATTTTACAATTTTTAAAATTTATTTTTATTTTATTTTATTATTTTTTAAAACAGGTTATTTATTTTCGAGACAGAGAGAGACAGAGCACATATGGGAGAGGGACAGAGAAAGAAGGAGACACAGAATCTCAAGCAGGCTCCAGGCTCTGAGCTGTCAGCACAGAATCCGATTTGGGGCTCGAACCCATGAACTGCAAGATCATGAGCTGAGCCGAAGTCGGACGCTTAACTGACTGAGCCACCCAGGCACCCCAAAAATTTATTTTTAATTGTGGCAAACTATACACAGCATGAAATTTACTATTTAAACACACTGTTCAGTGGCATTGAATTCATTCACGTTGCACAACCATCACCAACGTCCATCTTCAGAACTTTTCATCTTACAAAACTGAAACTCGGTACCTATTCAACAATAATAATAATCATTAAACAATAACTCCCTATTGGGAAAGAAGGTAAAGGTACTGGGGGACAACATGATTCTATACATGAAAAATATACAATATGCTACAATTGTAAATAAGCATTTATTGAAATGGTCAGATACAAAAGAAATGCTCAGAAACTGATAGCATTAGAATACATGTATAAACTTCACCTAGGAAATATGACAAAATAGGCTACTTTTCATAATATCAAAAACCATAAGATACTTACAAGGAAATGTGAAGAAAGGTGGCATGTACGTTTTAAATATCACAGAGCCTTCTTTGTTAATCATTCCCCAAAGTGAAGACTCTTGTTTTTTCAAATAGGTAGATTATGTTAATTCATACATTTAAAACAATTCCAATCAAAATTCCAACCAAACTTATTTTAAACTGGTGAGACAGGAAGTTCAAAAGACAGTTTAAAGTAAGATCACAGTGGGGGTGCCTGGGTGGCTCAGTCAGTTGAGCATCTGACTCTTGATTTTGGCTCAAGTCATAATCTCACCATCATGGGATCAAGCCCCCGGTGGGGCTATGTGCTGACAGTGTGGCGCCTGCTTGGGATTCTCTCTCTCTCCCTCTTTCTCTGCCCCTCCCCTGCACATGTGCACTCTCTCAAAATAAATAAATAAATTAAAAAAACCCACAAAGTAAGATTATTGTGGAAGGAGGGCACAGAGTACCCTAGCCTAGTAAATATTAAAAATATATTATAAATCAAAGTCAACTAAGCAGTATGGCACTGGCACCAAAACCAAGATGTAAGTCCTCAGAAATAGGTCAATATCTGAAACACTGCACAAGTGCTTAACATGTTCAAATCAAGAAAATAAGAAAGGACCATTAATTAATAATAATGAAATAGCATATTGAAGGAAAAGAGAGTAGGTTTTTAGGTTTATATATGACACTATACACCAAAATACATTTAAGTTACATTTTAAGGTTACACTAAAGTGCTGAATAGATTTTAAATTTTAATGTTTAAAAAATTGTTTTAATGTTTATTCTTGAGAGAGACAGAGCACAAGCAGGGGAAGGAGCAGAGAAAGAGGGAGACACAGAGAGTGAAGCAGGCTCCAGGCTCTGAGCTGTCAGCACAGAGCCTGATGGAGGACTTGAACTCATAGACCGTGAGATCATGACCTGAGCCGAAGTCAGATACTTAACCGACAGAGCCACCTCGGAGCCTCTAAATATTTGTTTTAAAAACATACTCATAGTTCAATAAAATATTAAATATCATTAAGGAAATTATCAAGACTTTTCAACTTGATTAAGAAGGAAAAAAAACCACTAAATAATACATAAAGTATTTTAAATACGTAAAATATTTAAAAATACATTAATTTGTTAATAAAAAATAAAACAAATTTAAAAGTACCCAATATTAAAAAATTCGCACTAAATTTGATGAAACATACAAGAAATTAATATTTGCAACACAGTAAAGGCTCATTCAATTTTATAAAGTAAGGAGGAAGCCCATGTATGTAGATGAGCCCAGAGAAAAGCAGATAATATTTGTTGAATGTTTTCACTGAGCCAAACATTTATTTACACCAGCTCATATGATCTTCACCACAACTCTATGAGACCAGAGATTTTAATATCTCCATTTTCTAGATATTATGTCACTTGGTCCCATAGACATAGAAAGCAGAGGCTGGAAATTTTGCTTTAACCACTACTCTTGTTTTTTCATTTTAGATATTCCAAAAAATTAAATTACACAACATAAGTGGTCAAAAGTGTTCTCAATTCATTGACAATATTCATTGAGCATCTACTATATATCATGCCCTGTACTGGGCACCAGTGATTGGAGACAGATAAGATAGTCTTCAGACATCCAGTGGGAGAAACAGGCATGTAAAAAAACCACGAACAATATGATGCTATGTATATGCAAATGAAATGCAATTCAATGCAAATTAAAACATTAGAGGCACCATTTTGATGACCAAGCCAAAATTGGAAATGATAGTGAAAGCTTTAAAGAAATGATGCAAATCTTTTAAAAAGCAATATACACGTACATATTAAGAATTTCAGAATGTGGGGCACCTGTGTGGCTCAGTCACTTAAGTGTCTGACTTTGGATCAGGTCATGATTTCATGGTTTGTGGGTTTGTGGGTTTGAGCCCCGCATCGGGCTCTGTGGTAACAGCTCAGATCCTGGAGCCTGCTTCAGATTCTGTGTCTCTCTCTCTCTCTCTCTGACTCTCCTCTGCTCACACTGTCTCTCTCCCTCTCTCTCTCTCAAAAATAAATAAATATTAAAAAAATAATTTCAAAATGCTTATTTTCTTTGATTCAGTAATCTCTCTTATTCTTGTAAATTCATCCTGAAGAAATAATTCATTAGAAGGAAACAAAACTGTGACTCATTAATTAACATTTTAAATATTTATTTGTTCTTATTGCCTATCAGATTCTGTTAGGGAGAAGATGAACAAAAAATTCATTCCAAAAAAGTCTTCACTCCAGCCCTTATTGTAACAGTGAAAACTGGAAACCACCATAATGTTTGATTATGGAGAGTTATTTTATGTATTACAGTACATTGACTTGGCATAAATATAGCCAATATTAAAATTATATGTCAAAATTACATAGGAAAAAGGGCATTTTCGTGATACATTGCTAACTTAAAAATATTAAATTTTGCATAGAGTTCTGTTGCGGCATTTTCTCATGAAGACAAAAGCTAGACGCTTATATACAAATAAAACAGACAAGTTGTATTAGGGTTTGGGGATTATGGATGACTTTTATTTTATAAGATTAATAGTATTGTTATATAGTTTTTCTGACAAAAAAAAAAAAAAGGCAGAAAGACAAGAAGGAATTCATATAACCAAAGAGTGATCCTTCCAGTAATCCTGGAAGAGATTAATAATTTATTACAGAGAGGTTTGCAAACACAAAGTTCTATGTAACAGCTCACAGAATAGCAAACCAGAACTTACAAGATTTGAAGGGAATGGCATCTCTGCCTTACACAGACTAGTACAGAGAAGTCAGAAGAGAGGATCAAAGGTTGCACTAAAATCTCATTCCGTATCACATCATAATTACTCTGAAATTACTGGCTTCCAAAATCCCACCAACAACACAGCCCTTGCTAAGTGTTGTCAAATATAATTTTATTCATGATTCCCAGGGTCAAGCACTCACCCTACAAAATATATTTCCACAGACTTATGAAAATGATAAAACACTTCAGTGATTCTTGGTCCCTCTGAGTCTTACTCCTAGCCCAATTAAATGCTCTTAAATCAACTGACCTGCCACCTAGAAAGCTGGAACCTTGGTCCCTCTGACTTTTTTCTTGAACCCTGCTGCCTTCCAGTTCCTGATACCTTGGTATTCTTGAGTCTGACCTTCTGTCAACAAGAAAGAAGCAGTGGGAAAAAATAAGAAAAATGTTCTCCAACTCAAGGTCTAACATGGATTGCTCTGCACGAAATGAATGCTCCATGTAATGGGGGAGGGGGGGAAGGGATGGGCAAGGACAGAGTTCTTCAGGGACAAGCTTTTGCTTTTTGCTCAGCCTGGGTGGTGAGGAGTCAATTCACCAAAGAAAAACAGAATGTCTCAGTGAGGCAGGCAATATAGTTTCTATGATTTGGGGTATCTCACAGCGGCTTCACTAGGTCAAAGTCAGCTGTGGGCTTGGGTGCAGTTCTCATGACATGAGCTCTTGGCTCCTTTGAACAGGACAACAGACAAGTCTGACCAGGGGTGGTGGCCCTTAGGACAGCACTGGCAAAATTAACTCATCACAGACAGTGTAAGATGCTACACTCTGGGTTCAATTTCTGTTGCCCACTGTTTTCTCAGTTGGAGTAATCCTTGGTTCTATAATTCACAATTACTGTTGACTCTTGAATGATGCAGTGGATAGAAGCATGGATCTCTGTGCAGCTAAAAGTCTAAGTTTGAGTCCCCTAAAACTTAACTATTAATAGCTTACTGTTTGACTGGACTCCTTATCAATAATGTAAACAGTCGATGAACACATATTTTGTGTGTGATATGCATTATATACTGTATTCTTGCAATAAAGTAAGCTAGAGAAAATGTTATTAAGAAAATCATAAGAAGGGGGCACCTGGGTGGCTCAGTTGGTTAAGCATTCAACTCTTGATTTCAGCACAGGTCATGATCTCACAGTTCATGAGTTTAAGCCCTGCATCAGGCTCTGCACTGACATGTGGAGCCTGCTTGGGAATCTCTCTCTGTCTCTCTATCTGTCTCTCTGCCCCTCCCATGGTCTCTCTCTCTCTCTCAAAAATAAACAAAATACAATAAAATAAACAAAAGACAATAAAAAACTTTAAAAATTAAAACATTAATAAAAAAGAAAATCATAAGGAAGAAAAAATATTTACAGAACTGTATTGTAAAAAATTGCATTAAGTGGACCATTCTTAGTTCAAACTCATTTGTTCATCAACTGTATATCTATATCTTCTCCAAATGCACCCACTTTGATCCATCTATTCTTATATCAGTTCAGAACTGCTTTGATTGTTTTCCTCTTTGATCAAGATTGCATTTGCCATAGATATCTCACTCTCCCCTTGGATGTGAATTTGTGGATCCCTTATAGACGATAAATGACACTGTTTGGCTTCAACACTGCTCTCTCCACTGCCTCCAGCCTCATACTTTCCCCACTGAAAATGATGATTGAAATTGCTCCTTTGGCATTATTCCTTGGTTCTTTTGAGCTAAAGCTGGCTATGGCCTTCCATAATGCACTTGCCTTTCAGGATAGAATCCACATGGCCAGCATGCTAGTGAAGTTGATCATCAAGGAGACTTTCATGAAAATTTATCTTATATATGCCAGTATAATCTAGACCCTATTTCCAATTAACTTCCATGTCAGAAAAGACTTGAGAAGATGATTCCTGCCCAGGTAGCTAATCAAAGGCTACATGATTTCCCCAGGATCCATTCCACCATGAATCATGTGTCCTGGAAGCATTAAAACTCAGCATCTAATCTGGTGTGCCTATCTAATGCAAGAGAATTTTAGCCCACTAGATATGGGAACAAAGATATTTCAAACACAATATCTAAAGTTTTCCTCTTTGGATGCTTGATCATTTCATTTAGCCCAAGATGGTCTGGTAATATCAAAGGTTACAAAATGTCTTGGTCAACTCAATACGTGGATGTCCCTTATTTTTACATTTAAGGCAGAAATGAGATACACACAAAGCAAAGGACATTGAGAGAGGAAAGGAGGGCTCAAGATGGTGATGGTGGGGCAATATAGCATTTGCTGGTTTCCGTGATATGAAAACTCCCACAATGGCCAATTTCAAGCTGCTACCACTGTGAAGCCAACCAGCTTGCCAATTTCCTGAAAATTTAGCAGTTAGCTCTCTCAAGCCACTCTGAGCAGACTCCAGCACAATATTGGCTCTGCCTGTCCTTCTTGCTATGAATTACTACCTGAAGATATGGTTTTGGTGATCATGTACTTGCATTAATACTGTTCTGTTGCTCTATTTGTTTCTGATGGCCCGTAATTATTTTTCCAAGTGCCACCGGTATGTAAAATGTAAGTAAATTACTTCTTGGCTGAGGTATGGGTATACATTCTGCCATATGAAAGAGGAGAAATTCTTGTGGCCATACCCTTTTGAGTATTTATCCTCCAACTCTTTCTGGCATCTGGCCTGATGGAAGGGAACAGCTCATAAACAGAGACTGGGAAATATGTTAATATTTTAATCACAAATGTTCGCGAAAGCTTCTCTCTGTGTCAGGCTTGAACCCATAAAAGGTTTCACAATTCTTCCAGCCAAGAAGCTGTACTACTTTAGGATATGGAAGGATCTCAAAACACCATGTCAACTAAAGTAAGAGGGAATCCCCAGTGACCACAGCAATAAGAGCAAAACCAATACATCATATATTTTATAGCCCTTTAGTTTATGGACATCTTGCACACACACCTTCACAGTTGTGGATATTGCATAAGAGGGCATTCATAAATGGGAGCACATCCAGAGGAGACCAATAACAGTAAGAGGTGCTCACACTTTTGGAAGGTTTACAATGGCCATGCACTTTACTGATGCTATTACATGTTCAACCCCACTTCATCCTTTCAGCTCTGCTATGCTCTTATGTTGGCAAGAAAAATCACAAATGGAATTATGATTGGTAACACGTCCTGTGTTTTGTACGTGGTAAATAATAAGGCCGATATTTTGAACCAGGCAGTCTAACTCCATCCAGAAGTTGTGCTCTTAAGCATCAGGTAGTATTTAAGCCATGTTTTGCCTGGAATAGAGACTAACCAGTGACATATTAAATGTTTTCAAGTTCTCAAAAGCTCCCCCCTGCCACTACATTGCAGCTAGATTGAGGAATTACCTCTAAGGGTGTCCCAAAGAAAAGCATATTGAAGTCAATAATAAGTTCACTTTTCTCTTCACAGGGGCCCAAAGTGGAAGGGACCATCGTGGGAAACCATGATTTTCTCATTATTGGAGGTTTCCAGACAAAGACTGGATTACAGGTGTGGGACCCTTGACTGTGGTTTAAGAAGTGTACTTTGAATTGGATAACTTCTCTGTGCTATCCAATATTCAGTGGATATGCACGTGTGGCCATTTGAATTAAAATCAAAGTTGCAAATTCAATTCCTGAGTCACGTTAGCCACACTGCACATACTTAATAGCCACATGTGACTACTGGCTGCCATGTTGGATGGTACAGATATACAGAACATTCCCAACACTGCTGAAAGTCTCGCTGAACGGTGTTATTCTAAAATGTCAAATCCACCTTTTAGAATTCTCTCAACCTTTGAGAAAAGCACGGTAATTATCCTGAATTTATAGATGAGGAAACTGAGGACAAAAGCTTTATTTTCTAGTCTGTGTTGTCATTTCATGATCCTCTGATACCCACACGAAACTTGTTCCTTACAACCAAAGGCCGTTCTCTACTGCTGCAGGCACTGGGGCTGTGGGTGTGTGCTCAGGCTCCCTCAATCATTTTGAATGGTTCCTCTTTGTGACCACAGGAGAATTTGGCAATGTGCTGTTTGGTGCATAAATAATTATCAGTTATTTCTGCCTCCCCTTTAATTTGCTCACAGAGCATTTCCTGAGAAGATCTTTGAAAGCAATTGGGCCACAACCCTCTGTGGGCAATGAGAGGAATTACAGTGGTTGGGAGGGAGATAAATTGTGATGTCAGCTTGATTACAGTGCTGGTTACTGCTCAATAGAAACTTTGGGAAAGTCTCCACAGAAAATCCATTTACAGATGGCCTAGCACAGCGCCACCTGTTGACTGTCAAGGGTGTAGCAAAGGAAGCCCACTGGTATAGGGCTGGTGGGTTTCTGTGGAAGGTGCTGGACTCACAGACATAACTGAAATTTATTCATTTCAACAATCAAATAAAGGATTTAAGAAGAAAGGTATTGAAAATATATGTGCTCTGCTTTCTGTCTATTCAATAAATCCATGCAGATCTGTTTCTAACTGGCTGACTTTCTAATAATGACATTTATTGGTAGTGTCTTAACAAGAAATAAGTGAGAAGTAAGCACATTTGGGTTGTATATGCTTTAATTTGGGATAACTTGCAAAAAGGGACACTCACGGTACCTTCTCTGTGTCAAGAACTAAACTTGATACATCTGCATACCTTATCCTACTTATTTGCGTAGTGACAATGCCAGATAGATATTATCACCATTCCAATTTTATAAATGAGGAGGCAGTAATAGAACAAACAGTTAAATCTGGGTCTTCAGATTCTGACTCCAAGGCTCTTTCCACTGATAAACTGATACTTCTCAGGTAAAAGGCAGCATAACATTTTAATCTGAAAGGCCTATTCCTGGATTCCATGGACACATTGCTGTATCTCTTCAATATCTCACCAACTTCCTTTCTGTCGGTCTCCAAATACCATCTTTGGTATCAGTCTTACTCAATGTACCAATATGTAAGTTGGTCGTTCTTCCTATGTTTGCATATGACATTTCTATCACCTAAAACTGTGTTCTGCCTTCCCTCATAATTCTTTATGAATCCCTTACTTACAAGATCATTTCAATAATCTTGTCACCTCAGAAGACACGTGGAGAATGCCCACAAATCACAAGTTGTGAAGGATTGCTGAATAGACCCACGTTTCCCTCAAACATAGTCATAACACCAGTATAAAACCACTAACTGGTTCTCATGGCCCAAATCTTGTCATGCATATATCTTGTGTATCTTTAATTGTGTATCTTTTTTAGGAAGAAAGTTATCTTCCACTGCTAGTTCTTCCTTCTATAGTATCTCCACATTTTTGACCTAAGGAATTTCCAGAGTTCAAATTTAGGATGAGAGATCAAGTTGTCTAAATACGTTGGTTCTTTTAAACTGGGAACTCTAAAGTTTTTTCCTACTTTTTAAAAAGCCACCCATTTATTTTAGTGCCCTCATACAGTTATAAATTAAAATTCATACTGCCTTTTCCATTCAGTATCTCTTTCTTCAATAACCATAATGACTCTTGACCATTAAAAGACACATCAAGTCAACCACTTGGATGTATACACTATATCAACTCTGCTCTACTCTTGTCATCTGAATTATTATCAGTGGTAGAGAGTAACAGGAAGCACTTAAAATAAATCATCATAGTTATAAGCCATTATAATAGGTTATTCAATTTGATGAATGATGTTACTTTGACCTCACATCACATTTATCGTGCAAGGAGCTGACATACTTCATGGTACTTACTAAATATCTAAAATTCACTAACATCCAGTATATGGGGACCATGGAGTCTTCACAGTATGACACGATGGGCTGGGAATAATCACCAGCAACATCTGAGGAATGCTGAAGGATGAGGAGGAATCCCTTTTAAAGGAGAGGATCTTAAGAAATTGAAGTTTATCATCTGAAGTAATGAGCAGTTTTTTTAAAAACCCGTTTCTAAAATAGCTGAGGTGTGTGTGTGTGTGTGTGTGTGTGTGTACTTCCTTAAGAAAATAAAGTGGCACATACTACACAACTTACTCTTGTGTTCATGACCAAGGGTAATTGCTGGGAACATCAGATAATGCCCACATAGCAGTGCGTGTATAATCAAAGAGCAGAGACTTTGGAGTATAAAAAACCTGGGTTTAAGTCCTTGCTTTATCATTTAGTGTGCTTTAGGGTGCAAGTAATGTAAAACCCCAATTCAAGTGCCTCACACAGTAAAGAAATCAGGAGTGAGGAACAGTTAATTTGTCACTTGAGGAAGTCAGTTAATTTGTTACTTCAGGAAGTCATCACAGACTAAGATTCTTTGCAATACAAATAATAATAACACATTAACTATGATAATAAGTATTATATTAATATCATCAAAATTATGTACTTATGATATCATAATCATAACAATATAATATATAATGATATAATAATATTATTTTAGCCTTCCTTAGTGTTTTGCATTTGCCATTAGAAGGCAGCTGGCCATTACAGCACAAGTCCCAGTCAACCGCAACAGCATCCAGTAAACGGAGAGACTGTCTCTTCTTTGGGTCTCTTTTTGAAAGGAACAAACCATTTCCCGGAAGTGTCAGAGCCTCCTCGTGCATTCTGATTTAGAATTAGGTCAGATGCACACCCCTTAACTAATCTCTGCAGGGGGGTGGGATTATCAGGAGAGGTTTAGGCCAATCAGGATTCATCCCCTGAACTGAGGCACCACCACCACCCCCCACCATGGAGAAGGGCGGGCACAACCCCAGGATTTACAAAAAGAAGGAATGATGGTGGGTGCAGAAGGATCCATGGTCCACTAGCTTGAGCTCTTGGGTGCATTACATAACATCCTTAAGTCTTCATTTCTAACTCAGAAAAACAGAGCTAATACCTGCACCTCACAGAAGGGTAAGAATTAGAAAAAGTCATCTTTGGGGCACTTAGGTGTCTCAGTCAATCAAGTGCCCAACTTTGGCTCAGGTCATGATCTCCTGGTTCTTGAGTTCGGGCCCCACATTGGACTCTGTGCTAACAGTTTGCAGCCTGGATCCTCCTTGGGATTCTCTCTCTCTCTCAAAAATAAATGAACATTTAAAAAAATTTTTAAGGGAAAGGTAATCTTCTCCCAGTGCCTGGCACATTAGCAATGTTAGTGCTCTGTGTTGTCTCACTGCATCTTCACTATACTTCCTGGCTAATGCTTCTTCCACCCACTCCTTTGTGAACTATGCTGTTCCCAGTCATTGGTTTGGGGAATTCTCACTGAGTTGGTGACTCATCACTGTCCCTAGTCTTTTAGTTTTGGGTTGTCCATCACTCCCTTTCCTCCTCTGTCTTGTCTTTTTGTTTGTTTCTTTCTCTTTATCCAACTTTAACTTTACTATACTTTTCTCCCTCTAAGCATTACTGTGTGCATGTGTGTGTTTAAGATATATTTATGGCTCACAGAGAGAGAAATTTCTTCTGCTTAGCAAACACCCTCAGACCCTGGAAGCACTCCACATTTATTTGAAGGTAACCAGAAAATTTTCTCTCTAGATGCCTGTGTAATTATGTTTTTACTATTACAGTTAAAATCAGAATTGGTTGATTAGGATAAGTGGTGATAAGCTGAAAGAACATTCAACAAACATTTCATGTTCCCATTGCTATGCAAAATGCTAGGCTGAGGCAAAGGTGAAGCACAGAAAAAGCCAAAAGAAACAAAAAGTCTGAGGAACGGTGAGTTTGAGCAAAGTAACGATGATCAATAAGGTAGAAAATGCAGTGTGAAAACACATTGGGAGAATTTTGAGCTCTATGCCAAAACGTTGGGACTTTAAATTTTTGTCATGAGGCAGAGGACTGAGTAGGACCATTAGATACTTTAATTAGGTATTAAATATGAAGAAAACGTAATTATGGAACTTCATTTGGCAATAGTATAAAAGAATAATTGGAAGGAGTACAAAGTACTCCAGTCAAGCCAGCTAGACTATCAGGCAAGTTAGGCTAGGTTATGCTAAAGAGACACGCCAACCCCAAACTCTCATGACTTAAAACAAAGACACAAACAAAAATGGTGTATGTTTTATTCATATGACCTGTTCATTGCTGGGAAGTAGGGAACTCTGCTCTTCATGTTCGCACAGGGATCTAAGCTGATCTTAAATTTTGACAAAGCTAAAGAAAGCCCTGGAGGGTTTCACACCAACCATTTGATGCTTTGGCAGTGAAGTGAATCACGCAGTGGTGTGCTAGAGCCAATTGTGGGTATTCTTTACCAGCTTCACACTCAGCGATGTCCAGTTGGTAGTTTGAGATCAGCCGCGGTGGGATTATTTACACCACAGAAATTGGCAAGCACTACATCATGGCTCCCTCCCTGCTCCAAAGAACCAATTGTTAAACATTTGCCAACACACCTCTGGACTCACTTCACCCATCATTCACAACTCTTTGGCCAACCCAAACCCAAAGGGATCAAGAAGTCCCATCCTACCATTGCCTTGCAGACAGAGAACCAGGAATATTCTGTGAGCAACATTAATGACAACCACAAGATAATGCAAGGGCCCACGTGTTCATTCATCTACCCGTTCATTCTACCAGTATGTACGGAACACTTCAGATTTTAACCAAGGAGCAGCAAAAATGGGAAGCAGAAGAGTTTTTAGCATTGTTGTCAATGCAGTGGTCAATGTGTTGCGTCTCAGCTTCTATTCCATCCTTCATGTCCTTACTTGGGTACTGGAGATGGATCTTGTAAACATTTCTCCTTCACTGGTAGAGGTTATAGACAGACTGCAGAAGGAAAGGGCTTCTGGTACTAGCGTGATTTAAAAAAATTTTTTTTCCTTTTTGAGAGAGAGAGAGAATACGCACACATGTGGGACTGGGGTGGAGCAGAGAAAGAGTAAGAGAATCCCAAGCAGGCTATGTGCTGATGGACATGGGGCTCAATCTCATGAACTGGCCCAAGCTGAAATAAAGAGTCAAGACGCTAACTGACTGAGCCATCCATGCGCCTCATGGTGTGCTTTCTCTATTGATTCTGCAGTACTCATCTGGCATGGGAGCTACCAGTGGAATTCATGCCCAGAAAGTTTCAAGGGGACCCTCAAGTGTAGCATTTTGCCAAGTTCCAAGGATGCTTCAGGCAACTTCCCAACATGTACAGCAGTATCCTCTGCAGGTGGCTTCCTGGTGGCTTTCCAGTGAGTCCTATTGATGCCACAGCCAGTTCCCCATTGAGTTCAACAGCATTCACCATGAATATCCTTCCAGTAAGTGTTTATAGCATACGAGTAGATGGCTTCTCGCCCGCCAGCCCCAGTCTGGCAGTACCCCAACAGGAGACTTCCAGCTTGCCAGCCCCAACCCACAGTTCTCTCTGACTGTCAACCTCAACCCTCCAGCTGTGAATCAACTCTGGTCAAGGCAACCCAGTGAAATTCCTTGCCATCTAGTGGGCTGCAACCACATCCTCCCCACTGAAGTTGGATTCCTGACCTTGGGTAGAAGGGCTCTCTCCCAAGTTTGGCTGCTCCCCGGCAGCCTTAGGGTATTCTTTAGTATTTATTCTCTCTTAGTAATGAATTAGCAATAGATGGTTAACAATTTTTTGTTTTAAATCTTCCCTGTTCAAATTATTGTGTGGTTTCTTTTTCTAGACTGGACCCTGATGTAGGTGGGAAAACTAGATGCAATAAAGATAGTTTAGGCTACAATGCAGAGAACAGTCTGGAGCTGGTCAGGAGTAGAGGTAGAGAGATCAGTGAAGTGGCCAGATGAACTCAGGTGACTGCAATACCAATCAAGAGATATGGATGTTTTTAGGAAATAAAATAAGTTGGTCTTGATAACAAGTTTGAGTGGATGAAAGAAAGTTGAATTGTGGTGTTATCTACCAAGTTAGAGGACACTGAGAGAAAATGATATTAGATTTGGAGAACCAGATTATGGGTAGTTTTAGCCTTGTTGAATTGGACATACCTTGAGTCACCTAAATGAAACTGTCAAATCATCAGGTGGATTGTAGAGTCTATTGTTCGGAGAGAGTTATGGGCCAGAGATACAAATGTTTAGGTACTATAGATTGGGTGAATACTTCTGCCTGTTCAGCATCCCTTCCTCCATATTATTCACTCCCATTTATCTTTACAAAACTATTCCTTCATTAAATGGAAGTTTCTTGTGATACAGCATGAATTAATAAATACTTTATATTATAAAGAGATTGTTAGCCACATACAAAATTGTGAAGGAGGTCATCAAAAAACTAGTTATACAACGGAAACCCTCACATACGTCAAAGGGGTAAGAGTTTTAGGCATGAGGGTACTATCTCTTAGACTCAAGCTTGGTGATAAGGAATCCAAATAGAGGATTCACAAAGATATTTAAAGATACCTTTGGAATGCTGGAAATTCTAATTCTTCCAAAAGAGATTGGTAGAGTGGTGCCTTCTCTTCACCATCAGAGATAGAGAGCTTCACATGTGTCCCCTTAATTTGAGTAGGGAATTAAATAGTTATCTTAGATCTTTCTCTTCACCATCAGAGATAGAGAGCTTCATATGTGTCCCCTTAATTTGAGTAGGGAATTAAATAGTTATCTTAGATCTGAGTCATGTCTTATAAACCTAAAGAATGAAATACTGGTGGAAGTAGACTGTAAGAGTTACATGAAGGCAAAGGGAAGAAACTGCATTGGGGTGAACCCATGTTTTTAACATTTCTCAGGGCAAAAAGAGAGAGTCAGTGTTGCTCAGAAGTTAGAGGTGGGTTACTTACAAGGAAGAGCTAGAGTAAAGTCATCTTAGGACCTGTCTGCAAGGGCTGTTTGCATATGTGAATAGGCCTTAGTAGAAAGGTGTTGAAAATACCATCAGGTGTCTCTGGGTGCTGAAGAAAGGAAACAGCTACATGATACAGAAATAAACTTGCCCTGAAAGTTAGAGATCCCAGTAATGAGTGGTCTCCAAGAACTGAAGAAGATAGGGGATGGGGAGAATAAGTGTCACCCAAACATAGGTGGAGTAGTTGAACATAGAGAAGAGGCTATACAGCATTTTTGCTGTAGGTGATGCTGTGGTAGATCCCCTCCCTAAGGAATATGGTGGAGGCCTTCTCAGAACAAAGGAAGACAATGTGCAGTGTGGCCCAATCAACCCCATACATGTATGTATAACCTGACACAACTATAATTTGGACTGTGTCCAATCAGACTGTATGTCACCATATATGGGAGATAAAGAAGTAGAAATTGCATAAAAGGCTATACCCCACTGTGCTTGGAGCTCAGCCTTTTTGGGGGTCTTAGCCAGCCTAGCCTGTGCCAACAGGAATAAAGCTCCTTCTTGGAAAGAAGAGTCTCAGTGTCCTATGTCTCTGTGTGTGTGTTTCTAAAAGCAACTTTTACTGGAAAAAACTAACAATGATGTAAATTCTGAAAGTCTATCAATGGATGTTTTCAGAATATCATCTTTTCATTGAAATTGAAGTGTAAGTAGAACCTGAATGCAAATAAGATCAGTCTGCAGCCATGGCCCACCAAGGCTCGGATTCATCTTCTTTGACACATGTACATCTGTTTCTCTGGCCTCCTAGCTTCATCTTAATCATATTTATTAACAGATTGATAAGGCTGATTCTACCAGTTAGTGAAGTGATGTTTCCTCTCCAATTGTTCTCAAGTAGCATCTTAAGATCTCAGTGGAACACACTCAGAGATATAGTGGCAAAAGAAATCATCGATGTTTTCCCAATGCTCTAAAAACGTTGGTGAAAATGTTTCAGAAATCTACAAAAGAGAGGATACATATAGGCCTCTCCCCCTAGTGTGTATTTTTTGTGTGTTTTCCACAATAAGCATGCATTACATTTTCAATAGGTAAAATTAAATTGTATTTACATTAATTAGAAAAAATAGAATGCTTAAAGATTTATCTGACAAAAAAGAGAATTGTCAGGCTACCATGGGTAGAAAGTTGCACTCTTGAATCTGGAGATTTGTGCATTTTCTATAGGTAGTCCAGTACACATTTGAGAAAAGTCTATTATTTCTTGTATTATTTGGGACATGCACCATTAGAGAGGCTTAAAGAAGGCTTTTACTGATTAAATATTTACCAGTAAAGACTTCGTAACAACCCAACCACCTTTTAAGCATTCAAATGAGTGGCAAAAGTGTCCCACAGGGGAGAATCACAGGAAAATTGTAAGAGATAGCATTTCTAGCAACTCCCTTAATGCATCCTTTATGACCCCTGGAAAACAAAAAGGATATCTGGTTTTTCAAAGCTTCTGGTTAGAAAATCCTTGACACTCATTGACATAGAGCAACTCATTTCCCATTTTTGGAAAACTAAGATAAAGAGTTACCCCCAAAACACATACACAAAAAGTCAGGAATTGGAGGAGGATCCCACAAAGAAGCCCTTGGCATACATTCATCCTTCATCCATTCATACAATATGCATGGAGTAGGTGCATACATTCTCCTAAACAATATACTTGCCACTGTGGAGGCCAGGAAAGTAAGCATCACCCTGAAAGTGACTTATACTTTAGTAGAAAAGATAAGATATGCACACAAACAATAAAAACAACACCAGGGAGCCCATGACAAATGTCCTAGAAGATCTTCAAAGAAGGTGTCGTGCACAGGGAGTAATCATATTCTACGGAAGCCAGAGAAAGTTTCAACCCAGAAGTGGCGTTAAGTATGAAGTGTGGGGAAATTGTTTCCCAAAGCAGGCTGTTACAGCAGACAGCAGAGGCATTGAGGTATGACAAGGGAGATAAGCAGGAATCAAATTCACATTCTGGGAAGACTGGAAATTTGTACAGATATCACAACACTATTTGAGAAAAGGGATATCAAGGTTTTTTGTTTTTTGTTTTTAATGATAGGGCCCTTCCACATACAGGAGAGAGCCCTGAAGCTTAAACTTGCTTTAGCCTCGTGAGTACTCCACTCTTATTTAATTTTTTTAATGAGTACTTCATTTTTGAGGTCAGTTTGTTGAGCTAAGCAGACTGAGGGGAAGTCTGTCTCTATCACTTACTACCTATATGATATTAGGCAAATCACTTATTTTTCAGAACATCAGTTTCTTTAAGCAATCCCTACCTCAATGATACTTACTTCAAATAACACCTCACTGTAGAGTTGGGAATGGCAACCCACTTTTCCTTTTGGGAAACTTCCCCTCCCTTGTTCTCAGCCAATGAATCAGAGCCCACCTCACATTTCATGGGTTGGTTCTATGGCTTGGTCTAGGAAATGCCCATATCCTCATGGGGCATGGGGCCCAAGCCAGGCCAACCTGCATCAACCTTCCCCCACTATCCAGGATATTGCTGCAATCAACAGGAATTATTTTCCCACTGGGACTGCTGAGCTAATAGAACATAGACCCAGAGGAGCTGGTGGCCAAATGACCTTCACAACAAAAGAATCTGGAACAAACACAGCCAACCACAGAGCCTAGAGACAGAGATAATAGCCTAATAGCACATCAGAGCCGTGCCTACATCAGTCTGAGAAGGTTTCTGCCATCTTCAGCCACCAGTGCCCTGACCAATATACTGCAGTGATGGCCATCCGGTGATACGGGATTACCCAGAAAACCTGCCAATCAATTCAACACTAACAAACACGTGTGATCACCCACTATGTGCTAGGCAGGGCCTTCTGTGCTGGGCTCTGCCAGGAACACAGAAATGAGGAATCTACTTCTATGCAACTTTCAGTGCCACTTAACTACGGGGAATCACTGGCTTCCACTCTGTCCATCCATACGTTTGCCAATTCCATCTGACAACGCAGATATCGCCTCACAGATTGTAGTTGTGCCTGAGAGAAATCTCTCCACCATTTTGACTGGATAAGCTGAATGTACTGATAAAATTGGTCAACAACAGAGGTAACTGGATCTTCCATAGATAATTTAAGATTGTGTAGATTATTTTGTGTAGGTCGTGAGCAATTCCCAGGCATAACTGTCTCTAATTCTCATTAAATGCTGGAATTTAAGTGGACAAGTGACATTATTTTGGGGCTAGCTATATGTGCACTGTAATTTATTTATCTAGAGTAAATTCATTGGAAATCTAGAGACTTTAGCTATGGTCAGCAACACATTACTTACAGGATTTTAGCAACTGGCGGATCTTACTAGTGTCCTGCAGCACCAAATTGAGAATCATCAATGTGTAAACAACACAAAACTCAGATCACATGTGTACCTGATTTCTGCCCTAAAGAGGGAGCTGAACACAAGCACTTTCCTTTGGCACTCTATCGCTAGCACCTAGCAGAGAGCTTACACAGGAGTCTCAATTAATATTTGTTGAAGTGAACTGAACCTCATCTACTACTGTAAACAGACGGAAGCTCTCTGCTTTACCAAAGCACACTGTGTACCAGTTCTGCTCAGAAAACTCACCTAAAGCAAATCACATCCCTTATCACCTTCAAAAGATACTTAAAGCTCACAGCCTTGATGATAGATTTTTAGTCCACTGCTTCTCAAACTTAGCTGCACAGGAGAATCACCTGGTGAGCTTTCAAAACTCCTGATGCCCCGCTTTCATCCTGGATCAATTGAATCAGAGTTGTTGGGGGTGAGACCCAGGTGTTGGTATTTTTTAAACTTCCCCAGGTGATTCCAATATGCAGCCAAGGTTGAGGAACACTCTAGTGAAGCTACTCTTATCCAGGTAGCTTGTTATTATCTCTGTTAACTATTCTTATTTGTAATCTCTGCTGCCCCGGTTCAGACCGGTCCTGGAATACAATGGTTTCATAAGAGCAGAAACAAAATATTAGATCTCTGATACCATCCCCACCGTGGAATTGTCAGAATCTCAGATGCCTCTCTTAAGATTCAGGAGGAGAGGAACAAAAGGCATCTCCTGGGATCCCTTCCCATTCCCAAGTTCCTTCCCCTGAGAACCATCAAGCCCTACCCATTCAGAGAAATGGGCCTCTGAACTCATGGACACGTTCTATGAAACTTATTCCCACTCTTCTACAACCCACTTGCCTTCCCCTTGCCGTAGCTCAAAGGATTTTAAATCTGAAGATGCATCAGTATCACCACGGGTTGCTTGTGATAGCAGGTTTTGGGGCCTTACCTCTAGAATGTCTAATTCAGTAAGACTGCGGTAGGCCTTGAGAATCTGTTTCAAACAATTCCCCAAGTATTGCTGATGCTGCTGTTCTGGGGACTATCCTTGGAGAACTAGTGCCATGGCGGATTAGATCTGATCCCGACTTAGGCAATGGAATTCTCTCCTTGACTCTGAGGTAAACCCTGAAGACTGCTGTATTTGTTCCCTGGTACTGCTGTAACAAAAGATCACAAACTGTCCCTGGTGCAGTTAAAGCCCAAGGATTGACATCATCTCCTTATCTTCTCCAGCCCACAGGTGCTCTCCAGTCACTGATTATTAACTCTTTGCCGTGGCTTTAGACTTCCTGTATTTTTATTTTTATTTTTATTTTCTTGCCTGACCTTTAGAGTTGAACTGAGTGTTGCCAACAGGTTGGCCTTCTGGATCACTCACCATATCTACTCCCACTGATCAGATAACCCTTACTCTCCTTCTTTGACCAGACCATCTTCCATACATTGATACTTCTGATGTGCCCACAACACCTCCCGTGTTCATGGAAGCTCTGGATAGGTGTCATGCATGTGTTTGGTTATTTTAAAATTCCCTGCAATACTTTTTCTGTTGAAAAATCAATATATGAAATACTCTCCCTCCTTGTTCTACTCTCCCAATCTCAAATCCAGGTTTACTCTATTACCTCTGCATATAAGATCTGTGTTAAGCATCTCATTCTTTGTTTCAGGTCATGACCTCCCAGTTTATGAGGCTGAGCCCTGCATTGGTGTCTGCACTGACAGCAGAGAGCCTGCTTGGGATTCTCTCTTCTCTCTCCCTCTGCCCTCCCCTTTTCACTCTTTCTTTCTCTCTCAAAAATAAATAAACATTTTTTAAAAAAGATCTGTGAATTGGATTTGTGTCATTCTTTCTTTTTTCAACCAATGGTGAGTGCCTGTTTTGGATAGGCAATGGGGCTACGGTGATGGACATGACTACCATCTCATCGAATGGGAGAGGAAAATATCATAAACAAGTAAATAAATAATATTTTTACAGATAGCGACAAGTGTGTGAAAAAAGCTATTTTTAACCTAATGCTTAATTTATTTAGCTGGTGGTTGCCATCCATATTCAGGGCCTTTGGCCAAGAAAAATGTTGTGCAATAAAGCCCAGCAGTAACTTACTCAGGCCTTTCAACAAAATATGTGTTCTTTGTATTTTATTTTTTTAATGTTTATTTATTTATTTTAAGACAGAGAGCGAGAAAGAGTGCACAAGTAAGGGAGGGGCAGAGAGAGAGAGAGAGAGAGAGAGAGAGAGAATCTCAAGCAGGCTCCATGTTGTCAGCGTAGAGCCCAACTCAGGACTCTGTTCCACAAACCATGAGATGATGACCTGAGCCTAAGTCCAGAGTTGGACATCAACCAACCGAGCGCCCCAGGTGCGCCTCTTATGTTCTTTTTAAAATTCCCTTTTGAGCAATGCATCTAACCTTACACTCCATGTTCATATTCCAATTATCCACATTCATGGTAATACTTGCGGCTAATGTAATTGAGTACGTGAAATATACCAGGCACTCTGGTTAATTTGCATTAAGCATTTAATATGTATAATCTCAGGCATTCACCCAACAAATTTATGCAGGAAGTAGTATTTTTATCTCCATTGTACAGATGAGAGACTGAGGCTTAGAACCCATGCACACTCTGAGTTATAGAGCCTGGGAGTAGAAGTCATACAAACCCATGTGTGAGTAGTGTGTCATTGTTCTGAGCAGAAAGCAGACTTAAAAAGGCCTCTACTTTTTAGTTCTGTGGTGTTGAGTTTACAGCAAGGACTCCACGATAGTAACATTTATTGAGTACCTAATATTGCACAACAATGCAACAACCATCATTATCTTGCATTTTCAAATGAGGAAACTGAGGCACGGAGAGCTGGAGAAACATGCTGTAGATCATGTAGGCGCTAAGTCAGGAGCCGGAGTGCAACCCCAGTCAGTCTAGGTCAATGTTGGAATGCATGCTAGTCACCTGGAGGGCTTGGTAAAACCCAGAGGGCTGGGCCCCCAACCCCGGGGTTTCTGATTCAGCCGCTCTTCATGGGACCTGAGATTCTATCTTTCTAAGGAGATCAAGGGATGCTGACTGGGCTGCCAGTCCCCACGGGACCTTATTTTGAGTAAGGAGGGTCTAGACCAAGAATCCGTGCTCTCAATTACTAAGTCATAGTGTTTCTGCAGTAGATTAATACTTGCAGATTGAGTAACAGGCAACCATTTGTACAATAATAAAGCAGCAATCAGCATATCCCATATCTATTGATCACGTTAATCAGAAATTTGCATTTCTATTCCAGTACTCACTCAGCTTTTACCCAAATCATTCATTCAAGAACTGCCAACCACTTTGGAAGAAAACTATGCTAATCAGCACAGGTCTGAGAGCTCCAGAGAGGGCAGGTGGCTCAGGGCCTCAGGCCAAGAGGCAATAAATCCTGCCTTGCCTCTCTACTCTCCACTCTTCCATGTCTTCCCACTGAGTTGGAATGAAACTAAACTCCTTATCAGGGCCCAGAAAGCCCAGGTGAGCTGCCCCCCCCCCCTTTTTTTTATGTTTTATTTATTTCTAGAGGAGAGAGGAGACAGCATGAGCAGGGGAGGGCCAGAGAGAGAGGGAGTCACAGACTGAAACAGGCTCCAGGCTCTGAGATGGCAGTCAGCCCAGAGCCCGACGCGGGGCTCGAACCCACTAACCGCGAGATCATGACCTAAGAGAAAGTCGGACGCTTAACCAACTAAGCCACCCAGGCGCCCCGAGCTGGCCTCTTTCTGCCTGCCCCAATCACCCTGGCCCTTCCAACAGTTTTCAGAACAAGATAAGCCTTTTGCCAGACACAGGACTTTTATACTTGCCCTGTTTCCAACCCCTTGTCTCTCATTGTTATTTCTGATGTCAAAGAAAACCAGAGCCAGACAGAGGTTAGAACAGCAAAGGCATATTTTATTTAGGATCTCTTACAGTAGTGAGAGACAGACCTCAGTAGAGAACCAGGTTCCATTTCTGATATGACAAAGACATGTGGGGATTCACAGCCAAGAAGCAAGGAGGGGGGTTCCAGATGGATAAAGACGAAACATCAGGGGTGAGGAGGAACTTGGACTAATCTGAATTAGCAGGTTTCTTGCTGAAGGCAGGCCAGGCGGATAAGATATCCAGGGCTTGGGGGCACCTGGGTGGCTCAGTCAGTTAAGCATCTGACTTCGGCTCAGGTCATGATCTCACAGTTCCTGGGTTTGAGCCCCACATAAGGCTCAGTGCTGACAGTGCAGAGCATGGAGCCTGCTTCGGATTCTGTGTCTCCCTCTCTCTTTTCCCCTTGCCCACTAGCTCTCTGTCTCTGTCTCTCTCTCTCAAAAATGAATAAACATTTAAAAAATCATAAAAAAATTATGGGGCGCCTGGGTGGCTTAGTCGGTTAAGCGTCCGACTTTCGCTTAGGTCATGATCTCGCGGTTCGTGGGTTCGGGCCCCGCATCAGGCTCTGTGCTGACTGCCAGCACAGAGCTTGGAGCTTGTCTCAGAGTCTGTGTCTCCCTCTCTCTCTGACCCTCCCCTGCTCACGCTGTCTCTCTCTCTCTCTCCTAGAAATAAATAAAAATATTAAAAAAAAATTAAAAGATATCCAGGGTCAGGGGAGTAAGGAATTCGATCAGATATCATGAGTGGTCCAATACTGAGGGGGAAGGATGAGGAATTTGATCAGATAGGAAAGGTGGGGGAATATTCTCTAAACTGATTCTTGTGGCAACTGGACTTACCAGGCCAAGGACAGACGCCAAGGGCGAAGCCTCGTCAGAAAGAAGACTCAAAAGAGCCTTCGGTTGAAGACAGGGTCTGTCACTGACAACTCATCGTCCTTACTGTCTGTATCATACACTTTGACACTTCACGAACCTCAATTAAATCTTTCCGGTTTTGCTGTTTTGATTTCTTTATCATGTATATAAATATTTTCTCTTCTTGAGACCATAAGTACCGTTAGGAACTTTTGTTTCCCTCGTATTTCAAGAACGGTGGCAGATGCCCGTTACCATCCTTGTCTTCACAAGTTTGCAGTGTTCGGGGAAAGACTAGGCATACCCACAGAGCTGGCACGTGAGACGGAAGGGCCACGGCGAAAATCACAACCGAGTTCTATGGGATCGCAGAGAGGATTGTGATCCAAGCCAATTGTAGCCTGGAGATCAGAAGGTGGTTTCTGAATGGGGTTATAAAAAGGCTGCAAGGGAGAGAAAGAAAGAGAGAGAGAGAGAAAAGGGAGAAGGGCATACTTGGCAAAAGAGATGTTACAGACATAAGCCAGAGTTTCGTTTGTTTCCTTCTTTTGTTATTTTTAGTTTTGTTTAAATGTTTCATGTAAATGTTTCATGTAAATGTTTCCTTGAAGTATGAGATACCAACAGAACAGTTCAGCAAAATCTCAATGGTCTTTGAAGTAAATGTCTCCTTTGGTGACACAGTCCAAACCAAAAGAGTGATTGTTTCAAGTCCCTAGAATCCCTTCCTACCTCCTCCAGGCTGTTCTCACTAAAGTAACCTCTGTCTGGATATCCATCACCAAATATTAGTTTGCTGGTTTGTAAACTTTATATAGATAAAACCAGATTGTGTCTGGTTTCGTCTCCTCAACCTGTGTGTGGGGTTGACCCAAGGTTATTTCTTTTCATTGCTGTATAGTACTCCATCATCTGATTAGTTCACATTCATTTACCCATTTTAATGCTGATGGACTTCTAGATTGTTTACAGGCTCTATCTATGGCAATAATGTTGTCATGACAGTGTTGTATGTGATGTTTGGAAAACATAACAGAACTTTCTGTTGGGTGTAACTGAGTGTAGCATTACAGGATCAGAGAATTTAACTGTGCTCGGTTATCCAATGTGGGTGCCTCAGTTAACACTCTCAAGAGCGAATTATGAGAGTTCCAGCTGCCTCAAACCCTTATCAACATTGCCAAAAAGTTTTTTCTTTAATTTCTCATTCTTCAAGGGGGTATCTTTTTCTTATTGATTTTTTGTTGTTCTTTTTTAAATGTACTTTTGATAGGAATCTTTTGCTAGATATACGTGTCATGAATACCTAGCTGCACTCTTAATTTTGATATACATAGTCAGGTCATCTGTGGACAATTGTCATTTTAACTCTATTTTTCTTTTTTCTTTTTTTAAAAAAATTTTTTAAGTGATTTTGAGAGATAGAAACAGTGCAAGTGGAGGAGGGGCAGAGAGAGAGAGAGAGAGAGAGAGAATCCCAAGCAGGCTCTGTACAGTCAGCTCAGAGCCCAATGTGGGGCTCACACTCATAAAACCGTGAGGTCATGACCCGAGTCAAAACCAAGAATCAGATGCTTAACGGGCAGAGTCACTCAGGCACCTCTTAATTCTACTTTACTAATCATTGTACCTTTTACTTATTTCTTTTCCCTTCTTGTGCTACCTAGGTCTTCCTATGTGATGTGAAACAGAAATGGTTACAGAGAGCATTCTTGCCTCACATCCAAATTTGGATTCTGCTATTTTGACGTTGTATAAGATGTTTGTGGAAGAGTTTCCGTGGAGATGCTTCATCACATTAGGGAAGTTTCCTTCTACTCCTAATTTGTAAAAAGGATTTTTTGTTTGTTTTCCTGTTCGAGGATTGAATTTAACCAAATGCTTTTTATGCATGTATGAAAACAATCATGCGGTTTTTTGCCTTTTTTCTGCTCGTGTTAGAACTAACCTTGCATTTCTGGTGTCATAAAGTATGTCATGATGCCCTTCCACCTTTTCTATTCTCAGGAAGATTTTGTGTAATATTGGGGTTCTTTATTCCTTAAATGTTTAGAAGAATTGATCTATGCATTTCTCTTTCCTCTTGGATTTTGAACCCTAAAATCCAGCTGTCTTGGTTACTTTGTGATGATTTCACATAACTTTTTTTAAACCAGATTTTGTAATGATTCTCAGCAAGATTTTGTTCTGATACAACTGAGTCATTATAAAGACCTCTCCCGGGGCCATATTTGAATGAAGCATAGATTATGAGCAATGAATGGTTGGAAACACAACTACTTTGGTTTTCAATCACGGAGCACCTTGCATTCCAGAGGATGCTAAGTAGTGAGGCTCCCTGGTGGTTTTTGAGTACAGATACAATATGATCAGGGCTGGAATTGGGAAAGTAAATATGGCAAATGTGGTAAAAATAAATAAATAAATAAATGTGCCGTGAAAGGAAGTAAGAATAGGGAAGGGGTTATGGCCAGAGTTCAGAGAGAGCAAATAAGGATCTGCTTAAGAGAGTGCCAATAAGAATGTCAAAGACCTCCTTTAGACCAGTGGCTGTCTAAGTGGGTCCCTGTAGCTGTAGGACCATGGCTCACACTGCAGATCCTTGGCCGTGCCTCCACCCCTTACTGAATCAGAATGTCTAGGGAGATGCCCAACAACTTGTGCTCTAAGAAACCTTCCGGGTGATTCTGATGCTAATTCAATTTTGCCAATGACCACGTTCGACCAGAGTTTAGCCTTTCTCACAGCTAGGGGTGACTATGTGGTTCCCATTCTGGGCCATGAAACATGGAGGAATGTGTTCTAATGAAAAGGACAGATAGAGGGGCGCCTGTGTGGCTCAGGTGGTTGATCGTCTGACTCCAGCTCAGGTCATGACCTCAGGGTCTGTGAGTTCGAGCCCCACAGCTCAGAGCCCAGAGCCTGGACCCTGCTTTGGATTCTCTCTCTCTCTCTCTCTCTCTTTCTTTCTCTGTCTCTCTCTGTCTCTGCCTCTCTCTCTCTCTCTCTCTGTGTGTGTGTGTGTGTGTCTCAAAAATAAGCTTTAAAAAAGTTAAAAATAAAGACGGAGCCCATTTTTCTTTTTTCCTGCCATGAATGCTGATCGACAGAGGAAAATGGTCTGAAGACCAGAGAGTTCAAGAGGTCAAGAAAAGCAAGGCAGAGAGAGAAGAGCCAAGTATCCTGATAACATTGCTGTGCCTCATAACAGCTCCACAGTCTACCTTTACATAATTAAATGCATCTCTCATGCAATTCACTGGTAACTAGTATTCCGCTGCTTGTAGCAAAATGAATTCCCAGCTGATACCTGTGTCATGTTTATACCTGGCACCTAGTAGGAGATCCTAAGTGATAGTCCCCTTGATAAAGTCATAAGAAAAAAAAAAGTTTGTAGCCTGTTCATTTAACCTATTTCTGGAGAAGAGCTACCTGCTAAGTGTTTTTCTCCCCATAGAGATCACAGCTTTGAGTAACATTCTGTTTAATACCGTGGGCAGAAAAGGCAGTTTTGAATGTTGTAAAGACATCTCTTCACGGGATGAAGTCCCTTCTGTATGCGAGCCCAGAAAGCAAGGCACCACAGTGCTATCTCCTTGGCAAAATCGAGTGCCTGACTCCCATCAGAAGGGGAAATCCGCTGGGAATTAAAGCCCCACTGAGATATTCGCACCAGAGACGAGTCTATTCCCCTCTTATGCCTGCTGTCAGGATCCATCTCTGAATACAGTTCCATGCTT
The DNA here is from genome assembly GCF_003009895.1 of Hyaena hyaena. NCBI lineage: Eukaryota > Metazoa > Chordata > Mammalia > Carnivora > Hyaenidae > Hyaena > Hyaena hyaena. The sequence continues at coordinate 380,695 of NW_024080900.1, read as the reverse complement.
TCCTGGGACTTTGTGGAATGAGAATGGTGATTTCTGGTGCAGGAGTCCATGCCTAGGGCAGTGGGCGGTGCCCGACAGCTATGGCTCTGTCTCTTGGATTTCCCTCTCCATGTGCGCTCCAGAAGAGAGCAGGGACCTTCTGAGTCTCAGACATGCTTGGGTGGCATTTGTGACTTGTGTGTGACAGTCCCGTTCTAAAAAGACTGATCACAGTGCACAAGAAAAAGCTCTAGTGGAAAGCATCAGCCAGCTGGCTCACAAGGAGTCCGCCCTGGGGTGTCCCCCACATCCTCACCTCCTGGCTCCTAATTTCTGCTTTGAGTTGCAGGCCATTGTGGGTCCCAGGCAGGATGCCCTGTCAGTGGGTACAAATCCTGAATATCCGCCACAGAGAGCTTTTTGGCACTGACCACCGTGTTTCAAATGACAAACCCTCCTCCAAACTAGCATACATGTTCCCGTGTCTTTTCCATATTTTTCAGCATAATACTTATCACCATCTGGCATACTGTATGCTTCACTTACTCAAGTTTTTATTGTCTTCCCTCCTCCACTGGATTGTAGGGATTATGAGAGCAGTAATTTTTGCTTGTTGGTTCACGGCTACATATCTACAATATTTAGGAAAGTACCTGCTGTGTAGTAGGTGCTCAATAAATGTTCAAGAATAGACGTCTCTGAATTGGCTGGCTTTCAGGTCCTGACAAAGGGGGCTCCCTTTCCTGCCCTTTGCCATCGTTGCTCTAAAGAATAAGCCTTAGGAGATATTAGGCTCCAAATTCTGCTACAGTTCATTCCATGTCAAGGAGACCGGTTGAATGATAATGCTGATTAATAAGAACTGTTGGCACATGTGAGGGGCTCAGTCAGTTATGGTCTGACTCTTGATCTCAGCTCAGGTTGTGATTTCACGGTTCATGAGTTTGAGCCCCACATGGGGCTCTGTGCTGGAGGCTCGGAGCCTGCTTGGAATTCTCTCTCCCTCTCTCTCTGCCCCTATCCCACTTGCGCTCTCTCTCAAAATATATAAATAAACTTAAAAAAACTTAAAAATAATAGTAACTATTATTAATTTAAGGCTCACTGTGTGAGGTGAGCCAGGTGCTTTAGATGTATTATCTTATTTAATTCTCAGAACAGACCTAGCGGTTTTGATCCCATTTTGTCAATGAGAACAAGGAGGCCCAGAGCTCTCAGCTGACTCATTCAGGCTCTCACAGTTCATCAGTAGCAGAGCTGGGACTTGAACTTGGGGCTCTTGGACTCCAGAGCCTGGGCTCCATCCACCACCTCCCTGGAGAACAGCTACAGCATTAGCTGATAGGTTTGTTACCCTGATTTTTCTGCCTCTCTTGTGAAAAGACAGGTATGTTTGCATGAGCCTGGGGATCCAATGGCTGCCCAGAGATGCATCATTCCAGACCTCCCTCCTGCCTACACACATAGAGAAAGATACTTGGCAGAAGTGATGGAAGTGAAGCTCTGATTAGATGTTGACTGTTTACATGTGTATGTACCTTCCCAAAGAAGAAAATAAAACCATTTTATGTAGCATGAGCTTCCTTTGGCCAAGGGTTTTTTTGTTTTGTTTTTTGTTTTTTAATAGGGTCAAGGCAGACAATTTCAGAATCCTGTTTCTTAAAGAAATGCCTAATATAAGGGCACCTGGGTGGCTCAATCGACTTCGGCTCAGGTCATGATCTCACAGTTTGTGGGTTTGAGCCCCATGTCAGATTCTGTGTCTCCCTCTCTTTTCTGCCCCTTCTCCGCTCTCTCTCAATGTTTAATATAATTAGACACTAGCACAAGTCTTAAAATTAATAATACGAATAATAGTGACAAGTACTTAAAAGGTGCTTATTATGGGTTGGGCTTCAAATCTGCCACAGCTATTATGAGCAAATAAAGGAGCAAACTCATGGCTAACCAGTGGCTAAGGAATGGCCACCATTGGTCACCCACATCACTGCTTCCTTTATGCGTTTTCCTCCAACAGTACCAACTGGCACAGCAGTCCCCAACTGCCATGTGTTGTTTCATGTTTTTAAGCCTTTGCTCACACAGTTCGCTTTCCCTGAAATGCCTTTCCCTTCCTGTTGGCTTGGGAACGTCTCTCTGTCCCTCAGGACTCTTCTCAGGTCTTGCGTCCCTTCTCCTAAGCCTCTAAATATTTTTTTCAAGATTTTATTCTATAGTAATCTCTGCATCCAATGTGGGGATCATCGAGCCCACACCTTTGAGAGCAAGAGTCACGTGATCCTCCGACAGAGCCAGCCAGGCCTGTATGCCTTAGTTGCCTGTTCCTCCACTGTGTACCCAGATGCCGTGTGCTCAATTACTGAATACACCACACAGGGTCATTTTTCCTTTATTAAGGCGTAAGCCTCATGAGGGAAGGGACACCCGTCTGTACAATTAACAACACCTACCAATGCTTTGGAACCAGAATGCTACAGAGCTCAGCTGTAATCAAAGAGGCTTAAACGAAGTATATCCTAGCACAACTAGTCATGGAGTTAAGGAAGCCTACTAATTAATGATGTAATCAAAGTTTTAAACATCCAGAAGTCCCCCTCTGGGTGTTCCCAGACATCTTCTTTGCACACTTGTGCTGCTGTAGTTTTTGAGCACGCACAATGATGGGAAGAGAGTGTTAAGCATAATCGGGGGAAAGGGAGGTATAAGACATGATCGTTGAATGACTGTAAGAAAAGGAAAAGGACAAAAAGAAAGGCTCAGTGGGCTGCAGTCTGTTTATTCCCTGGCCTACATCTCTAGAAGGAGTGACACCACATCTAAGGAAAGAAATTCCTTTGACCGGCCTGCAGGAAACACTTCGAGCTCAATGCTGTAATTATTTTAGATCTGGATTACAGAATTCCTCTGGATCTCAGACACACCATGTTGAAAGGCTTCTGCCAAGAGACAAGCTGACTGGCACTTTAAAGGATTTCCCTGCAGCAGGATCGCTGAAGAGCACCTGCCCACTGTTCGTTCAACCAATGGAGGGATGCAAAAGCCTTGGCTTGGAGCCCCACACCTTTCCCATGAGTCCAGGAACCATCTCTGCAAGAATGATGACAGAGCTCTGTCCAAGTGTCTGAAGCTCCACAGGCCCTGTGCAGGGAGGGGACAGACATTTATTAAATAAAGGAAAGTTTGGGGCACCTGGGTGGCTCAGTCAGTTAAGCGTCTGACTCTTGATTTCAGTTCAGGTCATGATCTTGTGGTTTGTGGGATCAAGTCCCTCGTTGGGGTCCATGCTGACAGCAAGGGACTTGCTTGGGATTCTCTCTCCAACTCTCTCTCTGCCCCTCCTCTGCTCATGCCCTCTCTCTCTCTCAAAAATAATAAATAAACTTAAAAAATACTTGGGGTACCTGGGTGGCTCAGTTGGTTAAGCATACAACTTCAGTTCAGGTCATGATCTTGCTTTTTGTGGGTTCGAGGCCCACTTAGGGCTCTGTGTTGACAGCTCAGATCCTGAAGCCTGCTTCAGATTCTGTCTCCCTCTCTCTCTCTCTCTTTCTCTCTCTTCCCCTCCCCCATGTGTGCTGTCTCTGTCTCAAAAATAAATGCATATTTAAAAAAAATTTTTTTAACTGTTAAAAAAATAAATGAAGGAGAGTTTATTTTAGGACGATTGAACAGCAATTGACCACCCACAGGATCTTCAAGCCTTAACATCTATTGGAGAATTATTAAAACGAAATTAAACTTTCATGTGAGCAAGGGGTTCACCTCCCCTCTCCAAATTTCCATCTCTACAATCTGCTGTGAATCTCCTGTCTCCATCATGTCTCTGCCCTCAGCACACACAAAGAGCTCTTCATCCTGGACCCTGACTTAACATGTTTAGAAAATGCTGAATTCAGCAAAGCTGAGTGGGTTTCTTCGCAGCAGAACTTTTCAGAGCCTTCAGTTCTATGATGCATACAGGGCATGCAGCCATTCCCAAGGTCATTTGACCAGGGAATCATCATCCTCTTTTTCATTGGCACGGTTCATGGGGCTGGTTGCCATCAATGCACACTGAGATCATCAGAAATTCAATCTCATGTTTGAAAATGTTATACTAAGTGAAAGAAGCCAGTCACAAAGGATCCCATACTGTATGAGGACATTTACATGAAATGTCCAGAACAGGCACATCTATAAAGACAGAAAGCAAATTAGTGTTTGCCAAGGGGTATGGGTGAAGGAGGTGGGGAGTGCCTGCTCATGGGTTAAGAGTTGTCTTTCGAGGTGGTGAAATATTCTATAATTAACTTAAGGTGATGATCGTCTGAGTCTGTCAATATGTTTCAAAACCATGGAACTCTACACTTCAAATGGTATGGAATTTTATGATATGTAAATTATATGTCAACAAAACTGTTAAAATACTTCTTACAAAGATCCTCTAAAGATCATTTTCACTCCTACCAATTAAACTAGTTCTTCCTTTTTCTTTCCCTTTCTTCTTTTACCTTTTTTCCTTCCCCAGCTTTTTGCTGGTCTGCTGCCTCAATTCTATCCCTTCCAGTATTTTCTGACAAACTGATTTTTCCTAATAAGGAACGTGCGCACACAGTGGGAAAATGATGATCAGTACTGAAAACCACACAAGGAGACATAAAGGCTTCTAGTCTTCTCTGAACCCCCATTCCATTCTCAGATGTAACTGCAATCAACAGTTTCTTACTGGTCCCTTTGGAAATCGTTTACACATTCAGAGCCCGTGTCCATATGGTGCCTATATTTTTGCACAGCTTGGACCACACTTTATTCAGCATCTTGTTGGTCTCATTTCGTGGTGTATTTCAGAGACCTTTTTGTGTTTGCACATACAGACCAATGATGTCTATTTAACAGCAGCATAGAGTTCATGGAATAGTTATGCCATACTTATATAATCAGTTCCCTATTAAGATATTTAGGTTGTTCCCAGATGTGGGTGATTTTTATGTTTTGCTATTATAAGTGATACTCCAATAAACATCTTGTGTATTGGTGTAGGATAATTACTAGGAAGTATTCATGGAGTCGAAGCGATGTGACTTTGGATGTGGGTAAATGTAACTAGATTGTGCTCCCCACCCCCACAACCACATCCTCCGGGGATGAGGGAGCCAGTGTGTGATCTGAGAGCTCCCTTAGCCTGGGACAGTCCCACCCCTGTCTCAGTCCAGAGCACTGACCAACCTCAAGCGCTGCCCCAGATGAAATCCTTCATGAGTGCTGTGTTGCAGGGGGTTATTCTCTGCCTTCCACCTCTTCCCAGGAAGATGCTCACTGTCTTCTGTTCTCTCCAGTTTTCCTTCTGGACATCAGGGCCTCCATGATTCGCACACCAGACACACAATCAATATGCAGATGGCCTATTATTGCCTCGTCTGAGAAAGGGCTGTGTCAGCTCGTGTTCTGACTTTATGCTTCTCTGACCAATGGTCTTGGCTCTCCCTTGTGTTCCTGCTTAACCTTGAGGAAAGTCACGAAACTTCTGATGGCTTCTGTCACTACGTCAACTTATGCAGTTGGTGGAGATGCTGGCGGCAGAAGGTGGTGTTAGCCACGTGTGAGGCTTTAAGTATTTGTGTTCATGGAAGGATGGAGAGGGCTGTGGAGAGAGGCATAAAACTAAATGGCTGCTTTTGAGTGCACAGGCATCCATTAAAAGTAGGGCTAGAATAATATTGTGAACATTTCTGGTTCTCCTATAGATGCTCCAATACAACTAAAAGGATTGTGGTTTCAGCCCTGATATGGGTTTGTCACTCTCAAGAAGGCTGAGTGTGGACTAGAACAGGACAACCTGCCCAAGACTGACCTCACTTACATCTCAAAACCAGATCCAGCTGTATGACACTCTTAGGCTATTGGAAGTTCCTCCGATTCCCTCACAGTACCTTCTTCTGGGGTCAAATCTCCAGCCCCTGCTAGGTTAGAGTTTTGATACTTATTAACATAAGTGGCCTGGAAGTGACATCAGATGAAGAGAAGATACTTTCTGTCCTTAAGCTTTTGATCCAATGAAGTTCCAGCCTCCATGCCAATATGGGGGTTCGAGGCTCAGCTCTGACATTGGTAATCAGGGGTGGGATGGGGTGGGGGGAGATCTTTGGGAAGAGGGGCAGCACTTAACTTTCCTGGACACCCTGTTCTTCAGCAATAAAATGAGGGTGTTGGTTTAGGATCACAACCTCAGATGGTTATGGAAACCAGGTAGTTACCCACATGTGCACAGCGGGCCAGGGAGACTGGGCTCTCAGGGGACCTCAAACCTACCCCAGCGGGAGGGGCAGCCACTCCTAAGTGATAGCTGATTGTTGCAATGCCAAGACTGAGGGCTACAACACCCTCAGGCCACACAAAACAAGTCTGCTCACTCGTGGGGCTATTTTTTCTATCACCGTGTTCTAACTCTGACGCTGTACTATTCTGAAGAGCATGAAGTAAGAATCTTAGGAATTTAGTAGGGTAACACATTCTGCCAAGCACTCAATAATAGTAATGATAAGAATCAGAATTCGCTTATTAGTAAGAATTAGCTTATTCAATCCTCTAAGCAAACCAATGGTGTGTAGAAACTATAAATTATCCCCATTTTACAGAGGAGAAAACAGAGACAGAGGAATGCAGTGAGTGGCTGATATGACATTTCTAGCAGGTGGTAGAATTAGACACCGAATCTAGGCAAGCCTAACGGACTTCCAGACCCTAAACCAAACCACAAGGACATGTGGACCCTAAGGTGCCCATTCTTCAGCCTAGCCCGTGTGGACACCTTCTTCCGACCACTGGGCCTCTCCAGCCCCAGCCTATGTGCCACACACCCAGCCTGATGTCACCCCCACCAACTACTTACCCACCTGGTTCCTGCACTGGACCTTCCCTTAGGGCGTGCAAGGTGGGTCTGTCCCGGAGTCCCCACTTGACCACGGGAGTGGGACAGTTCCAAGACCAGCCCATCTCCATCTGCCTAGTTCTTCCACACTCAAGGGACCCCATTCTAGAGAGTTCTAAGATGTTGTCATACTGATTCCACACTGCCACTACCCTGCTTCATAAATCACAGCCAGAGGGTTTCCAGGTCTCCCCAGCCCCAGGAACATGGGCTCCTCCAAGAAAACAGGCCATTTGAGGAAGGACAACCCAGTGAGAAGAGAATGTGAGTCCATTTCTGAGGGAGTGTGTAAGTAACATTGTAAGAAGTTGAATAAAGTCCTCCCTGGAGACCTAATGGGTATCCCATCAACAGACCAAAGAGATGGGGAAATGAGTGAGAACCCCTTCATACCACAGTGTCCCATCTCCAGATAATGGATCCTGACTCCTGCCCCTCCGTCTGCATAAGCTTGTTATCAGATCTAACAAATGACTGTTTGTGGTGAAAGTGGCTTGTAAATTCTAACATAGTGGCCCACAATGAAGTATTACTGATTTCCCGAAATCAGCTTGATGTTAAGGAATTAGAAGTCCAGGGATGACAGGCCTTATAAACAAATATCTATTTTTTTTAATGGGCATAATTTCAGTGCGGTATTTAACTGGTTCTTATATGAGTCCGTCCACCATCACATGTTTGAGATTCTTACTTTAGACTAAGCTGAAATTCCCTTCGAAAAATAAAATAAAGAGGCATTTTAAGGATAATTGTTTTGGTGCTGATCTTAGTCTATCCATGTTTCTGCTTTAAACATGAAAAGGGAAAGTATCTGGGGAATAATTAAATGTGTCTGGTGGGGTATTTTCCCCCCTGATGGGAGAGGAGATGGAACTTGGGGATTTGAAGCGACCCTAAGAATATAATACTGTGCTATGGAGCTACCAAAATCCTGCCTGATTTGTAAATTTGCGTTTCCATGGCAACTCAAGTGTGTAGTTAAATAATCCTCACTGGTCTGTGACTGAATTCCAGCAACTCTTCCTAAACCTTCAGCCTATTCTAATCCCACAGCTGTTGCCATGGAAATGATCAGATAAGATTCAGTCCTGGAGGCAGATGGGCCTATGGAGGAAGCTAAGTCCTGGCCTACATATAGCCCCCAAAATATGAGATTTTGTCTTGCTTTGTTTTTGTTCTTGTGGGTTTTCCCCCCAGGCTGGGAACCACAGAAGGTGGCTGTCCTCGATGAGAGGCTCAGGTAGCAGGACATCATGAAAATCAGTCTTGGGGTTTGGACATCGGGAGCAAATGAGGAAAAGTCCGTTCCAAAATACTACCGAGGAGTGGAAAATTGGGATGCTCTCCTTTGACTCAGTTTTGGACGCTTGATCTAAGAGCTCAGCACACAAGGGGTGATTTTGCATGCACTGGTGTCCCCAAAGCAATTTCCAGGCCATGGCCCCGCCCCACAAGTAGGGTCACACCGGGCCACTGCTCCATGGCTTTGTCAGCCCAGGAGGGGCCCTACATTCTTCACTGTCCATGTTTGATGGAAGTTTATAGTGTGCTCCCAGGGCCAGATCGGGCTGTGTCAGCAATGTCCTTAAAAACACAAGTGACAGGCTTTTTCTGTGCCTTCACCAGCAGTGTTTTATCATGTGCATCCTTGCAAACAGTTTGGAAAGACCTAATATTTAAATCATTGTCTCTAAGCCCTGTGTCGATGAAGTTGTGCTTTGTTTGAGATAGAAGCCATCCCAAGTCTCTTTACTTTGAACAGGGTGATTTCCTACATTGTAAAGTCTTTGCCAGATACTTGGTGGCGGTGGGGGACAGGGGAGTGCAGCCAGCCCTCAAAGCCACCACGCCTCTCTGTGAGGCACATTCCCTGCCACGTGCAAACCCCACTGTGTCAGAGAAGGAGACAACCCTCATGGTAACATTTATGGAATCCAAGAAATGGAGGGGTCCTTACAGGGTCTCGGGCAATTACTGTCGGACTCACAGCTCAGGACTCAGGCAGTTTTCTCTATAGCTGCCACCATTTACCAAAAGATCCAAGTGTTACCACGATCCCAACCTTCATTCTCCTTCTGCAGAGCCCAGGCTGAATTCCTCCAGTGTGGTTCTTACTGATTATTCCCTTTTAGAAGCCTTACTCATATGTGCTATGCCTCATTTCATGAATTTTCACTTACATATGTGTTCAATAAACATCTACTGAATTAATAATTAATCACTGTAATTAATAATTCATTGTTAACATAATAATAATGCAAGTAATAATTAATGTACTACATAATTCGAGGCACCAGGGCAGTGTGTTTGGAAAAAGAGGCTGCTATCAAACTGTTAATATTTATCTTGTTCTACGTGACCCCAGTAACCATAGTTATAGAGCCATGGAGTGGCAATTCTAACATCTGCTTAGCATGTTGTATGTTTGAGGTGGTAAAGGTTCTGCTTTTCAATGACACAGAGTAGAATTTCACTGTTGCTCTTGTCCTATCCGTTTTCGTGATTGTAAGTGATATTGAAAAGAGACCAAGGGCCGAATCCTTTTTTTGATGAGAAAAACGAAAAATGGGAACTCAAAGTTGGCTGTTCTCCAGCTGACTTCTGTGACTCAAATTCATTCTGTACAGAGGCGTTGTCTTTCCTTGAGCAAAAGTGTAGCTGTATAGCCTGCCATTCATGGCTACAGACCTCCTGAGCCAATGCCGGTAGCCTTCTTCTGACCCACGTGCTTTTCCAATCATCATTCCAGCCCCCGTAGTAATTCCAACCTTTATGGACACCCTGCTCGCCTGAAGCTGAGGTCTCTCTAATTTCAGGGAACACTCTTCATGTGCAAGAATGTGGACTTGTTACTATGTGGTCCATCAGGTCATTTCCACTACCCTGAGAAATTCCAGGTTGGAAGTTCATGGTCATTTGGAGGAAAATGGCCCCAGAGGTGGCCATGCTAAGTGTCTGTCTTCAGATGTTCCTTCTCCAGATCCAATCAGGTTTCAAATCCTTATGAATGTGCCTCTGAATATCTCTCAGGTTTGTCCTCTCTCTTGCCACCATCATTACCCTCCTCAGGCAACTGTGGTAGCCTTGGTTCATCTCCTAGAAACCCTCTTGGTGCCATTCAACGCAGAGCCAAAGCACTGTGTTTAAAAGCCTAAATCGGATCATGTCATTATCTTGTTTAAGACCTTTCAGTGACTCACCTCTGCCTTGGATTAAAATCCAAACCCCTTAGCATGGCTTTGCACACATCTCTACTTCCTACCTCCCCAGTGCAGCCTATAGCCACCTCGTCTGCCTTTCTCAGGCCCAAGCCATACCCCCAGCTCCCCAGGAGCACACCATTCTGGAGCCCTCCTGCCTCTGTCCCTTGCTTCATGCTTCATACTCACCCCGCAGCCTTGGCTGAAATGTCACTTCCCAGAAAAGGCCTTGGCTGAGCTCCCAGATCAGTTTGGGTCTTACTCTCATAAATTCTCCTTGTGTAGCGTACATGTAGTTAGAATTTACCACACTGCAACCACATAGCAATGTGTATTATCTGTAGTCCCTTCTAGAAGGTAAGCTCCATGAAGACAAAAACTTTATTTTGTGCATCTTGGTTTCCCAAATGCATGGTACAGAGGAGATGCCTGAAAAGTAGCTTTTAAAATAACAAATGAGGGGCACCTGGGTGGATCAGTTAAGCATCCTGTTCTTGGTTTTGGCTCCGGTCATGATCTCACGGTTTATGAGTTCAAGACCCTCGTCGGGCTCTGTGCAGACAGTGTGGAGCCTGCTTGGGATTCTCTCTCACTGTCTCTACCCCTCCCCTCTTGCTCTCTTCTCTTTCACTCTAAATAAATAAAAATAAACTTTTAAAAAACAAAATAAAGGGGCACCTGGGTGGCTCAGTCAGTTACGCATCCCACTTCAGCTCAGGTCATGATCTCATAGTTCGTGGGTTCAAGCCCCACGTCGGGCTCTGTGCTGAGAGTTTGGAGTCTAGAGCCTGCTTCCAATTCTGTCTCTCTCTCTCTCTCTCTCTCTGCCCGTCCCCCACTCATGCTCTGTCTCTCTCTCTCTCTCAAAAACGAATAAATGTTTAAAAAAATTGAAAGCAAAATAAATAAATAAGTAATGAATGAATGGCAGTGGGTAAATGGAGGGGGAAATCAGACACTGGCCTTGAGAGGGTGGGGGCAGTTAAAAGCAGGTTATTGGAAAAGTCACTGATGCTTAAGACTAGACAGGGAAGAAGGGACACTTTTGAGTCCAGTTGAAATATTGAGAACCTATATGTGCCAGACCTTGAGCCAGACACATCTCTTCCCTCAAGTTGTTCACAATCTAGTAAGGGTGGCATACACCTACATGCAAATGTACACCATACACTCTTTTAAGTTCCACAGGTTCAACTGTATGTGCTTCACCCCCCCCTCTCACACACACAAATGACATTCCACGTGCCATGTTTTATGCCACAGGATATCAGCATGATTTGCCAGATCTAAATATTCTATTCTGGGTTCCTGCAAGCATCTTTCCCCCATGAAATGTATTCCGGTATTTGAAGATGGGTATTTATCTTAAATCATGCACTTTCCCTCTGTTCAGCTACTTCACTCGGTGCTCAACTGAAGCACAGATGATCCACTTCAGGCCAACAGGGGAAAATGCTGTAAGTAGGATTCAGCAGAAGGAGGAGTTGAGCTGCAATGCAACCTCAACAAAGACCTCAACCAATTCCATGGAAAGTTCTAGAGCTGGGATGACTCTCTGGGGTTGTCTTGAATTCATGCAGTGGGACTGGACTTTTGAATCCCCACACTTACCAGAGGTCAGATGTAGGATGTCCAAGGAATGAGAGCAACCTTGGACGAGGCAGTTCCTCTGGGCTGAGGGCAATTCCTAGGGAGACATTCAGCCTTGAGCAGCCAGTAGGAAACCCTCAGGGAAGCTGGGGAATGAATGCCTCTGCCCTGAAGGTGAGACCCAGGAGGAGAGGCAGCAAAAAATTCTAGACACCATCTTGCTTCCCGATAACAAGGTCCTTTCCCATCATGGACTTGTGCTGACTAGTTAGTATAGGCATGTAGAAATGCTCTGTCCCTTCAAGAAAGAGTTAAAGATATTTCCCAAAGATAAGAACATAAAGATGATTTTGCCCTTAGAAACAGGAGTGGTGAATATAGATGAGTCTCGGAGGGCTCGGTGGCCTTGGGGGTTGCTGTTGGCCAAAGTTCCTTGCTCCCTTGCTGCCTTTCCTGGTTTTAGAAGGAGCTATTTGTCCTCAGCTGAAGTGCAGGAATGACTGCCAGGGAGGCTCCCAGAGCTTCAAGCAGTCACTGAGATCTTGCCTCAAGCCACTCAGAGCTGCTGCTCGGTTGGCTGTGGGAAGGGCATATCTGAGAGACAAGGCCACTGCCCCGACTCTTTCAAGATTCCAGATGCTCCCAGAGTCCTGTTCAAGCTGCTCATCTAAGCGTCAGTGCCTGTAACAGTGACAGGCTCTCTGTCTCGGCCCATCAACTGCACGTGCAGTGCTGCATAAACCCTGTGTTCCGAATCAACTGTCAGGGGAGCCGCGGCCCTTCTGGCCACACGCTGCACGCTGTTTTTCCAGAGCTCCAGTCCTTCTATTTTCCTTCCCTCCTCTCTGCCTTCTCTCCGGATTGCAGTGCTGATGGAGTGAGGAAGCCATCGCACAGGGAGCACCTCTTGCCTCACAAGGGATGGGAAGGTCAGGTGGGTGTGGCTTTCCCTCCTCATCCTAACACTGCATCATCCTAATACAATCCCTCTCCAGGCCAAAAGCAATTCGATGGTCAGATTCTTCCTTCCCAAGCTTATTACAGAATTGCTCAAAGCTCTTACATCTTTCCAGAGGAGCTGTAAAACCTTTGTCACATTTCCAGAACTCCTCTTTTATTGGGACCTGCCTGCTACTCACCACTAACCCACATTCCCTTTGTTCAAACATGTACTAAGCACCTGTTGGGTGCCAGGCTCTATCCTGGGTGCTGGAGGCAAGGACATACCATAGACACTGTTTACATCCTAAAGCTGTCCCACTGCGGGACAAAGGAGTGATGGGGTGTCCCCAGAGCCGCACAACCGGAAGGGTCACCTGCGCCCCAGAACCTTACTGCCCAGAACTGCTGATCCCCACTACCCAGCCACCGGCCTCCCGTGGGTATTGGGCATCAAAGTGCAATGGAGGGACTGACCTTGTAAGTTTCTTTAATTTCAATTAACTTTAGTTTAAAAATGAAGACCCTCCTCTTCCATTGCTGAAAAACTTGTAAGTACACTTGGGACAGCTTGAGAATGTGGGTCTCCTTCTTGAATTCTAGATGTTAGGAAGTATAAGTAGACTTCAAGTCTTCCCAAAGGAAGTTTATCATCCACACGGAGGTGTGCCATAAAGCGTAAAACACACACTGGATTTCTAAGACTCAGTATGAAAAGAAGATGGTAAAATGTCCTATTAATAATGTATATTTATTACATGTGGAAATGACAATACTTTGGATATACTGGATTAGATAAAATATATTATTAAAGTTAACCACCTCAGGTTTTATTTTCACTTTTTCAACCATGGCTTCTAGAAGTTTTTTGCGTTTTGGTTTTTGATTTTTTTAGGAACTTAAAAAAGATTTTTAATGTTTTATTTCTTTCTGAGAAAGAGAGAGAGACAGCATGAGAAGGGGAGGGTTAGAGAGAGAGGGAGACACAGAATCTGAAACAAGCTCCATGCTCTGAGCTACGTGTCAGCACAGAGCCTGACGCTGGGCTCAAACCCACGAACCATGAGATTGTGACCTGAGCCGAAATCAAGAGTCAGATGCTTAATCGACCCAGCCACCCAGGCGCTCCTAAATGAATTAGAATTTGTAATGGGATTGTCAATAAAAGCAGGGTCCAAAATTGATGGGCTTTGTGCACCAAATGAAGGGACCTGAGCCTTATCCTAAAGATAATGAAGAGCTATTGAGATACTTTAAGGAAAAGTATTTAAGGAAACCGGCCATGTGGAGAATGAATTGAAGCAGATGCCCCTGAAAGCTCTCCTCTACCTGCAACTAACAGCGAGGCAGACATCCAGGGGTCCAGCCTGCCCCCTGAAGGAGGGGGATCATCCGTGAAGGGGGAAGGGGAGGGAAGGAACAATCTAGATTGCAGCTGTACTGTAGGAATACCAGCCAGTCACAGACAGGAGTTTTCCGAAAAAGAAGGAATTTTATATTCCTGTTCATGCCACTTTCATTTCTGAAAAAAGATCAAGTTCTTCTTAGAGAGTAGAGACCGAACCTGTGAAAACAAACACATATACTTAGGAAGGCAAGTTACAACCAGAGAACCCTGAAAACATGAGCTTCTGACAAACCAAATCAATTAATTTATGCCCTGTGGCATGAAAAATGCAATTACGGAAGGAAGAAAAAAAACTGGCCATGTTGTGAAGACAGATTTTCCAGGATTACATCCAACCTTGACATGATTCTGATCCTGTTTCTTTGACTGCTCTGTGTAGTCAGGCCTCGCTTTCATGTTCTTGGCCTTGGGACCCTTTGGGCAAATGGCTTTGAATACAAATATTCTAGTTCTTTCTTGGGATTCTCTCATTATGTGCCGACTGCATTATTAGTTCTAACCTCATTTCATGACTAATTTACATTTACTTTCCTGCCAGGAGGTCATAGTCTTTTTTTGTTTTGTTTTGTTTTGTTTTGTTTTTACAAGGAAATGTAAATTGCTGTATTTCTGCTTTTCCATTAAGCACCTACCATTTGGGAATTATGTGTCATTCTCTATCTCCCAAGAAGGATTGAATGAGTCAGAATTGAAAATGTGTAAAATGCCTCCAGCTTCTTAGAAGAAGGATGTTCTAGAAGTATAAATAGAAATATAGATTTATGAGTATCACAGGAAATGCCCTGGGTTTAATCAACGCAAATGGTAATCAGTTCCCGGGTGGCTTCTTGGCACAGGCTTGGGAACAGGAGTCAGGAGGCTGGGTCCCGGTCCTACTCTGCATCTGGCCTCTGTGTCTAATGGGTCATTCACTTCATCGCCCCTGACTTGCACTTCCTAGTGTGAGAAGTTAAAATAATACCTGTGGGGGGCTGTGAGGGGAATCAAATAAAATGCCTTCCTGAAAACCAACTGAGGAGTAAACACTTTTCTGTTAGGCATCATGGGCAGTGATAAATTTTTGAGGACTCTAATCATAATTCTGGTGGTTGGTGTCATTGTTCTTTAAACTTCCTGTACCCAGCACACCCCTCGGCACATGGTCCATTACGTTCTTCTGAGAGATTTTCCTTCTGACCACACTTTTTTCTTTTATGAATTCTTTTTTTCTTAATGTTTATTTATCTTTGAGAGAGAGAGAGAGAGAAAGAGAGAGAGAGCACTGGTGGGGGAAGAGCAGAGAGAGAGGGAGAGAGAGAATCCCAAGCAGGCTCCACACTGACAATGCAGAGCCGGATGCAGGGCTCGAACTCACCAACCGGGAGATCATGACCTGAGCCAAAGTCAGAGGCTTTACTGACTGAGCCACCCAAAGTGCACCTCTTTTATAAACTCTTAAAGCCATCTTCCGCCTCCCATATATATACCTTAGTCCCTGGTTTTGCAAAGCTGGCTCTTTGTGCTGACTGTTCCACCCAACAGCTCACTTTTCACCTTGCTTATGGGTCAAATGCCACTTCTAGTTTGTTGTCATCTCCGCTGCTCTGTTGCTGACCTTTGTTTCTCGTTCTTCCCAGTTTGAATTCTAGAAAATCCACGAAATACTTCTTCTTATATACACCCACAAATGACTTTGAAGTTTCAGTTTGTACTTGAGCACTTCCCCGGCTTTCTCCTTCTCTCTCTCAATATCAGCAAATTGTTTGCCTCATTGTCAGGGAAACTCTCTTTCTCTCTTTTCCTTTTTTACACAGTTCAACTTCTGCTCCAGTATAATCTTTCTCATCATGTGGTTTTCTTTTGCTTAAACCCATTATTTTGACACAGTTTACAGCCTCCCTCCTTCCTCACCTTCAGTAGCTCATTTCCTGTTTAATGCTACATTTTGCACTGTTTTCTTCTGGGTGAGGGCCATTATTGACGCCATAATATTTTACGATCATAGAGTATTTGATCTCTAAGAACTTGGGCAAATACAATGCATTTGGAAAGGGCAAGAGAGAGGAGATTGGCCACCATTTAAAAATCACAATCCGTACTTGGATAGGAAACGGGAATGTGTCACAACCTTTTCTCTCAAGTGCTAATTAGTCCTTTGTCTCACTAGACAGACTGTATTTCAGGGCTCTGAGAGTTTGTGTTCTTTCATATCTTATTCTACTTACTCACTACTCTTCTCAGTGTGATTCCATTGTTCTAGGTCAGCCAGAGGACAAAAAGGGATGAGAAGGAGGACAGTTATAACAGTGACAACTAATATTTCTAGAGGCTTCACCAGATAAGCCAGGCATCCTTCCAAGAACGTTAACTCCTTTGATCCCCCAATGATCCTGTGATGTGGGCACAACTATGGTCCCAATGTTATATATAAGAACGTTGAGGCATTCATTGAGTTTAAGTAACTTGTTTGAACTACACAGCTGTAGAGTTCAACATAGAGAACATAGAGAACATAGAGAATGGCACAAAAGCCACATCAAGTTCATAGCTGTGTCTGCAAGAGGTTGATCTGCTGATATCAATGGGCTCCTGCCATCTTAGAGAGTGTATTGGTGAGGGAGGTCCCAGGCGGCGTGGTGATTATGTCGAATATGGAAGGCAGCTGTAAGGGTTGAAAGAGAACACATCAGTGCAGAAGAACTGCTAAGTGAAAAGAGAAAAAATGGTTTCATGACCAGTTATATGAGGCCAAAGTTTAGGATTTTCTACCCCAAAGCATGTGCCATCCTAGTGGGATAGTAATACTTTCCAATGGAAGTACTACTAGCTTGTCTGTGGACAGCTGAGGTCCAATGGTGGCTATCATTTCACACTGGGGACCAAAGGGTCACCAGATTGGGATTCCCTGTTACGGTGTCACAGTCCATATGATTGGACCTGCATTAGTGACTCCATAGTGATTTCGTTCCCTGAGATCTCTTTCTGTTTCCATGGGACACTTTAGATTGATAAGTAGGGAATGGAGGGGGGGAGGAGTTGGTTTTCACAAGGGAAAGCATAAACACCCACCTTGGTGCTAAATCATCTTAACCTTCAAACACACTGAAAGTCATGAATTGAATAAGGTCTTCTGCAAGGAAATTCACTGCCATTACTGAAAACATTTACACCCTCTTCAGCAGTGGTTTCCATTCCACCAACATAATGGTGGCCATTCCTGAAGCCTTTCCCAATCTTGTCCATCTGGTGCTCATCTAATACCTCTTAAGAAAATCTTTAATCCCTAAGCAGTATGAGAGATACCTTTCTTTGTATCCCGATGGTGCTTTGTGCTTCTTTCTTAGAGTAGTTACTATATTGCATTATAATCCTTTATTTACTGCATTGCTGTGAATCACTGTGTTTCTGCATTGTTATGAATTCACTGTGTTTCTTGGACGGCAACCCCATTGTAGAGAATCTGCATTATAGACCTCTAACGTTCAGGGTACCAGGATTACCAGGTAGCAACTATTCAGTAAATACATGGATAGAGAAATGAAATCATGAATGAACAAGTAAACTGACCCACTTTCAATCTACCTTTCAATTACTTTAACGTACTTATTCTAACCATAGTTGCACCATGGTTTGATCAGAAAAACAGAACCACGATGAGTGATGCCGGATAAGAGATTATTCTAAGAACTACCCCTCACACAGTTGTGAAAGCTGATTAAACAGTCCTTGGACAGCCGTTGCTTCTTCATCGGATGCCAGGGCTGAAGTCAGCAGTGCAGGCAGTTAGGAAGGGGAAACAGACGTGACGTAGGGGGAGTAGGGCAAACTGGAACCCATGAGGACCAGTTGGTACACACGTCAGCCTCCAACGTCAATAATGCAGGCAATATTGGTGCCTTTTACCACGGACTTGCATGTGTACCTTGGCCAAGATTCAGATCAGCTGACGGAAGTGATCTGATACAAGCTGGAGAAGCTAAGGCATGCTTGCTGCTCCCTGTCAGCAAGGCAAGCCAACAGATCATGAGCTACAACAGTGCCTGCTAATCCAAGGCTGACCTTCCAAATCTGGCCTGAATTCTTCCCATGGCCAACCCTACCCAGGAACCATGGGATGGCATGGGAATTCTGGGAAATGTAGTTCCAGTGTCGCCAGGTTGACACTACTCAAAGGCATCACAATAGATAAACTATCAATAGTCTGACCCAAGTGAGACTTGAGCCTGACTGTGACATCGGAGTTTCCATCTTCAATAGGGCACATGCGCATGAGGAGGAGAGAATCAGAATAACCCAAGAATGCAATCACCAGGGGGACTTGTTTAGCTCATGGTAGGCAGGTTGTACTTTCCTGAGCCTTGACTTTGGGCGTAGCCATGAAACTTACTTTGACCAGTAACATATGGGTAGAAGGGACAATGAGGTAGATTTGAGCCTAGATCTTAAGAGGCTGCACATGTTTCTTCTTGCTCTCTTGCTCTTTTGCTGTCACTGTGGGAAGATCACGTCCAGGCTAGCCCACTGATCCTAGGAGGAGTATCAGAAAAACATGGAACAGAGTTACACAGCACCAATGCAGATACATGTGCAATAACAATTCGTGGTTGTTCTAAGTTTTGTGTTGTAGAGTTGCTTATTACACCCCAACAATTAATCAATACAACTCAAAGCAGACGGGAAAGGGGGCCACTTGGAGGCTTCTTTCTGAGCAGCCAAACCTTAGCTTTTGCATGAGTATCATTGCCACCCACTACTTATCTTATGTCCAAACTTTTGCAACTGTTTTTGGGCAGTGAGCCATGTGGAGTAGGAAGTGTGGCTCTCCAAGATGAAAGAAGACATCTCTGAGGCGGGCCACACCTGTCCAGCCGTATCACAAAATGGAGACACGTTCATCTGTAGCCACAGCCTGCAAATTCGATGAAGCTAAAGTTCAGGTGTACACAGAGGAGGTCAAGACTTGGTAGGACTTGGAGGTTTTGTAAGGTAAATTTATTTTCAGGTGCAATTTGACTGATGGACAGCTGAGGAGCTGGTAACAGCATAGCTGCTGCAGAAACAGCTTTTTTAAAAAATCCTATTTATTTTGAGAGAAAGTGAATGAATTGGGGAGGGACAGAGAGAGAGGGAGGGAGAGAATCTCAAGCAGGCTCTGCACTGCCAGCACAGAGCCCAACACAGGACTCGATCCCAGGAGCAGTGAGATCATGATGTGAACCAAAATCCAAAGTCAGATGATTTACCAACTGAGCCACCCAGGCGGCCCAGAAACATCTTCTTCTGATGGTTCCCCATCACCTGGAGCATAAATGGCAATTGCCTCAACACAACAAACAAGGTATTTTTCTGACCTGGCCTCCTTGCACCATCAGAGATCTCTCATAGCTCATTCTTACACAGCTCTCTCACACCTGCAAGTTCTCCTTGGCCAGAGCTTGCTTCTGTCTCTTCTACTTGGCAGCTCCTACTCTTTTTTTGGAGGCTATCAAAAATGTTCTATTTTCTCTGCGTTTTCCCCACTCTTTATCTACTTCCAGCCTCCTAGCCCACCTCTAGGAAGAATCATTGCTCCTCCAAGTACTGTCTTCACTGTGTTGCTGCCTACCATTAAATTATGCCTTCTTGGGGGCAGGGAAGGAGTCTCCCTCACCACTGTGTCCGTCTTTAGTGTTTAACCCAAAGCCTGGCCCAAGAGAGGTAAGCAGGAGATTGTAGCCATTGAGATCAGTTGCTAAGATACTTCTCAAGAGGACAAAAGTTGTTCTTTACTGAAGCTTGTATTGTTATGCCCAAAGGTGACCTCCTGAGGTTCTGTTGATAATCACTGGATGCCAAGGCAAAGGCATGGATGTTTCAATTCTTTTTAGAAAGGAGGTCAACTGGGAATAAGAGAAGAGCTTGCAACTTAAAAATATGCCTTAAAAAAATCCCAAACACATAAAAAGACTAAATTCCTCTCTAATGCAAAATAGCTTAACAGAGACCCAGTTTAAACGAGCCACTTAAATACATGGTCACAGTACATATGCTTATCAGGGTTTTCACTTGGCTTCAGATCCTTCCCTCTCAAACATCTGCATTTTCTTTTCCCAGAATCCTGTCTCATTTCCCAAGCACTGCTTCTTAAGCTTTCAACCCTTGAAAAAGCTGAAGCAATGTTTTTACCTTCCTAAACTGAAAATCAAGTCAAAGCGGTACTTTGGCAAGGTAGCAGGGAGACCTCCTCTCCTTGCCATTTCAGATGTGGCAGAAAAGAAGCGCAGTCTGTCAGCGGTCTTCATGCTTTGTCCTCAGAGGCTTAATCACCTCCCATGTGTAGGGGCAGCCTTGCATCCTCCAGGGTTCCAGATTTCTCGGCAATCTGCAAATCACCTTGCTGCTGGCTGCGGCCCATTAGTCAGCGCCGATAGGGGGCGCCAGAGAGTGACTCTCTCCTTTCTCGTCGCTTTCTGTTCCTTTCAGGCTCGGCTAGCCTTGATTCTTCACCTCTATAGCAGCAGATAAATATAATTTTCAACACTTCCAGAAAACAGCTTATTGTACCCTCCATCCCCATAGACCCAAGCACCATCCCCTCAAAAGGCTCTGAATTTAAATCACACAGGAACCTGCCTCTCCTTTTAAAAAATTCCATTCTCTTCACTTTGCCCCTCCAGGCCTAGAGGCAGTTGCCACTTTGACATTGCAACTTCTTGGAACCTTAGAATTGCTTTTTTCCCTCTCATTTAACTATGTAACGACTTTATACTTGGCTAATCATTCTTGACATTAAATTCTCTCTGTTTAAGTAACTGGTGTGATTTCTGTCTCCTGAGTGGACTTTGGCTCTGATGGGCTGGTATCTGGAAATACTTCGGCAGCCTGTTCCCTCCCCTGCACCCACTGGGAGGCTTCCTATGGTGCTGATGGCCATGTTAGGATGTCCTGACTGACAGGGCTGGTGTGTACCCCTTCCTGTTGTGGTTTCACGCTGCCCACCGGGCCACCACTCCAGTCCCTGCTTCTGACCATGGGGATCTCATGCTCAGGACCCCAACACCCAACCTTCTACAGTAGCTCACAGCCTGGGCTTCTGCCCTAGGCTTCCTCAAGATTTTCCAACCCCCCAGCCTATGTGACGTCACCTGATTGTTAACAACTGGCTGTATGGGTGGGAATTGGGGAGAGTCCTGTTTTGTGGTATTTGCTGACTTCTGTGATACATCAACGCTCCCACCATGGCCAATTTCACCCAACATGGAGCTGGGGAAAGATACACAGTGCCATTTCATTACATAGTAGTTTCACCATATTGGTAAAGCAGACATAGATGGTCTCAAGAGCATACATAATAGGAATATGTAGTAAAAGAAGTTAAAAAAAATGATGATGGTGTTGTATTTCCTTTGTTTTTAACATACTTAATTTAGCTGTAATTTCATTTGACTTTCATTATTAATGGCTCTGTTTAACAACCGGGTCATAGAATTTTTGAAAATTAACAGTGAGCTCCCACCAGCTACTAAGAGCTAGCTCAAGTTCACCATGGATCACAGCTGCATCTTCACAGTGTACCCACCACCCTGCACATCCACGGAATCCTGGGCCTAATGCACAGTAAACACAGTGGGGTTCAATAAATCCAGGCTGCCTTTCTATTTTCTCCCATCATCCCAGCCATCCACCTCAAATATAAATTAGTGATTTGAGGGAACAGCCTGCAAGGTGTACAAATACAGATACCCCACACCTCCAAGGATATCAGCTTCCTACCATTAGGAAGGGATCGTGGGGGTTTCTCCACCTTTGCCCAGAACTCCTTTGAGTGTTCCCTTTTGTGAAAAGTCACCAACTGACTTGAGAAAGAAAATGCAAGAAGGGGACAAATCAGAAGAAAGGCAGGATCAGGGGACAAATTGGAGCAGGGGAAATTTCTACTCTTGGCATTGGATCCTAGGCCTTGGTCAACGTTGAGTAAGACCCACCAGTTCTCTTACATCAGAGCCACAAATTCCCCACAAGCCTCTGAAGGTCAGCTAGTCTTTTCAGCAAACTTGGTCTCTGAAACCTCCCCAAGGTTTTTACCCTCCCAGATACTCAAACGCAGGAAGCAGAGTTCAGATTCAAGTTCATCTCCCTCTCCAGGACCTACTAACATCTTTATTTCTCTCACCTCCTCCACTTCTCAGTAACTCAAAAAGTTTCCTTTTTTTTTTTTTTAAGGCTGGAAATTCTGGAAATGAATCCAAGAAAACTCTTCCTTTTGGCTTTCTGCCTGCCTTACCTGAATCAGTGGACAGTGAAGACTTAACTATTGAAAAGCACAGGAAAGGAACACAAAGTAAAATACAGTTAATATTTCCCTGATGGCTTCTGTGAATCTCAAAGATGATAAATATTAACTATTGAGATTGTAATGTGAAATCTTTAAATTCCTCTAGAGGAAGTCCCTTGTGCTGGGCTTTTACCCACTGTATCAAATGTCTCTTGTGTACTATTTATGGACACTGGTTATATCTCAGGGATCTCTTGATGCAAATGGTTGGCTTAAGCAAAATTAAAATGGTAAAATTATGACCAGAGTTAACACTTAATAAGATATCAAGTTGTAACCTTGAATTAAAGCCAGGAACCAATTAGTTGCTGATTTTGCAAAGCAGTTGAGGTCTGTTAAGAGCTAATGTTTTTCAATGCTTCCACATCCTAGGCTCAGGACCGAGTGCAGTTATCCGAGGGAGTAGGCACTATTTTATACCCATTTCAGAGATGAGGATATGGAAGCGCTAAATATAACCACAGTTAATAATGGCAAGGACAGGAATTGAACCCATCCAGTCTGATGTAGGTACACAGAGATTATTGTCGTTTTTGCCAGGGAGGAAACTGAGACTCAGTAGAGATGTGCCCACCTGGACACCACTCCAGCCCCACTTCTGATCATAGGGATCTCATGTTCACACCCCCAGCACCCACCCTTCCACCACAGCTCACAGCCCAGGCTGAGCGGAAATCGTAACTCCAGCCCTGCCTGTCTCTGACATGCCGCTTCTTTTTTAAAAAAGTTTTTAAATGTTTTTATTTATTTCTGAGAGAGAGAGAGAGCATGAGCAGGGGAGGGTCAGAGAGAGAGGGAGACACAGAATCTGAAGCAGGCTCCAGGCTCTGAGCTAGCTGTCAGCCCAGAGCCCATTGCGAGGCGAGCCTCAAACCCATGAATCGTGAGATATGACCTGAGCCGAAGTCGGACGCTTAACTGACTGAGCCACCCAGGTGCCCCACTGACGTGCTGCTTCTTAAAGGCACTGCTCTGCGTGGAGGAGCAATGATGGAGAGAGTCCCCAGGCACACATTACTCGAATTACACTTAACTACTGCAGAGCCTTATTATGCATTTTCATCTTCTTAGTGCTTTCTAATTAAAAAGGAGGGGAGTGGTGATCCTTTGGCTCTCTAACTTCTGTTTTCTCTGACTGGAAAGCAGAGGGCCCCCAATGAGAGCCTTTGCATAATAGAACTTATTGTATGGCAATCAGCTGTTTAAGTGTAGAGTCCTCTGAGGTCTCTTTTTACTGGAGAGAGTTAATTAACAACACAGCCACTAATCACTTACCCGTGCTTAGTCCTGATTGCAAAGAATATGTGAACATACTAAGTCACCTTAAAGTCTAAAGGTGTGCCCCTACTGTAGCAGGCTTTAATTAGTGGTAATAACGGTAATAATATTAATATGACTTGACATCAGTTGAGTGCTTACTAAGGACCAGGTACTCTGCAAAGTGATTTTTATTCAATCCTCGCAAAGGAGACACTATTATTTTCCTCTCCCCCTTGCTGAGGAAAAGCCAGAGATGAAGGTCAGGTGAATGTGACACAGTTGACTTTTTTTTTAATTAAAAAAAATGTATTAGTTAACTAACTAATTCAAGTTAGTTAACAATTCAGCGTAGTCTTGGCTTCAGGAGTAGAACCCAGTGATACATCTCTTACATATGACACCCAGTGCTCATCCCAACAAGTGCCCTCCTCAATGCCCATCACCTATTTAACCCTTCCCCCTACCCACTCCCCCCCTCCAGCAACCCTCAGTTTGTTCTCTGTATTCAAGAGTCTCTTATGGTTTGCCTCCTTCTCTGTTTTTATCTTATTTTTCTTCCCCTTCCTCTATGTTCATCTGTTGTGTTTCTCAAATTCCGCATATGGGTGGAATCATGTGATTCTGTGACAGAGCTGACTCTTGAACCCAGGTGCACACAACTCCCAGTCCAGACTATGAGCCTTGACAACCCCCCTGTCTCAGGCAACGGGGATAATAAATCATTTCCTTTTCTATTGAACCAGGGAAACCTTTTACTCACCCAGCAGAGCTCAGAGTCATGAAATCTAAGCAACTGAAAAAAAAGACCCTCCCGGCAATAAACTGAAGTTACAGACCATTTGATTGTAACTAAGGAAACCTTTGCAAGATGCTCGAGTTTGGGGAAAATGGCAGCCAAACCCAAAAAGCCAGTAGTGATCCATCCTCCCAGCCGATGTTCCCCTGACTGAGACTTCAACATGGCAGCATGTGGGTGGCCTCTGAGTGGCCAAGTACGAACTCAGCTGAGTGGTTCGAGTTACCAACTCTTGTGGCTAGGGCTGATTCTTCAGTGTACAGGAAGAAGCTTGTCCCACACTCAGGTGGGGGGTGGGAGCTGGGTGCGAAACAAAGAACATGGAATTAGGAGACTATAACCAGGCCCCCTTCTTGTGGTCATTACATGCATGACCCCACAACCCATTTCCTCTGCCTAGAATATTCATTCATTCCCATCTGATCCTCCTCCCCAACTCCTGAGACCCTTTTAGTCTCAGCTTCAAAGCTCCTTTTTTCACGGAAACCTCTCCTGACCCTCAGAAGAGGGCACACATCGGCCTATCCGTGCCTGGAAGCCTCTGGTGTATGTAACGACAGAATATTTATTTGTGTCAGTGTTGATTAAATATCTCTTTCCAGTGCCTGATTGCAAATTCTACATCTAATTCTTTGTTCTGCCTCTAGCCCACTTCAGTGCCTGACCGTAATGGACACTCGTAAATAGGGATTGTATTAATGGCCTGGGGCTACCTGCATAAAGTACCAAAAACTGGGCAGCTTAAAACAATAGGAATGGTCTCACAGCTCTGGAGGCCAGAATCTGAAGTTAAATTGCGGGCAGGGCCGTGCTCATTCTGACGGCTATAGATAGGGAAGAACGTCTCCCAGCCTCTTCTGGTTTTTGCCATTTGTAGCAATCCTTTGTGTGTGTTCCCTGGCTCATAGATACATCCCTGCAGTCACCCTTCCCTGTGTGGCTTCACGCTGACTTCCCTCTGCGCATGTCTGTCTCTGTGTTTAAATTTCCTTCCTTTTTTTTTTTTTTTTTTTCCAAACAAAGGTCTCACATATGTATTACTGAACCAGCCTACTGGTGCAGAAGCAGAGTAACATAGAAAAATCATTTCCCCATGAAAGTGTGTCTGTCGTTCAGATAGTAGTGGTATTTGCAGAGTGACAGGAGAAGAACACGTGACCTTCATGTAGCAAAAATAGATGTGCAATCTCACGTGCAATCCCTTACAGACCCAGCCTGGTTCTTCTCCAATGCCTCCTCTTTTTTGTTACCGGTTTTTGCCCGAATTCACTTAGGGGTAGGGGGACAATTTCACGTTTGTTTCCTGGCCAGGAATCGCTTGGTCATAAAAGTCTCGTGAGAAGACATGGTAAGTAAGAGTCGCTGGCATACACCATGATGGAGGAGAAAAGGAGACTCTTTTTTTATTATTATTATTTTGCGTTTATTTATTTTGAGACAGAGACTGCATGAGTGGGGGAGGGTCAGAGAGAGGGAGAGTGAGAATCCCATGCAGGCTCCACACTGTCAGTGCAGATCCTGATATGTGGGGTTTGAACTCATGACACCAAGAGATCATGACCTGAGTCAAAACCAAGAGGCGGATTCGTAACTTACTGAGCCACCCGGGTGCCCTGATAGGCTCTTTTTATATAAGGGTGCCACTCATGTTGGATTCAGGCCTACCCTAATGACCTCATTTTAACTCAATTACCTTTGTAAAGGGTCTATTTCTTTATAAGTTCATATACGTAGGTCCTTGAGGTTAGGACTTCAGCATATCCTTTTTAGGAGACCCAGTGCGATCCATAACAGTGATTAAATGAGTAAATACATACTCTGTGCTATAATTTTCCTCATTTGCAACATGATCACAACATTTGTTTTGATCCCATATGCAATTTTGAGATGAAAGAAATTAATGGCAATAGCATATAGCACTCCTCTGCCTCCCAGTAAATTTGATTTGACTGGCCAACATACCTGGGGGGGGGGGGCGCTAAGTGTAATTAGACCAAAGGTTAGGTGCAGTCAGAGTACAGTTCAAATATCAGATAGAATAGGATAGGGAGACAGGAGTTGCAAAATATGCAAGGCGAGGATTTCTATGCCCCAAATCAGGACATGGGTTATGACATGTGAGTGTGCTGTGGAGGTAAGTGGCCTTCAGACGCACAGAGGCAAGTAGACCGGCTTTGCAGGAGACAGACTTGAGCTGAAACCTTTGAGCTATGCCTCTCTTTAACTATGCACCTGTCTCAGTGTTAGTTTCCTAACCTATAAAATGGGCTAATAGCCCTTTCATAGCCCCACCTAAGATCCTAGGGGAGGTTGAATGGAGTGCAATGGAGTTGCACAGTGACCAGTATATAATAACCAGCCACTGAATGGAAGACTATATAAGATATGTATGTACTATATGTTTGGGCTGTGCTAAAAGTCCAGGCCATGCGGCTGACACAGCTATGTGGCAACATGGACAAACTGCAGGGTGGCTATGGTGGAATTGACCTGGAATTGGCATCTCTGGTCCCCAGCTGTCTCTCCAGTGTAGCTGGGAGAGAACCACGGAACACCATCCTCCGTTCCTGAGTTTCTTCCCTTGCCCATCTATCAGCAGACACCCAAGAAAGGATGCTGAACTGGTGAAAATACAAAACTGCGTCAGTGGTCCATGTCCTGAGCCTGTGGGGACAGATGTGAATGCAGCATCACGTTAGATGCATTAGGATTAGGGCCTCTTTCCAGGAGGTCAGGGAAAAGAAGATGAAAGCACTGGTGTTGATCTCAGACTGCTCTTTCCCGTCAAAGGAAAGCACACAAACGCATTGTCTGAGATGCCAGCAATGCCGGGACATTCTTCAGGGACAAGGGGACTATGGGCACGGAGCTCCAGCTGCCCCGTGAATAGGGCCACAGCCAGTGTAGTCGGCATATTGGCGCTAAAAGTACTGGCAATCCTGTAAGGGCCATTTGTTGGCTCTTTGAGATATTGGGTTTCCATTTTTTTTTTATTTTTTTAAATGTTTTTATTTATTTCTAGGAGAGAGAGAGAGAGACAGCTTGAGCAGGGGAGGGTCAGAGAGAGAGGGAGTCACAGACTGAAACAGGCTCCAGGCTCTGAACTGGCAGTCAGCACAGTGCCCGACGCGGGGCTCGAACCCACGAACCGTGAGATCATGACCTAAGCGAAAGTCGGACGCTTAACCGACTAAGCCACCCAGGCGCCCCTGGGTTTCCATTTTTAAAGTTAACTCAGTGCGACATTTTGGGGTCCACCAGAACTTGATTCAGATCTTGGCTGAGCCACATCCTAGCTGGGTGATCAAGCAGAAATGACTTAACCGGAGTCTCCATTCTTCCAGCAGAGACACTAAAATGATTGTGATCTTCTAAGACAGTTGGGAGGATTTAATGAGATGGGCGTGCAAAGGTCCAGCTCAGAGCCTGGAACAAAGAGAACACGTGATAACAGGTAGCCAGTCCCCCTCCAGGTAATAGGTCAAATACGGGATTCAAATCCCAGTGCAACCACTTACTCTCTATGAGATCTTGAGCCACTTAACTTCTTCATATCTGTTTCTCCACCTATGAAATGAGAATTGCTATATATGTCCACAACCCATTATCCACAGGTTCCGAATCCAAATGCTTCAGGACACCAAAAAGATTTTCTCTAACTCCACTGGTGACAAAACCTGACCACCACGGGCAGGAAGCCATTTCCAATCTCTGTCTATCCCACTCGGTATAAATACGCACATTGCTTATGGGGATGCTGACCCACACCCGACCAGGGGTGTTACATTATATATTATATATGAATTCTGCCACCTTCCTAAAATTTGAAAACTCTTGAATTCTAAAAGCCATCTGGCCTTCAGGAGCCCTGTAGACCTGCGTGTAGAACCCAGTCCCTGGGACCTGAAGAGTGTTAGGACCCTCTTTGGAGAACAGGACCCAGCACACGGAGAGCTCGCTGAGGGCACGCAGGTCCATGGGCCACGGACTCTCGGCACCAAACCACAAAAGTCAAAATCTCGTTCCGCTGCCTTCCTGCTTGCCCTTTGGTGAGCTACTAACCTTTCTCAGTTTCCCCACTACGAAATGATGATTGTGACAATTAACAAATAAACGAAAGCAATTAGTAGATGTAAAGGACTTGGTAAATTGCCTGGTACATAATAAACGCTACTAAGTGTTAGCTTTGATTATAATAATTATTACATTTTTATACGTAGGTGAAAATTCCTTCTTTATAAAGGGCATGGCAGTACAGCAAAACTCAGAAACTGAGGCAGTTGAGCTTGTATTGGTATTCCGAGAATTTTCCAGGGACTAGAAAGGTTACCCAATGTATTAATCTAAGCTGACCTTTTGTGCTGTTCCCTAATCAGATCAAGCACTTTTCATTAAAATAGTTTTATTTTATTTTCACGTAACGTGCCTGATGAATTCCCCCCCCTGTCCCCCGCCGGGGCTCTGATATGACAAAAATAAGAGCGAAATGGTTATTTCTGGCTCTGAACAACACGAATTTTCTGATGGACAGGTGAGGAGGGGGGTGGTTGAAGGATCACCCAGAGAGGATATCCGCTGTGCTAGGTGTTGTTGGACTTGGGACCGTTTCTACTGCCTTCTGCCCCTCCGAGGTGGTCATGGATGTGTGCCACTCAGACTTCCAAGAGAGCTTGTGATGGCGCTGGGGGACAGCGTCCAATGCACCCCCCCATTCGCTTCCACTCCATGTGTGCTGAGAACACACATCCCCACGTGGCTGACAGCTGGCGCCTAAGTACAGCAGGGGTCCTGGTGCCAGGCCATACCTGCCACCAATTCAGGATTCCTTTAACGGGCACTGCTGGCCTGGTCAAGACTTTTTTTAGAACTTCAATGGGAGGCGTGTCCTACTGACTCCTTCCTTTCCTCTCTCCTCGTACAGACGCCTAGTGGGCATTGGAGTCTGAAGTCTCCCCCTGCCTAGTATTGCTTTATTGCCTTTATTGTTCAGAATCGGTTGCCCCAATAAATATCCTGCATGTCTAATCTTCTCTAACGCCATCTTGGTGTTTGTTCCTTGACAGGCCCTCGCTGACGCAGCCTGTGTTTATTTTGCAGGCTCCCTTGCCTTGAGGGTTCAGGATGGTATTGAGGTTGTGCCTCAGAAACGTTCTTGTGGGGGACTTGGGAAGGAGAAGGAAAGGAGCAGCGGGGGTAGCTGACCGTTGGGCTTCAGCGGATACGGGTTTTGCAGGAGTCCGATTCTGCATTCCATCCTCTGATCACCAGCTTCATGGACTTGGGTTACTGTGACATTGGCGGCAGCCGCAGGGAGCCCCAGGTCACAGCTGCTGTGGCAGGATTTTAAAGCCAAGTAGCAGCTTCTTAGCTCCTGCTCTCTCAGCAATTCCAATAATTTCATAAGCAATTATTTCCCCAACTGGGTTTCTTTCTGCTTAAAGCACCCGAGGTGATTTCTGTGTCTTGCACCGAATGCTAACTGATGCAGCAAAGGCTTTGCAGGTTGCAATGTTGACTTTCCTATGCTTACGGAAACAATTTAATAAAGCTGTTACCTTCTATAGCTTGGAAGTGAGACTACAGACCTACCAGGCCAGTAACTCAAGAAGAAGGGATTATAAAAAACTAAAGGATTAGTTTGTGTTGGCTGCTCCTCACAAGGTGTTTCAGGAAAAATTGAGCTCCATTAGGGATTAGCCAGTGTGCAAGCAGAGATGGAAGGGAATGGAAAGTCCAGGGATTAAGGCCATTGCTGTGTTGGAAAGGCAACTGCTTCTATACTGGGTTTTCTTGAGCCAGTCAGTCCTTGAGATAGTTCTTTACCCAGTCAAAGGTGTCTCTCTTTGGATGATGAATTAATGGGCCATCCTATTTAGGCCCTAGATAGCTAGAGAGAGGACAATTGTTCAAACCTGTTTCAAAGACCTAGTAAGTCATTCTAATCAAACTTTAAGTCAAACCAAGGCATCCATCTCTGACCAAGGATGGAATTGAAAGTGTTGGCTTCCAACCCAACCCGTTAGTCTTCATAATGTCTGCCTATAGGATTTCCTCTGTCTGGACTGCTTGATGCTCCCCCAAGTTTCCTTTTCTATTTGAGGGTTTTTATTGCAGTTGCCCTGATCCTGCTTATTCATTGTATATTGAGGGATGGAGGTGCAGGTAAACTATCTTTTTGTTTATAGGTTACTGAACCATAAAGAGCCAGAGTCAGACCTGGGAGTCTTAACTTTGAGCTTAGTGATTCAGAAACCGAATGGTACGTAGGGTTGTCTCCTTTGGGGAAAAATGATTCTGTTCCATGTGTGGGAGGAAGGAGACACATGGATATTTGGTGGCCAGAGGGGTGGGCTGTGTTGGAGACAGAGCATTGTGCATAAAAATCCTTACCCCACTTCTGCTCATGTATTTCAGTCAGGGTCCAACCAGGAAAACACAAACTCCCCTCCCCATCGAGAGGGAATTTAAGACGGAATTGGTTTCACAAGGAATACAAGAGCTAAGAAGGCAAACAGGGAAAGATGAGATAACCCAGAAATTAGCAGTGTCTGAAGACTGCCCTTACCTCTGGGATTAAAGGGACAAAGGGAGGGGGAAAAAGCCAGAAGCACAATAGCCATCTCTTGGGAGAGCCAGGACCATGGAGGGAGGGGCTGTCGGGCAGGAGGTGGAGTGATGGAGGAAACAGCTAAGGCAGAGTGGGAGGAAACTGCCTAGGCTTCTCTCCTCCTCTTGCATGCCCGTCTTCCACTAATACCAACTTTATCCAAAGCCAGGAGATAAGGAAGCTTGGGAGATAGGGCTCCCTGTGATATATATCATGGGCCAGGCACTCTGGGCATAAGGCTGGATTACATTTCCCAAGCTCCCTTACGGTTATCTGTGTCACGTGATCACGTTCCCTCCTTTGGGGTGTGAGCAGAAATCATGCACAAACTTTCAAAGCTTGGGGCTCACAGCAGTAGGCCTACCTCCTTCATGTCACCTTCCCCCTTCTCCCCGGCTGCCATGGGGGAATTTAGAATTCACGGAACAGACAGTAACATGTGCTAGCAGAAGGGAGAGTGATGCTTGGAAGAAAATGTCCTCTGTGTGACCACATGGAGCAGAGCTACTCAGTGACATGGACAATACATCTGGGAAAAGGCTCAGAAGAGAGAAACAAACCGTGTTCTTTAAGACACTGTATTGTTGGGTCTCTTGGCTGCTACAACTTTGGTCTTTATCCTAATAGAGATGTTTCTGTTCTTCATTTGTCTGTTTATTCATTTATTCAAACATCGATCATCACCTGTGATGCAGGCATTCAGGTACAGGAAATACAAAGATGAACAAGTTCTTAGTCTCAGGGAGATCATCGCCTACTAGGGAAGACTGAACAATACACAGAAAGTTAAAGCACAGGGTGATGAGTATATATGTTACAACTGACTGAGGATGGAAGACTGACACAGCTTAGGAACCGTTCTTAAAGGACAGAGTTGAGGGGTGCCTGGGTGGCTCAGTGGGTTAAGTGGCCAACTCTTGATTTTTGGCTCAGGTCATGATCTCACAGTTTGTGAGATTGAGCCCCCGAGTTGGGCTCCACACCTGGTGTGGAGCCTGCTTGGGATTCTCTCTCTCCCTCTCCTTCTACCCCTCCCCAACTCTCATGCTCTCTCTTTCTTTAAAAAAAGTTTTTTAATGTTTCACTTATTTTTGAGAGAGACAGAGTATGAGCTGCGGAGGGGTAGAGAGAGAAGGAGACACAGAATCCAAAGCAGGCTCCAGGCTCTGAACTGTCATGACAGAGCCCAACGCAGGGCTCAAACTTCTGAACCACAAGATCATGACCTGAGCCGAAGTCGGACACTCAACCAACTGACCCACCCAGGCGCCCCATCTCTCTCTCTCTCTTTCTTAAAATAAATAAGTAAACATTTTTAAAAAGGACAGAAAATGGACAGATGGGGACTTGGAGGGAGAGTAATAAGCATCACTACAAGTGAACGAAAACCTGCTCCGTGGCAAGCCCTCTATCGGGTCCCTTAAACATATAATCACTAACACTCACAATATTGAGACATGTGTTAAAACTTCTTATTTTACAAGTAGAGATAGAGAAATTCAGAGAGTTTAAATTATTTCTCTAGGGCCACACAATTGATTATCAATACTGATTGTCAACACTGAAGCCCAGGTTGACCTGACTTTAAAACTGATGTTCTTTCCGCTGCAGTAAGTCATCTCTCTATCCATTGAGCTTCATTCAGTGTACCTGCTGGACGGATGCCTGCTTGTCTGACCTGCCCGAAACATTCATCTAACACATCACTCAGTCCCATGCGAAGAAGACAGAAGAAAGTTTGACAAGAAGAAGGCACTCTCATTACATGATTTATTTGCTTTATTTCTGACCAGAATACAGTACTCACCACCAGCATGACTGCCCTCCTTATTTCATATCAGATTTGTTCTAAATGACTTCAGGCTGTTTCCCAAAAAAGCCAGACAAAGATTTACCACCATGAAGGATATTCAAAAGAAATGCCTTAGGCTCTGGCCACATTTAATAGCTCTGTCTCTGAAAGTTCCCGGGCAATTGAAAGGACAAGTGAGCCACTTTCCACTGGGTCTGAAGACCCCGTTATTTTAGGTATCTGAAAAGGAGACATTGCATTAACTCTAGGAGACATCTCCTAATAACCAAGAATAGGTGACAAAGCCAACACTGACTTCCAAATACTAGATTAATAATGGAACAAGAGTGTGACACTCTGTACAGCATTGCTTCTAAAAAACTTAAATCAGACTGACTGATATTAACAGGGATTTTATCTCTGTATCTCTTTGACATTATAAGAGGGGATGAGAACTGTAATTGTCTACAGGAAAGGAGCAACATAAAGCTTTTCAGAGTTTCAAAGGCCAATCTTGTCCCATTTCTTTATTTTTTTTAATGTTTATTTATTTTTGAGAGAGAGAGAGAGAGAGTGGGGGAAGGGCAGAGACAGAAGGAGACACAGAATCTGAAGCAGGCTCCAGGCTCTGAGCTGTCAGCACAGAGCCCGACGTGGGGCTCGAACCCACGAGCTGCGAGACCATGACCTGAGCCAAAGTCGGACACTCAGCTGACTGAGTCACCCAGGCCCCCTAATCTTGTCCCATTTCAAATGATGTGGAGTTACCAGTCTCTGCCCCTTTTGCAAATGATAGTTAAAAAAAATAAGAAAAGATATGTTGAAGGCAGCCACATTTTCAAAACAGGAAAAGGTAATACAGTCTCAGAGCAAGAGGGTCTTAGTTATGTCCTGTGATAGCCTAGCCACAGTGTACCTCTGAATTCTTATGGAGAAGTCATTATTTAACAGTAAATAATGGGTAAGTCATACAACATTTTCTTCCAGGAAATTTGCAGTATTTGACTCATTCTTCATTCACAAAACATTCACAAAAAGAAGTATATGAAAGGCACATTGAGGTCAATTTTGCAGGGACAGAGGCCAAGGCATGAAGTGATTAAGCCAAAGATGACAGAGAGAAAACACGCTTGTGGGTACAGAATCTAAACCTCCAGGGTCAAGGGCCCACTAAATACCAGTTTTTTCTACGCTTGCCTGTTAGGCGTTTTTGCTAAAATTTGTTAATGATCCAAGTGACAAATCTAATCAAGATCTCACACAAGCCTGATGGGATATTGAGCTTGCTCTTATACATACCAAATAAATCAGCTCACAAAAAGATAAGAAATCAGATGACCCATTCTCTTCTGGGATGGTCAATGAAAAACAAACCAAATCAAATCTCTTCACTGGGCTTGGATTACTAGTAGGCACAGATACATCCTCATTAACTTCATTGCTCTTTGAGATCCTACATATAAACTGAAAACTAAGAAGATACTTTTGGTCCATGTGACATTATTTACCTTTTCCTGATGTCTTGAAAGAGGTTTCAGGCCTTGTTGAGAATTTGGGGAAAAGAGATATATCTGCCTTTTCTTTTTTGAGAATGAGACTACAATGAAGATATGAACTGTCGGGGGCCTGGAAGAAGTTATTTTGTCACTGCCTTACTGACTGGGTTTCCAAGGCAATCCCAAGAATGCCAAGCAGTGTTTTTGCAATGTGTCACTGTTAGGATTGTCCTTGGTAGCGTATCTGGGGATCTCTGTTATCCTGGGCAGTCCACATCTCCTCGATGCATGCACTCCCGAGATGAGATGATAGGAAGAGACGTAACAAACAACGTGTTCCATTTCAATGTGTTGAGACGCTCAATATTTTCTCATTTTCACTGCATGTCCTTCATGTAGGCATCTCCAGTTCACACCCAGCCAGAGGAGGCAGAGGAGAGAAAGGCCCTCAGCTGGGCTGCTCTCTGCTCCCAGAGGGCATCCTTCTTACTGTCCATCCCTCGTTACTGTTGGCTTGTCTTTCTGATGCATTGCCACCTGGGGAAGAGCCATTCCACTTGATCACCACATCTCCATGCCTTCTTTTTTCTCCCCTGTCCTCCTTCCTTATCTGCTCCTCTCTTTCCCTTTCTGCCTCATAAGTTCTTGCAACTCCCCCTTAGATGTGGCCAACATGCGCTCCACCTCCCACCACCTACATGGTGGTCTGGTGACCATCTCCTACCCCCTGGGTTGCCCTCCAATTCTTCCCCCAGATGGTTTTTGTTTATCCATACCCATGGTCATCTTATCAACAATGGAAAAATTGAGTCAGGACAGCAAAGGGACCCTGGAGGCCTAAGTGTAGCTGTGTCTGAGATGAAATGTCCTCAATACAACTTGCATACTCTTCCGGTGACCACTGGGGTTGGTATCCATCCCGGCCAGTGTGCTACTGAATGTGGCTATTTGCCCCTCTCTGAAGGTAGAGAAAGTGAGCAGATGGGGACTTCCGCTTCCTTCCTCCAATCTTACATTACTTCTTCAGCCTGTTTTCTGACCTTCAGGAAGTGGGAGAGGGCTGTCATGTGAGCTGAAGAGGGGGAAAGCCTCACAGCTCCAAGACCTGCTGCCATTGTTAGTACCCATGGCCTCTCCCTTCTGGACTCTACACCTCTACTCAAGAACTTTGCAAGCTCTTCTCCAAACCCCCTACTTTACTCAAAGAAGAAACGGAGCAATTTTGGCCAGACCAAGAGTAGGCAGCCAAGACTGCAGACTCCATATTGGACTTTGCTCTGAGCCTGGTTTTATTAGTTTGCTGTGATTCCTAACATACTTTTCTGCTCCAACATGGTGAAAGTATGGGGCCCATCAGGGATGCATATTATCACCTGCCTATTTTAGCATCTTCCTAAAGGGCTAGGAGACAATTAAGAGTTAAAGGTCCAAGATTTCCAATGACTAGAGATTCATCAGGGATCTAAGGAGCCAAATGAAAAGAGGTGAGTCACAGAAGGACTTATGAATCTGCAAACCAGAACAAAGAGTCTGTGGGTCTGTGGTGATTCTTAACAGGACTAAGTGTGAAATAAATGTTTCAGGACAAGAATAATCCAAATTGGAAATATGAATGAAGAGTCAGAGCTATTGGTGGAAATGAGCTTTACAAAGTCAGCCGAGTTGAAACCATTAAAGCTTATTCCTCACAGAAAGCAAAGTTGCCACTATTGCTTATTAATCCTAATAGTTACTTGTTTATTTTGTGGATTATAGGTATACATTCTACATATGTCATTTCATCTATAAACAATAATCACTTTATCTCTCCCTTCCCAAGCCTTATGGTGTTTATTTTCCTTGCCTCATTGCACTGGATGATACCTTCAGCAAAATGTTGAGTGGAAATGGTAAAAGTAGAGGTCAGTGTCCTATTCCTGATCTCAGAAGGAAAGTTTTCAGTATTTCATCACTAAATATGAGATTTGCTATAAGGTGTTTATAGATAACCCTTATTACATTAAGGAAGATTTGTATTTTGCTTAGCATTTCTATCATGAATGAATGTGAATTGTGCTGCATATGTCATACACTTATTGGAACAATCACAAGGCCTGCATTATATTACCATTTGGAGAATTGTATCATTTGATTTTCCATGTTAAACTACCCTTGCATTCCTGAAATAATCCCAATTTAGCTGTGATGTGTTATTCTTTTTGTATGTCACTAGATTCTAGTTGTTAACATTTCGTTTAGGACTTTTGCACCTAAGTTCATGAGGAAGACAGAAAATAGGGTTTTCTTCTGATGCCCTTGTTCAATTTTGTCATTAAAGCTATATTAACCTCATAAGATAGATTGGGAACAAGTTAGAAAGTGTGCCTTATTTTTGTACTTTCTATGCTTGCTGAAAGTTAGCTCATTTCTCTACAGCCCCATTTTCTCTGAATTTTTTGACTTTTCCAATCTTGACTCCCTTACCAGCCCTTAATTCCACTTTCACTTTTTCCCTGTTTGCAAGTCTTTGATCTCTATACTCTGTACCACCATCATCTTATGCTCTAAGGGGGAAAATGGTGACAAACACAGAGATCACATTAATCTGTTTTTCTCCTTTGAGTGTCATGGCCCCTTAAAACCTGGCTGCCATGGTCACTCTATGATGTCTTCAACATCTTTTTAAAATCCAGATTTTACCGTTTTTGGCACCATTTATTATAACCTAAAGAGGAAATGCATTCTCATCTTTAGGGATGATGTCAGATTGAATTACTTCTCATTGTTCTTTCTTTTAATAACAGAATACTGGTGGTTATCAGGTGATATCAGGTGGAGGTATGAACGAGTGGTTACATGAGCAGCGTCTGTAGTCAGACCCAGGCTTGAATTATAGCCCTGCCTTCACTAGCTCTGTGACTCTGCAGCACTTCTCCAAACATCAGTATATTGTTCTAATATTGAATAACAATAATGTGTAGCTCATAGCTCTATTGCAAAGACTTAGTAAAATAATATATGTGAGTGCCTAAAGCATGGTAACACTAAGGGCTAGCTAACACTGAATTAACATGGTTATTTGCACTGATATCTGTGTCCTTTTTATTTCTCTTTCATAATGATTTTTGAGTTACTAGTTTACCCAAATGTAGAAGAGACTGACTTTCAGCTTTCTGTTGAGCCTGCATATAATAGGTGCTCAGTAACTCAGTTAATATATGCTGAATGGATTAATTGAAGGGATTTGATTCAACATGTTGTATTCAACGTGGTTTATTTAATTCCATTGATTTCAAAATAAAGATGATTTCCAACAGCAGTATTAAGTCATGACCTTATTGGTCATTTTCCCTCTAAGCCAGGTGCAATCTTACTTCGTGAAATAATCTTGAGATGCCAACAACCATTCCCACCTCTATCCCAGATAAGTGGAAAGGAACCTAGTGCTTCTAAGGAAAATAATGGAGTCCCACTGCCTCTAAGGGCAGAACCATAACCTTATTTAAAAAAAAATACTTTTCTCTTGTTGTAATTTTATATTGTATAGTCTTTAAGAAAATATCAGTGTTTGGGCTTGGATGATAAGTTTCATAGCCTGGCAAAGGGACCTATAGACCATAACTGTAAAGAACACTTGGATAGAAGGATCTACTCTTACTCTTGCCCACACAACTGAGCCTATCCTCACCCCCAGTGCCTGTGAAGTACTACCACCCACCTAGCCAGAGCCCAAGGCATGTCTCAGAACCTGGAGACTGAGACCAGAGTAATATATGAGAGTGGAAGATGAGATCTCTTTTACGGAAAGGATGGGCTTTCCCAAGCAGGTGATGGTCTTGTCAGATGGCAAGAGTGTAGAAGGGAGATCAGGTCCACTTTCAGGAGAGAGTCCTGGGCATGGGGAAGATTTTAGAGATCTTGACACATACAATTTGGGAGTCATTGCTAGAAAAATAATGCATAACTGAAGACACAAAAATTACACTTTCAAAGGTGATCACTTATTTAGAACATGGAGGGAAATTACCACAAATTACAAATTTTAAAAACATTACCACATACATGTGATCAATACCATCATATTTTGATTGACACCCCTCTTGAAGAGTGTTTGCCCATAGCTTTTGGCTACATACCTGGGATGGTTTTGAAATATTTCCTATAGTGAGACAAGGAAGGTAGTTCAGCCTTTCTTTTGGCATGTTAGAGAAAAATTTATTTTTAATATTGAGAGTTTAGGAAATTTCCTTTAGCCTCAAACTTACTTTTGGTCACATCATATGCTGATTTTGAAGGTGTCAATTCCTGAAAACCAGGATCTACTTTCTTTCCTTTTTTTATGAGCTGTTAGGTTTGGAAGAAATTTCCAGGCTAATATCTGACTCTGTGTTTCATGTCTTTATGTCTCTCTCCTCCTACCCACATTCTTGTGGTCCAGGGTCCCCTATGAGATCTTCTCATGTTGCTTGGCCATGCTCCTTTGGTTGGCGATGCTGAATGAGTCAGCACATGGGGCACAGTGGTTATTTCTAGAAGCCATTCTAATACAGAATAGCTACTGGTAACTACACAGTGTAGTGAGAATAACCAGATAAATATTTTACATTGAAACAGAAATGTCTATGGGCCTGAGTCTGAGGAAATGTGTGACAAAGAAGAAAATGGAATGGCAATAGCAGGTGGTTCTTAATTGCATGAATTAAAATATCTTACATTTGCCATTTGTTCAAAACCTTATAAGCACTTGAACACATAGCTAAGCCTCCTCCCAGGGTCTTTCAAGGGCTCATGCAGCTGAGGGGCCTAGAAGCTAAAACTTCATTAGCTTCCTGCAAATACACCAGGGCCGGCACACCTATCTTTTCCTACATCTTTCTTTGTGTGAGACGAGGTTCTAAATTAGCTGGAACTTTTTTCTGTTTCCCTTCTGAAAATGTCTTCCCTTGTTCAGCAAAGAATTTTACATGGGCCCATGTATGAATCTCGTGGAGATGGAGGGATAGAGCAGGAAATAAATGGGGGATTTTTCTTCCCAATGAGCTTTCAGCCCCCGGGGGTGAAGGAGCTTCAGCCCATCAGGACACACTACCAAATCGCATGTAAGGGATGACTTCGTGGAGTCCTGCATCCAGAGATGGCATAGGTGGGCCATACCTCTTTACAAAGCAGGATTCCCAGGATACCATGGATTTGAAAGGTGATAAGTGTATCTTCTTCATCACAGCCCCGCACACACTTGTCCCACATTTACCATTTGACCCTCATAGTATAGTCAAACAAGGAACTCAGATTCTGAAGCCATTTGGCAAGGAGGGGGAAAAATGGAGTTTTGGCCACTGTCTGTAAAGATCCTATACTTTCTTGGGGGGTCATTTTTATGGTTAAAACATAAATTCAAGGCTGTCCCCCCAAAATGGGTTCTGGCCGGTGAGCCTTTGGCCACCTCAATCATGAATACAATTCTTCTACTGTTAACCAGCATGGAGGGTTGAGGACAGCCACTATTGACTGGACCCCAGTCTGTCCAGAAGATGGAGGTTGGCTGCTATCCTTGTGACACCAATTGGGGTCAAGCGGACATGGGAACTGAGGAGTTAAGATAATCCAGACACAAGGGTTTAACAGAACAATGTGTCCCTGTTCTTGGTCTTGGGCTGAGGGATTTACCAATGCTGCATTGGATGAAGACCAGGCCCTTTCCCCGGTTACAAAGGCCCATCCTCACTAGGGAAAAAGGCAGCTTGCATGTTCCTTCCTGGAATTCTATAAAAGAAAATGCTATGATTTTTGGTGTGTGTGTGTGTGTGCGTGCGTGTGCGCGTGCGCCTATGTGTGTGCACATGCATATATATGGCAAACATTTGAAAAATGCTTTATGGCCTCATAGTGGGTCACAGTTACTTAGATGTGCTGCCTGATTCCAAAGATCATAGTTATTCTACTCCACAGCTGGCTGTCTCATTAAAGAGATTCTGTAGACTGGCAAAAAAATAAAATAAAATAATAATAGCCTTCTAGAACCACTGAGCTATGCAGACTATGTGATGAGTTGAAATAAAATATACCATCATAAGAATACTTAATAGTAATCGAATGCTATTGACACAAATGCATGATAGAATACTAGAGCTAGGAAAAACCTTACAATGAATCATGGATTTAACTAATATTTATCGGATACCTGCTTATTATGGGCCATGCGTTATTCCATGCACAAGAAATGTAAAAATGAATGAGCTACACAAATTATTTGCCCTCATGGAGTTTACATTCTAGTAGAGGAATCAGATAATTAACAAGTAAGATAAATTATGATAATCGTGTTATTATGGAAATAAACTAGGTGTATTCCAGGGAGTCTCTGGGCAGAGTGGGAGATCTTCTTTAGGTAAGGTGTTCAGGGGGAGCTTCCATGCTAAATATTCTCCATTTGCCCCTACAGATTCTACTGTCTACCCTTCCCCACTAGCTCTGAGATCCTGGAGGTTGATCTCCACTCAATTTTTTTTTTTAATTTTAATTGCTTTTAATTGTCTGCTGAAAGCTTTACCTCCCAAAGGGGTATAAGTGAGGGTCACTGACTTTCATAATTTTTACTAAGGTAGTGACATTTTCAACTAAGTTATGAATTTGGAAACCATCGTGTATTAAAAGTACTTAGGCATAAATTTAACAAAATTAAATTATAAGCATTGAATATAAAGTTCCATTTCTCATATGACTTATTTTTTAGACCAGTATTAGGTTTCCAGCAAAGCTGTGGGGAAGATACAGAGATCTCCCATGAACCCTCTGCCCCTACACATGCCCTTCTCCTATTTTCAACATCTCCCACAGAACAGTATATTTGTTGCCATTGATAAACCCACATCAACACATCATAATCACCAAGTCCAGAGTTTACATTAGGGTTCCTCCTCGGTGTTATGCATTCTATAGGCTTGGACAAATGTATAAGGGCATGTATCCATCATTATAGTATCATAAAGAGTATATTCACTGCTCTAAAAATCCTCTGTGTTCTGCCTATTAATTCCTCTCCTATCTCGAACCCTGGCAACCAAGGATCCTTTTACTGCCTCCATAGTTTTTTCTTTCCCAGAATGTCATGTAGCCTTCTCAGACTGGCTTCTTTCTTTTAGTAATATGCATTCAATTTCTTCTATGTCTCCCATGACTTAATAGCTCATTTCTTTTTAGTGCCGCATAATATTCCATTGTCTGAATGTACCACAGTTTATTTATACACTCACCTACTGAGGACATCTTGGTTGCTTCCAAGTCTTTTTTTCTTTCTTAAATAGTTTATTGTCAAGTTGGTTTCCATATAACACCCAGTGCTCATCCCAACAAGTGCCCTCCTCCATACCCATCACCTCCCTTCCCCTCTCCCCCACCCCATTCTTATGATGCAGCAAATTCAATTGATATTCAAAGCGTCTGGGGCAGACAAGGATGCACTAGAAAGGCCCTGGAGAAAGGCCCTCCTCCCCAACAGGAGAACCATGCAGACCCATAGGGTTTGGAAGTGAGGCTGCCCACATGGTACCATTTCCATGGGGAACCAGCGACTCAACTGGTAGCAGCATGTGAGATATTCATCTCCCACATAAATCCCCCCAAGGGATATCCATACTGGAAGAAACTATCAACAATTAGATAGACAAGATCATCTGTCCTGTAAATATCAACCAGTCTCTTTTCTAGTCTATGCTAGTGTTTGCTTACAAGGCCATGAACAGGGTGGCCTTGAGGACACAGATGGAGAAAACACATGGGTCAGTATGGACTTCCCTTGACTCAGCCTCATTTAGCTAGTTTCCCTGCTGAGAGCCCAACAGCTCAATAGAAGAAGCCAATATTAAATCCCAGACACGGGACCTTTCCTTTGTTAGCAATTCTGCCAGCTTTGGCATCCAGGGATTTACAGAATTTTTTTTCCCCCTCTTCTTGGTATCCCTCGTATTGCCTTTGGCAGCAAAGGAAGTGAGGCAATGAAAACTTATAGTCAAGACACTGTGTTTAGGGC
Organism: Hyaena hyaena; assembly: GCF_003009895.1. Classification (NCBI taxonomy): domain Eukaryota; kingdom Metazoa; phylum Chordata; class Mammalia; order Carnivora; family Hyaenidae; genus Hyaena; species Hyaena hyaena. The sequence goes on along the minus strand of NW_024080900.1, from coordinate 338,420 downwards.
ACCTGGGTGGCTCAGTTGGTTGGGTGGCCAACTTTGGCTTAGGTCATGATCTCACGGTTGTGGGTTCAAGCCCCACATCAGACTCTGTGCTGACAGCTCAGAGCCTGGAGCCTGCTTTGATTTCTGTGTCTCCCTCTCTTCCTGCCCCTCCCCCACTCATGCTCTGTCTCTCTCTAAAATAAGTAAACATTTACAAATTTTTTTTAAAAAGATGCTGTGTTTGATCCTGTACATGGGTCAGTTCACATCACCACCCCATGATCTAGGCACTATTATTATGCACTGAAATAAACACTTGGGGGAGTTTAAGAAACTTGTCCCAACTGGTCAGCTAACTTGTACTTCTTTGGAGAAATACTGTATGTCTTTAGAAAAAATGACTGATACCAGAGTTGGAGAAGGGAAAATACAAGATGAACCAGATACATCTTAGTGTGTCAGAAAATAAGGAAGTGCCCCACCCCCAACCAAAAAAAAAAAAAAAAAAAGAAAGGAGGGAGGGAGAGGGGGAGGAAGAGGAAGACAGGTAAGCTTGTGAAAAAAAAATACAAGCCAACCTAAAAAGCTCTCAGTGGCCAAAGCTGGAACAATTTTGAGCAACAAAATTGATAGCAATAATGTTGGATTGTAACCCAAGAATAAAACAAAAATCCATGAATCCATACTGATGTAGCTGACCCTTTAACAGCACAGGCTTGAACTCTGTGGGTCCACTTAAATGCAGATTTTTTCATAAATACAGTACAGTACTGTAAATATTTTTTCTCCTTATGATACTCCAAAAAATATGTTCTTTCCTCTAGCTTATTTTGTTGTAATAATATATATAACACTTATACAAAATATGTCTTAACTGGCTATTTATGTCATCGGTAAGTCTCCTGGTCAACAGTAAACTATTCATTACATTTTGGGGGAGTCAAAAGTTATACATGGATTTTCAACTCCTGTGTTGTTCAAAGTTCAGCTGTATAAATAATTGATTGAATGAATAAATACATGGAGGAAAAGGAATAAGTTTTTCTTTTTTTTTTTAATTTTTTTTAATGTTTTATTCATTTCTAGGAGAGAGAGAGAGAGAGACAGCGTGAGCAGGGGAGGGTCAGAGAGAGAGGGAGTCACAGACTGAAACAGGCTCCAGGCTCTGAACTGGCAGTCAGCACAGAGCCCGACGCGGGGCTCGAACCCATGAACCACGAGATCATGACCTAAGCAAAAGTCGGACACTTAACCGACTAAGCCACCCAGGGGCCCCAGGAATAAGTCTTTCTTACAGAAAGAATTACAAATAATGTATATAGATTCTCCCTTTCCCAAGAGATGGGACTTAATCCCTCTCCCCTTGAATTCAGGCTGTACTTAAAAAGTAGCTTATAGAAAGAGGGGCATATTAACTTGAGAGTGGAGAAACCAAGGGATCAAGGTTAACATCACTGGTAATAAGTCACATTGGTATCTTGTGTTGCCTGACATAGTGCAATGGGAAGGGCACTACACTGTTGCATTTTTTCCTATCTTAACCTGTCTAATCATGAGAAAACATCAAACAAACCCAACCTGAGGGGCATTCTACAAAATATCTTACTGGCACTGCCAAGGTCATGAAGCCGCAAGGAAAAATTGAGACACTATGAAGACATATGGTTAAGTGCACTGTGATGTCCTGAATTGGAGATCAGAACAAAAATATGGCTCTGAGTGGAAAAAGATGGCAAAATAAAGTCTATAGTTTTAAGTATTGTACCAATGTGAATTTCTTAGCTTTGACAACAGTAACATGGTTATGCATGATATTAACATTGGGAAAAGCTGAGCAAAAGGTATATGGAAATTCTCTGTACCAACTCTGCAGCTTTTCTATTAATCTAAAATTATTACAAAGTAAAAAGTTTTTGAAAAATTCAGAAAACACACACACACACACACACACACACACAGACCACTGTACTAGATCGCCTCTGAGTCACAGTATTTGACAGTATTTCCCTGGGTACTCTCCACTTGGGAACATTTAGTCATAGGCCAGAGAAAATTTGCCTCTCTATCCAATTAATAGACAAAATAAAGGATAAAAAGAGAAACATAAAAAGTTGATTAATTCTCCAGTTTATACAGACTCCTCTGACGAGCCTGCACTATTAAGAACTGTGCACAACCGAATAAATTCGATGCCTCTATCATCAGCTACCAGTTCCGTTGCTGAATTTTTCTCTAAGTAGTCATAAAAACCACAGGTCTTATATCTTTTGCAAAAATTTCCAGCTTGACTAGAAAAATATAGTATACCACCCCTGGTGAACAGTCACTGGAATAAATCATTTGAGACAATCAGAAGCTCCATTATGCATTTTCCTGAAAAATTGGCCTCTTTGGTGAATATTTTTGATGCATTTCTCAAGTCTAACTCCACTGCCACTCACCATCCTGGCAAATCAGTAGAGACAGCAAATGGATACAGCAAACAAAGGAGGTGAAGTGTAATTACCAAGAAGTACAATCAAGGGCACTGGCTTCTCCATTGCAGCAAGACTTCCTTTGGCACGAGTTGCTGGGGGACCCACGCCTCTTCAATGCAGTTGACATTTAATAACTGGATATTTACTGAACATGTACCTCTGACATTCTAAAAAATAACCCCCGCCACATGCCAGTACTGTAACGATCATTCTTTTATTACCAACCTTGCATAATAGGCATTATGATCTCCACAGCTAGAAGGGAAGGGATTTAGACTCAGAGTCATTAAGCCACATGGTTAACTGGGCACCAAATCTACCTTTCCCTGGCTTCAGATCTCAAGCACTTCCCCAGATATAGTGCTGCTTATTTACAAGGGGTAGATCACTGCTGACATGTGCAGCGTAACACATATGCTACACCCTGCACAAGCAAATGAGCTTGAAGGTCACTATTTAAATACAACCATTTAAATTTTTTTTAATGTTTATTTATTTTTGAGAGACAGAGAGAGAGAGAGAGAGATCGCACCAGTAAGGGAGGGGCAGAGGGAGAGAGAGAGATTGACAGAGAATCCCAAGCAGGTTCCGCGTTGTCAGCACAGAGCACAACACGGGGACTCGAACCCACAAACTATGAGGTCATGACTTGAATTGAAGCCAAGAGTCAGGTGCTAACCCGACTGAGCCACCCATGTGCCCCCAAATAAATCATTTTTTAAATGGGAGATCGGTCAACAGCATTCAGTTGCCAGCAGACTCCAATTTTCTCTATTTTTTTTCTTTGAAAGATAATGCTCTGTGTTCCATGAAGCATTGGAAGGAAGTGAGAGTTCTCAAGGGCAGAGACACCTGTACCAGATCGAATTCAGGGAAATATCTTTTTAATGTTTTTCTCCACTCGAGTCACAAGAAACTGCTTTCTTCTTTTCGGAAGCAGCAATAACAAAATGTATGTTTGTTAGAGGAGAAAACAGTCTCCTGAGCAGAAGCACCAACAGCAGTTTCGGTACAAGCCTATAGTAGCTTCTCCCAAAAGGAACATTCAACACTAAAAAGGTGTAGGGAGAAGCTTGGTAAACAGAAGGCCACACAGCAAAATCACTGGAGTCACAACCCTGGGAATATGCTCTAGAAATGAAAACAAAATTCAAACAGGCAGTGGGTGCACCGGCTGATCAAACTTCAGCTCTGTTTTTTTCTATATAAATATTTTGGATTTGTAGATGGTATACAAGGTAAAAAGGCATATAGTATAAAAAGACATTTATGTTTATGCTTTTTATATTTTGGATTTTTATATTTTTATTGATGTACCTAAATATGTCATAATAGAGAGATATGAAATACAAAATTATATTTAGATATAATATGTATAAAAATTCAAAGTATAAAACAAGGCACATTGTCTTAAATCATAATTTTTATTTTAAAATGAATTGAGGGGCACCTGGGTGGTTCAGTCAGTTAAACGTCCGACTTCAGCTCAGGTCATGATCTCGTGGTTTGTGAGTTCGAGCCCCACGTCAGGCTCTGTGCTGACAGCTCAGAGCCTGGAGCCTGCTTCAGATTCTGTGTCTCCCTCTCTCTCTGCCCCTCCCCTGCTCACACTCTGTCTCTGTCTCTCTCTCTTTCAAAAATAAATAAACATTAAAAAAGTAACAAACATGAAAAAAACTTTTTAAAAGTGAATTGATAGTCCCACTCTTCTTCTTTGACTTGAAGTTAGGGGTAGTTAATTGGATGTGGGGGCATCCCCTGACTCACTGAGGACATCACTGTAGAACAGTGGTGTATAATTGCAGTGGTGGGGAGGGAGTTTTACTCCTTTGAAAATGTGATAGAGGCTATAAAGTGTCTTCTATGAAAATTAATACATACCCCTTCATGTGGGTTTTCTTTCTGAGATGGCTATTGACACCTAGTGACCATCCTGGTGGGGACCCAAGGGCCTCCCAAGCCTTCTGCCATATTTGCTAATTACACTTAGAGAAAGAAATTGATAAGCCATCAGGATTTATAAAATATGGTCTATGCATCCTTTGTGAAAGGAGCTTTGAGTTTTATCTACTTGTACATAAGGGATTGATTTCTGTGCCTTCCGATTTCTAGGTAATGTTCCAAACACACATGCCCCAAAAAAAACTGAAATCAGGAAGGCAAAGAAAGACCAGAGTAGGGAGACTAAGCACTCTTGGGCTTTGATACATTAGCAAGAGGTCCCCAAAGTTTCGAATCTGATGAGTATCAGCTAAACCTTGAAGGTGAGAGAGTCTGGTTCATAGAAACATGGCCAGGAGAGCCAGAATGTTTCCCTGGCCCTCTCCAGTTCCTCTCCAGGGCAGAGAAACAGGTGGGATATGGCGTCGGAGCTGGTATGATAAAATCAATGTGCTGAGCACATGGGCTGATCCCAAATAATGGAATGGAGTGACAGCATGTGTGCATTTCACTTGCATTAATTCAACTGCACCCAACAAGGAAATTAGGAGGAAAAAGCATATATAAGGGCAACATAAAGACTGAATGATTTAAATAATGTAGGCTATGAGGCCATTCCATTCAATGAACACAGGCCACAAGACCATGGATGCAAGGCTGTTGGCAATACCAAGGAGAAGAGCAAGAACATGTCAAGCATTTTAAGGCTTTCTTGGCCGCTGACAAGGAAGCAAGGCCATTGTTCATCCAGACAAATGAATGAGGGTTGAAGAAAAGCAAAGAGAAATTAAGACCACGGCCACAAAAAAACATTAGCCAGGTCAGAATGACACAAGCCTGTGAAATCATCTGTAAAAGACAGAAAAACCTAGATGTCATCTTTGGTAGTGGAGCAGGGTAGATGATGAGTATTCTCGTGAGTAGACATGGCCATGCAATATTCATTCTTGGCAGAAAAATAAAAAGGAAAACAAAAGTACATGTTAACAAGGAAATATGGCCAGAGGTCCCAAGTCACCAACTGCTGTGTTCTTGCATCAGTCTGGTATATCACTGGACTACACATTTGTTGGAGGCTCCTAGGCTTTGTCACTGAGAGATATTGAAAGCACTTAGCAAGAGAAAACCAAACAGGGAAGTCGTCATCATGTAAAATACTAGGCCAAGCCCCGCGTATCCACCAACGTGTGAAAAACACTTGGTCCAGATTACATCCTGTCCATCACCATCACTGGCTCAGCCCCAGTGATAAAAGACTGGGGTCACAGCCCATGGTGGGGAAATGTAGGCCTGAGTCAACATTTCATTTCTTAACTCTCCCCAGGAATTACTTACCAGAGTTCTCCATGGCCCTCTGCACTTGTCATCAACAATTAAACCTCAAAGAAAGTCCAGCCCATGAGAGTCATAGTACATTAAGTGACCATTTCATTGACTTCAAGGGCAAGTGGAAATTACTGTACCAAAGATCAAATGCAGCTCAGGGACAGAAAATGGTGACGAGGGATAAAGAATCTCTCCTTATCATTGTGGTCTACTTTAGAGTTGACAGAAAGGAATCGTATTTGCAAATACATTTGTCTATAAAATTCTGTTATCACATCTGCAAAATTTCTAGAAAAATTTATCACTCTAATTCATATAGTACTTTGCAATTTACGATGTGCCTTAATACATATTGTCTCATGTTATGGTTGGGGGTGAGGATCCTGAGGCTCAGGGTGTTTGGTGACTCATCAAGGCTCAAACCTGGAATGGGGTTGGTTGCCTGTTTGGTCACAATTGTGAGGAACCAAATTTAGTCACTAATAACATCTTGTCCTGAGCTACAAAAGAAAAGAAACAGTTTGGCTCTCTATCCTCCTGGGACAGCAACTTGCAAGGTTCTAAAAAACCAATGAGGCTATTAGGGCACTGGCTTCTCCAATTCCATCACTAACCCAGGAGGAGTGGATGGACGCCCAATTTTACAGGCGGCTCTAGAAATAACACCGGCTCTCCCTTCTTCCCTACACGCTCCCAATTCAATGCTGTTGTTTTGTTATTTGGTTTTCCCTCCTCCGTTGATCCATGATAAAGCCCTTCCAATTCTCAGCACTTCTAAACTATGTGTAAATGCAGATGCAGGAGGCATTTGTCATATACAGAATGTTCCACGTGGCTCCATCTACCTCTGGATGATGCGGCAAATGTGTGTTGGGCTTCTTGGCACCTTTGTAACAGGAATTTTTTCATTACAGAAAACCAAAAAATGGCAGACGATGGCTTACTTTGTATGTAATTTAGGCAGCATTTATTTATTCTTGTGTAATTGTAATAATGCCTCTGGAACTCAATTTTATACACAAACCTCCAGATCCCTAATGCAGCTGAAAATAAAATAGAAGGAACAACTTCAATTTTAAAGAGGAAAACGAGTGCTGAACTCATATAACTCCAGGAAAGTCTCAAGAAGTTTCACGCATGAGGGCTTCTCAGAATGGGACCTCCCTTCAAATCAAACCCAAATCCAGTCCATATTCTGATAGCAGAGAGAAGACAAATTTCTACCTATGATTCATACTGTGGGGGTAAAATTTTTGAAGTATTCATTTTTCACATGATGGGACATTAGGCTCACATTCAAATGAAGTTTTCAAATCATTTGTAATGCCATGGGAAGCAAATGAAGATATTAGACTATCTTTGTTCCATAATCTCTTTGATATAAAAATATGTGACATAAAATATTTTTAAGTAGCTGGAAAGAGCACATGAAATGTTTATTACTAATGATCTCTGAGTTATGCAATGATGATTGACCGTTGTGCTCTTTTCATTCTCCTAAATTCCTACAACGGTCATATATTGCTTTTTCTCTTTAAAAAAATTATTTTTTCTTTAAGAAGCCCTTCCCATTTCAGAGCAATAATGTGTCAATTTGGAATCCAGTGATGAACTACTTCCATATTCAGCTCACCCTACACTCAGGACTTACCTTTAGATGCTCTACCAGCCCTCTTCTGTTCCCAGTCTGAGTGTTCTTCCTAGGCCAGCTTGTCTGCTCCCATTGCTTCAGTTACAATATGTACACTGATCACTTCCAAATGTGTACTCATATTCCAGAATTTTCTTCTGAACTCTAAATCTATGCATACAGTTGTTCATTTAGCATGTCTTCCATGATCACTCACTGGCTACTTAAACTCAGTGTGTGCAAATCAGAACTCGGGGCCCCTCTTCTATGCCCAGGGCCCTTCCAGCTTCCCATGTCAGTGAACGTCATTGCCATCTCCACCATTACATAAGTCATGCACCTGGCTTTCCATCTCCCTCTCCATCATACCACATATACTCGATGTATTAACCAGGCCTACTGCTTCTTCTTACAAATGCCTCTCAAGTCTATCTGCTTTGCTCCATCTTTATGGCCACTCTGCTGGGTGAAGATGTCATCTCTCCTCTGGAACACTGCTACATGTTCCAGCTGTGTTTTCTGCATCTACTCTTGCCTTTCTCCAGTCAAATTTATCATTTTGAAAACATGAACTCGGTCATGTATTACCCCAAACTTCAAATCCTTCAATCCTTCCCTCTTCTTTTAAGATGAAATATAAAATGTCTGTCAAAATCTACAAGACTCCCAACAATATGGCCACTCCCTTTTTCATCATCGTCTTCCAGTTCCTTCCTTTCCCTTGATCTCTGCAGTCTGCTGTTACAGGGGGGAAAACTCACCGAATTTGAAAACAAGGCTTCCTTCACCTTTTATAAAAACTGCATTGCAGGAAGGAAGAAGCAGACATATTACCTGCCAAGAGTCAGAGACAACTTCAACCCAGTTTTTTAACATATGAAAGTGACAGGCATTCTTTTTTATTAATGTTTTTTTTTTTTTAAATTTCTGAGAGAGAGAGACAGCGTGAACAGGGGAGGGTCCGAGAGAGAGGGAGATACAGAATCTGAAACAGGCTCCAGGCTCTGAGCTAGCTGTCAGCACAGAGCCCGACACAGGGCTCGAACCCATGAACCATGAGATCATGACCTGAGCTAAAGTCGAATGCTCAACTGACTGAGCCATCCAGGCACCCCACAGGCTTTCTTTTTGATCTGGCTACAACAGAGAGTCCCTCCAAGACTTGCCCCAGGGTCAGCGAAGGAGAGACATTGTGATACTCAGGTAGGGAAGAAGGAACAGGTGATGCTTGCCAGGGAGGGAAAGGTGAACCCTGACATAAGCCATCAAACAGCAAAAGACTATTTACATAGGGGCTCTGAGAACATGTGTTTAAAGAAAGTATTTGTCCAGTGAAGCATTTAAAATCAATAAGGGATTGCAGTATTTGTCCAAGAGAGTAAGGCATTGAAGCTCTATACAGGACTCAAAATGTTTGCCCAAGGCAGTAAAACATTAAGGATCTCTTTAGCTGATATTTGTAGAGAATGAATCAAGAACATCTGTTCATCATGGAGGGACTGATTTCCTCATCCTCAACAGCACCTTTCATTAAGTGCCTCAAGGAAGAAAGAAAATGCCCTTCCTGCTCAGTTCTGTTTTACATGCTCTCTGTTCTATTTGAAACACTCTTCTTTTCCTTCCCCTCCCCCGCCCCCCACTTCCAGGATAATTCCTATTCTTCTTGGGGATCTCAGTTCAACATCTGTGCCATCTTTCCTGCTCAACTGACCACCAGCGAATAACTAATTGACTACTTCCCTAATTAACTCTTCTAGAATTCTTGACATGTTCAAATAATTAATTAATTGACTACTTCATGGTAGAATCTAATCTCCAGAATATGACTATCAGACTCCCCATCACCACTCCTCCTCTCAGCACAGGATCTTGCAGATTTTAGAAATATTTGCTGAAGAATAAATTAATTCTTTGTGTCATTTATATTGGTTCATTTGTCCTACGAAACAGTAACTCCCTTGACTCAAGGATGTTGTCATATTTCTCGTTGTGTCTCCTTCTATGTGATTTAATATAGTACTTTGCCCATGATAAATCTTCAATGTTTTTATACATATCTAAATAAATAAGTAAATAAAAAGAGACACAAATACATAGTAGTTTTTTTTTTTATCATGACCTTATGAGATATAACACAAATTTTGGCTGCAGGATTCTTTCATTATTAAAATTTATTTAGGACATCAAAAAGCTGTTGTTCATCTGATATGCAGAGACACACATATTTACATATATACATATGTATTTACATATATACTATATACACACATACACATACATACATATATATGTGTATTTATCAACTAAGGATTAAAGCTGAAAAATGTTTTAAAATGTCAACTTAATAATTTATTAAAATAACAAACTGGGATGCCTGAGGGTCTCAGTCTATTGAGCCTCTGACTTTGGCTCAGGTCATGACCTCACAGTTTGTGGGTCTGAGCCTCTCATCAGGCTCTGTGTTGACAGCCCAGAGCCTGGAGCCTGCTTCAGATTCTATTTCTCCCTCTCTCACTGCCCCTCCCCAACTTGCACTCTGTCTCTCTCAAAAATAAATAAACATTTAAAAATGTTTAAGAAAACAAACTCATTACATGGTAATAAACATACCACGCTTTTATGAAAAATACTATATTTCCAAAGCCCAAATAGGTATTTAGTTAGAAGAATGGCATTATTACGCATTTAAAAAAAAAATCTTTAGGGGTACCTGGGTGGCTCAGTCAGGTAATTGCTCAACTCTTGATATTGGCTCAGGTCATGACCTCACAGTCCTGTGATCAAGCCCTGTATAGGACTCTGCACTGAGTGTGGGACCTGGTTGGGATTCTCTTTCTCCCTCTTTCTTTGCTCCTCTCCCACTTATGCTTTCTCTCTCTCAAAAATAAACTTTAAAAAATCTCTTTAAAGTCTACCTTAGAGAAGACAATTAGCAGAATTCTGATGCTTGCATTCTGCTGGAATGTGTTGGTTTGTTTGAAGAAAATCTGGCACCATAAAACTGTGTAGTTGGGAGAGATTTTAATCACCTTTTTCAGTATTTATGGATATTCTTCTTTACTACTACACCAACACTCAACAAGTGACAATTTCTTAAATATTAGCTGCAATGTAGAATTTGAAACATTATGGATAAACTTTTTTTCACATACTGTTACATTACAATCTATCCATTTGTTTTGTCCTTTGAATAGATCTTCAACCTATGCATTTCTTTGTAACATGGTGCAATGATCATTTGGAAAATATCAGTTCACTGAGTTATGCCAATCCTCTGTCATATTTCTTTACACAATATGCAAAAGTTACATATATTAATATTATGGCCAACTTCATCAAAAAAGTCATTATTGGAAAGTTGTCAAGCTCACAATGGCAAATACAAAATCCAAAGGTCTGATTTTCACTTGAAACCTTGAATTTCATTATTGGCAAGAAAAATTCAGTTGTTCTACTTAATGTGATGGGTTCTCTTCATATATTTTTAGAAAACTATTTTCCAAATGCCCAAGACCGGACAGAGTTTATCAGTCATTGTTTCAAGTAAAATTGGTTACTCTAGCTCTTAACTTAGGCTTTCCCTCTAGATAAAGCATCATGCTTCATATGCAGCAGAAGTGTTTTATATGTGCTTGCCTTTTGGCAGTACTCAAGGGTGGAATACAATAGCTGGTGCACAATGGGCATCCATTGACAATCAATATTCCATCCTGGAGTTCAATCCTCAGTCTCTGTTGATTCTGATGCAAAATGATGCTTTCTAATACTTCTGTCTTCCAGACAATGTCATCAAACTCTGCATATATAAATTATACCTCTAAACCTAGCTGATAGTGCTATTATCATTATCACTCACTCTCGGCATGCCTTGTTCACATGGCAGACTAGGGAAGAGAATACAGACGCCAGTTAGGAAAGAACAAAACAAAAAACCAACCTAAGTTTCAGGTCCTCTTGCTACTGGGTGGAGTGACTCCTTAAATATTAATCAAGAGCACATGATGGTAGGAAAAAGAAAGCTAAACAACTTTCGAAGTATGTCTGGAGATCAGAGAGGATGATGCTGATACAGAAGAGGAAGTAATCATAGAGCAAGAGTCCAGAAAGGAGGCTTGAAGATGGCACTGAGACTGGGAATACTTTTCTTCCCCATTAAATAATCATCAGGGTTTCCAAAAACACTTACCTCATTGATGTAGTGATTTAGCCAAGAACTGCAAAACCACTGTCATTAGGGAACAAGCAAATGGTTCAGGAAATTAATAATAGAGCAACACCAGGAGCCACAGAGCCCCCTCCCTCCCCAGAAAAGCATAGTTTCACCTCCTCACTCCCCCTCCATTGGTTGCCCTTTACACTGTCAACAAGTGCTTGAAAATATTCTTAAACATTTTGAGATTAGGATTTGGAGAGATTTTTAGCCTTGAAATGTATTTTAGAAATTTGGTGTTTGATGTATATTTTCTCTGTTAATTAAAGCTCTGTCAAGAGTATCTTTATCATGGGATAAACCACAAGAAGGGGGAATATCTTAGTCTTAGAAACATAATGAAAGATGCTCCTGAAATGAAGATTCTTCCAAGAACAGAATTTCTATGATTTGTTTGTTTTGTTTTACCAAACAAAAGTCGAGTTCCAATGCAGCTCTATCACCTTGGACAAGTTACTTAACCTCTCTGAACCTCTGTTTCTTCCTTTTTAAAATAAATATAATAGGGGCGCCTGGGTGGCTTAGTCAGTTAAGCATCCGACTTTCACTTAAGTCATGATCTCAGGGTTCGTAGGTTCGAGCCCCGCGTTGGGCTCTGTGATGACTGACAGCTCAGAGCCTGGAGCCTGTTTCAGAGTCTGTCTCTCCCTCTCTCTCGGACCCTCTCCCTGCTCACCCTATCTCTCTCTCTCTCTCTCTGTCTCCTAGAAATAAATAAAACATTAAAAAAAATTTAAAAAAATAAAATAAAGATAATAGTAGTCTTTATTTACAAAGACGGCAGTGAGGGTTAAGTAAGATATTGCACATGCAGTGTTTGGCACTATTTGGTACATCCTAATAGATAATAAGTAGTGGCAGGAGCAATGGTACCTGTAGCCATTGCAGAAATGGTGGTGGTGGCGATAGTGATTCTGGTGGTAATGGAGATCTTAGTGGTGGCAGAGGGAGAGGGGTGAGAGGTGTAGTGAAGGCGGTGGCAGCAGTGACAGCAGTAGTGATGGCAATAACTGGTGACGATAGAGATTGTGATGGTGGCGCTTGTGGCAATGCTGGAGGTAGAGATGGTGAAGGTGATGGTAGATCTGATGGGGGGGTGGTAGAAACAGTGGTGGTAGAAGTGGAGCTGATGGACATGGAAGTGGAGGTGCTGAGAGAGGTGATGGAGGTGACAGTGGGGAAGGGTGGAGGTGATGGTGGTGGAAGTGGAAGTGATGGTGGTGGTGGAGGTGGTGGTAAAGGTGATGAAGACGGTGGTGCGGAAAGATGGTGGTGGTTGCAGTGAAGGTGATAGAGGTGTAGGTGATGGTAGTAGAAGTGGCGTGATGGTGGAGGTGGAGGTGATGGAAGTGGTGGTTGGGAAAGGCGGTTATGGTGGAGGTTGAGGTGATTGTGGAAGTGGAGGTGGTGGTGGTGGAGACAGGGGTGGTGGTAGAGATGATGGTAGTAGAAGTAGAAATGGTGGTAGAGGTGTTGGAAATGATGATGGGGAAAGATGGCGGTGTTGATGGAGGTGGAGGTGGAGGAAATGAGATGGTAGAGGTGATGGTAGTAGAAGTGGCAGTAGATGTGACGGAAGTGATGATAGAGAAAGATGGTTATGGTGGAGGCGGAGGAGCTGGTGGAGGCGGTGGTGGAGGAAATGGAGGTGATGGTAGTAGAGGTGAAGGCAGTGGTGTGGCTGCACCTGTTTATTATCAAAGCCAGGGTGGTTACTCCTGAGGGGAAACAGCCCTAACTAGCTTGGTCATCAGAGTTGATCAGGTCTCTGCAAAGGCATTCTCTTAACACACAAGTGCGACAAACCATCTTTTCACATTGGACTTCACTAGTTTTCTGACTCCGTAGCTGACATTATATGTCCTCCACTCATGATACTCCCTATGGCTGCATACAGTTGGGAAGAGGAGCTAAAATAACAGAAGATGAAACCCATTTATTGAATGAGCTTAACTTGATAGAGGGTTAAAAGATCGATTTCAGTCATTCTCCTTCTGCTCCTTCAAACTAACTTTTTCTTCCATTCCTTCCTGGATGAAATCTCAGACAATATATTCTCTTTTTAGATAGTTGTTGTTGTTGTTGTTGTTGTTGTTTTAGATAATAAACAAATAATCCCTTGGTTTTGGTTTCAGAATGTTGGGTCCAATGGCATAATTGCCTATTTTCAGTTGAGTAAAATACAATACTCAAAACACTGTAAACTCCTTACCCAGCACAAGCTTGTTTTAGGCTGGATGCCTGGTCTCTGCCATTCTAGGCGGGGCCAGGAGGGTGAGTGGCTTAGGGGGAAAGGGAAGTGTCTTCCACGCTGATAAGTTGTCACCTGGGCTGGTCCCTCCCGATGGAAGGTGGAAGGCACACATTTGCTGGGCTTTGCCCTTATAGGCACTGTTGAAGGGTCTTTGCAGATTCATCACACATAACACACATGCATACCATGCACACACACCAACACATACACACCACCCACACATACCATACATACTACATACACCACACATACCACACCCACACATCACACTCATACACAACATACGCACACTAACTGTACATACCGCATCCACACACACACACACACACACCACACTCATACACCACATTCATACACCATATGCACATACTACTACCATATACAAACACACATACAACACACCATAAATACCATACACACATTTACATACCACACACACACACTAAATACCATACATACCACACACCACACACACACACACACATGCCACTGAGAATGGCTTTCTCAGTACAGGCCAGACCCCTCTCCTCAGGCACTGGACATCTGATGGCTCACCCTTCCTGTGGGCTGACACTGCTTCCCAGAATGTCTTCTTTGGTCCTTTCACTAAGGCTCCATCTGGTCCCAGAGAACACTCATACCCTTGCTCTTTATAATCAGACAAATTCTGGGGCACCTGGGTGGCTCAGTCAGTTAAGTGTCTGACTTCCGCTCAGGTCATGATCTCACAGTTCGTGGGTTTGAGCCCCATGTCGAGCTCTGTGCTGATAGATAGTTCAGAGCCTGGAGCCTGTTTCAGATTCTGTATCTCCCTCTCTCTCTGACCCTCCCCTGCTCATGCTATCTCTCTCTCTCTCTCAGAAATAAATAAATAAATAAATAAATAAATAACATATAATCAGACAAATCCAGTATCAGTCATGGCTGCTGCTCTTTAGAATCTCTTGACAATGCTAAGACACGTTTCCGTGGGCGCCAGATGCCAGTGGGCTCATGCTGGACTCTCGGGGAGTGGGGGGGGAGGGAACATCACAGCCCTCTCACTTGATTTAGGGTAACTAGAAGCCCTACCCCCCCACAGGGGACAGAAGGTGGAGCACTGCACCCTGACAATCTGTCAAAGCCACCCTTCTGCACCAGCCCCTCCCGCCTCCCTTGAGCCTGGAGGTGGGTGAAGGGCTGTGGCTTGCACAATGGCCTTTCCAATCCCTCAGCTAGCCCTGCTAAGGAGGTGGGGGTATTTGGCATCTACTGTGCTGCTCTCAGGCTTCGAGGCCCTACCGAAAGCCTCAGACAAAGTGACATTTTAACCTTCTCCCACAATAGGCTTGAAGGGCTGGCAAGTAAGAACCAAACAAGAACATTATGAAGCCCTTGGTCTAGGAAAACAAAGAGAAGACCGTAGATTGAGAAAATGTCCTGCATATGCTGAGCAAAGCTTTCCCAGGTATTGTTATATAATTTTCAAAGACTAGGCGATGGACGTGGGAATCGCAGTAATAACCTAATGCTTGGATAACATGGCGAGTTTACAAAGAATTTTCTCACATGTCGTCTCATTCGGTTCTCTTAAGAAGCCTGTGAGGTTGGCGCCGTTCGTCACATTTGACAGAGGAGTCGGGGCCAGGAGTGGCAAAGAAAGTTCGCCCCCGAGCTAACCCACATTAACTGAGACCTGCCGCCTAGGGTGGTGCCTGCAAAGCGCAGTTTAAGTGAAGAAGTAGAAAACAAGTGTTCAGGCATTCGAATGGCAATTGAGTGTTGTCACAACATCTCAGCATGTGATCAGTGGACTCACTCGTTTCCCTGAGCAGGGGATGGACCACACCCGGTGTTAACAAACTCGCATGCCGAGTCTCACGTACATGAGCTGGGTACCAGTCATGTGCGGTAGGACTGCCTTCCAGCCTGCTATCGGTTGGGAATTAAAGAGAAAAAACTGGCTCTTCCCAACAGAGAATGTGAAATGCCGTGCCCTGTACAAAATAGTGCGTTCGTGATGAGGTTTTGGGGTGATGGTGGGGTTTGGAGCTTGAAGACGTCTTTGATGCAAAAAGGTGATTTTATTAAAGCCCAGGGACAGGACCCGTGGGCAGAAAGAGCTGCACTGGGGTTATGAAGAGGCACTGGCTATATACTATGGAGCTGGGGAGGTAAAGGCAAAAGGGAAGTTTCCAAAGAGATTTTCTTATGCTAAAGAAGACTCACAGGAGACTGGAGGCCTAGCTATTGTCAAGCTAAGATTGTTTTTCCCTCTAGCAAAGCATTAACAGTAAGACTGTAGTAGGGCCCCTGGGTGGCTCAGATGGTTAAGTGACAGACTTCGGCTCAGGCCATGATCTCACAGTCTGTGGGTTTGAGCCCCGCGTTGGGCTCTGTGCTGACAGCCAGCTCAGAGCCTGGAGCCTGTCTTCAGATTCTCTCTCCCTCTCTCTCTGACCCTCCCCTGCTCATGCTGTCTCTATCTCTCAAACAACAACAACAACAACAAAACCAGTAAGACTGTAGTGAGTTCCTGGAGAAATGATGTACTCTGTATTTGCCTCAACTATTTGTCAAAGGGCTGCAGGTTATAAAGGAATTTAATTTTCTCTGCCGTTTTTTTCCTGCCTTTATTCCCCACATCACTATGGGGGGAAGGTGATGTCGGGGCTCCAGGAAACTGAGTCTACAGGCTTCTGGAGATTAGGCTATTGGTAAGATTGCCTTTTTCTTGTAATTTACTAAGATATTTGTAAACTGATGGAGACTCGTGTCCTTCATGACTGTGGTCTCTACCAGTTAACCGTTTGTTTTCTCTCCTTTCTTTTGTTTCTGGGCAGCCAGGGGTGCCTGAGGAATGTCACACACATCCCACCTGGGGGCGGGGGAGGCAGCTGTGTGTGCTGACTCGTACTTTGCCCTCAGTCTGCCTTATGCTCCCTCATCACTCAGAAGCATCCTTTAAAGCCCAGGTGGTAGAGCTGTGATTTATTAATGATGTCCACCGTGAGCATGCAGGGGGAGGCAGTCAGCACACCACACTACGCCCTCTCTGCTAGGTCAGGGGGTCCTAGAATAGTAGAGCACCCTTAGATCTTGAAAAGAGACATATTTGTGAAAAAGGAAGTGAGACGTGACGCCGATAGACCTGATTACAGAAGCACCTTTTGCTTTCAAAATGTCAAAATTTCAAAGATATTTCTCACATACTATCTCATTGGTACTTGGGATGATTCTGATAAGACAAAGAAAAGAGTCTTCATCCCCGTGTTGCAGAGAGCAAACTGTGAGCCTGAATTCTTAAGTTTCTGCCCATAATCAAGAGCTGGGGATAGGGGGATGGGAGCCCAGGACCCCAGTATGTCAGGCATCAGCACCTCAGACGGCCACCCTGTGCATGTGACATTGACATGAAGTGATGTACGGAAGAGCTCGGAGCAAAATGAAAATGTCCTATGATAGCCGTTTTGCTACGGAAAAGCTGAAATAATTTCATGGATGACATTCCAGGATGATTTTTAGATTGACATCACAGAAGATAGGCCGCCTGGTAATCATAGGCAATTGCCACTTTCAGACAAATGTCTTGGCTAGAGAGGAACACGGGTCCAAGCTCAGGGTGACCATTTCTCCCTTCATTTGATAGCTTAGGCCTTGTTCCAGACATGGTCCCTTGTGCGTTATTGTAAATAGGTTAGTAAAAAGGTCCTCTGTCCAATGTACATCTGTGGGTCACTTGTTGTGAGTCGGAAACTGTACCAGGCATGAGGCGTACAGGCAAGGACAGAAACAAAAGATGTCTGGGCGAATATTTGCAATGAGCGGTCTCACGTGTAATAATAATAAATACGTAGGGACGCCTGGGTGACTCAGTCGCTTAAACATCCGACTTCGGCTCGGGACATGGTCTCATGGTTTTTGGGTTCGAGCCCTGTGTTGCGTTCTGTGCTGACAGCTCAGAGCCTGGAGCCTGCTTCAGATTCCATCTCTCTCTCTCTCTCTCTGCCCCTCCCCCCCCTCAAAAATAAATGAACATTTAAAAAAACTTTTAAAAAATAAATAATAAATACGTAGGAGCTTCAGAACTGCTTCCAAGGAGGGAGTGATTAATTTCATGGGTGGAGGGCATGAGGAACGCAGAAAGGAAAAGGAGTCACAAAGGAAATGACCCTGCCGGTGGCATATTTTGAAGGGTGAATAGGCAGACAATGCAAGAAAGGGCATTCAGATGAAAGGAATAGTATAGCAAAGGCACCGAGGCTCTAAACCACATGATGGGTTTGAAGAAATAGAGATAATTTTATGCATCGTGTGTGTTGATTATGGTAGAATATATACAACATAAAACTTAGTGTTTCAAGTGTACAATTCAGTGCCATTAAGTACATTCATATCTAGAGTTGACCTTCACCAGGCAGTTCTTTTTTTTTTTTTTTTTTTTTTTTTTTACAAATAGTTTATTGCCAAGTTGGTTTCCATATAACACCCGGTGCTCATCCCCACAAGTGCCCTGCACCAGGCAGTTTTTAAGAGAAATTCATTTATTGTTTACATGAGAGGTAAACACTTTGCCTTACGGAAACTAGCCCAGCACTTGACCTTACAAAGACTTAGCTTCTTTTCTGAGTACATAAGGGTACTAACAGAACCTGCCTCACTGGATTGTGAGGCTCACCATGTAGTGATTAGCATAGTGTTAGCACGTGGTGACTGCTTACTGTCTTATTGTTGTTGATGGTGATGACTGATGGTGATGACTTCCATTTGACATGGCCCTTCACCTCCCACCACCATACCCTGGCTTCTAGGACCAAATATGGAATGAATATAGAATCACTCAATTGTGATATCACAGTATAGAGTATTGCTGAGCCCACGGTGATTTCACTGAAGACTATTCTGCTTGGCATTTCGTGGGTAAGGGTCGATGAACTGCTGGCCTGGACAGAAGGTCAAGGACATATTGAGCTAAGTCTCTCCTCCCAGAAACCTTACAGCACCGCTACCCACGTCCCACAAATACAGTTGGGTCCTCACTGTTCACAGATTCCATATTTGTGAATTCACTACTTGCTAAAATTTATTTGTAACTCCAAAGCCAATACTCACGGCACTTTGGTGGTCATTTGTAGACACGCACAAAGCGGTGAAAAATTTGAGTTGCGATGTACGCTTTCCCAGCCAAGTTCAGATAAGGTGCCGTTCTGCCCTCTTATTTCAGCTCTCATTCTGTAAACAAGTGCCCTTTTCACGGTTTACTTAGTGCCATGTTTTTCACATTGCTGTGCTTTTTGTTGGTGACATTGCTGTTCAAAACGGCCCTCGGGCATTGTGCTAAAGTGTTGTCTAGTGCCCCTAAGAGCGAGAAGGCCGTGATGTGCCTGATGGAGAAAATAGGTATGTTGGCTAAGCTTTGTTCGGGCATGAGTTAGAGTGCTGTTGGCCTTGAGCTCAGTGTTAATGAATCAACATCTACTAAATAAGATGTGTTTACACAGAAACATGTCTAAAACCAGCTTACACATGGGTAGGTTGATGAAAATGTGACCATAGAATTGCAGGAAACTAACCCTGAATTTTCTAGAAAACGATGGTTCAGAATTTGCTATTTGTGCATTTGTGGTGACTTTTTTAAATGTTGAGGACCTTGAATAACAGGAATTGGCCAAGCAAGGAAGAAAACGGCCCAGGGAGGCCCACAGTGTGTAACCACCTTGTCAGAGAGGAGGGAACAGGGGATAATGAAGGTGCCTCTTAGGGGCCACATTCTGGTGGAACGCACAGACCTCCTGCTCCTCTGTCTCCTGATTCAGGAAGATAAGAAATATTCCCATGGTGGTTTGGACACAAGAAATCTCCATAACTAGTAAAACAAAGGTTTCTGGGAACAGACTTTTGGGGTTGGGGTACGTGAACTTTCCTTTCCAGAAAGCTGCCCATGTAGCCTCAAAATGTCTTAAATCCCAATTTCCCTTCCCCCTGAAAATGCGGGGTAGCTTCTGGGAAATGACTTCACCTCTTTGTTGGCCAGGCCACGCCATGTCTTTCCGTCTAAGCACTACTCAGAGCGATACTAAAATGTCCCACAGATGACTGCTTTGTTATCTGTCCTGGCAGATGATGACATCCACCTCTGGGGCTATACTCAGCCTGCCCATATCCCAAGTGATGAGATCCTGCATTTGCAATTAACCAACATGTTTCTCCTTTTACCCCTGTGGGTCACGTCTAGAGCTGAGTAGGAGGTGTCTGGTCTCATGGTGACATTCTGAAGGGGATACCGTGAGCTGAAACTCCTGGAAGAGGTGGTGCCTCATCGCTGAGGGACCAACGACAGATGCCTCATTGCCCATCACGTATTTCAGGGCTTCCTCTGCAAAGCCGCTGTGCAGAGCTGACCTGAGGGTACGGGACTACCTTGTACACTGGAGGGGAGACCCTTGGTATGTGTCCTGAGTGGCACTTCCCTAAGGGCTCACCTGTTCTTCCTCTCTCCTTCCCTCTTTCCTTGTTCCTCCCTCTGTCTCTGCTCCCTCCCTCCCTGTCATTGTCTCTCCATCTGGATCAGCTTCAAACACCCTTTAACACCAATCAAAATCACACCCTTGCTAGTTGCTGGTTTGTGGATGGAATTTAGAGACCGATGTCTTGCGTCTGAGCCTTTCTTTGTCACTCATTAATTGCATATGCTTGGTCAGCTCATTCATCAAATATCGCGTGTCTATTCTGTTCCAGGTACCATTCTGGGCCCTCGGGCTAGTTCAGGAAATCAGCAGAGTAGGTGGCCATCCTCATGAAGCTCAGATTCTAGCAGGTGCAGAAAGATAACAAACAGTAAACATAGTAATCATGTAAGTTAGGATATGATAAGTGCTAGGGGAGAAAAATCAGGGAGCAGGATAAAGAGGATGCACACAGCGGTGTGAGGAAAGACCACAAGTGATTAACCTCTTCATGACTCCACCTGCTCACATGTAAATGCGGGCGGCACCCCTTGGCTCTCCTTCCCAGGATGCAGCAAGACGATACAGGTGAAAGAGACATATCAGTCGTAAACCCTTAGATGAATGTTTACTATTTGTGGAAGAATCTTCTCATCTGCATGACCCAAAGTTTGAAATAAACTCTTCATTTGGAGAAGAAGATGACCCCGGATGGAAAGTCACATGTGCTAAGGGCCTACTTTGTGCCATTTACTGCATCTGCTTTCTCCTCCAGAGAACCTCCTCTTATCTCCAAGCTGAGCCTTATTATCCCAGTTTTGTAGCTAGAAAAGCAAGGCTCAGAAGCAAAGTGGCTCGCCCAAGGTCAGGTCACTGAACGGGGGGGCGGGAAATCTAGAGCTGGGCTGAGGATCCATTTCTGTCTTCCTGAGCCTCTTTCCCCAGGGGATCCAAAGCGTTAATCTGGCTGGGTGACCTCTAAAATTCCTCCAATTCTGAGAGTGCTTGGTGTCTCAGTGATTACTCTTCTGGGTGAGGATAATTGGATGACCCAGAGAAAAACACATCTCTGAAGGAAGTGTGTCCCTTAGCTTCTAAGGAAGGTAATTTCTCAGCAATCCTGGCAGCATCTAGACCTCGGGGGAAGTGGCCATAAGGAGGCTGGCAGGGGAGGATGGATGGGGGGCCGTGGAAGCTTGACTCAAAGGGCTTCTTCCACCTTGTGGGGTCCTGGGACCCAGGAAGAAAATAAAAGAGTAAGGGATTCTGTTGGTACTTTCAAGCCTCCTAATAACAAAATAAGAAGGATGACCACAGCTGAAGAAGCAGCTACTGACAGCAAGGTCATTATCAGAAGGGAGAAAGCTTCTTTCTCTCAAGACAGAGCACTGCCTGCACAGTTGGGTTCAAAGTACAAGGTGGCTTAGGAGAGGAGGAGAAAAAAATACATACATATAATGTCAAGCTCCAAGCTTGTGGACAGAAAGGATAGACAAGCATGTTAAATATTGCTCACCACAAAGTTGACCAGGAAAAAGTGTTTTTTTCATGCCATTTTCCCCAGCGTTTGAGGTTTTGAGATATTAAATCACTTAATATTACAGATAACGTAGTGTTTTTTGGCTGTTATCTCGTGTCTGATCCCTGCCAGGTTATGAATAAAGATAGTCTGATTTACATATTTATTAGCTACATTTTACAAGAAAATAGCAGCCCTGCGTCTCCCATCGTCCATAATCTGCTCTGACTGGCAAGGACATTTAAAATAAGCCCCTGTCACAAATTCTCATATTATACTGGTCACAGTGATAGCTGTGCATAAAATTATAATAAGGAGACCCTCCGAAGCCTATGCTGAATATCAAGTTTAAGTGCTATGAGGTCATTTGGTGAGTCTGTGACCCTTCTAATTAGGTAAGGGAGTTATCGATACCCCTGAATCCCCACCTCGGGAACACAGTGACCTGGATCAGCTCACAGATCATGACATGCTCTGTCTGGAAGTGGCGGCATCAGTGACCTTCGCAGAAAGGCCTGTCACTTGGAGGAGGCATTAAGTGGAGCGCCCTGTGTCTGGGGCCCTAACATCTATGATGGTTTGTTTAGAACCACTCAAGCCACTTGGACCCCACTTCCAGTTATTTTCCTGGGAACACAGGCTCCTTCCACCAGAAAGAACTGACCACAATTAGTCTCGTAGACCAATTTCCTTTATCTTGTAGAAAAATATCTGTATATAAAATTTTAACAAGGATTTCTCTCCTCACAGACATAGAAGGACCTGTCACGTGGAAATGATTTGGTAAGGAAGTACAGACATCCCAGCTTAGGAAGTGAAGGTTAGAGCTGGTCCCTAGGACGTCTGGTATCTTCTTATGTCCTGTGGTGGAGATTCTTACCTGTGTTGAGGGAATACACTCTGCAAGTAGGCATAGGGGAATAAAATTGTGAATGAATCCACATTTTTAGTTTCTAACTACATCCTTGGGTTTAAATAAAATTTCTAACTACTGACATCATTGAGTGATGATTCAATATTCTGTTAGGGGCATTGTCTGCAATTGATCCACATTTACTATGAAAAAAGAAATCTCTTTAATGTGCTGCTGCTTAACTGTTAGTCCAACCTCTTGCTGACTTCCTGGCCATGGGCAGGACTATAAAGCAGCATGGACATCTGGCAAAGGAGCTTCTTTAAAAGAGGCATTTATTGAGGCACCTGGTGGCTCAGTCAGTTAAGCATTGGGCTCTTGGTTTTGGCTCAGGTCATGATCTCACAGGTTCATGGGTTTGATCCCCACACTGGGCTCCCAATTGACAGTGTGGAGCCAGCTCTGGATTGGATTCTCTCTCTTTCTCTCTTTCTCTCTCTCTCTCTTTCAAAATAAATAAACATTAAAAAAATTAAAGAGGCGTTTATTGTCTCTTTTCTCAAGCATGTGGAAACACCTTTATACCTGTTTCAAAGGGAGGCATCTTCTGAGAAGTGACACAGAGCATAATTTGCATCCTTATCAAAGGAGAGCATCACAAGGCTGCTTCAGAGATTTGCTGGCAACTCTGAGATCCTATTTCTGGGCCATCAGTCTTCTCTTAGCTGCTTTAGTCGAAGATTTATTCATTCACCCAGAAATTCGTTCACTTACACAGAGACTTAGTCCCACGAACACAGGGAAATGATGAGATACATAATATACATCTAAAGATCGCTGGCTGACACTCCAGGGGGAAAATGCTGACAGGTAGGAAAGTGTCTTCCTTCAGACGAGTATCCAGTTTTTCTTTGCTTCAGTTATCTTGAAACTGGAATATTCCAAACTGAGCTTGACCGTCTAAGGTCAGGGACTTCCCACAGACGTGTGGCTCTTGTGGAAGAGGAGATAGATAGTTATCTAATCTTTCACAGGCCTTCTGTGAGCTGGCACACTATTTGGACGAGCTGGCTTTCCCCTTGAGTAGTTTAGGCAGGCTTGCAACTCCTCACGGTAAGAACAAAGCTTTCTCTCCTCCCAACCAGAATCAAGACACTTTCAGGAGGGATCTTTTACCCCACTGGACTCATCA
The DNA here is from genome assembly GCF_003009895.1 of Hyaena hyaena. Taxonomy (NCBI): domain Eukaryota; kingdom Metazoa; phylum Chordata; class Mammalia; order Carnivora; family Hyaenidae; genus Hyaena; species Hyaena hyaena. The sequence continues at coordinate 314,614 of NW_024080900.1, read as the reverse complement.
GGATTTCCCTGAGTTGTTCCATTATAGCCTTAGAGGAGATGGAGACCAAGTGAGGACCAATGAGATGCTGCAGGAGATGATGAAGTTGAATTGGGGTGAGGGAGTTGGCCCTGAGAACAAGAGCCGCCCAGCCTCTCACTGCCCTCTCTTCCCTGCCTACCAAAGAGATTCTCTCTGTGCCAGACTTTCCCCTTAGTCTCCCAAAGTCATCAATAAACAGAAAATTTGGAAAATGCCTATGAAATTTGGAAACCGTGTGTGAGAGAAAGAGAGAGAAAAAGAGGGAGAAAAAGAATGAATAAAGAAATGAAGGTCATCAGAAAGACAAAAGGTAACAACAGTTGGACATGATGTGAAGAGAAATCTCTTGTGCACCATTGGTAGGAATGTAAATTGATGCAGTCGCTGTGGAAAACAGGATGGAGGTTCCTCAAAATATTAAAAGTGGAATTGCCATATGATTCGGAATTCTATTTCTGGCTATTATCCAGAACAAATGAAGAGAGTACCTCGAAGAGATCTCTGCATTCCCATGTTCACTGCAGCATTATCCACAATAGCTAAGAAATGAAAACAAACTATTTGTCCATCAATCAATGAATGGATAAAGAAAAGTGGCATAAATATACAACAGAATACCATTTAGTCTTAAAAACGAAAAAAAAAAAAAAAAAAGGACAACCTGCCATGTGCAACAACATGGATAAACTTGGAGGATATTACACGAAGTGAAATAAGCCAGACACAGAAAGACACATGGTATATGATCTCACTTACATGAGGACTCTATAATGGTCAAACTGGTAGAAGCAGAGAGTACAAAGGTGGTTGCCAGGAGCTAGGGGAAGGAGGGATCTGGGGAGATGTTGGCCCAAGGGAACACAACTTTAGTTATACAGGATAAATAGTTCTGGAGATCTGACATGCAGCATGGTAACTATAGTTAACAATACTGTATTTTATATAGTAAATAATTTTATATAGTAAAAAATTTTATATAGTAAAATAATACTTTATTTTACACTTGAAATTTGCTAAGAGGGTGGATCTTAAGGGTTCTCACCAGAAGGAGAAGAAGGAGAAAGAGATAATTATGTGAGGTGACAGATAGGTTAATTAGTCTGATTATACTGATTACTTTATAGTATATACATATTAAAAACTATCACATTGTATACCTTACATATGTACAAATTTTATCTGTCAATTATACCTTAATAAAGCTGTGGGGAGGGGGAAATGAAGGTAACAAATTTGGGAGTACTTACTAAACTCCTGTACCAGTCTCCCTTGAACTTGACTTGGCCCTCTTTGATGATGAGCAGGCACCACACTCAGTGTGGGTAGGTAGCCTACCTTCTCCTAATAAAAGCCAGGTTCTTTAGGGTTAAGAAAATTCCAGAACTATTGAAAATGTCTAGACTGAAAATTCTGTGGGTCACCCAAGTGGAAGAGAAGAGTAATCTGTATAACCTCTCCACACCTAAGTTTCCTCAGCTTAAAGATCGGAATAAAACCTATCCCATTGGGCTGTCATAAAGACTGAATTAATTCATTCATGAAAAGCTTTTAGAACATAAGTGGTCAATAACTGCTAGCTCACATTCATATTACAGCAACACAATACAGAAGAGATAAAAATAAGATCCTGTGTCCAGAAACTTGCCACCCAGTGTAAATACAGGCATTAAAATAAACAGATGGGGGGCGCCTGGGTGGCTCAGTCGGTTAAGCTTCTGACCTCGGCTCAGGTCATGATCTCATGGTTCTTGAGTTCAAGCCCTGCATTGGGCTCTTTGCTGACATCTCAGAGCCTGGGCCCTGCTTCAGATTCTGTGTCTCCCTCTCCCTCCATCCATCCCTAGCTCACACACACACACACACACACACACACACACACACACACACACTCTTTCTCTCTCTCTCTCTCAAAAATAAATAAACACTAAAATTTTAAAAATAAACAGATGAAACAAATAGAACAATTCCTATCATGAAGTGAGTGCATTTGAGAAGCCTAGGGTTTCTGCACATTTTCTGGAGAGTGAAGACAGACTTCCAGAAAGGGTAGGATTTGAGCTCAAATATCAAGGATAAATAGTGGGAGTGTTTTCCACACATCGTAGAAATTCTTTTTTTTCTCCAAGGCAAGGACATAGAATATGCAAAGGCACATGGATGCAAGACAACGATGGGTTGGCCGAAATGCAAATACTTTAGACCTTGAACTCTAAGGTTGCTCCTTATGAGTCAACTGTAAAATAAATCAGTGCTATGATTTTTCTAATTGCCAGAAATTTGAAAACTCGTGCAAGCAGGAACCAATTCACACTTCTTAACTATGGGGAAGTTGATACTATCAGGCTTCTTATTTAAAGGAAAGCATCAGATGTTTCTGCTCCTAGCTATTATTTGGTTACAGAGCAAAGGAATAACACTGTATATATTCTCTGGAAATTATCCTAATTAAGTAAACAATACCCAAGGTCTGAAACAGATCCTGAGGCCGTGTTACCAATGTGTGATTTAAAGTTGGAAGCATGTTTTTTTTTTTAAGTTTTTAAAAAATGTTTTATTTATTTCTGAGAGAGACAGCGTGGGCAGAGGAGGGTCAGAGAGAGAAGGAGACACAGAATCTGAAGCTGATTCCAGGCTCTGAGCTAGCTGTCAGCACAGAGCCCGATGTGGGACTCGAACCCACGCACCGTGAGATCATGACCTGAGCCAAAGTCGGACGCCCAACCGACTGAGCCACCCAGGTGCCCCAGAAGCATGTTTTTATTTTAAATCTCCTGTTTTCCAGGTACTAAAAAACATCATGACCCTGAACCAGACAAGGAGTCATTTCCTATTGTTATTAGTCAAATGTTCTCCCCGGGAAACAAAACCATAAGGTATTTGTATCTGTATCTGCATCTGTATCATACTCATTTCCATCTATCAATCTATAAAGACATTTATTGTAAGGAATTGGCAAATTGGCTCAAATGATTATGGAGGCTGACAAGTCCTGAGATCTGCTGTCAGCAAGCTGGAGACCCAAGAGAGTCAGTGAGTTAATTGCAGTCTGAGTCAGAAGGCCTGATAAACAAGAGAGCAAATGATGTCGTTTTAGCTCAAAAGCCTACAGGCTAGAGACCTGGGAAGAGTCGATGTTTCCATTCCAATCTGAAGGCAGGAGAAAACCAATGTGCCAGCTTGAGGGCAATTCTCTCTTTTTTATTTTTATTTTAATTTTATTTTTATTTTTTTTTACAAATAGTTTATTGTCAAATTGGTTTCCATATAACACCCAGTGCTCATCCCCACAACTGAGGGCAACTCTCTCTTACTCTTAGGAGGATCATCCGTTTTGTGCTATTCAGGTCTTCACCTGATTGGACAATGCCCACCCACAGCACAGAGACAATCCTTTTTACTCAGTCTCCCACTTCAAATGCTAATCTCATCCAGAAACACCCTCACAAGGCTTACCCAGATTACTGTTTGACCAAATATCTGGGCACCCTGTGGTCCAGCCAAGTTGACACATAAAATTAATCATAACTGGATACATAAGATTTAAAATCAAGAAAGGCTTCAGAGTTCAGAAGACCTGATTTGCATTTCCTTGAACACCGAGAGCTCTTATGACTCTGTAGCAAAGTCTAATGTGATGGAGGATATCAGAAGGGATCCAAAGATTTGTAATTTATAGCAAGAAGATCTGAGGGCTCCCATAATGAGAGAGGGGGAAACGCTCTGACATCAGAGCACTTGACTCTGCTAAGTTTTCAAGGAAGCGGGTGGCTGTTCTTTATAAAATATGTATCATTAAACTGCTGCTCCTGGATAGAGCAGACCTTTACCGCTGCCCACACAGCACAAACTGAAACAATGTTCTGGCGATCACTTCTTAGACCTGATGGATATAAACAGGCAATCCTGTTAATTTGGAGCTGGGGTGATTTTTCTTTTGGCCTTCCTTACAGTCTTTCTGTGCACATCAATCACACTAATTGGTTAATGGTGAGCTTTGCACTGAGCATCCCGCTGCTTGAAATCCCCAGGGAGCTTCATTTTAGGCAGAAAAATTTCTACCTCACCGGCCCCACACAAAACCCTTTTCCCCCAATTGGAAAAGAGTCAAGACTTAATTAAGACTTCTCTCCCCTTAAAGGGTCCACTCGACCACTCTCTTTTGTGCCTCACTTAACGTCTTAGAGACAAGATTGCATTCTGTCACCCCCTTGTACTCGAACTCACCAACCGCAAGATCATGACGAACTTAGCCAACTGGCAAAGCCTAGGGCCTAGAAACTGTGGAGCCCTTGATTGGCGAGCCCTGCTTAGTGTTTCTACGGCATGGAGCTGTCTTCTGAAATTTGTGCCCTGGACCCCTGCAATACTGTGACTTACAAGAAACATATATTTGGGCATTCAGCTGGCCGAATTATATTTCTCATATGTATTTAGTTTTTGTCCACAGCTTTCTGGCTCACAATTCCCAAAACTCTTGAAATTTCCTAAGTCAGAAAGATGTCTTTTGTTTATGTTAATGAAGGCAACTTTTGGACACCCTCTTCTCCAAGGTGAGGCTCATTGCCAGCAGGACCAATCCTGTGGAACTTTCAGTCCTACCTCCTGGCCTCCCAGGAGGGGAGAGAAGAGGGGGTTAGAGGTTGAATCAGCCAATGACCAGTGACTTGGTCAATCAAGATTACTCCATGAAGCCTCCATTTAACACCCGCCCGCCCCACCATCCAGGAGCGCCTAGGTGGCTCAGTCAGTTGAGCATCTGACTTCAGCTCAGGTCGTGATCTCGAGATGTGGTTCATGAGTTTGAGCCCCATACTGGCCTCGCTGCTGTGAGCCTGTCAGTGCAGAGCCCGCTTCAGATCCTCTGTCCCCCTCTCTCTGCTACTCCCCTGCTTGTGCTCTCCCAAAAAATAAATTAAAAAATGCTAAAAATAAAAAACCAAAAACAAAACCCCAAAGAGCTGAGTTCAGAGCGTTTCTGGACTGGTGAACACATGGAATGCAGGGAGAATGGCATCGTGCCTAGAGAGGGCATGGAAACTTCGTGCCCTTTCTCTGTATTTTGTCCTCTCTTACATCTGGCTGTTGATTCATATCCTTTAGAATAACCTTTAATAAATTGGTAAACTAAGTATTTACTAAGTATAAACTAAGTGAGTTCTGTGATCTGCTCCAGAATTCAGTTGAACCTGAGGAGACCATTGGACCCTCCAATGCCTAGCCAGTGATAGGTCAGAAGCATAGGTGTCACCTGAGGTTTGCACCTGATGCGTGAATCTGGGGATGGGGGTGGGAGGGCAGTCTTGTAGGAAATCAACCGTTAACTGTGGAATCTGATGCTCTCTCTGGGTAGAGTGTCAGAACTGAGTTGAGGCAGACTGCTGGTATCTAAGAATCATTTGGTATTGTTTGTAGGGCAATCTCCCCCACCATGTGGGAATTGGATCTGGAAACTTCAAAAAACCCACAAATTGACCAAATTATGTATACAATTCTTCTGAGAAGAAATGGTTTCTTAACTGGAAAGATTTGGGTGGAAAGATTTCGGTGGTTAAACGTCCGACTTCAGCTCAGGTCATGATCTCACAGCTCGTGAGTTCGAGTCCCACATCAAGCTTGGTGCTGACAGCTCAGAGCCTGGAGTCCGCTTCAGATTCTGTCTCCCTTTCTCTCTGTCCCTCCCCTGCTCACGCTCTCTCTCCTTCAAAATAAATAAACACTAAAAAATGAATAATAGGAAAGATCTTTTTTTTTACATTACAGTTGTAAGAATAGCTTTAGGTGTTTAGATTTTTGTTTTCAGTAATAGGGAAGATTAAGCCATCGATGGGATTTTTCAGAACCTTAGGGATATCAGAATGAAGTACCAGGCGTCAGATTCTTTTAACAAAAATGTCTTCATAGTTTTTACTTCAACATGTAGAAAAGGGTTCATTTTCTTATTTCAAATCAGTGAAATATTCTGGGTGAATTAATTAATTCATTTGCCTGGGACCATTTACAAAAGTTATCTTCTTTAACATAAAAGTTATTGTACCTATCTTTAATCTGAATTTGCATTGACTATGTTTTACTGTATTAATAATAAGTGGTGAACTCAGTTTCTGAAATTAAACTTTGAAAAAAATTTAAAAAAATTTTTTTAATGTTTCTTTTTGAGAGAGAGACAAAGACCGAGACAGAGACAGAGTGTGACAGAGACAGGGGAGGGAGAGAGAGAGAGAGAGAGAGAGAGAGAGAGAATCTGAAGCAGGCTCCAGGCTCTTAGCTGTCAGCACAGAATCTTACTGAGGGCTCGAACTCACCAACTGTGAAATCATGACCTGTGCTGAAGTCAGACGTTTAACCAACTGAGCCTCCCAGGTGCTCTTAAAATTTTTTCAATGTTTATTTTATTTTTGAGAGAGAGACAAAGCATGTGCAAGGGAGGGGCAGAGAGAGAGGGAGGCACAGAATCCAAAGCAGGCTCCAGGCTCTGGGCTGTTAGCCCATAGCCCCATGCGGGGCTCCAACTCACAAACCATGAGATCATGACCTGAGTGGAAGTCGGAGGCTTAACTGGGTGTGTCACCCAGGCGCCCCTTAAATTAAACCTTTTATTTGCAAATAAAAAAAAAGTAGGGACAGTTGCCCTCCATCAAGCAGTCACCTTCTAAACTGTATTGGTCTATCCAAACACAGTCCCCCTGCGTGTGTGCAAAGGCTAATTGTTTATTTCAGGTGGGCTGTTCCACCATCATCTTAGGGGTTTATGAAGCAGCTTCTCCTCCAGGGCCATCACATGAAGGCAGCTCTGCTTCTAACTGTTTTACATACAGAACTGCCTAAGAAGACCGTTGAAAAGAAAGGTCCATGATCATGAAAGTTTGTAGGCAATTATTTAGGAATCTTTCTCCCTTACTCCTCACGACCTTTGTTGGAATTAATTACTTGATTTTATCTATTAATAAACTAGACTAGACTACAATAACAAGCCAATCCCGACTCCTAGGGGCTTACCACAATGATGTATTGCTTACTCATATCATCTTATACAACCAACTGGTTGCCAGAGAGTTCTGCTCCACGAGGCACTGAGGGACCCACGTTGACCAATGCTCTAACATCTCTCTCCCAGCCCTGCATGTCACCCTGGGCGGGGCAAGAGAGAGACTGAAGGTCATGTACTGACAATTTGAAATCTACAACCTGAGGGGCGCCTGGGTGGCTTAGTCGGTTAAGCATCCGACTTCGGTTCAAGTCATGATCTTGAGGCTCGTAAGTTTCAGCCTCACATAGGGCTCTGTGCTGACAGTTGAGAACCCAGAGCCTGCTGCAGGTTCTGTGTCTCCCTCTCTCTGCCATTCCCCTGCTCATGCTCAGTCTCTTTCTCTCTCAAAAATAAATGAACATTTAAAAAATTTTGTTTAATGAAATCTACAACCTGAAAGGATAAATACTACTTCTACATTGGCCAGAATGGTCACATGGCCCCATCTGAGTGAAAGGGGCTGGGAAGTACTGAATTCCCAGGGCCCAGGAATCAGAGAAGAATGGATTATCTGATAATGTCCATCAGAGCTTCTCTTTTTTTTCTATCACTTCAGACTTGAGACTTTCAACTCCCTTCCATCCTTCTTCTAATTTTAAGACATCTTTGGACCTTTTTTCTGGAATTCTTGTCATCAGTATCTTTGTCTTTGCGCTCCCACAATGAACCTCCATACAATCAGACACACACACACACACACACAATGGTGAATGGGGTCTGACATTTGATTGGTCTAGTCTCAGACATGCCGCTGTGTGTGTGTGTGTGTGTGTGTGTGTGTGTGTGTATGTGTTGTGGGAAGGAGATTGACAGATTCATCCCCATCCAAATGCAAAAATAGCAAATTCAACTGGAATGATCTGACAGAATTTTTTTTTAATTATAATACCCGTCGCTGGCAGAGACATAGAAAGGCAGGCATGTTCATACATTACAGGTGAGAGTGAACTTTGGTACATTTCTGAAGGACAATTTGGCAATAGCTCTCAAGAGATTTAAAATCGTGTATACACTTTGCTCCAGCAATTCCATTTCTAAATTTGTTCGTAGGGGTAAGCACAAAGATTTAGTTGTAAAGTGGTTGAGTATAACATTATTTATTATAGGCTTAAAACACTCTGGATGCCCAACAATAGGGAACGAAATGAATCATTTCATATTATTGGATGCTACCCAACAATTAAAATTACATTGCGGAAATATATTTACTGACATAAAAAGTTGTTCATAAGTTTTTGTTCTGGGTTCCCATTTTGTAAACAACCACACACATGCACACTTTCTGTCTTTCCATAAGGGTCAACTTCTGTGACTTTTCATCTTCTCTTAATTGATTGGAAATGGCTTTCTAGTGGAGATATTTGTGTAAAAATACTGTTGTTGTTGTTTGGGTTGTTTTCTTTTTTTTTTTTTTGAGAGAGAGAGAGAGACGAGAGAGAGAGAGAGAAAGGGTGCAAGTGAGTGAGGGGTAGAGAGAGAGAATCCTAGGAGAGGCAGAGGGAGAGAGGTAGAGAGAGAGAGAGAGGCAGGGCTCACCTGAAGCAGGGCTAATGTTATTTCACTCAAAGTGGGGCTCGTGCTCACCTGAAGTGGGGCTCAAGCTCATCTGGTGTGGGACTCAGAATCACAAACCGTGAGATCATAACCTGAGTCGAAGTCAGATGCTTAACGACTAAGCCACCCAGGCGCCTCAAAAAATACTGTTTTGAAAACATTTGAATTGTGGCATTTTGAAGGAGACTTGTTGGTATTGACTCATCCATGCAGCATCCCTACTCACCCCAAAACCCCAAAAACTGGACAGATCTCATAACTACTTGGCTAAAGCTCTCCGCTCTTTTATACGGTATTCACCTAGCAAACACCCTGACACTTGATAAGTCATACCTGTGGCTTTGTGCTTCCACTAATTTCATTCTCTAGTTTTTTGGGAGGGAATACCTACACAAGCCTCTTGCAACCCCTCCTCCCAAAACCTTGAATTTAGACCCCCTTTTTCTTGCACCTAATTCTAAACTAACTCCAGGGTTTCAAGCACCATGAGCTATGCATAGGAGGCTTTCCTCCACCCCCTATCTGTCCCAACCTTCCAAGGCCTATCTCAATAAATGTTACTTATTATCACCAAACCCCAAGGGTCAAATCTCATCCCTTTATATACTCCCATCATGCCAATCATGGGAACAGGATCAGATACAAAAGCAAAATTGCTTATATTTGTATAAACACAGAACTCATAAAACCTGGGCCAGCCATGAAACTCATGTTGACAGCTCAGTCCAGGAAGTTATAAAGACAGAAGACCACCAATAAACCAAATTCCTGGTAAGAGCTCATTTATCCTAGTAGCTGGAGTCCAACACTTTTAAAGATTTGAAATAACCTTGTATGTTTTTACAACATCTGTCATGGGTGTTTGGCTAGATGCAGCTTAGGCAAAATTCTCTGCAAACCAACTCTTTGGTTTCAGTCAGCAGAAGTCCGTGACTGCCTTCACAAAAATTTCCTCTTGTTAAGGTTGTGCTAAGTATACCAATAAATGCTATTATGTAGCAGGTGCAAATGGAGAAAATACAGGCTTTTCTATTGACTTGAAAGCAAACGTCCACTTTACCTTCAGATCAGCCTTTGTTTGTATGACTTGTGCTGTTCAGACTCCTGTTTCATTTGCTAACAGTATTGCCCTTCTGCCTCTTGGGGCAATTTATCCGCCATCGTGTCAGAATTCATGAGCATTCTTTATTGGTCTAAGAGTGCTAAGTGAGAGTCACTGCGCTGGAAGAAAGAAAAATATGACTGTGCTAAGAATTTTTCAGCACTTTGCAAAGTACTTCTCCCTAAATCTACCCTCTGGCGGGGCTGCAGTCCTAAGGAAGGCATTTGTGCAAACACCCATGGAGCCCTCCAAGGCCAGACGCACAACAGCTATTTCAAGACCGTGTGTGTGTGAGTGACAAATTCTCCTGCCGGGTATGTTATCGCACATCGTAGTGAAACTGAGGAGCAATCCATCTGGATAGACTTTATACTCTGAAATATAAGGTTTCGGAATTGGATGAAATGCACATTTATTTTTTGAGGGAGCTTGTTAGGAAGAAGGAATGTCCACAGTGGAGGTCAAAGCCAAAGAGACATTGAAATGTCCGAAACCTAGGTGGATAATGGGTGGTGGCAGAAGGGGATTTTTTTCATTAGCTGGCATCTGCAAATTCCCTCTAGGAGAGTTCTTTATTTGTAGATGCATATGCCCCACCCCAATTCAAAATATACAGTTCAGATGAGAGCAAGAGGTTAAGCCTATAAAGATAAGATTACCAAAGTAATGTAACTCGCACTATAAGCCCAGGAGCCTCTGGGCTGACCAAGGGCCCCTTTTAATGTAATACTACTATTTGTTGTGTATAATCTTGGTAGAGGCATCATCAAATTTACTGTGACTCTTTTCAACAAGATGGCTAATCACTGTTGAAATGATAGCCCTCAACTAAATCAACAATAAATCAAATTCACTTAAAGCTCCATATTGCACACTTGGTGAGTGAGCCAACACTCGAGAGAGAGTAACTTACCATGTCAGCCATTCTGCTGCTGACAGCAGTCACTGAATTAAAGTCTCATCTTATTTCATCAGCTAGGGGGACTGAAGAAGAGGAAGTGCATTTAGGAAGAGATGGACCGGGCTGACAGTTATGGATGGCGATGTCCTCAACAGTGTACAGCCAACGAAAAGGCCACAGTCTCCTACTTCTGTGAGCCCAGGGCTCAATGGGGAAGGACAGAGATGCATTGGGGCAGGGATGATATCCAACTGCAAGAAGATGGTAACAGGAAGTAAATCAGTAGGTTGATGTAGCAGAGAGAGAACATGACCCCTCTGAGCTTTGGTTTCTTCCCCTGAGCCATAGTGGTCACACAGAATGTATGTGTTTTCCAGGGCTGGCATAACAAATCAACACAGACTAGGCAGCTGACACACCAGAATCTTGTTTTCTCACATTTCTAGAAGCTGGAGTCCAAACTCAAGGGTTGGTTTCTCCTGAGGCCTCTCTCCTTTGCTTGCAGATGGTCACCATATCATTTCAGATGTGTCTTCATATGGTCTTTTTGCTGTGTGCACCCTGGTGTCTCTCTGGGTATTCAACTTTCTTCTTCTTAGAAGGACACCAGTCAGACTGGATTAGTGCCCACCCTAATTACCTCATTTTAACATAATCATCTCTTTAAAGGTCCTGTCTCTAAATAGAGTCATATTCAGAGATATGAGGGGTTAGGGCTTCAACATATGCATTTGGGGGAGGGGGTGGGGACACAATTTAGCCCTTAGCACAGAGCAAATGTAAGTATGCAATGAGATAATAGATATTCAAGTTCCTGATAGATTTGAAGATGCTATATGATAGAATTTTTACCATTTGGAAGGAAATATCAGAAAACACTGCCCTGCATTCCCACCACAGAAGCTAAGAGGTCCCTGTAAAGGCCTAGATGCTTCCTTATGTGAACTCTATACATCCCCAGTGGAAGATCACACACATCAGTTGGCTGACAGGTTGCATTATCCTAGAGCTGTGTTTCCTATTATAATGGTGTGATGGTACACCTGGGTGGCTCAGTCGCTTAAGTGTCTGACTCTTGATTTCAGCCTAGGTCATGATCTCAAAGTTCATGGGATCAAGCCCCACATCGGGCTCTGCACTGACAGCACGAATCCTACTTGGGATTCTCTCCCTCCCTCTCTCTGCCTCTCTCTCCCTCTCCCTCTCTCTCAAAATCAGTAAATGAACTTTTAAAAATATGACAACAGAGAAAAATTGCTGGGCTTCCCTCATTTCATCCAAAAAGCTCAGATAGTCCCGCACCTCATGTCATCCTGCTCCCAAGTCTGGTTTCTTAACGATATCGCTGATCTTAATGCTTCCCAATATCCCTTCCCAGAATTCCCTGTTGCTTAAAGTAGTGAGGATTTGTATTCTCCTGCTTGAAAAGAGTCATCAAGGGGCGCCTGGGTGGCTCAGTTGGTTGGGCGGCCAACTTCAGCTCAGGTCATGATCTTGCGGTCTGTGGGTTCGGGTCCTGCATCGGGCTCTGTGCTGACAGCTCAGAGCCTGGAGCCGGTTTCAGATTCTGTGTCCCCCTCTCTCTCTGCCCCTCCCCTGCTTGCTCTTGGTCTCTTTCCTTCTCAAACACATAAATATTTTTAAAAATTAAAAAAAATGAAAAGAGTCATCAAGTGGAAAGATGGACAGAAGGACATTTGCAAGAGGGGAGGAAGTATGGAAGAAAAGGAGGATGGAAAATCAAAAAGAAAGAGATGAGAATTATGGAAGAAAGGAGCACATGGAAGGAGGGAAAAGAAGCAGGGGTGAACGAATCCAAAGGTCATGAGGCATAGCTACTCACATCTTCCTGGAGTGAAATCAATTCCATGCCCAGAGAAGAGAATATGGTTTCCGTCTCATGTTTATCATACAGACTTACCACTCAGACGATCTTCCTGTTCACACAAACTAGTGTGGCCCTGGTCCACCCAGGTCACTTAACACCAAAAGGTTTCATGTCCTCAAGCAGCCTATGGCTATGAAGCCTTACATGAGGCTGAAATTTGCTCCCCGTAATCTATACCTTCTGAAGAAATTCAAAACAGGTGTCCTGACAGACTTGCTAATATTTTAGAGCTGGTGGAGAGAGACAAGGTGTAGATACCACGGAGAGGAGCTACCCTCAGTGAGGTCACTATACCCCAGATGCTGGTCCACAGCTTTGTAGGTTCAGAAACCCAGGTTAGCCAGTGGACTCAGAAGAGACTGCTCAACTCAGTTACATTCACAATGTGTTTGATGGGTAGAACAGGATTCCAATTTCTCAACACAAAAGTACGAGGTTAGAATCAGATCTGGATCCTAACTCAGGCCCCTGTATTTCTTAACTGTGTGACTTTATGTGCAACCTCATTAACTTTGTTGAGCCTAAGTAATGCCCATGGTTGGTATGAGGGTTGTATTAGGTATTACCTGTAAAGTGCCTAGAGCATTATGTGGCTCAGCACGTGTCACTTGTCTTTTCTAGCCTTCTGTACCAGACTCTTCTCTTGAACCTCTTCAGAAGCTCTCAGCCTCACCTGTTCACATTCCAGCTATTACAAGAGCAGCCAGCTCTGCATGGGTTCTGGCTAATTCCATGCAGGCACAGCCTGGAAGTGTTTTCCTCTTGCCTATGCCTGCCCCTCTCCATCATGGCCACCCCTGCTGATTCAGATGTGTGGGAGGCTGTAGACTGCTTCTTGGTGCTCACCTATGTACAGTCTTGAAGGGTGGGGGAGGTACCATCATAGAGTGAGTGTTTGACCAAGGAGAGACAGATTCAGGGTACAAATCCTTCCCTGTTTCTCCCCTCCACTGTCCTGAGATCATTTATAAGTCTTCTCAAAGGACCATCATTTCATCCCTGGGACTCTGAGCCCCTCAGAATTTCATAACCAGTGGCACTTGGCCATGGTTAACTCAGTAAGTTACCCTTGTATTGGCTTTGCCTCCTTTTCTCTCTCATTCCCTCAGACCCTCACCCCCTGCCTGGTAATAACACAAAAGCCTTTTCCTCAAACCCAGGTTAAAATGAACTCTGACCCCTTTCCTTTTCTGGTCACCAAAATACCCCCATTGATCCTTCCACTGTCTGGACCAGGCAACTTGTGTGATACCCAGGAGGTCAAATTAATAGTTAGCAGTTTGCTGCTATTGGCATATCCGTATAATACAATATCATGCAGCCCCCCAAATGAAGGAAATGCTGGAATGTACTACAGCCTGGGTGACTCTTGAGGATATTATGTTAAGTAAATAAGCCAGTCACAGGATGACAAAAACTATACGGCTCTATATGAGGTACCTAGAATAGCAAAATTCATCGAAACAGAAAGTAAGATGGTGGTTACCAGGGACTCAAGGGAGGGATAAATGGGGAGTTATTTTTAATGGGTAATGAGTTTCATTTTTACAAGTTGAAGAGTTCCGGAGATTGGTTGCACAACAATGTGAATGTACTTTATTTTAAGAGTCTGTTGGGGCCATTTCGACTATAATTTGTAAACCATACTTTAATATAGTCAAAGATTATGCTCAATTTAGTCTGTATTAATTGGACTATAAATATCACCAAAGCTATGATTTAGATTTTGAAATCCCCCTGTTATGGATTGGATTGTGTCTTCCACACCAAATTCATATATTGCAAGCCCTAACCCCCAGTGCCTCAGAATGTGACCTTATTTGGAAATAGGGCAATTGAAGATATAATAGTTAAGATGTCATTAGGGTGGGCCCTAATCCAATATGAACAGTATCTTTATAAAAAGGAGAGATTTGGAGACATACACGCACACAGGGAAAATCCCGAGTGAAGGTGAAGGCAGAGATTCTAGAAGGCAAGAAATGCCAACAGTCACTGGCAAAGCACTCAAACCTAGGAGAAAGATGTGTAACCAGTTCTTCTTTAGAGCCTTCAGAAGGATCCAACCCTACTGATGCCTGATTTCAGACTTCTGGCTTCCAGAACCCTGAGACAATAAATTTCTATTGTTGAAGCCACCTACCGAGTACACGGCACTTTCTCACAGCTGCCTTAGCAAACGAATCCAAGCCCCTCCAAAGTCTTGTCTACAGTTCAAGTCCCCCCTCTTCTGTACTGTACAATTTTTCTTTTCTCTTTATACCCAGAGGCAAAACTTCATATATATTTTGTGTAAGTTTGGTTCAGAATGTATGCCATCAATATCACTGTGACTTTTGCTTCCACTATATTAGATTGCATTTGCTTCCCTTCTAGGTTTCTATGATCTGCAAACTGAACATTGACTCCCTCAGTGGGGTAAGGACAGTGTCTTCCTTCTCATGGGATTCAGAGTGTGGCTCAATGGGGCTTAGAACGACATCGGCCTCACAGGAAGATATGCATTCTGCCTGGCTGAATGGATTATACTGGCTTTATTATTGATGTCACTGACATGTTTATGTGAATGGCAGATTTCCCATAGGCCAGCCCAAGTCAGCAAGATGGAAAATCATATCTCTTTCTATTAAAATGTCTTAGTGGTAATATAATAAAGGAGTCACAATCTTATGATTTTGTTTTAAGAAAAATAGAAGCATCTAAAAACCAACAACTTAGCCTGTGTCTCTACCTGCCTTCTTTCCTTCTCTTTAGTAGTGGTTTTGCCCCACCCCCACCATATACGTAATATATAATTATACATTATATATATAAATATATATTATATATTTACAAATATATATATATAGAGAGAGAAATAACACTAGATCTATCTAGTTATAGACATAGACATAGAGATATTGTATGTATCTTATATGCATATTCATGCAGAGAATGGATAGCTTGACTGAATTCAAGATAGAGGAAGGGCAGAGTATATCTTTTGTATGTTTGTTATTTTGAAATAATTTACCCCAAATTCTCTATTTTGCTCAACGCAGTTCCCAGTTTTCATTATGGGTAAATCTCATTTGACACCACAGCACATAAGGGAAGCAGCTTGGAGTTCATTTCTCTCTCTCCAGCCCATCACACCAGTAATCACAGCACCTGTTGACTTGGACCGTTTTGTTCCTCAGTTACGATCAACTCTGAGTGATGTCAGGTGTATCACTTCACTTCTCTGGGCATCTGGGAAATAAGAGCCTTGGAGCAGCTAACTTCTGAGGATCCTTTCAGCCCTGATTTGGGAATGCTTTGGGGTGACTGGAGGCAGGCAACTCCTCATCATCAATATATGCTTTCAAAATGGCAATTCTCATCTCAAGAAAAGCAATTCTTGCTAGCAATTCATATCTGACAGAGACAGAATTGGAACAGGTTTAGGAATCATAATTTAAATCTCTCTCAAGACCTTTTTTTTTTCCTAATGTTTGTAAGTGAAATATGTCAAAGGCACTATATCCACTGGTGTGAATTTTTATGGAACATCATGAGTAAATAATATATGAATCGGGAGGAAGTTTCTATTAAATCTATTTGGGGCCTTATGTAGATAAAGCCATTCAATTTGTGCTTTGCTTCAATATAGATGCAGCATCAATATTTATCTGCAAATAATCCATGGCTATTATTTTTACAGGTGCCTAAAACAATGTATGCCTTTGAAAGACATGTGGGGAATCAGGAGCTCTCCCAAACCTGCAGAGGACCCCCTAGGTAATAATTCTTCTTTCATCTGACAGACTAGGCAATGCCAGGCATTCTTTTGTGATCACCAGAGGCAGCTGCTGCCCTGGGGGGAACACAAGGCAAAGGACTTTAGGGAGATGTCAAAGGGCCAGTGATGAAGGAGCAGAGAGTTCCTGTTAGCACAGAAGCATAATATTGGGCAAATGTAGAAAACAAATGAATTAAATGTTTGCTATCTCCCTTAAAACAGAGCCCCCATCAAAATGTTCCTTGAGGAAATAAACACATGTTGGTGGTCAGCTCCGCACAGGAAATGTTACAAATACAATCCCATCAAAGCCCACCACAGCCCAGGAAAATAGTCATGTCAGCCTCCATTTATAGATCTGTTAGGCGATGTTCAATGCCTATGGTAGGGCAGGAGAAAACAGCATTTATTCAATATTAATCACGTTCCAAACACTGTGATAGATTTGATTAACCCTCACAAGAATCCTTTGAAATATGAGTCTGTTTCACAGATGAATAAACTGAGGCTAGCAGAGGTTATGTATCTCAACTAAACAAAAAGTGCCAGAGTTGAACTTGGCACTATAGACTCTCGAGTATGAACACTTTCCATTCTACTCTGCTGCATCATGGAGTATAGTTAGAATTTTATATATATAAAAAAATTAACAACTCTAAAAACATTAAGTTTCATTAAAATTACTACAAATATTTAGAACAAAGGGACATTCTCCCTACAGTCCCAAGCTTGGACATATTTCAAAAGGGCAAATTTTTCTCCAATCTTTCTTCCTGAATCTCTCAACACAAGAGTACAGTGTTAAGTCAAGATCCACAGATTGGGCTTCAGGGGTCAATGAACCTTCTGGAATTGTATGTAAAATTGCGTGTGTATGCGTGGTGTGTGTGTGTGTGTGTGTGTGTGTGTGTAGCTTTCAATTTTAGAAAAGTCTCAATTTCAAAGAAAGTTAGGAATTAATGGGATAGATTCAAGGAATTTTTACTAGCCTCCTAGCCACTGGTGTTTTAATAGAGAGAATGGACAATATAAGCCATCGAGAAATTGGTTGTTTAAAATGAAGTATCTTAGAAGAAACTCACTGACAAGCTGAAGAGATGAGAGAGTGTAACCAATGCCTGGATCAAATAATATGCAAGTGCGTCCCACTCGGTCTTGAGCACCCTAGCTAAGAAGAACCTTGACTGACTAGGGAGTAACTAGAGTGAATGTTGCATCAGGAGACCACATGATGCACAGAACAGTTGGAAGAACAAGGAGTGAAAGAAACTCTCGGACATTGGGAGTAGGTGTGTAAATTGTACATCTGGCAATATGTAATCACCTAAAAACATGGCTATTCTACAGTCAGCGATTCTATCTGTTCATGGGGACACTCTTACCGTGTGTACAAGGAGCCACGTAGAGAATTGCATTCGAGCACCGTGGATAATAGCAGAAAGAAAAAGAAAAAAACTAAAAGGACAAGGATGAGGAAGAAGAGGAGAGAGAAGAAGAGGAGGAGGAGGAGAAGAGGAAGAAGGTAACTACCTTTATATTTATCAACAGAAGAATAGGTTCCAAAAAATGTAAAATATTCACAGTATGGGAAGTAAACAGCAGCTAAGATGAACGAACAAGAGACACATGTACAATGCACACAAATCTCAACACAAATTCCCAATACAGAAGTAAAAAAGATGACTGATCCTATGATAGTCCTCATATTTATTTCTAGGAGAGAGAGAGAGAGAGACAGCGTGAGCAGGGGAGGGTCAGAGAGAGAGGGAGTCACAGACTCTGAAACAGTCTCCAGGCTCTGAGCTGGCAGTCAGCACAGAGCCCGACGCGGGGCTCGAACCCACGAACCGGGAGATCATGACCTAAGCGAAAGTCGGACGCTTAACCGACTAAGCCACCCAGGCGCCCCTAGAAACTTTAAAATCATGCAGAATAACTAATACATTGTTTATGTACACATACACAAGTGATAAAAGTATCAACACGTGCGCAGAAATAATTCTACCAACAACAGGGTGGTGGTTATTCCAGAGGGTCGGGTAAGGAATGATATGAGAGCACTTTCGAAAGGAGCTACGGCTTCATTTGAAATGATTCCTTTTTATTTTCTTTTTAACTTTTTTACCATTTATTTATTTTTGAGAGACAAAGAGAGACAGAGCATGAGCAGAAGAGGGGCAGAGAGAGAGGGCGACACAGAATCCGAAGCAGGCTCCAGGCTCTGAGCTGTCAGCACAGAGCCTGACAAGGGGCTCGAACTCACAAACTGTGAGATTGTGACTTGGGCCAAAGTCAGACACTTAACCAACAGAGCCACACAGGCGCCCCTGAAATGTTATCTTTTTAAAACCCTGAAGCAAATATGGAAAAACAGTACAATTAAATAAAGGTTATGGTGGAACATCTTATTACTTCTGTTATTATTATTATTATTTATTCATGTGTCTGTGTTTGAAATATTCATGATATTGAAGCACAAAAAGACATGTGAGCTGCCTTCACTGGAAGGTTCTGTTTGAGGCAGCATGTCTTTTGAGGCAATTCCTATAACTGTCTATGACTAAATTAAATGGTGGGTCTTTTCCAGGTAGAAGCCTATCAGAGTCTAGTGTCCCCAACAGCATCCTAGCGTGCCAATAAGAAGCGTGCATTGGGCGCCTGGGTGGCTCAGCATCCGACTTCGGCTCAGGTCATGAACCCACACTTTGTGGGTTCGGAGCCCCGCGCCGGGCTCTGTGGTGACAGCTCAGAGCCTGAAGCTTCAGATTCTTTGTCCCCCTCTCTGCCCCACCCCTACTCGTGTTCTGTCTCTGTCTCTCAAAAATAAATAAACATTTAAAAAATTAGAAAAAAAAAAGAAGAAGAAGAAGAAGAAGCCTGCATTTGTCTCCTTAGCTGCTTTGTTTCATGTACTACACCAGAATCACCACCAGAGCAGAGTCCTGGGAAGAGCAGTGCTGAGCCTCTCCTGCTCCACCAGTGAGACTGAAGTCAGGCTTCCTTGCCCTCTGCCTGCACTTCCTCTCCTGAGCAGGAGGGAGCAATCTGCACTTCCCTCCTGTGTTATTTTTTTTCTAGAAGGTTTTTAATTTTTTTTATTTTAAAAAATATTTTTAAATAATTTATTGTCATATTAGCTAACATCCAGTGTATATAGTATAGTCTTAGCTTCAGGAGTAGATTCCACAATTCATTGCTTACAACACCCAATGCTCAACCCAACAAGTGCCCTCCTCAATGCCCATCACCCATTTTCCTTGCCCTCCCAGTGCCTCACCCCCATAAATCCTCAGTTTGTTCTCTGTATCTAAGAGTTGCTTATACTTTGCCTCCCTCTCTGCAACTTATTTTTCCTTCCTTTCCTCTATTGTCTTAAGTTTCTCAAATTCAACACATGAGTGAAAACATATGAAATTTGTCTGACTGGCTTATTTCACTTAGCATAATACCCTCCGGTTCCATCCACAGTGTTGCAAATGGCAAGATTTCATTCTTTTTCATCACTGAATAGTATTCCATTGTTTATATAAACCACATCTTTTTTATCCATTCATCAGTTGTTGGACATTTGGGCTCTTTCCATAATGCGGCTATTGTTGATAGCACCGCTATAAATATTGGGGTACATGTGCCTCTATGTATCAGCGCTCCTGTATCCTTTGGATAAATTCCTAGTAGTGTTATTGCTGGATTGCAGGGTAATTCTATTTTTAATTTTTTGAGAAACCTCCATAGTTTTCCAGAGCAGCTGCACTAGTTTACATTCCCACCAACAGTGGAAGAGGGTTCCCATTTCCCCACAACCTTGCCAGCACCTGTTGTTTCCTGAGTTGCTAATTTTAGCTACTCTGACCAGTGTGAGATGGTATCTCAATGTAGTTTTGATTTGTATTTCCCTGATGATGAGTGATATTGAGCATCTTTCCATATGTCTTTTGGTTATCTGGATATCTTTTTTTGGAAAAGTGTCTATTCATGTATTCTGCCCATTTCTTCACTGGATTATTTGTTTTTGGGGTGTTGAGTTTGGTAAGTTCTTTATAGATTTCTAGATACTAGCCCTTTATCCAGTACTTCATTTGCAAATATTTTCTCCCATCCCATCGGTTACCTTTTAGTTTTGTTGATTGTTTCCTTTGCTCTGCAGAAGCTTTTTATCTTGATGAGGTCCCAATAGTTCATTTTTGTTTTTATTTCCCTCACCTTCTGAATCATGTCAAGTAAGAAGTTGCTGTGGCCAAGGTCAAAGAGGCTGTTGACTGTTCCCTCCTGTGTTCTGCCCCTCGTCCCTGTGATTCCGCTGAGCCATCAGCTGTAGCTCTACTTTCGCCAAGTTCTGATACACTCCAGAATAATCTCATGATCGTACCAAACACCTCGAGCACAGCTCTACGTAAGAAATTCAAGAAAACCAAAGCCTCTTTCTTCTTTTCTTTATCATACAGCTTTGTTCCCTATTAAAACCTCTGGGACTTTGGATGAGCAAATGTCAAGTAGCTTAGATTGTTGTGGCTTTGTCACTTCCTGCATAGCTGGCTCTGCTCTGCTCCCATCTATTTCCTCCCCACCCACGGCTCTTCTCTGCTGTCCACCCCCCAGCTCCCAGCAGAGCCATGGGCCAGCACTGCTGGTAGTCTCCTTGCTTCCCATCAGGTACTTTGTGCCTCTTGCTTTCATGCAAGATATCCACTGTGTCTATGATGCCTTTTTTTTTTTTTTTTTGGCTGACTGTCCCTTCTTCTTTCTGGAGATCACAGCTCAGGTGCTGGTTCCAGGAAACTGGGCATTAACTTGTAAGCCCCAGGATGGTCCCTATGTGACAGAGTATAGCACTATCATAGCCCTTACTGCATCGTATTGAAATGTCCTGTTTGCAGCTTCCCCTCCAACATGGGGGCTTTCTCCAAGGCAGACCCAAAGCCGTTGTTATTGGCCAGAAGTTAGTGTATGTTATCTCTTATCCACCATCTTAAAAACCGAGGCATTATTTTTATACCCACCTTGCAAATAAGGAGAGATAGGTTTGGAAAGGTGAAGTTGTTTGCTCAAGGTCATGAGATTAGGAAGGAACAGAGGGAGGTTTCAAATCCAGTGTGTCAGACTCCAAAGCCCATGAACTACACCATTCAGCTAGAGAGTTCTATTCACCTTCTAACCCAGCACCTTGCCTCAGCCCTCCACTCTCAACAGAGCGCCTAGTATGGCATTGGCACTCAGTCTCAGTCAGAGGCTGGCTAATACAACTGAATTGGACCCAGTTTGGAGATAAGGAAATCACATTCGTACTGCTTTCATCAGAGCCAGGAGGAACGCACAAGTTTTTTATATGGATGGATTTCAAATATACGTATCTCATTTTTTCCCCTTAAGTGACAGGATAATCATCTTTCTCATCAATACGTGCAAGCACCATGCAAACTGCAGATAAAAGGGCTGTATATTTGCAAATGCAATTTGTTGTTGGCGTGTAACCATCTTGCACTTCTGCGCCTCTAGACTCACATCAACTAGGCTAACGTGCATGAGTAAAAATTAGAGAGAAAGAGCTTTAACTACATTTGCGAACTGCATAGTAATTTATAAGGTGGCTCTCAACCGTTGCTAAGTCAAGGCTGTGCATGTTCCGTGTGTCACTGTCCCTTTAAATATGACTCTCTTGCTCTTTGGGGAAAGGGGAATGATGTATATTTCTAATTATAACAGACCAGGCTCTTCCACACTCTGTTTGGTTCCCCGCAGGTTACACTATTTGCCAATATCTATTTAACTGTAGTGGTAACAGAAAAAACTTCCAAGCCTAATCAACTAAAAATTCTTTGGCTCTCTTCCTTTTGAGTAGAATCATATTTTGCACTTGAGGTCATCTTAATATATGAGAGGGGGGACAAGACTGAGAGAAAATTGGTATTAAAAATAGAGCAAAGTTCCAGACTCTCTCTCTAGAGCTCATGGAAGATTCTGGCCTTTTATTATTCATGCTTAATGCTGACACCATCCCCCCTGCCTGGAAAGCATGCCAAGGATCTTTGCAGCACCCTGCCTTCTTCTTACCAGCTGCCGGGGTTGGCATCTCGTAGAATGTTTCATTTTCCTCCTGCCCTCCCAGCCAGGCACTGTGGTAGTGGTATGGGTCAAGACAGATGGGGTGTCCGTTCAGCCCCAGGCTTGCTCCCCACTCTGAAACCCTGACCACCTTCATCACCTCATTGTCATGCCTCAGGCTCCCTCAGCCCTGAACATCACCCACCCCCAAGTTAACGATTTAGGGATGAAGGGTACCAATCAGCTAGCTTCTGAAATTAAACATGGGAAACATGCTCCCCATGAAGAATTCCTTTAAGGCAGAAAATTCAACATTTGTTGATAATGCCACTGTTCTTGTAAGTCTAATCCAAAAGTCACTGTAGTGGTAGCATTCTGGAACAGTCAAGAATATATTTTAAGGCAGCTGAGAGCTTCTTAGAAAATCTTGGATTTGACTGCATCATAACTGACGCTGGGAGAAATAATTAGATGAGCAAGCAAAGAAGAAGGAGCATTAGCTGAGTGCTGTCCATGCTGGGCATGGCATTAGATGCAGAACTCAGAATATCTCATTTACCCACTGGGTACATGTAAAAATCCATATTCTTGGGGCACCTGGGTGGCTCGGTTGGTTGAGCATCTGAGTTGGTTGGTTTCAGCTGAAGTCATGATCGGAGGGTCATGAGATTAAGCACCCCGTTGGGCTCTTGCTGAGTGTGGAACCTGCTTAAGATTCTCTCTCTCTTTCTGCACCTCACCTGTTCTCTCTCTCTCTCTTTCTTTCTCTCTCTCTCTCACTCTCTGTAAAATAAAATTTTAAAAATCAACATTCTTGCAATTGAGAATGCTGAGGCTCAAGAGGTCAAATAACTCTTCCAAAGTCACATACCTAAGTGCAAACTTGAACCCTGTTCAGGTGACCTCCAAAGTGCTTATTTTCTCTCGATCCTATACTGGGAGACCAAATATTGGCCCAGGCCACTTGAAGGTGAAGGATCTGCACATGGAATCAGGACAAGAGAAGGGTGCATGGCCCTTTGGGCCAAATCCAATGCCTAGATTAGGGGCTGTGCCCAAGCAAAAGCAAGGTGATCACAGAGAAGAGCCAAATGGCCAGTAGATACACCAGATTCACGTGGCGAGGCACAAGGAAGCAGGAAAGTGTTTCCAGGGAAGTACAGAACAGGCAAAGAGAGTGCTGTTCAAGGCCAGGGCAGGACAGAAAATGGGCAGAGAATCACATGCTCAGTCACTAGACCAGAATCTCAGGACTGGGGAGAGACATAAGCCAAGCTTGACCTGAGGCTGAGGTGCTAAAGAATAGCCCAGGACCCCTGTGTGCTTGGATCAGGGATGACGCTGAGCCCTCAGGAGGGTCTCTGTTATCTTAGGTCACCAGGTTGAGAGATCTGCAAAGTTGTGCAGATGTGAGGCTCTTTGACCCTGTGAAGGTCTCAAGCAGAGCCCAAATATGATCATGTTTTACAGAAGCCAAGAGGACAACTGGGATGAGCTGTCCCTCATCCACTGTGCCCACATCTGACCCGACACCACCATATCCCATGCTCCCTGTTTTTCTAGGGTTTGAAATATGCTCTCTTCCTGAAGATCCCTACAAACAAGGGCACCTGGGTGGCTCAGTCGGTTAAGTGTCTGACTCTTGGTTTCATAATCATGGTTTTTGGGTTTGAGCCCTGCATTGGGCTCCATGCTGACAGCGTGGAGTCTGCTTGGGATTCTCTCTCCCCCTCTCTCTCTCTCTGCCACTCCCCACTCATGTTCTGTGTGTGTGTGTGTGTGTGTGTGTGTTTCAAAAATAAATAAATAAACATAGGAAAAAGATTACTGACAACCTTCTACCACGAAGCCATCCAAGATCAGATCCCTCTGGCTTGACTTCATTGCGGAATCCCCCTTCCCTTGAGGATACAGGGCCGTGTGGCTAGAGTTAGTTAGTAGGCCCTTCTTTATTAAAGTACACCCCCTGAAAGAGGGGGGAGACGGCCAAGTTGTTCCCCCAGATCATATTTGAACTATGCATAAAGCAGCTTGCTACTATCCAGTAGGAAATCTTTATTAAACAAAACGATCATTTGGAATACAAACAATCCCACTCTATGTGTCTAATTTCTAGGCATGAATTCTGCAGAGGACAAGTTTTCTTGCCTACCTATCTGTGGGTTCCCTGCGTATATGTAATCACGGAAGCTTGACGTCACTTAGAATTGTCTTTCCCTTCGAACTCCGTGGGAAACTTCAGATCAAAGAACTCATTTTTAAAACTCATTTTCCCCAAGGGTCTTGAACAGTGACAGTGTGTAAGGCTTGGCTTCTGGCCTGTCTGGCTCCCTGATGGTCTCAGCTGGCTCAGGGACAATGTGGGGGGTGACAAGTGGCTTACTCTGGGTGATGCTGTCCTCTGGCTGCACCTAATGCTGCTGTGTGGAAGCCGGCCCTTCTAGGAGGGCAAGTTGGTTCAGGTTTTGTTCAAGGCCTCTGTGATCTACTCGCCTGAGGTACCAGAATCCTAAAGCCCTAGGGAGTTACATTCTTTGGCTGAACTTCCTCTCTCCTCAAAAGGACGAAGCAGCATAAAATGATAGAAAGAGAAATGACCCTCGAATAGGGCAACCTGAGCTCGGACCACATCGCTGGTAATTATGTGTGGGCAAAGGCCTAAAGGTAACCTTTTTGAAGACTGTTTATTTCTATCATGAGATCAATAGTACCTACTTCAGAAACTTGTTAACAGGAAATGGGTCTGGATAGAGGAGGCTCTTAGTGAGAGCCGCATATAGCATTCCTTCTTTGAATTTCAGAATTTTAATGAAAATGATTTATAAGAAAACTTGAATCCAGGGGTGCCTGGGTGGTTCAGTCTGTTAAGCCGACTTCGGCTCAGGACATGATCTTGTGGTTCATGAGTCTGAGCCCCACGTCAGGCTCTGTGCTAATGGCTCAGAGCCTGGCGCCTACTTTGGACTCTGTGTCCCTCTCTCTCTTTGCCCCTTCCCCACTTGCGCTCTGTGTCTCTCTCTCTCTCTCTCTCTCAAAAATAAACTAAAAAAAGAAAAAAAATCCATGCCCTTTTAAAACAACTATTTCAATTGCACCAAATTATATTTGGTTTGCTAATAGGCTGACAAGTTAAAACATATCTCCATAAAATATGTTTATGCACATATATTTATTATGTCTCCAGATACCATGTACCTGAGGGTGGGTCCATGGTCACACACACACACACACACACACACACGCATGCACATACGCATGAACGCACACGCACCACACCCCAAATTAATTGCAGATGTGAGGAGTATTTGGTTCCAGCATTAATTTCCAGTCCCTCCTCACTGAGGAATTATCATTGCTCCACTGAATTAATATCACTGTCTTGTTATTGTAAACACACTTACTGGCAAGGATTTCCCCAGGGCTCCTTAGTTACCGGTCCCCAAACCTGGCCCTGGCTGGGTTGGACCAGCAGCCCCAGTTCACCTTGTTGCCATGGAGAGAAACAGAGCCCAGATCTTTGACAGAGCTAATAAGCCCCTTTAGGATTTGCACCTGCCCTCAAAGAAGAGATGGGGCGCCGCACCCAGTGTGGTGACTCTGGCGGGGAGTGAGAAACATCTGCCACACCTCAGGGGTAACACCCACACCCGGCTCTCCTGACATATTTGGTTGTTAACTAGATCATATCACTAATCGAGTTTCAGTGTAATTATTCATGCAGCTGTCTCTGTCCTGAGCAGAACTACGAGTTTGTGTGTATGTGGAGTTTGTGGTTTGTGTCCCAGTGTCCAGCATGCCTTCTGTTGCTCCTGGCACCATACTTGATTAGTTGCATGGATGGATGGATGGATGGATGGATGGATGAAGGATGGATGGATAGATGGGTGGGTGGGTGGCACATTTGCTATTTTAGTTACCTGTATCAACCTTGATCCAGAGACACAGAAGAAGTTTTGAAAAATAAAAAGTTACCCTATTTTTTAAAGATTGTCGATTCTCATCTCCTCCATGACCAGAAGCTGAGTCTCTGACCATCAGTAGCAGGTGGTTATCCTACCCTGTATCATCTTCTATCTAAAGGCTCTGCCTCAAATGGTCTTCTGACTTCCTAACACCACTACCGCCCCCACCCAGTCTTTCTCCTTGAAGGGGATTAGACTATGCCACCCCCTAAGTATACCACGTTGACATAAGTGTTATTTTGAGCTGACAATAACTGAGAAGTAGCAGATACAGGAAAAGCTCCCCACCCTCCCCCTATCTGCTTAGAAAGAAGGCATACATTTCCCTTTGTGAAGGTTTCCCCTCTCTCACACCAGGAAGTGAAGAATATCCTTTATCATCAAAAATAGACACAGCACTGAGATGAGTCTGCACAGACAAAACCTCACTAAATAACCCTTATCTTCCACTCATTTCCCCCAAATGTTTACCTCCCCCAAATGTAACTACAGCATATAGAAGCCCAGTCCCCTTTTCTCTGTCTAGTCCTATCTGCACAATATATCATCCTCTGTTAGAACAGTCCATAAGCCCTGGGTCTAACTGCCTTTGAGGAGCTTCACTCTTTTTCCATGAATACCTCCCCAGATATGTAAAAATCAATATCAAATAGAATGGGTATGCCTCTTCCCCTGGTCACCTGTTTAATTTGCAGATCTCAGGAGCAGAATGGAAGAGGGTGGAGGAAATAGTTTTTCTCTCTTATACCCTTCTTTACCTCTCTCCTGGCCTGATTTACGACCACTGGGGCTCAGAATAAACTGTAACCCAGAAGGCACTGGAAGGCTTATAAATGAGCACCCTATCTAACCAATATATAGATACCTGAGAGGTTTACTTGTTTGAAAACACTCCTCTGATACTTGGAAGCCATACTTCACAGCTGTCAGTTCATGATCCTTGAGAAAAGTGTTTCCCTCTCCCTCCTCCCTGACAGTGGTTCCAGCTCTGTTCCTTTCTTTCTCCTCTCTGCCCCCCTCCTCCTCTCTCTCACTCCTGAGGGTCCTGTTAGAGACCTCTACTCAGTCTGTAGGATGTGCTAGTGTGCTGGCTGAAAGAGCCCCAGGCCCAGGTAGATTTCCTCCTCAAAAGTCATTCACCCTGATTTAGCTTATTTCACGTCCCAAACCCTCCAAACCAACATGACTGCTAAAAGTCATAACCTTTGATTAGCCTTTGTAATAAACACCTTCTTGTTTATAATGGTCATCAAGAAATAAGGTAAGGAGGCTCCAGCACCTGAAATCAATGCCTTGGGGATGGCCTCTCATTGTCTGAGCATTAGCCACCTGCCAGACCTGGAAGGATCTTCAGAGAACGTCTTCAGCTGTATCTGCTGAAGGGCACCTGGTGGTACCTGGCAGCCTGTGGCAGCCCCTGTCACCTCCTACATGTTTGCAGCCACCGGCCCTGCCTGGGCAGATCCTCAGAGCTTGGGACAGAAGCTAGTACCCTCAGAGTATGCTCGTGTTCCTGGACCTCCCATCTGCATTGTCATTAGATGATCCCTAATGCAGAAAGTGAATTGGTATTTTGGATTTCTCATTCTCTCTGTATTTCTGTTGATCTACAGCAAGAAGAAGGAGTGGGGGCAGCCTCAGGGATGGGGAGGAAGGAGAATGTTGATATGACAGTTCATCTTCAAACCAGATATCTTCCTGTGAGTATGGAAGTGACAACAGGAAGAGCTTCATCCTCATGCCCATTTTCCAAAAGTTGGAGGAGGGGCTTTGTTTCCACGCTGTTGGTCTTTTGTCTTAATCTGTCTGTCTTCAGAAAGTGCCAGAGTTCCCACTTGCTGACTGCCCGTGGTGCGTTTCATTTTTTGTGGTCAAATCCAGAGGCTTGGAGAGTCCAAAAACCCAGAAATGTCCAGAGGAGGGTTCAGCCAAGTGTGTGCAGGATTGCTGGTAAGCTTCTCCTGGGAGCCACTTTCCTGTTTGGGTAGATTATACCACACTATCTAGAAGGAGAGAGCTTCCAGAGCCTTTTTACCCCTTTTCTTCATAAAGGAGCCGTGCCCACAGTAAGTCCAATTGCCTGAGCTGGAGGCCTGGGTCTGTCACTGCCCCTAGGAGGCCTAGTGTGGGTCACCAGCTTCTCTCAACATGCGATGTTGTCACAGAGAGCTGTGGGGAGCCAGACTGAGTTCCTCCGGGTCAAGGCCTCCCGTGCAGTGTGAGCCCTCAGTGTCAGTGGAGAGGCCTCATGTCCACGCCTGCCCTCTGCTGCTTCTCCCAAGTTTTCTGAGTCCTCCAGACAAGGTCAAGACAGAAGGCATTTTCCAATGCCATCTCCCAATTGATGTTTCCCAACTCCCAGCATCTCAAGAACACTTGGCTCCTCCATGTCTGATAGTTTAATAATTTGTCTCCTCTCTCTCCAGAAAGGGACTGCAGGGTAGAAGCAAAATTGCCTCTGAGTGGGCCATGTTCACTCTGATTTTTCATGTGGTAGAGGATCCTTATATTTGTAAGTCCTTGGTGACCCCATACAGGGACATGAGCGGGGGGGGGGGGGGGGTGTGAAGCTGCCACAGCCCGGCCTTCCAGAGACAGAGCTGTAGGGATGGTTTTGGAGAGAGGCATCTCTAGGCCATTTTATCCCAAGGCCATCAGCAGAAAAGGGATATAAAGAATAGAATTCTGAAAATCCAAAAGCATTTTTGATGACTTACCAGAATGGAAAGACTTTCTTAGACTCTAGAAAGACAGTGCAGGCTAAGGAAGGGCCTGGACAAGGAGTCAGAAGATATGGATTTGAAGACACACACTGATATTAAGAATTATGCTCTTGGAGGCACTTAGGCAGCTCAGTTGGTTAAGTATCTGACTTTGGTTTAGGTCATGGTCTCGTGGTTCATGACTTCAAGTCCCACATCCGTCTCTGTGCTGGTAGCTAGGAGCCTGGAGCTTGCTTCAGATTCTGTGTGTCCCCCTCTCTCTGTTCTTCCCCTGCTCATGCTCTCTCTCTCTTTCTCGAAAAATGAATAAACATTAAAAACAAAAAGAATTGTGGTCTTGATCAAGGCAGCTAATTTCTGGAGCCATGACTTCCTCAACTCTCAATTAGGGGTAATAACTTCTTTTTCTCATGTTTGGCGTAGAGACTTCGTGGGGATTTGTGTGGAAGGCATTTAAAAATGATGATGTGCCACACAGCACTATTATTATAAATTATGAATAATAATGATAGCAAGAAGGGGAGTCTGAAGGTTAGGGTTCTTCAGTCCTTTTCAGAATTGTCTAAGAAAAGAGGACTTTTTCCAGGTCAGTGTGTTTTGAAACGTTATTTAACATGACCCTCAAGAAGAAAAATCATTTTTAATTGTGAGCCAGAATCCATATACACATGTCTGGGTGTACACATCTATATTAGTCAGGGTTCTCCAGAGAAACAGAACCTATAGGAGACTCATTTAGAAATTATAAGGTATTGGCTCATGTAACTTTGGAGGCTGAGTCAGCCCATGATCTGCCGTTGGTAGACTGGAGACCCAAGAAAGCCAGTTGTGTAGATGCCAGTTAAAAAAATCTCTTTTATCATTATTTAATTTTGACAGAGAGAAAAGAAGTGCAAGTGGGGGAGGGTCAGGAAGAGGAAGACAAAGGATCTGAAGCAGGCTCTGCACTTGAGTGCAGAGTGAGATCATGACCCGAGCTGAAATCAAGAGTCAGAATAGGCCACTTAACCGACTGAGTCACCCAGGGGCCCCTAGATTCCAGGTTAAGTCTGAAGAACCAGGCACACCAAGGACAGGAGAAGATTGATGTCCCAGCTCAACAGTTGGGCAGAGAGCAAATCCAACCTTTCCCCACCTTTCTGTTCTAAGCAGGCCCTCAACCAATGGGATGCTATTCACCTGCACCAGAAGGAAGGCAATCTGCTTTCTTCAGTCCACCGATTTGAATGTTAATTTCTTCAGGTAACACTTTTAAGACACATCCACATATATTGACCAAATATCTGGGTATCCCTCGGCCCAGTGATGTGAACCCATTAAAAGAACTGTCATAACGTATAAAAACAAAGGCTTCACAAAATAATACTTACCTAGAAAACAAAAATGGGCTCTGATATTTTCCATTCTTTTTTTATTCTACTTGAAATAAAATGCTGGTCATAATTCCTTAAATTAATTTAAAAACCACTACTAGGTCACAACTGTTGTTTGAAAAACTCCAGACTAATAGGTCAGGAGTCATTAGACCCCTGTAAAGGGCCTGATGCTAAATCTTTTAGGCTTTGCAGGCCATAGAATTTCTGTTGCAGGATGCAGCCACAGGCAGTGCATAAATGAATGCGCATGGCTATGCTTCAATAAAACTTCATTCACACAAACAGGTGGACAGCCCACTGGCCACAGTTTGCTGACCCCAGGTCTGGATGAACTCAAGTCCTTAAGGTAGAACGGTACTAAAGGACTATAAGATTATAACGCAAATAACCTTCAAACCCATCTGGGGCCCGGAGTCCACTGTAGAGCTTGCTAACAACCTCAGTTTGGCCTCCTGTATCAATCTGCCCTCACACGGAGAGAGAATTCTTCCAACAGCATAAACAGCCAGCCCCAGGTCACATGACAAGTTCTCCCAGTGCAGATTAACAAACTGGCATCTGGTTGTGAGTTGAATTACTGTGAGTCATTGCCCATGAGCCTGATCAGACCTGATTGAAAAGAGAGGTCCTGTTCCTGCCTACAGAACTGAGGACCAGCTTCCAAAACGTTACATCTCACAATGTGCTATGTTCCCTGTCCCACTCCCTCCCCTTGTGTCGACCTAGAGAGGCAAGAATGGCAGAATATTAACTATGGAAACCAAAACAATCCTACACTGGAATGTGCAGTTGCCTTCTCATTAGGGATTTTCATGTGACATTGCATGGCTAGGAGAAAAGAAACTGCAAAGATCACTCTGGTGAAGGGTACATTTTTATCTGAAATTTTCTAATACACAATTTAAATTGTTTAAAAATTGGAATATTCCAGAAAATCATCTCGTTTCTGTTTCAAAATGAGCCAAGCCCATCCTGGGCAGCCCCTGACACAGACAGGCTGCGGTTCTTGCAAAACGTAACATGGGGAACCAATGACCTTGAATTATTTCCTTTTTCTCCTTGCTTAGTGCCTAAAGGGCTTTGGCTTCATTGTGAGCCCACACAGGGGTCAGCAAGCCTTTTCATATGAGACCAGATAATGAATAATTTAGGTTTTGGAGGGCCAGAGGTGAAATCAAAGACATGATGTAGGTACTTATAGAACTATTTTTAATGTAATCATCTAAAAATGTAAAAATCATTCTTAACTCAGAGGCCTTACAAAAACAAAAGTAGGGCTACATTTAGCTCATAGGCTATAGTTTGTGAACCTCTGGCTTAGAGGGATAGAGATCAGGACAGGACCAAGGCAGCATTATTTAACTAGGAAGAAACAGGACAGATTTGGCTTTTGGAATATACACTTTCAATGTCACTGCCCTTTTTGAAGGGTAGTATTAACCAAAGGGAATTTTTTGTATAAAAGTAGAGATATTTCGTAGGTTAAAATTTATATACATAAAGTACACCTGGTTATAAGATTTTAAAGGTAAAATTATGTGGTTGAGTTTGCTTATAAATATTCTTTATGATTTAGTGTAGAAATATGCTATTTTAGTATTCTGGATTTAGGAAAACAAGTTTTCAGCAATAGGTTGAAGACATTGGTATGGTGCTATAGAGTAAAATTCCCCAAAAATGCCATATTCTTGAGACCTATACAATAAAATGAGAAAGGGAAATGTTTAGAATCTGGCTAGTAGAGCAGAAGTCACCATGAAAATTACACCTGTGTGTCCTGTTATGGGACCTCGAGCACATGTTAATGACATATAGAAAGCAAAACCATATGAAAATGGAAAATGAAGGACACAGAAACTCAGAGACGAGGAAAGATTATAGTTGAGTTGGACAAAGAACAGAGTGAAATAGTGGAGACCTGACTGGAACATACAAGAAAGAAGCCTGAGTCCTTGTGAATGCGAGCATGTGAGACAATGAGCATTTCTGCCAAACTATCCATCTTCATAAATTCATGTTGTCCCATCTGTTCTGCTCATCATTATTGCTGAATAACCTGAGGCAGTGTAACCAGAAAGAGAATCAATTGGAAATTTTAGTCAAGGAGGAAAGCATGGTCTTGGTCAGGGAAACAGGCTCAAACATCAGGGCTTAAGGATGAGATGAGGCTTAACATGGGAGAATGAGTACAAAGAAGCAGTAATGTGTAGGCATGCAGACCTACATGGTGAAGTACAGGGATGAGTACACAGGAGAGCGATGAGCCTCAAAACTTAAATGGCACCGGGGATACTGGATCCAGATAGTTAATATAACAAAAACATAGCCAGAAAATTTAAGAGCATATTTCCTATGGGAAATCAAGATAATTTTGATTATTCACCATTGTTATGCTCATAAATATATCTTTGTGTGTGATATCTACATCACAGATGGCAGACACTTAACAAATGTGCTGTCAGTAAGAGATAGTCACTAGTTGATCATAGTTTTTTTTCCCCCTGAGCTCAGAGGGAGCTTCAAAATGCTTCTCAAAATAGTCCTACAGTATTTCACTGATAGTCTGTTGTGGTTGGTACATGAAAGAAAACAAGTATGCCATTCTAATATGTGGATTGAGCTGTGAGTTTAAATTTTTAGCACAACATCCACCAAACTTTTATTCTAAGTACTACCTTGATAGCTTATTACACTCAGTTCAATAATTTTACCTGAGTTCTTGCCACTGGGTTCACATTTCAACAGATATTCACATTGAATTTGCCATTTCTTGTCCCTTTCAGGTAAGTGACATAGATTCCATAAATTGTCAATCATTATTAGTTTTATTTCCAACGTAAAGATTACTCCTCCCCTCAAATGATATAGAGTGCTCAGGATTAAACCGCATTCATCTCTGAGGTCTGGAAAGGTAATTAAATTAAGTTTAGTTTTAATTGATTAAAAATTCATTATAATTTAGAATCTTGATGATAGTTTTTCTTTGACTATTTTTATGACATAGATTTTTCATTCTCCTCATGGAAATGCCTGTCACTGAGGTAACATCATTTAGTTGCTAGAATCCCTCTTTACTGAATAAAAGATAAAGGGCAAGATGTTATCCATTTCTGGTAAAATAGCTTGTTGCAGACTAATTTTTCCACTAAGAATAACTAGAAAATCTGGTCACAATTCAAAAAAAGTGCCATTTGAAGGCACTGGAGAGCTATCAAAGCAGCAGAGAAGAGAAGCACATTGCTGTGAGCCTGACATTCTAGATATTTTTCCTTTGAGGCATTTGCTAGTTCTAAAGCAGCTTAGAGCCAAGAGACTAAAAAGTAGAGTATAAAGCAGTATCTAAGAAATTGAAAGGCTATGCAGAGATTTTGGTAACCTCATAGAGCTTGAAGAAAAGATATTGAAGGTCACAGCTCACCACCAAATAGAAGGATTCCTGGTAAACACCCCAGACTTTTAGTTAGAATCATGGGAGGGATAAACCCTAGGAGTAAAGATAAACTGGAAATAGACAAGTCCCCACAAAAACTGAAGCCTTTGTTCAAACCACTCAATCCCAAACTGAATTAAAGAGATCTGACCCAAGTTTAATTGGCTGCTGAAAAGAAAAAAATAAATCCTCTATGGAGGAAGATGTCAGCCAGAGATTCATATGATCTTCATAACATTCCACACAATATTTGACCCTCAATAAAGAAATGACTGGACATGATAGTAGTTAGAAAAGCTCATTAAAAATCAAAAGAGGAAGACAGAATAAAATGACAAGCTGGAAGATTTCATTAGAGGTTTTTTTTTTTAAAGAGACTAATGAAGTTCTCACACTGAAAATGTAAAAACCAAGGACTTATTAGATGAGTTAAGCAGTAAATTAGACACAGCAGAAAAGAGGATTAGTGAACTGGAAGACAGGTCAATAGAAAATATTCAGACTAAATAATAGAGATAAAAAAGCATCAAGGTACATAAAAGGTTTTATTAGATATACAGGTTACATTAATAATATTTAACACTTGGTCAATTAGTGTAACAGAAGAAAAGGTAGAAAAGTATGGGACAGAAGCAATATTTGAAGAGATGATAACTGAAGAAAACGCCAGCAAACTGAAAAAGACACCAAATCAAAGACTCAAAAAGCTATTTGACTCCTCAGCAGAGTTGAAAAAAAAAAAAAAAAACCTTTCCACAAAGAAAATTTCAAGGTAAGATGGCTTCCAGACCATATAGACTAGATTATCTTCAATGATAATCCTAGTCCTAAAACTTTGACTATATATAATAGATGCATTTTTCTTATGCATCATAGAGTAGAGAAGAGCTGTTTCTCCTGTGCCTTGCCTGAATTTTTGACCCATAAAATTATGAAGTTAATAAAATGGTTGATTACACATACACGCACATATACTTTCTTTTAAAGAAAGCCCCAAGACCAGATGCCTTCACTGATAAATATTTCCAAATAGTAAAGGAAAGATCACAATAATCTTCAACAAAAATTTTCAGAGAATAGTGAACATTTTCTTTTATTTAAATTTTTAGAAATGTTTACTATTTATTTTTGAGACACACAGAGAGAGAGATAGACAGACATACCATGAGCAGGGGAGGGGCAAAGAGAAAGGGAGACACAGAATCTGAAGCGGGCTCCAGGCTCTGAGCTGTTAGTACAGAGCATGACACAGGGGTTCAACTCATGGACCACGAGATCATGACCTGAGCTGAAGTTGGATGCTTAACTGACTGAGCCACCCTGATGCCCCTGTAGTGAACACTTTCTAATGAATATTATGAGACAAGTATAACCTTGATTCTCAAAACTGACAAGATATTCTAAAAAATTAAAATTATAGGTTAATTTTTCTCATCAACATAGATAAAAAAATTAAATAGCAAACTGAGACCAAGAATATATAAAAAAGATCATGCACTAGGACTAGTTTTAAGCTTATTCTAGGAGTTCAAGTTTGGTTTTAAAACTCAAAAATCAATTCATTATTGATAATTCTTCCCACTAATAAAATAAAGGGAGAAAATAAAATAATTATCTCAATAGATGTAGAAAAAATATTTGACAAAATTGTACTATGACTCATGATTTTTTAAAAAAGCAAACCATCTATAAAAAGGAACCTCCTTGAACTTACTTATAAAGAATGTCTACAAAACACCAATAGCAAACATCATATTTGATGATCAGCTATTGCAAATTTTATCAGATACTAGAAGTAAGACAATGACTGTACTGTCTCTATTCTTATCTGACTTTGTATTAGAGGCTGTGACCTTTACAATATATTATTAAAAGAAAGCATACATACACATCTAAAATAGCACGCGTGAATTAAAATGGAATAGCAATAAAGCTGTCATTCACAGACAACATGATTGTATACATAGAAAATTTTTAAATCTACAAACTATTAAAATTAGTAAATGAATTTAGCAAGTTTTTTTGCATGTAAGGTCAATCTCAAAAATAAATTTCGTTCCCATATACCAGCAACAATTTAAGAAATGAGTTAAACAAATAATACCATGTAGAAGAATATCCAAATAAAATTTCAAAATCTAAAACCAAGCTAATGTGCAAGCCTTCTATAATATAGAAAGAACAATATTGAAATAACATAAATAAAGCCTAAATAAATGGAAGGAAATATTATATTTCATGGATTAGAAGAGTTAATGGTGTAATTTGCAAAATTTTCCAAGTTGACCTAAATTCCAGCAGGCTTATTTGTGTGTGTGTGTAGGTGTGCAAATGAACAACCTAAATTTTGAAATTTATATGGAAATGCAGAGATCCAAAGGTAGCCAGGATAAATTTGAACTACTTCTACCATCAGACATCATAACTTACTGTAAAGACATTGTAATTAAGATATTAATTAGTATGAGCTTAGATAAGTAAGAGTCCAGCAACAAACGCACACACAAAGGAGCACTTGATTTATGACAGAATGAAAAGAGGGTGTTGTTAACAATAATGGTGCTGGATCAGCTGAATATTTATACAAACAAACAAGCAAACAAACAAAGGGAACTAAAACATGGGCTTTGCCTTAACCCACATACAAAACTCAATTTTAAATGGATTATAGAAGATACAGGAAAATGCTTTCAGGGCTATTCAGTTTGGTAAAGGTGTTTTGTTTTTGGAGGGGGAGGGTTGTTTTGTTTTGTTTTTTCCAAGAGAGAGAGTATGAGCAGGGAAGGGGGCAGAATGAGAGAGAGAGAGAGAGAGAAAGAAAGAAAGAAAGAAAGAAAGAAAGAAAGAAAGAAAGAAAGAAAGAAAGAAAGAAAGAAAGAGAATCTTAAGCAGGCTCCATGCTCAGTGCAAAGCCTGATGCAGGATTCAGTCCCATGACCCTGGGATCATGAACTGAACTGAAATCAAGAGCTGGACGCTTAACTGACTGAGCCACCCAGGTGTCCCGGCAAAAATTTCTTAAATGGGAAAACATAAGCACTACTTGTAAAAGGAAAAATAGGTACATTGGACACTATTGAGAGAATGGAATCACAAGTCATTGATTTGGAGAAAATATTTTAATTCACATTACCAGCAAAAGACACATATCCAGAATATAGAGAGATTATACAAATAAGGTAAAAGACCAATAGAGATTTAAAAAAATTAAAAAATCAATAGAAAACGAGCAAAGGATTTGAACATACAGTTTAAAAAACATATAAAAATCACTAGGACAATGCAAATGAAAGCCACAGTAAGATAACACTGCACGCTCAGAAGAATGAGTGAAAGCAAAAGGATTGGCCATACCAAATCCCAGTCAATTGTGGAGACTCTGGAATCTTCATGCATCTCCACAATGAGTGCACCTACTTTGGAAAGCTATTTGGCATTCTGAAAAAGCTTGTGCTCTGTGATCCAGTAATTCCATTCTGAAGAACACATGTATGCAGCAGAAATGCACACATGGGTTGACCAACTGACATGTTCAAGAATACTCACAGCAGCCTTATTTATAATAGCCACACCTCATAAACAATCCGAATGTCCATCAGTAATAGAATGAATAAATAAATGGAATATTGTAGAGCAATGTGATGAACGAGTTCCTTCTTCATGCAAAATATGAGTAAAACTCATGAAGATAATGGTTCATTTATAGGAAGTTCAAAAACAGACAAAGCTAATCTCTGGTGTCTATAAATCATGCAACTTTGGCAGAACCGCATGGTGGTAGCTGGGCATGGAGTGACTGACCGTTCTGAATTCCCTTGGACTAAGTAAACCAGACACAGGGATTTCAGTGTGAAAACAGGGTTAATCCCAAGCAAACCAGGATGGTTGTGACCCTAACCAGCAGCGTCCCAAGGGGTACCTCTACTGGGCTGGTGAGGTCCTCTTTCTACATATGGTGATGGTTACATGGCAATCACTTTGTGATAGGCTCTCTAGTGATACGTTTATGATTGGCCATCTCTCTTTTCATACATGATTCATTAATATATTTAAGCTGTTCAGCCTATCTAGTATCTATTGACAAATGTAGAATAATGTAGGGATATACAGAAAATGGATTGTCCCCAAGTTGTTTATTGGTTAATGTACGCTTTTCCTGCTGATTGGCAAGGCATCACACTGATACTTACTCACTCACTGTCTATGTGATAGGTGCCTACGCCCAGGTAGGCACCATTCCAGGAGCTGGGAATATGAAGGCGAACAATGCTCCTATTCTCAGGGGACTTTCACTGAGGTGGCAGGGACAGGCAATAAACAAGCTCTAGATTATATAACACACTATTAGGTAGATAAGTGTAAAAACAACAACAACAACGTTAAACGGGTCAATATAAAGGGCAACCGGGACTGCAATATGGAAAGAGTGATTGGAGAAGGCTGTTCTATGTAAGACCAGAAGGGGGTGAGGAACACGTTAACATCTTGGAGGAAGAGAGGAAGAGGGAGCAATGAGTGAAAACTTCCTGAGATGGAAGCATAAAATCCATCACTTTCAAGTACTCATTCCAAATAAAAGGATTTGGGGGCTCCTGGGTGGCTCAGTCTTTTGCGTGTCTGACTCTTGATCCCAGCCTCAGGTCTTGATCCCAGGGTTGTGAGTTCAAGCCCTATGTTGGGCTCCGTGCTGGGCATGGAGTCTACTTTTTTAAAAAGGAGGGAGAGGGGAAGGCAAATAAAACTATCTGTCTAAAGTCTGCCTTCCCCACCACCCATGGGTGGCTCCCTCAGGGCAGGGACCATACCTGACTTACTCACCAATCTTCCCCACTATCATGCATGGTGCGTACACTTCCCCAGTACGTATCTGTAGAATGAATAAATCACAGAACTACATTTTTACATAGCCTTCTGTGTGTTCCTGAGCTATCCCTTCTGTCCCAGGAATCTGTTTCTTTGTGCCTTGGTCCCAGACTGGTTTAAATACTGGGGCTTTAGAGTTTGCCTTACCATTTGGTGATACAATTGCGGGAAGCATGATTCAAGCAGTGGGCTATGTCCCGGAGATATAACCATGAGTAAAAATAGACAGACGATGTCATTGTTCTCATGAGGGTCAAATCCTAGTAGGATCGTGGAGGAAGAAGAGCTTGATTTCAAAGGAGAAACTGGCAGTGTCTTCTAGGTCTGAGGAATAAATGCATAAAAGCGGGAAATGAGTAGAATATCTTATCAGGATGGATGAACAGCTTTTCAGATCAGACATAGACAAATCTACAAAATGAGGCTCGGGTTTTTATTCGAGGTGAGCTTCTTGGGAGCCCTTTGTCAGTTCTAAAAAGGGCGTGCTATTTCCAGTCCCAAAACCAAGTGGTGAGTGTTAGTATCTGTGAAACAGAGCCCAGAATAAATTCCTGCTGAGACTCTATGACCGGTGTGGTGCATGGTGCGATCCGTTCATCTGATCCTCCCAAAGTAGCAGCCACACAAACAGCTCGAACATTCCCCTGTGCCCTCACTTTGAACCGGTGCAGGCCTGGGGCCCAAGGGTTAAGTGCAGATCTAAAAAATTAAACGGCTATCTGAGAAAGTTCCAGGCGATAACCCAGTTGTGCCCCGTGGCGGGTGCCTGCTTCTCCACTGCCCTGGTCAGAGATAGTATTTCGGGCTGTCCTAGATTTTGGAGGGTGAGATGGCAGAAGGTAAAAATGTCACTGTCCTTGGCCAGGTGAGGATGCCAAGGCAGATTTAGAAACCTCGTCAACTCCGTGCGCAGGAGAGCAATCAGACATGTATTTTAGTCTTTGCACCTCGATTGCAAGTATTTCCAATATTTTACTTTTACGTAGTGCTCTCTCACTGAGCTTCCACCCCAGTAGGTGAGACTGGGCTATCTTTTATTTTATAGTTCATATTTTGGTGTAAAGTTTGGTTCTGACCAAATCTTCAGAAGCCCAAATCATGCCCTATGTGATCTTGATAGACCATTTCACAATGCACATAATTACCCAGTTTTGTATGTTTGTGTTTTAAAATCTGACCTTCAATGGGCCAATTGAAGGACCATGGACCCTAAGGACCTTCAATGGACCTTCAACTGCCTGCGTGGCGCAGTTAAGCGTCTGACTTCAGCTCAGGCCATGATCTCTTGGTTTGTGAGTTCAAGCCCCGTGTGGGGCTCTGTGTTGACAGCTCAGAGCCTGGAACCTGCTTCGGATTCTGTGTCTCCCTCTCTCCCTGTCCCTCTCTACTCACTTTCTGGTTCTCAAAATAAATAAATAAATATTTAAAAATAAATAAATAAATGAAAATCAAAGCTGAGCTTCAGTAAAGCCAGATAGCACTGTAGTGAGGCCTCACCTCTCTGGTCTGCAGGCAAGCATGGATGCCGCATCCGGGGAAGTAGCATCACGTGCAATGTGACAGCTGAAGTCACAGGAAGGTAGGAGAGGAGAGAGGCTGACTTCTCCATTCATCAGCGTTCTGTGTTCCTGGTGTGGACCTGCTACCAGAGCCTCATTACCGTCTTCATCCCTATGTGTTCAGATTCTCATCTTGCAGGGAGAAGGGATGTCTCCCAGGGCCTTGGGGTGAAAAGCATCCTTGGCCCTTCCTGGATTCTCTCCCTTACTTCTGGGAACAATCTCACTTCTAGGAAAGTGGTTTGAGTACTAAGTACTTGGAGGACTTGGAGCCAACAGACAGCACTCCTGGAGCACTGTGTGGTCTCAGTCTTCCTGAGTAGAGCCTGTTGTTGACTTGGTCTTGTGGGATACCAGGCTGTGACCTTCCAGAGGGCAAGGAAGCCTGAGTATTTCCATTTGGATGCACACCTACTGAAGTGAACCATTAGGCAGGGGAGATTTGGTTGGTGGAACATGATCTGGAGCGAGTCCACCCCACCTCCTTCATATGGACACTGGACTTCTATTAGCACGTGATGTTCATATTGATTTGTTTTTAAGTACCCCCAACGCGAGGCTCGAACTCACGACCCTAATATCAAGAGTCAAACGCTCTACCAACTGAGCTAGCCGGGTGCCCCTGTATTGATTATTTTTTTAACTACTACATCATGTGATTTGCAAATATGATACAAAAGATTACTTTAACCCTTCATTTTCAAGTGAAATGCACTGAAAAGAGGTCTTCCATTCTTTCTGCCCTCCATTTGTCTTTTTAAAACTTAAGAGTTTCTAATTTATATCCGTATACAGGGTACATATTTTTTTTTTGTCTCCTTTCATTCTCGAGACCTTATTAAAATAGAAAAGAAGTATAAAAAGGGTTAAACCACTAACAGTAAAGAAATAGAGTGGGGAGGGTAGGAATTAAGAATAACACAATTATTGGCTAATGAGAAACTTCTAATACTTTCCAGAAGGCAAAAGCCAATGGGAGCATTTGATAAAGGGAACCATGAAAGCAGGAGTCGGAATTAAATCATACCAGCCTTAGATTTAATTTTGGGGTTGGGAATTTTTGGAGGGAATCTGGGACCTTGCCTCATCTAAGGAGCAGGTGTGAAGATCCCAGATCTTTATCTTGACTAAAAGAGCCCTGGGCAAATATCAGGTCCTTTCCTTATTAATTTGTTGATCCAACACTTACTGTGTCCTGAGGAGTGTCAAGCAATTTTTCAGAAGCAGAGGATCCAAAGATGAATAATATACAGTATATGTCTTTGGGGAATGGCAGGGCCTAATGGGAGAAACAGATGTGTAAACAGCATAATTACAGTGCAGCAT
This sequence comes from Hyaena hyaena, assembly GCF_003009895.1. Taxonomy (NCBI): domain Eukaryota; kingdom Metazoa; phylum Chordata; class Mammalia; order Carnivora; family Hyaenidae; genus Hyaena; species Hyaena hyaena. The sequence continues at coordinate 273,080 of NW_024080900.1, read as the reverse complement.
GAGAAGCGCTATAATGAAGTGCTTACAGAATCACAGAGCATGTAGTGGTGCCTGGGTGGCTCAGTTGGTTGAGCGTCTGACTTTAGCTCAGGTCATGATCTCATGGTTCCTGAGTTTGAGCCCCGAGTAAGGCTCTGTGCTAACAGCTCAGAGCCTGGAGTCTGCTTCAGATTCTGTGTCTCCCTCTCTCTGACCCTCCCATGCTCATTCTCTGTCTCTGTCTCTCTCACTCTCTCTCTCTCTTTCAAAAACAAATGAACATTTAAGAAGAAACAACAGGCCCCAAATGGAGTCACTTTTGCTAAGCCTCACCAAAGCTCAATATCTACCTGAACTGCAGTGTCAGCCTCTCCCACGAGTGGAATTTTAAACCAATCAGTCTGGAATTTCCTGATCAGCACTAAGCGAGGTAATCTGTAAAATAACACCCCCTCCCATCCTTCTAAGGGAAGGTGACTTTGCTGGAAACAATCTTTTCTCCTCCCACCAAACCCCATGTCTGCCTATAAAACGTCTCCATTTTGTGCAGCTAATCGGAGCTCCCTTCTATTTAGTAGATAAGATGCTGCCTATGAATCATTGAACAAAGCCAACGGATCTTCAAATTTATACCATTGAATTATTGAATTTTGTTTTTTAACGAATGAATAAACAATGTCATCAGTTTTTCTGGGCATTTAAAAAAACACAAACAAAAACTAAAATCAAGCTCCACCATGTTACGGAGGACCAATTCAGCTATAGCTTTTATCAGAGTAGACTGGAAATATCCAAGAGCCCACCGCTCAGCAGATATATCACTAGTATCATTCATAAAGGAAGAAGATCTATGTGGGTCAAGAGCTCTTGTTGAGATTTAAAAACCCTCTCAGAGATGCAGGTATATTAGTTACACGGCAGTGCCATTTGCTTTAATCATATAATCAATACTAAATACTCAGATTAATACCTGAAATAAAATTTGTTCACGTGTGCATGGAGAGAGGTTATCTTAATAGAAGACTTAGGCTTTCATGAAGTAGGGCATTTGAGATAATCATATTATAGCTATCATATTTAAGTGCGTACCTGTAAGGTAGGCAATCTCATAAGTGTTTATCTCATTTTCTTCTTCCAAATCTCTATCAAAAAGAGTATTATTATCTAAGTTTTCCATAGAAGGAAATTGAAGATAAGAGAACTGAAGGACAGAGTCCAAGTTCAACTCAGGTGGCCAGTGATAGGATCAAGACTTAAACCAAATCTGCTGTTTTTACCTACCACTGGGGCTGGCAACATTCTTCTAGAAAGGGTCAGATAGTAAATAATTTTAGTTTTGCAGGCTATACAGTCTCTGGCCTAAGTTTTCAACCCTGCAGATGGAGTGTGAAAACAGCCAGACAAAAATTAAGACACTGAATATGACTGTGTGCCAACAAAGATTCGTTTATGGACTCCAAAATAGGAATTACATATCATTCTCATGTGTCAAAAATATTCTCATTTTTTTTCAACAATTAAAAAATATAGAAACCACTTTTAATGGTGCCTGGGTGGCTCAGTCAGTTAGGTGTCACACTTGGGTTCAGGTCATGATCTTGCAGTTCTCAGGCTGGAGCCCCACATAGAACTCTCTGCTGTCAGTGCAGAGCCTGCTTGGAATTCTCTGCCTGTCTCTCTTTCTCTACCCTTCTCTCATTTGCATGTGCTCTCTCTCCCCAAAATAAACAAACATTTAAAAAATTAAAAAAAATACTTTTAGCTTCAAGTTCTACATATATATATTTACTTTTATTGTATATATAAAAATAATATAAAATATCCATCCTATGACCTTCCTATTGAACTATGCTCTTTCATTTGAGTCCTACTTTAGCCTGACTTATCAATGCAGTTTTGTTGGCATGTGAAGGTAAAATACTTCAGTTTACATTTCAATTAGTGTATTCTCATTTTTCATAAGTTTTCTTAATAGAAAAGTCATATATGATCGTTACTTTATCATAATTATTATTTGAGAGTTTATCATAATTATTATTTGAGATTATTTCCATGCGGAGATAATTGATTTCTTGCTCTTCCTTCATCTATCATTTATGTTAACAATTAGCCAAACTCTGGTTCTTGATAAAATTTCATAAAGAATGATTATTTTATCCATAAAATTTTTTATAGTTTATTTGTTTTTTGAGAGAGAGAGAGAGTAGAGAGAGGGGCAGAGAGAGAGGAAGAGAGAGGATCCCAAGCAAGGTCCACACTGTCAGCGCAGAGCCCAACGTGGGCTCAACCTCACGAATCATGTGATTATGACCTGAGCTGAAATCAAAGAGTTGGACTCTTAACAAACTGAGCCACCCAGGTGCCCCTGTTTATCATTAAAAAAGAAAGAAAGAAAGAAAGAAAGAAACAGGCAATGGGCTGGATTTGGCCCTTGGGTCAACTGCTGACTCGCTATGTTCTACTTCCCTCCACTTTGGAGGCAATAGGAAGGCTAAAGGTGCCTGGGAAGCAGTTTTGAGAAAAGGTAGAGAAGATCTGGGGGGAAAAATGTATGTCCCTTGAAGTCTAGCCAAGGAATGAGGCGGCACTCATGTGCCAGAAGAACTTCATCTTTCTGTTTAATCTGATGGTCCTGTAGCACCACAGGCTGATGCAGCACCCGTTCGATGCCAGGAATAACCTTGAAGTCTGCAAACTTCAGGAATCTCTGGTTCAGCCCTTTCTCGCCAGGCCAGTGCAAGTTTTCTCATCTTGTTTTCACTTCCTCACCCTTGGAGAAGGGAGGAAGCAAAAGAAGTGGGAATGTGACAATCACACATCGGAAAACAACATGGTCCAGACTCCTGTTCTCACTCATTCCCTCCTCTCCATCTGAATTATTTCATATTTACTACTGACAACTGGAAATACAAAATACAGGGGTCTGAAAAACAAGAAAGAAGTGTATTTCCTTCTCTTAGAAACTTAAAGAGTCAGAGTGGATCTTTTCACCTGACTGTCTGGCTGTTAACTGGCAGCGTTCAATGGATGGCCCGAGATGACTGCTCCCTTCTGGCTGTCACGTCTGCATTCCTAAGAGAAAATTGTAGAAGAGCGGGACTTCCTCTTTTCAGGGCACTCCCATTTCTGCTTACATCCTGATAGAACATGGTCATTGTCACACCTAGCTGCAAAGGAATCTGAGAAACGTAGACTCTGACTTTTGGCATTCAACTATGCAGCTAATGTTTACGGTAGCAAGAAGGGGAGAAGAGATGTTGGTGCATAATTGGCAGTTTATGCCACACAGTTCCTTCATGGAGAAGAACCCTTCCCACCTTCTGCTCTTGACTTTTACATCTACCGCACTGATATAAAGGATTCTAACCCCTACTTCTCTCTTGGACAAAGCCCAGAGTTGCTCATCCTGACTTTACACTTTCCCTGTGTATATCTGCCTCGCCTGGCCACCACTATCAACATTCAGCCTGTCTTCCTGTTTACCCTCTTTCTTTACTTTTCTTCATTATTACCTCAGCGCCTTTCAATTGGATTCACGACATTACATTTTTGCAACAGACTTCTGGACCATGGTAGGAGCTTCCAGTTTGAGCTGATTTGTTGGACCTCCCCAACCTGATCCCCTTGGGTGGCTCTTCCATCCATCTCACATTGAATATGTCTCCCAGACTGAACCCATTACCTTTATGCTAACGTTGAATATCGGAAGCACAGACATGAATCCATTTGGATCTCAAGGGTACATTAAAAAATGATAAAGGGAAAACCACAAACACAGGGAAAATGCCTAATTCACCATTGTTTCTCCAAGAAATCAAGTTTAAGTAAAATTTAAAGAGCTACAACACGCTCTCATTATTAGACATTATCAAATCAGTGGTAATAAATTTGATTTTCTGATATGCAAATCTAAGTTTTGAAAAACAAAACAAAATAAAACATTAGTTGAATGGCATTCAGTAGCCCGGCTACTGGTAGGATAAGGTCATCAGTGGAATTCCTAATATAGGTTTGGGTTTTTTTTCAGTTCTGAAAAGAGCAAAATGAGACACTGTCTTTTGTTCTTTTTTTTTCATATTTAGAAGTACAATTAAATGTCATCAGAAGAGATATTTTAAAAAATGTATTGCAGAGTCATTTCTTTGTAAGAAGAGGGGACATTTCCATAGGATAAACTTTTTTCCTGAAGGCTCTTCTCTCCCACGCTGAAGTCCCCTGGTTTTAAGGTTAAAATGACATAAACATGAGATGTGCTAGTTGTGTGTCCTGGATTATGCAGGATAACAAATAGACTGTTCTAGAAATGCCAGTCATGTGTGATATGCAGCCACCCAAGCACCCCGAGGCCAGCATCACTCCTTGAACTTGTCTCTCTCTTATTGGTCAGATACCTTTGTTTACAGTCTGGATATGCAGCTTTGAGTTTACGAAATTGGAAACAAAAGCATGCCGTAGGAGAAACTTATTTTACTAATGAGCCACATTTAGTGGATCATCCTTTTGAGGTTTAAGAATGTTGTGATTCAAAGTATTTTTTTTAATCTTTTTCCTCATCTTTGCCTCCTCCAAAAATCTCCTCCAAATGCTTACATTACTTTTCAAGGCTCTTTTGAGTCTGATTTATGTCTTTGGGGTGTTGTGCTGTGCAGAAATTGTCCTGGAGGCCGTCCAGGATGGTTTTGTTTATATATATTTGATTTAGATTCATACTTTCTACAGATATGGAAGAGTGTCCCCAAAATGGCCTCCAGCAATGTGTTCAGCACTTCGTTTAAAGCATGGGACACGATTGCAAGCAGGCAGGGTCAGAAGAAGCCATATATATCTGCATATGTTGGAAACTAAGTGGGCATAAAATAAGGACATTAGAGTATAAGAGTTTTAAAAAAACATTACCTCCAGTCCCTTCAGCTTTTCTCAGTGCATCTTCTCCAAACGTCTTCAGACTAGGAACTAAGGCCCTTTTCTTGTTTATGAAAATCTATATGCTATGACCAGCATGGTGCTCTCACTATGGTGGCCATGAACTCTTTCAATATCAAGCTTTCTTGGGTTCACATTTGTGAATGCCAGATGTTTTAGAGAACTTCCCAAAGAAGGTGGTGGCTGAATTTTTTAAAAAGTTTTTTGACTGAAGTGTAGCTGACATGTTTAATTTTTTAAGGCTGAATATTTGTTGAATTCTTACTTCCATACCAGCTATGCATGAAGAGACAGTTGAGAAGTTAGTTGAGAATTTTCCCTCTTACAGTTTTTAGCCCGATGTTCAAAGTGACAGGATTTTGTCACTGCCACTGCTTTCTTTGTGTTTAATTGGGTTTTGAAGGACCATTAAGAGTCTTCCTCATGAAATAGTTCCTGAGAAAAGCAGAGAAGATTGAGAAAAATATTTCCAGATTCATAAAATTGGTGATAGGTATAACATAAGAGGCATAATAAGCAATCCAGGGTTGCCAATGAATGAAAGGTGAGGGTAAGTGGGGAATGAGGCTGGAGAACTGTGAATCAAGAATATATAGCTCCTATAAATACTAAAAAAAAAGACAAGATATTAATTTCACAGGTATCACGTTTATAGAATTTTTTTAGTCATTATTAAATAAAAGTCAAGGGCTGCGTGATGAAATCCACCAAAGCTTGTTCTGCTTGCACTGTTTTGTTCTTATTATGGAAAGGAAATAGCTTTAACAAGCAATGGAAAGACCACATCCCGGCAATTACTCTGGTTTTTGCTATTGGTATGAGCCTCGTGTCGCTAAAAGCCTATTGGAAAGTAGCAATTATACTGGAAATGTAACTCTCTATTATCATCATCAGAATTACTTCCTCCACATGTTGCTAATTCAGAACAGACACAACATGGACTTCTTTATTGGCCAGAGGGGAATTGACATTATCTCAGTCCTTGTCCATATCAAAAGAGATTTCCGTTTCCTAACACATTTTCCATAAATGTACTACAGAGGTTTAAATCAAATATTGTGACTTCAAAGTCAAGGGCTTTAGGAGATTAGATCATCAGAGTTGGCTGAATCAAAAGGTTGAGTTGCTGTTGGATTGTCAGGATGCTCCTAGAGAGCAATGGGTCCAATCTGAGGGGTACCTGCGACAGGGCCTATTGTTGTAAGTAGGTTAAGACAAAGAGATCACCTTGGTCTCATCCCTTGCCTAAGGGAGACATGGCCTAAGACAAAAGAAGCCAATATATTTCTGTGAGATTTGGGGTGTCTCATGGATTGGAAAAGATGTGGCTGTTATCCCCTGGAGACATTAAAAAGATAATAGGGGGATGCCTGGGTGGCTCAGTCGGTTAAGCTTCTGACTTCAACTCAGGTCATGATCTCACGGTTTGTGAGTTCGAGCCCCATGTGGGGCTCTGTGCCGACAGCTTCAGATTCTGTGTCACCTACTCTCTCTGTCCCTTCCCCATTCATGCTCTGTCTCTCTGTCTCTCTCTCAAAAATAAACAAACATTTAAAAAAGTGTAAAAGAAAACAGACATTTTGAGAACATGGTTGGACTACGCTTGGCGAAAATGGACCTAAGTTCTAATGATCCTGAAACGTAACATTATCTTTGAAATTTGCACATGGTTTATTGTTTTAAGTGCCATCACCCTAGGTCCCCAATGCCTTGGTCAGCGCATTCAGTAGAGGCATTAAAGTAACCACAAACTTCTTAGTCTTCATCCCCCTTCCAGTGAGCTGGCTCCTTTGCTAGCATTCAGGCCTTCTGGGACCAGTCAATTATGAAATAATATCATACATCTCAGTACTAAGAGTACCCAAGGGCTCAGTAGGGGTGGGACAGGGGAGGGGCAATGATGAAATAAATGTACCCTTGGATGAGTTCCAATTATAAATGGGTCCTGAAGTTTAATGGGTTATCATGCCATAAAAGAATCTTTGATTGGCTTACTGAATGTCATTCTGCCTTCACAGTCTTCTTCTGTCATCTCTCATCTCTCTATTCTCCTCCCATATGCCCCACAATCCTGCTGCATGACTTCCAAAGTACCTCCTCCATCCCATCTACCTTCTCATTCTCTGATCTGCGATGATCAGCAGATATGAAAGAACTTAAAGTCTGTAGTGAGACAGTGTTTCCTATGCTTGGCAGTACAGAAGAAACTACAACCCATTCTACTAGGGACTGAGATGGTCCACATGAAGGCAGCAGCATCCAGGGTTTGGCTTCTGAGAGAGGGGCCTCTCAAAGGAACCAAGAACAGAAAAAGACAGAAGGTGTGCTTAAGTTAAAGCCTGGAGATAAACACTGTGATGTGGTAGAAAGAGCAAAGCTTGGGTGTCAGAAAGGCCTGGGTATAAACTTCAACTCTGTCCTTCATAAATTGTGTGGCATTGAGAAAGTCCTTTCATACCTATGACCTTCAATTTCTTTGTCTGTAAACTGAGTATAATAAAAGGTTATTATAAGGATTGCAAGAAATATATGTTGTGTCTGGCACACAGTAGGTGTGCAATGAATATAAATTATTACTCCAGCATCAATATTATCATGAGGGTTGAGGATCACACTGAAGACACCAAATTCAGTTGGTAAATACAAAGAGGAGTTATAGACAACATAAATAGTAGACAAAAGTCAAGAATCTGAATGGGAGTGAAGTGATTTCTGGGCAGTGTGTCATGAAAGTTGAATGCCTATAGCCTGTCTACATTGGTCTCAAGTCACATGATATGTGAATGGGTTAGGCTTGTTTAAATGTATATGGTGGGTGAACAGTCTCTACTAGTGGGTGAATCTAAAGCTCCTCTTCTGTCCCCAAACCCAGGATGCAGCTTGTCTGACAGGACCTTCTGGACAGAGCCCATCCATGGAGACACCATCTTTTCTCTCCCCTCTACTGGGGCTGGGCTTCTGTGAGTCTGAAGGTGAAAGAAACAATGGAACACAGTCCTGTCTGCAATAGACCCAAATTCAGTTGTTTGGAAGAAGGGTTCATATTACTTTCTTGGTTCAGGCATACCTATGAGAAAAGAGAGGATCCCCAGGGAAAATGAGTGAGGAGCCTCTGCTAGGGAGAAAAAGACATCCAGGACTGAAAAAAACAAAGAGGTTATGCTTTTTACATTCAGTTCTTATGAGTGAATTTTGGACTTAGGAAAGTGATATCCTCATTGCTAAAATTAACAATGGACTTTAGGTAACCACGAACATTAGGCAAGAAAGTAAACCCTTCTATTTCTCCATTTCCTCATCTATAAAATGGGAAAGTATGAGTCTAGACTCCATTAAAAATTGTATTGACTTTTCCTTTGTCTTACACCCTAGTGGTATGTACTCATTAATAGCTGCAACTGGTTGTATAAGAAACAGAGATCAAGGGGCACCTGGGTGGCACAGTTGGTTAAGCATCCGACTCTTGAGCTCAGCTCAGATCATGGTTTCTCCATTTGTGAATTGGGGCCTCCCATAGGGCTCTGCACTGATGATGTGGAGTCTGCTTGGGATTCTGTCTGTCCTCTCTGCCCTTCCCCTGACTGCACACTCTTGCTCTCTCTCTCTCAAAAATAAACTTAAAAAAAAAAAAAAGAAAGAAACAGAGATCAAGGAACAGAGATCTCCCAGAGGTCCCCACCCAGAGGTGCTCAGCCAAATGAATTCCAAATTCAGGAGATTTTGGATTGCATGTATTTATAAAATGAAAAGATAACACCTTTGCTTCTTCTGCTCACATTTCCCCAGGACTAATTTAAACCTAGAAGAAATAAAGAGGTTAGGAAGAACTTCCTTTTGTTGAGCTTGTTTTTCTAACATCATATGTCATCTCATTGCATTGATAACACAACATGATGACCAAAAACATGTTAGTCTTCTTAGGTCAATTGAATTGGTTTCTAAGTAATGGTGGGAACAAAGCCCATAGGGAAATTTTACTTGCCAGACACGTGGCTGATAGGGAGTCTTCGAGAATTAATGGCAGCCCTCTTTATCTTTTTTCATGATTATTATCCAGTTTATTCAAACTTCCAAAAAAACATTCACCCAGTTTTCCCAACCCCAGCCCCAACTCTGGCAACCAACAATCTGTTCTGTGTACCTATGAGCTTGGGAGTATTTTTTTGGTTTTGGTCTTGGTTTTTTAGATTCTATACAAAATAGAAATCATACACTACTTATCTTTCTCTATCGGACTTACTGCACTTCACATAATGTCCTTGAGGTCCATCCATGTTGTTGCAAATGGCAAGATTTCATCCCTTTTTATGGCTGAATGATATTCCATTGTGTATGTATACAAGTTTCTTTATCTCTTTGTCCATCAGTGGACACTTCAGTTGTTTCTATATTAGCTATGTACATAATGCTGCAATAAACAGGATGCATGTATCTTTTCAAATTAATGTTTTCATTTTCTTTGGGTTAACATACCCAGAAGTGGGATTCCTGGATCAAATGGAAGTTCTACTTTTAATGTTTTGAGGAGCCCTCTTACCTTTTCCACAGTGGCTGAACAATTTGAATTCCCACCAATAGTGCACATGGGTTCCCTTTTCTCTACATCCTCACCAACACGTATTCTTTCTTATGTTTTGATGGTGGCCATCCTAATAGGTGTGAAGTGATATTTCATTGTGGTTTGATTTGCATTTCCCTGATAATGAGTGACGTTGAGCATCTTTTCATGTACCTATTCCTATCTATATGTCCTCTTTGGAAACATACCTATTCAGATTTTTTGCCCATTTTTATATCAGATTGTTTGTTTTATAGCTATTGAGTTATAAGCATTCTGTATATGGTTTGGTTACTAACCCCTTATTAGATATGATTTGCAAATATTTTCTGACATTCAGCAGGTTGCCCTTCATTTCATTGATGATTTCCTTTGCTGTGCAGAAGGTTCTTAGTTTGATATAGTCCCACTTGTTTATTTTCATCTTGCTGCTTTTACTTTTGGCATCAGATCGAAATATCATCAGCAAGTCCTATGCCAAGGAGCTTACCACCTGTATTTTCTTTTAGGAGTTTTACAGTTTTGGGTGTTACATTCAAGTCTTTAATACATTTTGAGTTAACTTCATATATGGTGTAAGATAGTGATCCAATTTCATTCTTTTGCTTGTGTTGACACCATTTATTGAAGACACTGTCCTTTCTTTACCGTATGTTCTTGGGTTTTTTGTTGGAAATTAGTTGACCATCTATGTGTGGGCTTATGTCTGAACTCTCTATTCTGTCCTATTGATCTATGTGTCTGTTTTTATGCCAATACCATAACTGTTTAAATTTTTATAGCTTTGTTATATAATTTGATATCAGGGAATATGAGGCCTCTAGCTTTGTTTATCTTTCTCAAGATTGCTTTGGCTGTTTGGGGTCTTCTGTGGTTCCACACAAGTGTTAGGATTGTTTGTTCTATTTCTGTGAAAAAAAATGTCACTGGAAATTTGATAGGGATTGCATGGATTCTGTATCTTACTTTGGGAAATAGGGACATTTCAACAATGTTAATCATGTTAATGATCATATTTTCTGTCTCTCTCTGTTGGAGTCCTCCCTGTGTTCACCTGTTATTCTCCCCAGTTCACAGAGCACCTTTATGGCCATGACTTGAGATTTCTTTTATCTGATAAGTTACTTATCTCCATTTTATTAAGGTTTTTTATTTTTTCCTGAGATTTCACCATGTTCTTTCATTTGGAACGCATTCCTGTTTCTTTTCGTTTAATTTAGTTTTTATTAAAGGTCTTTTATAACATTTGTTTATTTTTGAAAGACAGAGAGAGACAGAGTGTGAGTGAGGGAAGGGCAGAGAGAGAGGGAGATACTGAATTGGAAGCAGACTCCCGGCTCTGAGCTGTCAGCACAGAGCCCGACGCAGGGCTCGACTCTCACTGACCAAATAAGCCACCCAGGCACCCCTGTTTCCTCATTTTGCTTCATTCTCTGTGTTTCTTTTCTGTTTTTAAGTTCATTTATTTATTTTTGAGAGAAAGAGAGCATGAGTGGGGGAGAGGCAGATACAGAGGGTGGGAGAGAACCCGATGCAGGGCTTCAACTCACTAGCCATGAGATCATGACCTGAGCCGAAAATCAAGAGTCGGACACTTAACCTACTGAGCCACCCAGGTGCCCCTCTCTGTTTGTTTCTATACAACTATCTCTCCAAGTCTGATAGGAGTGGCTTCGTGTAGGAGGTGAACCTTACTGTTCAGTCCTGTCCTGGTTCTTTGTGGCCTTTCAAACCTTGGTGCTTGTCCAAGCAGACTCTTACATTCTAACAGTTCCCAGTAGTTAGGGATGTGCCAAGGGGAGACTCTCCACACCTAGATTCAGGCTGACTGGAAGCCAGACCCTCAGGCATCAGCTTCCAAAATTGTACAAATATATCCGGTTCCGTGGGACCTCTATCATAAGCCCTGCTAGCTGCCAGAGCCAGGCGATCTGGAGGTGTTCCCTGGACAGCCACCACAAAAACTGGGGCATCAGACATAAAAAGCAGGACACCAGGCGTGGGTAAAGCTTCCCTCCAGAAGATACTGGTGCTCCGGAATGTGGCAGAGGGTGGGCGCAAAGATAGCACCTGCCCTCCGGGGCTCTGGAAAGGATTATAGTTAGCTCCTAAATGCATGTTTAATTAGAAGCCTGCCCCTCAGGCCACGGTCATGATGATTAGCTAATAGCCCTCCAGCACAGAAACTTGAGCTCCTGGGTCTCTAACTTATTGCTGTACCCTGGGGGCGGTAGCTGTTTAAGAATTCTTTCTCAGTTGGTTACAGTCCTGGGGGACTTGCAATCATAAGTCCCACTGGCCATAGGAGCAAAGTGATGCAGAGGTGCCTTCTGGAAGGAGTTGCATAAACTGGGGTGTGTGAACGCTTTTTTTGGTGACTTGGATGATTGCAGTCAGGAACACAAGCTCCCCTGGCCTTTGAAGCCAGGAGATAAGGAGGTATCTCCTGGGGCAGGGAGGTGGTGGGGGCGGGGGTGGGGGGTGGGGAGCCACAAAATTTAATGCTCCAGACAAAAAGTAAAGGAGGCAGTTGCTTCTATTAAAACCTCAGCCCCAAGGGCAGGCATCTAATTTAACATGCCCCTCTAGAAGGCTGCAGAACACTCTCCAGGGACGGAGTCTGCCAGGTGCCATCTTTACATGTTCCTTATACCATACTCCGTAGTGACTTTCAAGGATAAGAGATCCAGTTTTGTGTGTGTGTATGTGTGTGTGTGTGTGTGTGTGTGTGTTTGAAGGGTTATGTGATGGTTGAAGATGCATACAAACAACTACCACTGATTTTCTGCTACAGGCCAGGCACTGCGTTCAGCATTTTTGCATAAATTATTTCACTTAATCTTCATGACCATCTCATGAGGTCAGTATATATTATTGACTCCATTTGAAGAGGACAAACTTAAAGCTGGAAAATTTAAGTAATATGCCCAAGTTCACACAGTTAGAAAGTGGCATGATATAGGGCAAACCCTGATACCTTCACACACTGACTCAGTAAATACTGATTAAGCACCTATGGTGTTCCAGACACTGTGTTAAGTACTTTGGTACCGGGCTGATTAAAAACAGATACAGTCCGGGACACCTGGGTGGCTCAGTTGGTTAAGTGTCCGACTTTGGCTCAGGTCATGATCTCATAGTCCGTGGGTTCGAGTCCCATGTCGGGCTGTGTGCTGACAGCTCAGAGCCTGGAGCCCTATTCAGATTCTGTGTCTCCCTCTCTCTCTGCCCCTCCTTTGCTCACTCTCTGTCTCCCCAAAATAAAATAAAGACAAAAAATTTAAAAAAAAAGCAGATACAGTCTAACCTCCATCTACCAAGGAAGAGAAATAAGAATGAGCTGTGCAAACAACAATAACAACAAAAACAAACAACAAACAAGAACGCCATGTGTTAGAGTTGTAACAAATACAAGAACTAGAAAGAAGAGTGACATGAAACTTGGAGAGCCACTAGTCAGGAAGGTTGGGAAGATCTCCCTGATGTGTCTGGAGCTGAGGTTTGAAGATAATTATGGGCAGAGGGAATAGCATGAATAGCATGTGCAAAAGTCCTGTGGCAGGAAAGATGATGGCGACTATGAGGAACTAAGAGAAAGACTATGTGACTGACATAGAAACAGCAAAGGTAAAGGTGGTACACCGTGTAGCTGGAGAGCGAGACAGCACCAGGCCATGCAGAGCCCTATGGACCGAAGTGTAGAGTTTTCTTTCTAAAAGGAATAGAATCACATTGCAATTTCTGAGCAGGGAAAACATGGAGCTACTATATTAGATACAAATTTTCTTCCTTACTTTGCCAGTAGAAATGAGGTCAAGTAAACACCCACCTTATGGAGAGAGAAGAACAGAAGAAACTTGGGGACAGTGTTTTATGCTTTTTGTCCTTGAGGTTATTGGCCTAACCAGAGATCATTAGCAACAGGGTGATAGTCTACAGTGACAAACTTTACATGAAAACCCATGAAGGGCCCAACTTGGCTTCTAAGATGCTTTGCCAATAGAAATCTTGCCCCAGTTCTCAGTTACCCTTAAAACACAGTTGCATGAGAAACAGATGAGTTTTATTTATTTTGTCTATAAACCAACAGATTTAAGGTGCCTACTCACCGAATGTGGTAGTTAGGAAGACTAAACACGCATGGAAATCAAACACACTAACAAATAACTACCAATGTCCTGCATTTTAAGTTATTGCAGGTGTTTTTTGAGTGAGGTATGGGCAGTTTTCTCTCTCTGTTCAAGGACCCCAGCCATTTTAGATGCACACGATTCCCCTAGAAGAAATAAACAACCAAGTCAAAATCGATTTCATTTCTTTTATTCAAGAGAGCATATTGTTATCAGCTCTGAGAGAGAGAAATGTGGCATAAGAGGAAAGGCTTGAGCACCAAAGATGCTCAACAATTTCTAGGAAAATCAGAAATTTTGTGCTTCCTTCCATATTTGTGAATATTAAGTTTTTGAACTTGAAGCAGTTCCTTTATAGATTAAAAAGGGAAAGAATCTCAAGTTCAGTTCCCCATACTTCAGGAAGTACAAGGCTGTATAAAAGATCTAGAAAGAAGCAGAAATGGAAGGGAAACCCAGAATATTCTAGAAAATATGTCTTTTATTTGGTGGGAGGTGGGGCATAGACAGCAGAGTGTACTCAAATAAGGCCTTTCCATGATCTCATGTGTCCTGTTCACAGAGTTGATATTCACATATTAATTTCTACAAAGGTAGCGGGTAGTCCTTGCTGCCTCCAGCTGGGATCTCTCAACTCTTCAGCAAGCCCTGCATGATGCTTCTGAGTTTGGCTTCCACCAGTATCTCCACTCTGCTCTGATCTCTCTCCTGTACTTTATGTGGTGGTTTTAAAATATGTCCATGGCACACCTGGGTGGCTTAGTCAGTTAAGTGTCCGACTTTGATTCAAGTCATGATCTCACCATTAGTGAGTTCGATCCCCACATCAGGCTCTCTGCTGTCAGTGCAGAGCCTGCTTTGGATCCTCTGTCTCCCTCTCTCTGGATCTGCCTCTCCCTTGTCCTCTCTCCCTCAAAAATAAATAAAAAACTAAAAAGAAAATATGTCCACAAGTTCAAATTCCTCCTTCCAAAAGATGGGGCTAATTATTCGCCTTCCTTTTGGGCTAGACTTCTCAATTCACTTCTAACAGATAGAAGGTAGTAGAAGTGGTAGGATCTGGCACCTGAAAATAGGTCATTGAAGATAATCAGCTTCACCCTTCCTTTATTTCTTTTTTCTTATTTAAATATTTTTTGTTTGTTTGATGTTTATTTATTTTTGAGAAAGAGACAGAGAGCACAAGCAGGGGAGGAGCAGAGAGAGAGGAACACATAGAAACCACAGCAGGCTCCAGGCTCTGAGCTGTTATCACAGAGCCTGATGCGGCGCTCAAAATCAGAAACCGTGAGATCATGACCTGAGCCGAGATTGGATGCCAAATCTACTGACCCACCCTGCCACCCCCTTCCTTTCTTTCACAGAATGCTCACTCTGTAGGAAGCCAGTTGCGATGTTGTGTAGACACTTGGGCAGCCCTAGGGAGAGGCCCGCATGTGAAGACTGAAGGCTTTCCATCAATAGCCACATGAGTGTGCCATCTTGGAAGTGAATCCTCCAGCCCCAGTCAAGCTTGCAGATAAAGGCAGCTGCGGCCAGTATCTTGAGTGGCCCTGGGGCACCTGGGTGGCTCAGTCGGTTAAGCCTCCAACTTTGGCTCAAGTCATGATCTCAAGATTCGTGAGTTTGAGCCCCATGTTGAGCTCTGTGCCGACAGCTCAGAGCCTGGAAACTGCTTTGGATTCTGTGTCTCCCTCTCTCTCTGCCCCTGTCCTGCGTTGAACTCTGTCTCTCTCTGTCTTTCTCTCAAAAATAAATAAACATTAAATATATAAATATATATATATATATATATAGAAAGAGAGAGAGAGAAAGAGAGTGGCCCTGAGCCAGAGCCCCCTTGCTAAACTGCCCCTCAATTCCTGGCCCATAGAAATAAAGAAAATAAAGGTTTGCTGTTTTAAGCCTCTACGTTTTGGGATAATTTGTTACATAGCAATAGAGGACTAATATATCATATAATAATAGTAACCAAGAAATTTACTAACACTTTAGTAGAATATAATCTCCTTGGAATAAAAGAATCACACATGTGTTTCACCATTGGGACCTCATGCACTGGCCCTAAATCAGTGCTCAATACATATTTGTTGGTTAAATGAATGATAAGAATTCACTTATATTGACTGGTATTATGTTATTCATTTTACATGTATTTTCTTACATAATTCTCCCAGCAATTCTGTGAGGTATATTTTTTATCTTTGTTTTATAGATAAGCAATGTGAGATGCCCCAAGATTATGCTTGTACCTTATGGAATCTCTGGGACTCTAGGACCGAAGGCTTATATAGAAGTCTGCAGAGGCCCTGTGGACTTAGGGCTAGCCACCATATCTGTTTTTGCACTTGCTGTACCATTGGGTAGAAAGGCCTTCTTCCCACACCTCACCTCAGACAGAACCCTGACAACTGAGCCAAAACATGCCAAAGCTCATGTGGAGGTGTAACGGCCAGATATTCCTGCAAGAAAGCGTGAGAATAAGGTCAGTTGCTTAGGATGGAAAGACCCAAGTCTGTTTCTAGAGGAAGAAGGATGGGCAGGACCCACACAGGGCAAATAGGAATAAGCCATTGTTCCTCTCTGCGGAGCCCGCCTCTTGCCATGATTTTACACAAATCAAATCTCTAGCATTGGCAGCAAGGCTTCAGGCTGGTTCAGAACTGTAGGAGCAAAGTGCCTAGCTCTAGGCAAGATCCGCAAGTCTCCCTGGGTGCTCTGAACACAGCACACTCCAGAGATTTTCTAAGGCTCCAGGTCTCTAAATTGCATTCTGGGCCCCTCTCTAAGCCTTGATGGAAAAATATTGAGTTGTTGAAAACAAGGTTAAAAGAGATTAACCTACCAAATCCAATCAACAATCTACTTACAGTGAACACTAACCAGATATGTTCCTGTCTAAATACACAATGTCTTTGTGGTAACCTACTTTTTCCTTTGAAAACATAAAAATCTGGAATGCCACTGTAATTTAGGAAGAGCTCGAGAGTTTACTTTGCACACTGACTTTCTGCACATTTCATGAAATGCTGTGGCTCTGGGATGAGATATTTCAACTTGGAAATAATCTTACCCCTCTTTGCCTTTAATATCTTCAGTCCTTCCTTTAGAATGGCTAATTTTTTGTGTATGAAATTAATTTTTGAATAGAGTTCTAGAAGCTTTTATGGCCCATGAGAGAATCTTGAGATAATGCATTTTGATATTTTCCTGATATGCAGCTTATTTTTTCTGGTGGGAAAAGAGAGAAATAGGGATAACATTTTATATTTTTTAATGTCAAAATAATTTTAGAAGAATATTTAGTACCATAGAAAGAAGCTTACTACTGCTACAAATGAAAAAGAAACAGTACGTATGTTATCATGTACTCATATGAAGCATATAGAAAAATGTATGTCTATATATACAAAAGACCAGAATAAATATGAGATATTAATAATAACCCTCCCTCTCTTCTTCCCTTTATCCATCCATTCTTTCCTTCTGATGTCATTTGCGTGTCTACTTAGCATTGGGCGCCATCTTGGGCTTCAGGTATCCAGAGACAACATTCAATTCTGCCGTCGGGTGGCTCACAGTCTAGTGAGAAAGTTGCTGAAATAAACCAACAGAAGAAACTAGATTTATAAAAGGCAGCATGGCATAGTGGTTCTGAGAACTTACGAGTAACACATACCTGAGTACAAATCATGGTTTTGCATTTAACAATGTTTTTAACAATGTGACATTAAGCAAATTTTCTCACCGCTCCAAGCTCCAAAGTCCACATGTGTAAGTGGGGATGGAAAAACCCACCTCACAGGACAGTCGTAAGGAACCAATGACAATCCTATGAATGTGAAACTCCGATCTGGCCATAGTAACCTAATTGAGGGAATATAGGGCAAGCTGACAGGCTGCAAACATCTCGCCCCCCTCCCAACTCTCAGGGGTGATATATGTGATATTCCTGGACACTCCTGGCTGCCCAAGAACAAAGGAAAGGGGGAAAAACAAATGGTTAACTGATAGAGGCCATAGTCCTGCAGGACCTAAGTCTCTATCACCCTCCATAGTGATGTGGGAAACAAAGGCAGAAGGAAATGTCAGATAGAACTAAATTTCCTTATAACCTGAAGCTCATTGGCAAATACTTGAGGCAGACAGAATAAAATATTTCCCCAGGAACTCCTTATTAATGCTAATATTTTGCTAGAGGGAAAAACAACCTTAGCTTGACAATAGGTAGGCCTCCAGTATCCTGGGTCTTCTTTGGCATATGCAAATCTCACTGGAAACTTCCCCTGGACTTCACCTTCCCCCAATCCAAAGTATATAACCAGTCTCTCATCATGGTCCCCAGGCAGCTCTTCCCGCCCATGGGTCCTGTCCCCCTTCTTTAATAAAATCCCCTTTGTGCACCAAAGGCATATTCAAGAATTCATTCTTGGCCATTGGCTCTGGACCCCATGAGCTCCACTATCACCCCTCAAACCTCATCCCTAACCACTCAATAAATGGCCAACATTGGCTGTTATCACAGAGGGCAGAATGGGAGTTCAGAGAAAGCCAACAGGCTTCTGAAGATATAGATCCTTGAGTTCGTAGTCATATGACTAACCCTGAACTGGCTATAACAAACCACTAACCTAGAGTTTGTATTCTTTGCAAATCCAATCATTGGTCAAAACCTGCCATTGTTCTCTTACAAAAATGTCCATGAAGTACAATGCCTGACTCCTGTCTGACAAAGCCACTCTTTTTTTTATATATAAGCTTTTAGCCACCCCCATGTCTGTGGGCTCTTCAGAAGACCCTAAGGTAGCCCCCTACCACATGGCAAATCCAAAACCAGCTCAAAGACCTCCACCGGAGACCTTCAGAGTCCTGGCTTCCTGCATTGCTTTTTCATTTTTCCTTTTCCTCTTCCTCTTACAGGAAATTTTAGTTCCTATCATAACTAAAACAATTCCTAAATCCTACTTCCTGACGGCAAGAGAGCGAAGGCACAGCCCATGGAATTAGGCAGCCCTGAGCCTGAATCCTGTGGCTCAGGGCCCAGGAATGTTAAGCAAAGAACCTGAGCCAGCCCCGTCCTTCTGTGTTTGCCTGAGAGTGAAAATATAGCTACCTCATGAGTCTGTTGTGACGGTGAAATGAAGGTCACTAGTCCAGTAACCAAAACTTGGCACACACTCAATACATGTTGGTTTTCTTCCTTTTTCAATAAAAACGATAGATTGACTGTATTTACACATACTTTTATGACTGCCACTTAGTGCCAAAACGCCCTCAATCTCTTTCCATATGCATTCAGAGATAAAGTAAATAGGCCTTTTAGATGCTTTTAAAGTTGTAGCCCTGAACCAATTATGTATGTTTTGAGGGGAAGGTTCACACCTACTCATTTTTAGCATAATCAGACAATAGTGACAAGAGGAGAAAGGAAAACAACTTTGGTTAGATTGACTGAGTTCCATTCATTACCTTGGGTCGCCTGGGTGCATTACCTTGACCCATCGGTCTGAATGAAAAAGGGTTGAATTGAAAGGTTGAATTGGAAAAAAAAAAAAAAAAAAAAAGAAAGGTTGAATTGAAGGATTAAGATACTCCAAGGTCAAGCAAAAGGACCCAAATGTTTTCTTCATTCATTTATGCAGATTGTCACTCCTTCCGCACCTATGAGATAAATGCATAGCACTATCCTGAAAAAACTGTAAGGCAATATCCTCTGTTTCCACAAGAGAGAATTTGATAGATAAAATCAAACCTACATTTGTGATCTCTCTTTACAGGGCTCCATATTCCGTTGCCTACAAATACTGTGCACAGGTGTGCTCTATTCCATCGCCTCCTTAACATACCTCAGCTGTTTATTGGGTACCTGCTCTCCCCTGAATCTATTTTCTCAAGATACCAACAACCTTTTAATTGCTCAAACAATGGACTTTTTCCCCCACCCAATTCTTTGGGTGTGTACTGAACAGGGAAGGGGCAGAGAGAGAGGGGGACAGAGGATCTGAAGCCGTCTCTGTACCGACAGCAGAGTCTCGGGGCTCAAACTCACAAACCCTAAGATCATGACCTGAGCTGAAGTCAGATCCTCAACCAACTGAGCCACCAGATACCCCTCTCCTCCATCCAGCTCTTTTTTTTTTTTAAATTTTTTTTCTGAGAGAGAGAGAGAGAGACAGCATGAGCAGGGAGGGTCAGAAAGAGCGGGAGGCACAGAATCTGAAGCAGGCTCCAGGCTCTGAGCTATCTGTCAGCACAGAGCCCAACGCGGGGCCCGAACCCATGAACCGTGAGATCATGACTTGAGCCGAAGTTGGAGGCTCAACCGACTGAGCCACCCAGGCGCCCCCATCCAGCTCTTAGCCAACTGGGTTTCTCCCTGGTTTCTACACAGTTCACTGCTCCTTTCTCGAATTTCTCTCCAGGTTCACTTGTGTTGCTTCACTTTGAGTCATCGTCTTCATTGTTGGCCAAGTTATCTATTGAAAATCCAGTTCTGAGGGCTGATGAGGGTGGGGAAGAGGGGAAGGGAGGGTGATGGGCATGGAGGAGGGCACTTGTTGGGATGAGCAGTG
The DNA here is from genome assembly GCF_003009895.1 of Hyaena hyaena. Taxonomy (NCBI): domain Eukaryota; kingdom Metazoa; phylum Chordata; class Mammalia; order Carnivora; family Hyaenidae; genus Hyaena; species Hyaena hyaena. The sequence continues at coordinate 252,918 of NW_024080900.1, read as the reverse complement.
GGTGGTATATGGAAACCAACTCGATAATAAATTATAAAAGAAAAAAGAAAAGAAAAGAAAATCCAGTTCTGCCTCTATTATTCTCCTGTGTAGAATCCTTTAGCATTTTCCTATGGCCTATGGGATAAAGTACATTTCCCTAATGCTACCTAGCTAGGCCCTTTGGACCTTGCTCTGGCCTGTCCTGGCAGCCTGGTCTTCTGGAAGTCCCCTTAAAAATGTTATATCCAATGATGTGAAACTACTTTTTTTTCAAGCTGGTAATGCTCTTCTAACCCTCCATTCTGCTTCCACAGGCTTACTCAGATGGGGTAGGAAATTCCTGGGCTTAACATCAACCTGGCCCTTGAAACTGTTGGATGCCTGTCTCCATCTCCCGCTTTTTGAGTTACGTTATGAGAAGAACATACTTCCTCTTGATGCCCCAAGGTCTAGCAAAACGCCTGGCTAATCATGGGCAGTGGGGGGGGGGGGGGGGGGAATCAAACTTTATTGGGTAAACAAGGTTCTGTTGGTTTATCTCTGTAATTTCTCAACTGTCTCTATCCTCATTTGCATTTTCTCTGTAGTGTCCCAAACTAGAGGGTTAAGTCTCTTAGACTCTCACAAAGGCTTTTAATTATTCTCCTTTGTGTTCTATGTCTTCTCCATAATATTCATCCAAAGCACAGATATCAAAGCAACAGTCCTAAAGTATTATTTGCACATCGGCAGTTGGTAAATAGCCACTGATGCAGTACCCCAGCGATGCTCTGCCAGCCTAGCCACCAACACTCTTCCTCCAAGACCTTGGGTTGGAGGAACCTGGCACATCAAGGGATTTCTAAGACCTGGCCTCCAGAGGAAGGCCAGCCTCGATCCCACTTGGTTGGTGTTTAGCCTATACCTCAGTGTCCACTTACGAAGCTGTTAATGGTTGACATGACCTATCAAATAAAGTCAAAATTCTTTGTCATGGTATCAGGGCCTTCAAAATTAAATACCATTTTCAGCCTTATTTACAAATAATATGTATTAGATCCTATACCAGTATATCACAGAACTTAACATGCTTAGGCCTTCATTTGGGGGATCTTGCCCCAAATGTAGATTCTGATTCAGTAGGGCTGGAGTGAGGGTCCAGGACGGCATTTCTATCAGGGACCAGGTGATTGTCAGTGCCTCTGCTCCACAGACCACAGTTTTTGAGTAGTGAGGGACTCAATTCAAACCGCCTCGGCTCCTTTTACTTCTACTTGGAATGCTCTCCGGTCTCCATTAATTAACTGATTAATCCCCCAAAGCCAAGCTCAAATGCAACCTTCTCACTAAAATGTTTTCTTATCTCCTGAAGTAAATACAGACTCATTCCTCTTAGAATTCTTGTATGTTTGATAAGGGAAATCAATCACCCAAAAGGTGTAACTAGCAAAGTTTTCATGTATATTTCTGTTTTAAGACAAGTTTAATTGTTTCCCTGTAAGGTGACCCAATCATACCCTACAATGACCTACACACTCATTACTAGTTCTCCAAGTAATTAAAGTACTATAGAAGGCTCCCATTCATTCATGATAAAATAACCAGAAAAATGTGAACAACCTCGATTGTTAAGAATTGCACGATAATAACTTATGTTCATGGTAATAACCCAGAAGCACAAGGAGCTTAAAATAGCTTCTGAATCATCAAAGAAAGGTTACAATTACATTCAGCACATTTTAGTGCTAAATGAATTTGTGCTCTAAGTCTCTGAAAACTGACATGTGGCATATGTGTGTATGTGTTCCAATTATTTACAGACATATAAAGACTGCATAATTGTCTTTTATAGTTACGTGTAATATTCACACTCTTGGCACCAACTTCATGCCTGCATTCCCCTAACACATGCACACACACACATTACACACAAATGTGTGTGTGCACAAGCCACATGATTTCTCATGAAAAAAAAATAGAAATCTAAGATTCTACTTTACTTGCTAAATTTTCAAAATAAACTCCTCAGAGCTCTCAGTTTTTTCCAAAGTTGAAAACCTTATAACTATCTGGACTGAGCCTGGGACTGCTTATTTCTCCACTTTTATGTATTCCCATAATTAATGCATATTGCTCTTCATTCCATAGAGATTTGCAATGGATTACTAAACACACACAATAACATTTCAAAAACAAATTAACTTAAATATGCAGAAGGAAAAACAAGGGTTGAATGTGAATGAAGCCAGGAAGAGTGGTTGCCTGGCCATGGATTTCATAAGATGCTGGATAATTGGGGCACCTGGGTGGCTCTGTCGGTTGCGCGTCCAACTTTGGATCAGGTCATGATCTCAAGGTTCATGAGTTTGAGCCCTTCATTGGGCTCACAGCTGTCAGCGCAGAGTCCGCTCTGGATCCTCTGTCCGCGTCTACCCCTGCCCCTCCCCCGCTCATGTTCTTTCTCAAAAATAAATAAACATTGAAAAAAAAAAAGATGCTGTATAATCATCAACCTGGAGCAAGGATATCAGTACATGTAGGTCTGACTTCCTGCTTCCCCTTCCTCCTTCCTCTTAGGTTCCCATAGCCCATCACAGCAGATGAACAGGTGCTTCCCTTCTTCCTCTTCTCTGGAGCTTGCTTGTACACGTGCCCTCCTCATCCAGAGGTACTATACGCCTCCCTGTCTTCCTTGGGATTATATCAGTATCCTTGCTTAATAGGGAGAAGAAATCACACAATTGTTTCATATCTTTTCAAATTATATGCAATATATTCTCTCCTAATATACTTTTATACCTTCCCCCCACACTGAGGACATTTCCTTTTGTTCAGGAATCTAACTCCTTTCAAGAAAGGGAGAACTAGGGGCCCCTGGGTGGCTCAGTTGGTTAAGTGTCCGACTTGAGCTCAGGTCATGATCTCACAGTTCGTGGGTTCGAGCCCCGCATCGGGCTCTGCGCTGACAGCTCAGAGCCTGGAGCCTGCTTCAGATTCTGTGTCTCCCTCCCTCACTGTCCCTCCCCTGCTTGCTCTCTGTCTCTTTCAAAATGAAATAAAGACAAAAAAAAAAAAAAAAGAAAGAAAGAGGGAACTAGATCTTGTCCTGCACTTGTGTCTTTGTCCATCTTCCAAGCTCCCAGAGTCAGGCCAGATGAACTTCATTATCGGCTGAAAGTCTCACTTCCCATCAATGAAGATCCTTTCTCGCTCTCAAAAAACTTGACTTTCCCAACACTGGCTCTCTCTTCAATGGTATCTGGCCACACAATCAGACAAAGCTTTCCTGTACATGAGCTAGCTCCCCAGCCGACACCACCTGCCTCATCCTGCCTATTGCCTCCAAAGTGTTGTGCAACAAACAGGTGCTGCCTGAGCATTGTTCTACTTCCTGGTTTCCCAGAAGCACTGGCGCTGCTCCTCCCCTAACGCCCACCCAGTTACCTTTAGGGAGAGGTCTTTCCTTGTACCTTGAATCGTTGGTATATCATCAGCATCTGTACTTCACAAGGTGGATCTGTTAAAAATTAGGAATGACAGGGAGGCCTGGGCCAGTACCACTGAGAGAAGATAGGCAGGCATGATTCCAGAGTGCAGGATTCTCAGCAGGAGGAAAGGAAGGGCCACAGATCTTTATCTCTAAGGCTCCTTCGTGGATTCTTAGTGTTTGAAAGAAGTCCCTTTCTAGAGAAGAACACAAACCCATCTCCACAGCATAACCTTAGGTCAACAACAAAGGGCCTGGGACAAATTTGAACTGGCCATGCTATAGAGAGGGAGATTGGAGGCCATTGCCTGGCCAGAAGGGAGATTGAGGGTAAGCTGTCTGAGTGTGCAGAGCTGCTGAAGAGTTGGTCATTCATAGGATGAGGCCAATGCCAGCAAAAAACCCAGGGTGTCTTTTTTTTTTTTAATTTTTTAACATTTATTTATTTTTGAGAGACAGAGAGAGACAGATCATGAGCAGGGGAGGGTCAGAGAGAGAGAGAGGGAGACACAGAATCTGAAGGAGGCTCCAGGCTCTGAGCTAGCTGTCAGCACAGAGCCTGATGCGGGGCTCAAACCCACAAACTGTGAGATTATGACCTGAGCTGAAGTCGGATGCTCAACCGACTGAGCCACCCAAGCGCCCCCAGGGTGTCTTAATCAGTAGAAGGAGTGACCATATCTTAGTCTTCACAGCATGAGGAGAGGGACTTCTTTTGTAAGAGAAGAGGGAAATAGCAGAAGCAGGCTAGACCTGGTGGCTGCTGACCAGGGTCGCCCACTGCTGCCATTGGTCTTCTATCCTTTGGTAGAAGAATTCTGTGCCTAGAGGCCATACTGGGGTCCCTTCCTTGGCTGACCTATTGCCTATGGACAATGCACTAGAAACTTGTTAGCACCTGAACAAAGTCTTGAACTTTGAGGAGAGAAGGGGAAAGTGGTGGGACTGGCAGAATGGACCAGAAGTTTTCCTGAGACAGGGCAGCCGTAGGGCATGCTGCCCCTGCTATACTGGCTCTCCCTTGTCTTCTTCCTTGCTTTTCTCTCTGCTTTCAGCTTTTAAGAATCCTTTGGTTCCTGGGGAACCTGGGTGGCTCAGTCGGTTGAGTATCCAACTCTTTTTTTTTTTTTTAATGTTTTATTTATTTCTGAGAGAGAGAGAGAGAGAGTGTGTGTGAGCAGGGGAGGGTCAGAGAGAGAGGGAGACACAGAATCCGAAACAGGCTCCAGGCTCTGAGCTGGCTGCCAGCACAGAGTCTGACGCGGGGCTCACACCCACGAACCGCGAGATCATGACCTGAGCCAAAGTCAGACGCTTAACCGACTGAGCCACCCAGGCACCCCAATTCAACTCTTGATTTAGTCCCAAGTTATGATCTTGCGCTTCGTGAGATCGAGCCCTGTGTCGGGCTCCATGTGCTGACATTATGGAGCCTGCTTGGGATTCTCTCTCTCCCTCTCTCTGTCCCTCCTCTGTTCATTCTCTCTTTCTCAAAATAAATAAATAAACTTTAAACAAAGAATCCTTTGACTCCTGATTGCCCATAAATTGTCTTCGACATAGCTCAAAGCTTCAGGGTTTACGCTGGCCTATTTCTTATAAATCTACTTTACTTCTTACACACAATTTGCCTTGATCTCAGTAATTTGTCTCTGCCTTGATTTAAAGCCTCTGACTTTCTCCTATCCATGACAAATACCTGACTCTTTCAATCATGTTTTATTTTCCTCAGTCTCCATTTCCTACCTTTTATCGTCAATGCACTGCCATTTACATCACTGCATGAGAATATCTGAAATGATCGTGAAAGGTATCATCTTTGTGTTAGTAACTATGAAGAGAGAATCATATGAGGATTTCCTGGATGACCAAGTTCTCAGCACCATGACAACTGCCTATGTGATTACCCAGGAGAAGTTAGGTGGTAACGATAATGATGATGAATACTCACTCCATTATTATTTTTATATTACAATTGAAGCACAGTCTATTAGAATTGAGGGGGTGGATGTTGGAGATGATAGGATTTAACACTGCCATTTTACAGAGACGTAAAAAGTGATCCAGAAAGTTTAAGTCTTTTGCCCAGAATCTTAGAGCTAATCAATAAAGCTGCTAAGGCCAAAACTGAAGTTTCCAGAATTCCAAGTATAATATTCTTGCCACTGCATTAGAAGCTCATTTAACACTATTTAAATATTTAGTAAATAAATATTTACTACTTAAATTTACTATTTAAATAGTAAATAGAATTGGACTTCAGTGGTGAGGCTCAGAAGAATTTGCTTCAATCATTTATTCTATTCCCACTTAGAGAGTGCCCCTACAAACACTCAACCAGGATGAGGAGTTAAGGGCATAGATGTGAGCATAGATGCCAATGCTATCTATGATCTTAGACATCAAGCAAGTATCCATGCAAATTGATTATAGCACATCTCATTTATTTTAAGATGCAACTATTTATTTAAACATCTCAGCAGATTCAATATCAAGACTCCTAATACCATTCTTACCATCGAGTTGGCCTGGGAGTCAAATTCTTCCAGAGAGCATTAGCACTTGTTTCTTTTACCTGGGGCTACTCCCAACATGGGACACACACACACACACACACACACACACACACACACACAGCCTTTAAACTACATTCTCTGCTCCAAGGTTTCCTGGACCACACTTATAGTTAGACTTCAGACCACAAAACTGTATGATGACCACCTTCTGGCTCAAACTGCCAGGAGAGATTTTTCTACCTCCTTCCACCAGGGGATAAGGTTGAATTTTTAAAAATGTTCCTACAAGTCCATACTATAATGGTGCATTTTACAATCAATGACATCTTTTTTTTTTTAATGTTTATTTCTGAGAGAGAGAGAGAGACAGCGTGAGCAGGGGAGGGTCAGAGAGAGAGGGAGACACAGAATCTGAAGCGGGCTCCAGGCTCTGAGCTGGCAGTCAGCACAGAGCCTGACGCAGGGCTCGAACCCACGAACCGTGAGATCATGACCTAAGTGAAAGTCGGACGCTTAACTGACTAAGCCACCCAGGCACCCCAATCAATGACATCTTAAGTTCTACCTATTATAGTGGCTGCAAATTGTAGTAAGAGTTGCAAAAGAATAATGCAGGGTGGCTCAAGAAGACATACAGGCTGACCTGATTTAATTTTTTTAATGTTTATTTATTTTTGAAGGAGAGAGAGTCAGAGCATAAGTGAGGGAGAGGCAGAGAGAGATGGAGACACAGAATCTGAAGCAGGCTCCAGGCTTGCCGCTGTCAGAGCAGAGCCCGATGTGGGGCTCAAACTCACCAGCTGTGAGATCATGACCAGAGCCAAAGTCAGACACTTAACCAACTGAGCTACCCAGGTACTCCTGGGCTGACCTGATTTAGATGGAAGGCCTCTGTAAATAGATGATCAGTAAACTGTATTAGTTTGTGAGAGCTGCCATAACAAAGAATCACAGACTGGGCAGCTTAAACAACAGAAATTTATTCCCTCACACAGTTCCGCAGGCTGGAAGTCCCAGATCAAGGTGTTGGCAGGTTAGCTCCTCCTCAGCACTCTCTTTTTGGCTTGTAGATGGCCATCTGCTCTGTGTCTTCACATGGTCTCCCCTCTGCGTATCTGTGTCCTCATCTCTTCTTCTTAGAAGAAGTGCTATCAGATTACGGCCCACCCACATGACCTCATTTGACCTTAATTAGCTCTTCAAAACCCTATCCCCAAATACAGCTGCGTTCTGAAGTACTGAGGGTAAGACTTCAGCATGTTAATTTTGGGGACACACAACCCAGCCCCTAACATAAACTGAGGACTGGGGATTGAGACCAATAACCCAGGAGCTAAGCAGTCCACACAGGGGGAAGGGCCTGTGCAAAGCCCATTGAGAGAAAAAGGCCAGAGTTAATTTTAAATTCCTTTAGTGTGAAATCTCCAAAAGAAAATAACGTCATTTCAGTGAATCAGTTTCTCTTGAAAACTTTAATAGAAATATGATGGATTCCTACTTAGAAATTACTCTTAAAAATCAGACTTTTAAAAGTAAATAGGGCTATGCTCTTTGATTATAATTATCACCCACGACTTCCTCAATCTGAACTTGACTTTGTTCTTTGTTGCTGTGCTAAATGTGCTGTGAATTGACATGCAGATCTGTAAGACGATAAATTACCACCGTTACAGACATATACGGGGAGGTATTAAAACCATTTCTTCTCACTGCTTTTTTGGAATAGCCTCATTTCCAGGGGCCGAGCATTCCAGACAGGGCAAACAGCTTGTGGCATTGGAGAATAAATTATGATTTGTAACAGGCTCGTAGAAGGATGCACTCCATCTGGTGCCTGGAGGAATCCATTCCTTTTGGCCCATCCTCTTTAAATCAGCGTAGAAGCTCATGGCCATCCCAGCATTCCTTTAAAGGTGTATTGTGGGACTTCAAAAAAGTCCATAATGACTGTTGGCCATCTGGATGTTCAACGTTACTAGTCATTGGGGAAAATGCAATTAAAATCACAACGAGCTATTGCTTTACACCTGTCGGAATGGCTAAAATCAGAAACACAAGAAATAAGTGTTGACGAGGATGTGGAATAAAGGAACCCTCATGCACTGTTGATGGGCATGCAAATTGGTGCCTCCCCTGTGAAAAACAGTGTGGTGGTTCCTCAAAAAATTAAAAATAGAGTTCAGTAATTCTCCTGCTAGGTATTTACCCAAAGAAAACAAAGTCACTAATTTGAAAAGATATATTTATCCCTATGTTTACAGTATTGTTTACAATAGCTGAGAAATGGAAGCAACCCAAGTATCTACCTATATGTAAATGGGAAAAGAATATGAATATGAATATGAATTATATGTATAATTTATATATATAATGAAATATTAGTCACAAAAAAGAATGAGATTTTGCCATTTGCAACACACGCATGGATCTAGAGAGTATTATGCTAAGTGAAATAAGTCAGAGAAAGACAAATACCATATGATCTCACTCATATGTACAGTTTAAGAAACAAACAGGGGCACCTGGGTGGCTCAGTCAGTTGAGCATCCAACTTCGGCTCAGGTCATGATCTCACAGTTCATGAGTTTGAATCCCAGGTCAGGCTCACTGCTGTCAGCCTATCAGTGCAGAACTGGCTTCAGATCCTCTGTTCCCCTCTCTCTGCCCCTCCCCTGCTTGCGCTCTCCCCCAAAATAAATAAATATTTTTAAAAAAAGAAACCAAAAAAATGGGATAAACAAAAATCAGACTCTTTTAAAAATTTTTTTTGAACATTTATTCAGTTTTGGAGGAGAAAGAGACAGCGTGAGCAGGGGAGGGGCAGAGAGCGAGGGAGATACAGAATCTGAAGCAGGCTCCAGGCTCTGAGCTGGCTGTCAGCACAGAGCCTGACTCAGGGCTCGAACCCAGGAGTGGTGAGATCATGACCTGAGCTGAAGTCAGACGCTTAACCAACTGAGCCACCCAGGTGCCCCACCTCAGAGTCTTAAATATAGAGAATAAACTGGTGGCTGCCAAAGAGGAGGTGGGGAATGGGGGTGAAATAGACAAAGGGGATTAAGAGTACATTTACCCTGATGAACACTGAGAAATACATAGATTTATTGAATCATATTGTACACCTAAAACTAGTTTAACATATGTTAATTATATGGGAATAAAAAAGTGATAGTTGGAAAGTACAATTTCTTCTCCCACCACCCCATATATGGCTCTATAGCAAACAGGACCCAAGAATTGTTCCACTTTTCCTGGGCCATCTCAAAACTCAGAGATTTGAAATCCCAGTTTGTTATAAGATTAGACAATAAGGACATCCTTGTATTTTCAGAGTTCTGCTACAAGAGCTTCTGTCAAGAAACCAATAATGCCTGGCATTGTAGAAGTGTCCAGTTACAGTCCAGCTCATCCAGATGAAGTGCTCGGTTCTTCTGCAAGGAAGTGCTCTGATCCTGAGTGACCAAAACACGTGTGTGAATTCCTAGGAGCGTGTTCAGCTTTTGCCCGGCTCTGTACTTGGATGGTACAGTAAGCAGACCTAAATGTCCCTTTGTATTTCCTAGGCTAGTATGCGGGGTTCGGGAAGCTCCTTGGCAGGTCGCTTCTTTAGGGCAAGGGCACATTTATCCAAGGAGTTGGAGAAGCCGCTGTGAGCTACTTCTTTGGTTACTAGTGGTCAGCCGTCCTCAAGTCGAAACAGGAGAGGTGACCCCCAGCAATGAGAGGTGAGACAGCCTAACCTTAAATTGGGTGGAAGAGGTGGGAACTTCTCACCAGCCGGCTTCTAATTCTACTTCATTCAAGACCCCAGGTTGGTCATTATGAACATTTCAGAAAAAGAAATCTCCCAACCTTTTCCTCCCTATTACGTGGTACTGTGATCATTTCACGCAGAGAAGAGACTGGCTTACAGTGTTGGCAGGTGAGCTGGTCATTCATTCATTCAAGCAGTAATTAACAGGCACCTGCTCAGTGCTCCCTGCTGCTCTGTGTATGAGCCACACTGTTCCCAAGTCTCTTTCACTGAATCTGTTATGTGGCATATCTTCATCTTCTTCCTTTTATTCTTCTCCTCCTTCTTAGTTTAAGGCTTATATAATTGCTTGATTAGATCAAATAATTGCATTTGGTTTGAAAAAAAAAAAAGAAAGAAAGCCTCAGAATGGTTAAGTCCCAACTTGAGTTGTTAATTTCAGGCCGTGTATAACAAAGCTGCTGTACTACTTCAAAGATAGAAATAAAGCAAATATTCAGCTATTGTAGATCTGAAGCACTTTCAAAGGAAAGAGTGAACTGACAGCAATAAAATTCCAAAAAAGTTGATTAAACCAAAATTTCTTGCACCTGGGAAAAACTGTACACTTATGTAGTGAAATAAACCTTTTATTTCAGAGTTGAACTTTGAAGTTTGAAACTAAAAACTAAAGACGTGTGGCCCGGGGCACAAGGGCTGCCCCAACCTAACGTGCTAGTCGGAATTTCAAAGGGAAATGATTAGAGGTGAGAACTCTCCTATGAGCGCGAGCTCTGGGAACCCAGCACTGAGGACCAGGCAGGACCTGCCGCTAATATACCCACCAGATAACTGATTGGCTTCCATGTGGAAAAGTTTAAGGCAGAGAACCCTTGAAGGGAGAGTCATCCAGTCCTGCCTGCCTATGATCCTGAGTCAAAGACCAAAAACAGGACTTTTCCTCTCTCTTCTGCCCTCCTCCTGGAAATGACCACCTAAGAGGCTAGGACTGGGGCTCACAAGGTGGATCTAGATTACAAGGTAGATCCATGGGAGATGTAAAGGAGTGGAGCTTTTATGTGAGAGCTTTTAATTTTTTTTTAAGTATATCTATTTTTGAGAGAGAGAGCAGGGAAGGGGCAGATAGAGAGAAGGGGAGAGAGAGAGAAAGAGAGAGAGAGAGAGAGAGAGTCTCAAGAAGGCTCCATGCCACTAGCACCGAGCCCCATATGGGGCTCGAACCCACAAACCAAACCACCAGATCATGACCTGAGCCAAAGTCGGACGCTTAACTGACTGAGCTACCCAGCACTCCTACCTAGGAGCTTTTAAAACTTTTGGTACTCAAATCATGCTGGAGAGAGGTCTGAGGATGACCCATTAAGTCAGGCTGTAGCAGTAGGTGGTTGAGAACCAGGAATTAGCATGTTTTGAAGCCCCTTGTGTCTCTAATGCATAGCAAGGGAGAGATAATTTCTTGCCATTTGAGGCAGGACATCTGCTTGGCCATGACAGACCTCTCCTTCCTCCTCTCACCATAATACCATGGACCTGGGAAGAATGGTTGGTCCCGTATCTCCATCTGGACTGTCTCAATCCCTCCTCCTTCTCCTCGTAATGACACTGCCAGACCAGGAAGGAAAGGACTCAGGTCCCCTCCGTAGCAGGTAAATACGCTCAAGCTTCTTCCATCTTTAAGCCAACAAACAAGCCAACTCACCTCCATAGACTTGGGGTTCTCCCCAGCAAAACCTCTCTCCTTCCTTGCACTCAGCTGTCTTCAGAAAAAGAATGCACTGTGTGCACATACTGTCCATACTCTCTTAATTGCCACCCTGTCAGTACTTAAAACGTGCTGGTATTTTGCTTATCATAGACCTTTTTTTTCTTTGCATTAACTTTGATATTTTAAAAACACTGCCTTAAAATATTAGTAATCTTGATTATTTTGTTTTTTAGCACCCGCTTAGATTTTGCTCCCAAGGCGAGTGTTCACCTCACTCATCTTCCCAGAGTCCCGGCCCTTTTCTATTTACTCCTCAACTCATTATAATCTGTCTTCTGCTCCCCAAAATGCAATGGAAACTAACCTTGAAATGTTCCTAAAAATCCTTGATGTGTTATTTTTTTAAATACATTTTTTTGGGGGGGGCACCTGGGGCTCAGTCTGTTGAGTGTGTGACTTCAGCTCAGGGCATGATCTTTTGGTTCATGAGTTTCAGCCCCACGCCAGTCTTGCTGCTGTCAGTCTGTCAGCTCAGAGCCTGCTTCAGATTCTCTGTCCCCCTCTCTCTGTCCCTACATCCCTTGGGCTCTCTCAAAAATAAATAAATATTAGAAAAAATAATACAATACTTTTTTTCACTCTGTTTTAGTTGACTTTTTTTGAGCATTTCAAACACTTCAAACAACAAATAAAACATGCACAAATACAATGATTACAAAAAAACCCCATTACTTATACCTAAACTTGTACCTAAAATGTCAACATCTTGTTTCTTTCCCAATTTCTTTATTACTTTAATGTCACTTCTATACTTCCTAAAATTACAGTGGTACTTAATTACAAACCTTCCTGAAGGAAAAGTATTCTTACCAGACCAAAGAGCAAATGAGTATCAATTCAGAGAGCCAAGGTTGCAGGATCTGGTTGATCAATTGATTACTGGTTATGGCACAAACCCAGGTTATTTCTCCCAGTGCTTTTCAAACCCAAGCCAGGACAGCAGGCTGAAACTTTCTTTTTAAGATAATCTTTTCTTTCTGTATCAATTAAGAAAAAATGTAGGTCCAAGCTTTTCCAATGGATTATTGCTTTTAGTAACCTGGAATTTCCCCCATCAAGTGTTGAAATCTTGGGATGCCTGGGTGGCTTTATTTAGTTGAGTGTCCAGCTCTGATTTTGGCTCAGGTCATGATCCCAGGGCCATGGAATTGAACCGTGTTGGGCTCCATGCTGAGTGTGGAGACTGCTTGAGATTCTCTCTTTCTTTCCCTCCACCCCTCTCGTCTCCTGCTTGCACACATGTTCTCTCTCTCTCTCTCTCTGAAATATAAAAGAAAGGGAAGGGAAGGGAAGGAAAGAGAAGGGGAGGGGAGGAGAGGGGAGGGGAGAAGAGGAGAGGAGAGGAGAGGAGAGGAGAGGAGAGGAGAGGAGAGGAGAGGAGAGGAGAGGAGAGGAGAGGAGAGAAGAGAAGAGAGAAGAAAAGAAGAGAAGAGAAGAGAAAAGAAAAGAAAAGTTGAAGTCTTGGTGGGGATGACATAGCCCATTGCCCTACATTGTGATAACTGGGTCATTGTGATAACTTGGTCTATTGGCATTATTTAAAATGTATGGATGTCAGACCAGTGTATGGTTTCATCTCTCAGGAGCGGATGAACAAAGTTATGCAACGAGGGCTCCTTTATAAGGTATTCGGCCTATTTGTCATCTTGGAATACAGTTTTGAGCCTCGTTTCTGTTGAGTTCTTGTGTGTGAGCACTGGTGCCAGTAAGTCCCTACTCTTGGCTGGGTATATTTTCCGGGGGTGATTTGGCTAACTCGGTTCCCTGTGTTTTTCCTCCTGTAATCACTTGAATAGGCATCAGTTTCATGTCTCCGTTTTAAAATCAAACCATTAACAGAAGAAATAAAATACCAATCCATGTTAACCTCCTCATTAAAATTAATAAAAAAATTAAACAAGTCCCTTTATAGCTAACTTCTCTGCTCATCCTAATTACCTTTAGTGTACTTTATATGAACTTTTCTCTTTAATATCATTATGAAATTATGGCCTTTCACAAACTCAACATATTTCAATTAACCACGATTATTATATCCATTCTGATGCTCAAAGTCCAATTTGGCTGGTGGGGGAACCTCTAAGCTACCTCTTTTGTTCTTTCAGTATTGTTCAGCATCTTTAAAAGCATCTCTGCTTTTTGGCAACCATAAGGTATTCCAGGACGATTCCAGTCTGTGCGTATCTGGGCAGGGCGTGCACATGCGTGGACCCCAGACATGCTAAACAGCAAAGAATCAGAGATCCAAATCTGGGCGTTGAGGGCTTGATGAGAGAATAGGCAGTGAAGAGAATGATGCTGCTGTTTGCATACTTCTAGCGAGAAGAAAAATGATTGCTTTTTAACATCATGTGTTCACATTGATTTTTTCCCTGTTATTAACATAATTAAGTCTCTGTACTTTACTCACCTTCTAGCATGAAGTTTTATTGACCTCTAAGACTTTCTAATATATTATGCAATACCTGACCTCAGCTTGAACCTTCTTTCTTTTATAGTTCTACCCATGATATTGGCTTTTGTGTTTGTCTTCACATCACACTGACATTCAAGGACTCTGAGCAACTGGTCTTTCTCCCACCACCTCATTGTAGTCATTGTGGTCACGGATTTTCAGTTTCATCAGAAATGAATTCTCTCAACCCCTGGGCAATGTACCTAAGTGTTTCTTGCCCCTGAGGAAAAATTGTTCCGCGTGGCTACATGTTGGTTTTCCTCAATTCTGAGAAAGTCTTGGCTTCATTGAATCTGAAGAGTTTTCTCTCTTTGGGATTCAGCATTTTCCCTTTTGTCCACGTGTCCTCTACCACCAGCTCTATATCTGCCCCTACAGACTTTAGTCATTGACTTCCAACATATTTGACTATGGGACTATGAAAGAAGAAAGATGTGATCTCTCGATATTCTCAGGGATGACGTTAAAAGGACAGTAGCATCTTTGCGCTGTCTCAGCTTGGTTAATACATTCCCCTCTAGAAGTCCCTGTTTTCTTACATTTTTAATGAGTGTCTTCCATGACTGGTAACCTTAGAGTTCCTGATTCCTTTGTTTAAGGGATCTGGAATTCCACCAGGGTTTGCCCTGGCTACTACAGGTTTAGCTTCCATTCACCAGTTGGGTGGGGGATGGGAGGCACCATTACCTTTGGAGTTGTGCCAAAGATAACCCTGTTACCTTTACACTTAGGGAGAAAGATCTGGAAGAGGAAAAGGGAGAACACTTGCTTAAAGAGATAAGAGAAAGTAAGAGAATACAAAGGGACACCTATCAAATCTCCTATTCAAAATAACCTTAGCAGGATGAATTTGACAGCAGCCTGAGTTTCATTTTACACCATTGAGCTGGAGCAGGGCACATGAGAAATGTCAGTTTGCTGAAGGCTTCCCATTTAACAAGACAATTTGGGTACAGAAATTATGGAGTATGTATAAATTTTTTTAATTGCAATCCTAATGCATATTATTTTTTTAATGGTAACTTGGAAATGTACATGAACATCAAACGTGCTATAAGTGAGCCAGGCTCCGTGCCAGATGCCGGACATTACATACCTCTTCCAATACTCACAGCAACGTGCTGGGGCAGGTCCTAATTTTATTCCCGTTTGAAATATAGGTAAATTGACGTTTAGGAAGGTTAAGTAATTATTCATGGTCATAAATTAGTAGGTAGTAACTTCAAATTTAGGTGATTCAAATTCAGGTTGACTCGGACTCCAGGCTCCATGGTCCTAAACAAGCTGTATGTATATATGTGTATGTATAACAAAAATTGGACCATACCACACTTCCAATCTGGAATCCTCATTTTTTTTTTAATTCATTAGTTTACTAAGAGCATTTCTGCTTTCTTATAATGTCTTATAAGACATAGTTTAAAAAAATGGGTGACAACCAGGGCACCTGGGTGGCTCAGTCAGTTAGGCATCCGACCTTTGGATTCAGCTCAGGTTGTGATCTCATGGTCTGTGTGAGATCTAGCCCCGAGTCAGGCTCTGGGCTGATGGCAGAAAGCCTGCTTGGGATTCTCTCTCTCCTCTCTGTCTGCCCCACTCTGCTGCTCAGTTGAGCTCTTCCTCTCTGTCTCTTTCTCTCAAAATAAATAAACAAAAATTAATAAGTAAACATTTAAAAAATGGGTAACTACTTGGGACACCTGGCTGGCTCCATTGGTAAAACATATGACTTTTGATCTCAGGGTTGTGAGTTCAAGTCCCATATTGAGTGTGGAGTCTACTTCAAAAAATAACAAATAAAAATGGTTGAATACTGTCTTTTATTGATGATGTAAATGGAAATGTAATTGTCAGTTCCTTATTAATGAACATATACATCCTTCCCAATTTTTCAGTATTGTAAATAATTATTCAATACATATTAAGCAACAAACAATAAAGCATCGTACTTGTATTTTTACTTGTGTCTCTGATTATTTTCTTCAGGCAGATTCATTAGAAGAGAATTATTGAACCAATGGAAGTGAACAATTTGAGTACCCTAATAGGCATGATCAAACCGCTTTCCACAGATATTACAAATTCACACATTTGCCAGCACTTCCCTAGTGAGCATTTCCATCAAACCTCTACCAGCACGGATAATTTTCTTTTTTTTTTTTAAGCATTTATTTGTTTTTGAGAGACAGAGAAAGACAGAAGATGAGTGGGGGAGGGTCAGAGAGTGAAGGAGACACCAAATCTGAAGTAGGCTTCAGACTCTGAGCTGTCAGCATAGACCCTGTTGTGGGGATCAAACTTGGGAATGGCAAGATCATGACCTGAGTGGAAGTCGGATGCTTGACCAACTGAGCCACCCAGGTGCCCCTTTCTTTGCCAGTTTTATATCAGTGTTACATTAACTTCACACAGTGATTCTTTATCTTTCTAGCTTTTGTTTTTATATCTGGAAAAATCATATGACATGAAATTATCTATCCTAAAAGTCTGCAAGTTATCTCTGGTGAAATCTAATGCAACAGGATATCTTTAGAGGTAATTATTTTAGGGTCAGGTCAAGTTTTCCATTAAAATATCTATTTATTTCCGTTTTCCAAATTTACTAACACATTGCTTTTGAATAATACTTTTTGATTTGCTAAAAATTTCCTCTGTTATCTTTACATTTTGTTTTTACTTTAAAGTTTTGTTTTTTCCCTCTACTTTTCATATATTCTTGAGTGTGTTAAAAAACAGTTCTTGGATTTGTGCATAAACTTTACTGTTTCTATTTTAATAATTTGATCATTTTTTCTATGCTTATCTTTAGAAAATCTTTTCTTCTGTTTTCCTTATTTTAAATACATTTTAATTATACATAGTACAGATTGTTTGAAAGGTATATGTTTTGGCTACTTGTTTTTCCAAAGACTAGTAATTCTATAAAAGACTTGCATAAAAGAATTGTTTCTATCCATTTCTTCTTATACATCTTTGCTTTATGTAGTTGATGTATAAAATATATATGCCTTTTGTATCTTTAGTGAAGACTGCACATTTTTTGCACACTGACTCATTTAATATTTTTAGCTCTATATCTAGTCTTGTATGAATTTAATATTAATATCCTTATTTCTTTCTTTGTTTATATTTTTCGAGTAAGTCTTTATTCATTTTTTATTTTTAATCTGTATGTATCATTTTGTATTTTTGTTTTGGATACATTTCTCAAGAGTAGATCACAGTTGGATTTTCTTTGCCCAATCCTGATGTTTTAACATTTTGATGTAGGAGGATGAATCATTTACATTTAGTATTATAACTGTCCCATTTTCTTATCCTGGATAATTATTTGGGATATCTGAGGGTTTGCCCAGGCAGGGTTCAGGGGTACTAAGCCCCAACACTGATAGAAGGAACAACTACAGCCATGAAAACAAGGGAAAGCTCAAACTTGGTCATGGCTGAGTCTGTGCTGATAGATGGCTCAGAGCCTGGAGCCTGCTTCAGATTCTGTGTCTCCCTCTCTCTCTGACCCTCCCCTGTTTATGCTGTCTCTCTCTCTCTCTCTCTCAGAAATAAATAAAAAGTTAAAAAAAATAAAAATAAACTCAAGTCTGTGGAATTAGTCAGAAATCTAGAACAGCATCCAAATCAAAGAGTTTTCAAAAAGCAAACACAATTGAGGAGTGAGTTCACAAAACAGAGCCAGGAGAGCTTCCTGGGGAAGCTTGGGGAGACCCAAGTATTTTCAGTCTTTTACTGTAAATGATAATGAAAAGATATAATGATGGCCACAACAATTTACAACAACAACTTGTTTATTGACATTGGACTAAGTTATTTCAATAAAGATTCTCTTTAATCCCCACAACTCCCCCATGTTATTCTACTTTTACAGACAGGAAAAGAGTCTCTGCCTTTTCCAGGCCAAAGTGAGTCAGTACCAGAACCACTTTCAAAAAACAAATTTCCCTAAACCAAAAGCCCACGATTTTGACCATAATGTTATACTGTTTTCTTCCCAATATTATAATTGTTCTTGTTTTTCATTTTCCCAATTTTTACAAGCATATATTCTCTTGAATTATTCGAATTAGGTTTTTCAAAATCATGCTTGAATGCATAACTTCTCTATCAAATTCATGAGCATAATTCATAACTTTTGATACCTTCTCCTATGAGATAAGGGAATGGGGTACCCTTCTACTTCCCCACATACTCTTTTCCCCCATCTTTGCCAATATCATTTGGAATTATGGACCTATTTATTATTGGTCTTATTTTTAATTATTCTATTTCAAGAAGCAACAACAAAAACTTTCCATTTGTACTTCTATTTTATTTATAGCATTTTTTTTTTTTTACTTAATTCTGTATGTTTAGCTGGGTCTGTCACAGTGTTTTTGAACCCACTTCTGCTATTCTTGAGTTTTAGTCTTTAATTAATATGTTGTTCCATTTGAAAATATCTTTAGGTAAATTTTTTAAGAAAAGTGGGGGGGGGGCGGTATCTCTTTTAGCCCTGATTAGAATATCTAAGAATGTCTTTTGTTTTTTGTTTTTTGTTTTTTTTTTTTGCAAATTAACAACATTTCAGCTTGAGTCAAGTGCATTTTCTCTCAGTACCATTTAGACTTTGTTCCATTATCATTTGGCATCCAGTCTTGTGATGCACAGTTGATTTAGACTGTTTTCATTTGATGATAAGTAACTTTTAATGTTTTGTCTGGATGTTCACAGAATTTAAAAAGATCCTTCATATTTAAACAAATTTGCTATATTATGTCTAACTGTGAATCTTTCTTTATTAATTTTGCCTGGAGATGGTGCACCATTTTAAATTGTACATTCCATTCTTTTTTTTCAGCTTGAAAAGTTTTCTTCCATTGTTTGTCTTCAATGTTGTAGCAACATCGTTTGTTTTGGTTATATCTTTCTGTGGGGGAAAGGGGTCCTTCTTATCCATGTAGTAAGTCTTTATTTGTGATCTGCCAAATCATTCATCTTTTCTATCATCATTTCTATCTTTGTTTCTCTTCTCTACGATGATAGTAAACTTACTCAGCTTGTTTCCTGTATCAATTATTGTGTTTTCTGCAATTTTGATTCTGATCTTTACTGCCTCAAGATCAGATTTCAATGCCACAATTTGATTTTTAGCTTACCAGAGTCCTATTCTTATCTTTCAGCTTCCTCTTCAAATTCAGTTGGAATCTCAAGCATCATATTTGTCATCTAATGCTTTATTATTTCATATAGTACATCTGTTTAGTATTTTTCAAAAACACAAAACAGTGGGATTAAATTCTTTCTTGTCTTATCTAGCCAATTTTTTTTTTTTTTTGGTAACAAGCAGATTTTTCTTTGCCTCTTTGTTCTGGGGAGTCTGTTTTATGTTACGGAATATTTTTCATAGATTCTATGTATCTTTATCCCACCTTCCAATGCATGCAGACTCATTGCTTCTTGAAGGAAGGAATATCTATGCCAAGTTGGTTGTACTCTGGATCTGCTAGAATCTTCCTCTTAAATATTACATTGGAGAGGAAGTTATGGTGTATACCCTCTGCCCTAATTTCCAGTGCCTAGCTAGCAATGTGAATTGTTAGATCAAGGCAGAAATTTCCCCTGCTTCCCTGACTATTCCTTTGTAAATGGGAGGTGAATTAATTATGAGATAACTTGAAACATTTCATAGTCTTTTTGTGGCCTGAAATAGTGCATGAAGGGCTTTGATTCCCAAGAGGCAGCGCTCTCAATGTACATGGCAGTGTGTTTTCAAGACTGGCCACAGCAATATTTATCCCATCTTGTAGCTTCTTCTAACAATGGGGCTCTGACTCACTTTCATCGAGAGATGACTTCTGTGATCTCTTCCCCTGAGTCTAGATGGAGATTTGCGGCTGCCTCCATCAACAGAACGTGGTGGAAATGATGCTGTGTAACTGAAGGCTACATCGTAAGAGTCCCATGGTATGGCACCCCCAAGGCTGCCATTCTGGAGAGATCATGAAGAAAGACCACAAACAGATGGACCCAGGAAGGCACAGATGTTCCAGGCCCCAGCTGTTTGAACCTTTCTAGCCCCGGACACAGGCATGTGAATGAGTAAGACCTGCAATGATTCCAGCCCTCAGCCCTGCAGCTGCCCAGACTGATAGCAGAGTCCAGTTCTCCCAACCAAGCCCTGTCCAGATTGTAAATTCAGGAGCAAAATGAATCCATGAATACTGTTGCTTAAGCCATTAATCCATGAATATTGTGGCTTGTAACATGGCATTAGATAATCAAATTTTTTTTCCCATCCCCACCCCACCTGTATTACTCTATTACCCACTCTCTATATTACTATATACGTTATATTCTGGGACATCCTCTGCAAGACCCACCCCTTTCACCGAAGCCCATTGTGCTTTTCTGGGATTTACAGCTGCATAGATTTAGCAAGATGAGAGCACTGAGCTCAGTGACCTCGGGCAGCCAAAAGGTGACCATCAGGCTTTCTGACTGGGGAGTCAGCCCAGGTCCCCAATGCAGAGCCCTCCTGTCCTTTCTCCTCATAGAGGAAGGAGGCAGTCTTCCTTGGTCATCCCATTTGAAACTGGACAATCTATATTCGGGATCCTGGGGTTTCAGCCAGATTAAGTCCTGGCAGACCTTTTCGATTTTCATGGGTATTTTAAGCAGAGCTTGGAAAGGGAAGTACAGGCGGCCTTCAGGACCCTGAAGTCCTGGCTTGTGTTCTAAGGTTCAGTGGTGTTGCTGCAACAACAATCAGACACAAAATGGAACCACAAGTGGCCCCCTCTCTTGAAGCCCTGGCCTCATCAGTCACCCATGCTCTGTGGGACTCCGTGGTACGATGCTTCCGGGAGAAGGGCGATAGCCAGTGTCTTCCTTGGAGCCAGCTCTTCATTGTAGTCCTCCCTTCTAAAGCCCCAAATACAAGGAAGCGGGGAAGACACAGAAAAGTTAAAATGCTGCCGGAAGTCACCTAACTCCAAGCCACCTTTGCTTGCATCCTAGACCGTTTCTCTTCTCAAATCTTTTTTTTTCTTTCTAAAAAAATTTTTTTAAACTTCTTATTTATTTGAGAGACAGAGAGAGACAGAGCACTAGTGGGATAAGAGCAGAGAGAGAGGGAGACACAGAATCTGAAGCAGGCTCCAGGCTCTGAGCTGTCAGCACAGAGCCCGACGCGGGGCTGGAACCCATGAACCACGAGATCAGCCGAAGTCAGACGCTTAACCAACTGAGCCACCCAGGCGCCCCTCTTCTTCTCCAATCTTAACATGCATATGAACTGCTTGGGGATCTTGTTAAATTTAAACTCTGGTTCAGAACATCTGGGTCGTGGTCTCTGTATTTCTAGCAAGCTCCCAGGTGTCACGGGTGCTGCCTGGCCTCAGACCACACTTTGAGTGCAGAGGCTCTGGGCAGTTCCTGCTGCTTGCATTTCCTGAAGGCAGCCCAGAAAGACTCTCACTTCCTGCCTCGCTAGGTGTGGTTTTACAGCTATTGTCACTGTCATGTCCCCTGTCTCTTTGCCTCCCAGTGCCTATGGGCTCCTCCTGCCATTTCGTTCTGTCCCACAGCTGCTGGGCAGCTCAGGCAGGGAAGAGTCGCTTCCTGTGTCCTAATTTGTTTTCTGCCCAGTAGTTACTGACCCTTCTGGGCCCAGCACCTCCAGGGGCCGAAATACAGAGATGGAAGACATTGATCAGAGGCTAATCAGGAAGAAGGGCAGAGAGTGCCCTCCACAATGTGCCCAACCAGTGGGATGACATAGGTGGTAAGGGGATGTAGGTGGTGGGGAGGCAGTGGGGAAGCTGGGAGGGAAAGAATAAGAGGGTATTCTTTAAAGGCTTCCTGGAGGAGGTGATATTTTAGCTGGATCTTAAGGTACTGGTAGTTGCAAACCAGCTGAAGAAAGGGGAGGAAAGGGCATTCCTGGCAGAGGGAATAGCGGGTGCAAATATTTGGAGAAAAAAGCATGGTGATATCAAGGGACTTCAATTACTTAATTATGGCCAGATCATGGTGTATGTATGAAGGGCTGGGGGAAGAGTAAGTTAGTGGAGTAGCTTGCTCCAGCTGCCCTAACAAAACATCACAGACTGGGTGGTTTCACCAGAAATTTGTTTTTTTCACAATTCTGGCCACTACAAGTCTGACATCAAGGTGTCGGCAGGCTTGGTGTCGTCTGAGGCTTCTCCTATTGACTTGCAGACGCCCTCTGTTCCCTGGGTTCTCACGTGGTCATCCTTCTTGAGCTTCCTGTGTCCTCATCTCCTCTTTCTATAAGGATGCTGGTTGTGGATGAGGGCCCACCCTAAAGATCTCATTTTACCTTAATCACCTGTTTAAAGTCCCCACCTCCAAATATTGTTATATTTCGAGGTGCTGGGGACTTCAACTTTTGAATTTGGGGGCAACCCAACTCAGCCCAGAACAAGCAATCAGAGGTAGGATGGCCTTCTTGCTCGATTGTTTTGCATCCTCAATCCTTTTTGTTTGCTGTTCCGAAGGGGAGGAGCTGGACAGGGTTTGGAGGAAGGAAGTGGGGTTTGGGGGAGGACCCTAATCCGAGCTGAGGTGTTCCTTTCCCTCATCTGCTTATGCTTTCTCTATTACTAATACTCTTGATTTAGGTTTTAGTGGCATCCTACACCTGTGGCATTTTAAAAAAATGTTTTATGTATTTTTGAGAATGTGCAAGCTTGGGAGGGGCAGAGAGAAGGAGACAGAAGATCCAAAGTGGGCTCTGTGCTGACAGCTGTGAGCCTGATGTTAGGCTTGAACTTGTGAACTGTGTGATCATGACCTGAGCTGAAGTTGGACACTCAACTGACTGAGCCACTCAGGTGCCCCTTTTTCCTGGTCTTCTCCTACACCCTTTCTTCCATCAGCCAGAGGGATAATGGGCCGCAGTGCTCTGTGACCACCTGGGGTACCCAGGGCTAGAGCCCACCGCCCCTCAGGAAGGCAGACAGCTGCGGCCACTTTCTGCTGGCCTCAGGACGCACAGGACTCTTAGCTTGTTATTAACCTGGAAACCTCACAGCTCTTTGACAGATGCTGGCACATGTCATTTGTTCATTTCATTTGCTCACATTTACCATGAGTACCCACCCTTAAAACACAAGGGTTTGAGTGCATTTTTGAGACTGGGAGGAAAACCTGGACACTTGCCCTTGAGACAGAAGAGGCGTTGTGTCGGGGAAAGACACTCATGAGGACAAGCCTTGATGTCTTAGGGATGGAGGGGCAGATCCCTGGGGAGAATCCCTGGAAGGAAGTTTTCTATAAACCTTGACACCTTCTGGGTCATTTTCCTGTACTGGTCATAAATATTAAGCTTCTGGGCAGGAGGCCTATTAGACACTGAGCAGGACAAATGATCCTCTATTTTTAAAGCAAAACACTCTGCTCTTAAGAAACTAAGTCTATTTGGATAAACACTTTCTACGTACCCACAAATCAATTGAAGGCAGCCAACGATGAATTCCCCGAATACATCAATATTGGTAAATGTTTATCATTTGTATTGTTTTTTATCTCAAGGCTCATCTTCCACAAATGAAACACATTTCTAAATCCCAAGTTTCCCCTAATGGTTGTCCAATTTCTGTGGATGTTCTTTCTTTTTGCCTTTCTTCCTTGTCTCCAGTTGGATTTGGGTTTCACATTTTTAAAATTGCATCTACACTGATGTTTATCCTTTTCACTTCTTTGCTGATCTATTCAAATTGAGAGACATAATTGAAAATACAGAGCTCTGAATATAGTAAGCGGCAAACACAGGCTATACGATAGAAAGGCATATGGATCAGCCTAATTGGAAAGTGGGGGTGGGGAGAGAAAAACTCTGAGAAAGAGAAAAGAAGCTTCAACTGAGCCCAAATATTAGTTTCAAGCCAAAGAAGTTGGCCTAGCCTCAATTCTATCCTTGGTTGGACACAATACACGATTGTTGTATTTTCAGAAAATGGAAAAAAAAATCCATCCATAGGGTGAGAATATAAGCACTTATTTTCCATCCCAGTGACAATCAGACATCATTCTTTGCATTTATTTTTCAACTTTGTATTTGCCTGTGAACAAAATTGAAGCTGGCAAAGGATGGTTCATGTGAATTACTTGAACAACAGTTTCTCATTGTGTTGAATTACATTGAGGCTGCTTGCTGGGAAATGTTGCCACAGCCCAGTAACAGTGAAAGATATTGTCATTTTTTTCTCCCTCATGGCCATGAAGTTAACCCACTTCTCTCCCACACAAATGAATTGATGGTCCTTTCCAAAGTGGGGGAGAAAGGCTCTCCAAATCCTAATCGCCACGCGTTTATATACGGCTTATTCATATTTTTAGAATTGAAAGCCAGTCTATCTTCCCAAGTTACCGACTTTTAGCATGCTTCCTTTCCTACATCACATTTCCAGATGACACGGCTTGTCACTGTTTGGAATACCTCTAGTAGCCAACAAAGTAAAGAGTGTTGGAACCCCGGGCCTAGCTAGCAATATTTCCATCTAGTTTAGGAAAGCTCGATTTAGAACCGAGGCAAGAAAAGTAGTAGAGAGGCCAAAATAATCGCAAGGATCCTCTAGGCCTTTGTAATGTCTACCGTTCCTGAATTCACCATCCACCACTAAGGGGAATATGTGATGAAAAAGGGTCCAGGCTGGAAGTGGTGGCTATGGCATTGCTCCAAGGGAACATTTAAGGTTGTCCAGTTGAGGAATTGGGTGGGATTTAAGCGCTGTTTGCCTTGCCTGCCACAGGATGACCAATGATCCATTTTGGAGGCTGGTTAGAAGGGGAAGCAACAGTTCATGGGAGGGTGGGAGCTCCTCTGGGTGCTCCCCCCTCCTCCTGGGTGCTCCCACCAATTTGGGGTGGAAAATGCAGTTTTCAATTCCCACCACTCGGTAGCCGGTAGCCGTAAGCTCCTAAAAGCCACTTGCTGCTCTTACTCATGAGCGAAATAGGGCTTATAAGAACAGCGCTCCCTGTTGGGAGATTTGGATGATACACAGGGTATTAACATACTCAGCAGTCATGTGCTATGCAGATATGAAGATGGTCCTGCTCCTTTGCAGCTCCCTCTGCATAGAAGAGAAGCCAAGCATGAGCACCTGCTCATAAACCCACCTCCTCAACCCTGGAGCCCCGATCTACAGGTAAATATAGGATGAGCAACAAGGGAAGGAAATTAAACGTGTTCGATTCCCACTGATGGTTGTTGAGGCTGACACCTGATTTGCTTCCCTCTGACTGTGATCACTCTTTAAGGCTTTAGCCACAACATTCTTTTCATGGCTGCTTACCGTTAATCATATGAAGAAGCTACAACCCTAATCTGGAGTCCTCTCTCTGTCAGCAAAAGTGTTTGATTTCTTGGGGCATCTGGGTGGCTCAGTTGGTTAAGCATCCGACTTCAGCTCAGGTCATGATCTCACAGCTCATGAGTTTGAGCCCCGCATCGGGCTCTGTGCTAACAGCTCAGAGCTGGAGCCTGCTTCGGATTCTGTGTCTCCCTCTCTCTCTGCCCATCTCCCACTCGTGTTCTGTCTTTCTCTGTCCCAAAAATAAATACTAAACTTTTTAAAAAAGTATTTGATTTCGGGGCGCCTGGGTGGCTTAGTCGGTTAAGCGTCCGACTTTCGCTTAGGTCATGATCTCGCGGTTCATGGGTTCGAGCCCCGCGTCGGGCTCTGTGCTGACTGCCAGCTCAGAGCCTGGAGCCTATTTCAGAGTCTGTATCTCCCTCTCTCTCTGACCCTCCCCTGCTCACGCTGTCTCTCTCTCTCTCCTAGAAATAAATAAAAATATTTAAAAAAAAAGAAAAAAAAGTATTTGATTTCTTTAAGGATGGTTAAGTTTTTATATAAAATAAATGACAAAAAACTGAATAAAGTCTGTGCCCCTCTTGAACTACACATAAGTCAGTGTGGTACAGAGTGAAGAGAGCTGGATTTGGATTCAAGTCCTGTCTCCTTTGAGCTGTGTGATGCTGGGCTAGTCAGTATATATCTCTGAGTCTCCATTTATAAAGTAGAAATGTTCCCTTGCCCCCAAGAGACACACCACTGGGTGATAGGGAGTCATCAAGAACCTGGACTTGCTTCAAAGGCTAGTCCTGCCATTGACTGGCTATGTGACATTGGTAAGGTGAGTCACCTTTTCTGGGCTCCTGTTTTCTGACCTGCTAAATGGTCTAATAATAGTACCTAGTTTAGAGGATAGTTGTGAGGATTCAGTTGTAAACACAGGTGAAGCACTTCGAATGGGGACTGGCCAGAGTAAGCACACAATAAACATTAGCTCTTGGGGGCGTCTGGGTGACTCTGCGAGTTAAGCATCCGACTCTTGATTTTGGCTCAGGGCATGAGCCCATGGTTCGTGAGTTGGAGTCACATTTCGGGCTGTGTGCACGGAGCCCGCTTGGGATTTTCTCTCTCTCTCTGCCCCTCCCCTCCCCTCTCAAAATGAATACACTTAAAAAATTAGCTCTTGTCATTACGAAGCATATAAACGACACTTATAGACTATAATGCACTCTGCTGTTTCAACAGCAGTGGGACAAGTAAACATCTCAGTTTTGCAGCATAAAGCCACAGAGACAGGAAGGGAGCTAGCTCATCAAAGGTCTTCTCAGTGGAGAGAAGCTGGGAGAGGCCCCAGCTCTTCAGAAGCAGGACTCAGGAGAAAAGTCAGCTGTGAGGCAGCATGGGGGGTAGGGTTTGGAAAGAGGCCGTAGGAAGGTGACAGATTCTTCGGAAATGGTGCAGCCCCAGGTGACAGGAATTGGGGGAAAATGGCAAAAGACCTCTGTTTGGGGGAGCCAATTCAGATAGCAGACAGCCAAGACAAGGGGAGGAGAGCATCTGAAAAGGACACCAAGTCTAGGTGAGATCATGTCTAGAACCAGAGGATGAAGCCGTTTTTATTTCAATGGCATGGCAAGATGGCACCCCCACCATCCAGTCCCATTCAGGTTCTTTGGGAGGAAGTAAACATTATGGTTGTGTAATTGCTCTTCAGTTTCAAATTTAAGCCTGCGCTGTACACAGGAGCCTAGGAGAATGGCACATTTTCTTTGACCCATTATTAACTAAAGGCTTCGTAAATAATTGTTTGAGCCCCACAATGGCCCAGGCAGAAGTTGTTGAGTGCTTCCCGGTGCTGATCCAGTCCTTTCCAGTTTCTCTCAGCTTCCAAAAGTCGCGGGACCACTAGATCCAAATGGTGCTGCCTTGTGGCCCAAACTCCTGGTAATGATTATAAAGAGTGGCTGCCTCGGGGCTTGGGCTTTCGGGCCAAGACCACGAAAGGCAGCGCGGGCCACAATACTAAGGGAGGGGTGGGTACCAAGGCAGGCCTGTGGCTAATCGCTTCCCGCTGACTTCAGCTTCTTAGGCTGCATCATTCCTGAGGATGGACTCCAGGCAGATGGAGAATGGACAAGGCCCTCTGCTGGGGTCGCTGCGACCTTGCAGCCACCTAGACACCGCGGCCTGGGGGCGATTGATAGTCTGTGCGTTCTCAAAGGATTACTCTAACTTCCCTCCAGTAGAGCTTCCTTTCCTTGCGGTCGGCCCGGGGGAGCCGGAGCAGGGGCCGGCGGGCTGCGGAAGCCGCCAGCAGCTCTGACCTCTGGCACCTCCCCAAACCCCGGGCGCAACATCTGTCCCCAGAAATACCCGGGCGGAGGGGGAGAGAGCGCGCCCACCCCTTCCTGGGTGACTCGGTCTTCGCCCTCTTCCTAGAAACCACCCCTCCCCTCCCGTCTAGCGCCGCGAAGCCGCAGCACTCGGTCCCCGGCCCGCGGGGGCGCCCGCGCACCCCAGCGAGGCGCCCCCAGTTCCTCGCGCAGCACCGCCCAGCGCCCGCGGCGGCGCCCCGTGCCCGGCAGCGCCATCTAGGGGCGGGGCACCGCCTTCCTCCCTCCTGGGCACCCCCTCCCTCCCCGAGCGCGCGCCCGGAGCCGGTCCCCCTCGCGCCTCCCCGAGGGCGCGCTGGCGGCGAGGGGCGGCCCGGCCTCCGGGCAGACGCAGGGGAGGCGAAGGGAAGCGCGCGATGGCAGCGGCGGGCGTCCGCGGGCGGCGAGGCGGCGGCGGGCGGCGCGCAGAGCCCCTGTGATTGGCACAGCCCGAGCCTGAGGAGGAGGCGGCGCGGGGAGGGCGGAGGAGGAGGAGGAGGAGGAGGAGGTGGTGGAGGAGGAGGAAGGGGCGAGCGCGCGCGGCGGCGGTGGCTGCGAGGAGCTGTGCCTTCCACCTCTCCAGCCCCGGCAGGACGGGGGCGGCCGCCGCGGGCCCGGGGCGGGGACAGCACGCAGCCTCGCCGCGCGCACCCCCGCCCGGCAGCGGCCCCGACACCCGGGGCGAGCGGGAAAGCGGCGGCGGCGGCGGCGGCGGGGGAAGGATGCAGGGGAAGAAGCCGGGCGGCTCGTCGGGCGGCGGCCGGAGCGGCGAGCTGCAGGGGGACGAGGCGCAGAGGAACAAGAAGAAGAAAAAGAAGGTGTCCTGCTTCTCCAACATCAAGATCTTCCTGGTGTCCGAGTGCGCCCTGATGCTGGCGCAGGGCACGGTGGGCGCCTACCTGGTGAGTCCCCGTGCCAACTGCGCCGTGGGGGCCCCCTCCCCGGCCCGGCGCTCGGGCGGCCGGCTGGCACGGGCAGGGGGCCGCCCGGGGCCCGGGGGCAGGCGGGCATGACCTCGGCCCGGCGCGGAGGTTGGCGAGTGGTGCCGCGGCGGCCGCCGGGGGAGCTGCCGGCCCGGGCTGCCGAGCGAGCGGGGAGCCGGCGGGACCGCGGATGCCGGCAGCTGCTCGCGCGGCCGGCGGGGGCCTGGGGGGCCCGGGGAGGAGAGGCGGCGGGCAGGTGGCCGTGGAACCGTTCGCCTCCCCGCCGGGAAGGCGCAGCCGGAGGGTGAGTTCAGGAGCCCCCTTGGAGAGGCAGGCATCGCGGGTTTCAGGTGACCTGCACATGGGAAGAAAAGCCAGTTGAGCATCCTGCGTCCTCCGCTCTCCATTCCATCCGCCTCGAGAACAAATCCATTATGCATCATTTTCTCCGGGCGCTTTCTCCATGCGCCAATTACGGGGCGGGGGGGGGGGGGAGATTTAACAGCTTGGAGTAAAATGCGCCCGAGTGTGGCCCTGATACGTTACTGGGCTGCAAGGGGAATATTCCCTCTCCGTATCCCAATAGCCATCTTTCGGCGTCTGGGATAAAGTTACAGCTGCGAGTTTGTCAGTTCCTGCTACCCGTGCTTAAGACCTTGATTCCCCACCGAGGTCTCTCGCCCGCAAGGGGGTCGCATCGTTTTGCACTGTGTGCATCTATTTCATTTGCCTTCTGACAGGGGATATTAATGCTCAGACGCCCAGGGGTGCCTCGCATATCAGAGGAAACAGCTTGTAATGACTCAGCACTGTCAAATACCTACTTTGTCCCCCTGTCCTGCCCCGCCTGGGTGGTCCCAACTTGAGTTGCAGAGAGTCCACTTCCAGCCCTGGGTCCAGCCCTGCCTCCACAGGAGAAGATTTTGTCAGAGGGTATAGTGTTAAATCATTACTTTGGCGATTGACCTGAAACTGGCATGAAACGTCAGAGACTTTGAGGGTTCTGTGAACAAGTTTGGCGAAGACAGAAATGGACAAGAATTTGGCTGTAGGATAACGACATTCTCAGAACCATGCTCTTCCTGATGTACCACTAATCCCTCCTTCCTGGCCTTGGGGTACAGTTAATGAAGGCCAGACTGCCGGGTGCCCTGTACCATTCATAAATAGTCTCCAAAGACTCCCTGCTTGCAGTCAGAGGGAAGTAGAAGCAGGCTTGTAGTGTAGGGAACGCCAGTTTTGTGATTAGCAGGGAGGGTCGTTCAAACTCAGCTCCGTTCCTGGGGTGACAGTTAGAGGGCTTCTGAAAATCGCGCACATTTCCTTTCCTCCTTGTGAGATGAAAGTGTTTTAAATCTCTGTCTCTGTGCATCCTTGGCTTGTATGCGGCAGGTGAACCCCGTAGCCAAAAGCACAGTTTTCTTCTCTGTTTAGATTTTTGTTTTATAAAATTCACTTTTCTCGTTAGTTACAGTGCAGCCGGTCCCTTTTTGGGGCTCAGTGTATCAGCCCTTTCATGGAGGGAATTCGTCTGTTACGGTATTAAAATAGCTACGTGTATTACCAAGATGCAAATGTACATTAACAAAATATTTGTGGGTCTGTACTGGAGCCTATGCAAAATATGTACTACCTAACTGGGATCTGTGTTTGGGGAGGTAATTAGAATATCAACAGCTGCCTTGGGGTTTAACAGTTTGTTTGCCTGAAGCCAGTTTTGCTCAGTAGGGTGCATCATTTATGCGTGGCAAACAGCAACAAAACTTTTCACACTGTGAATGAGAAAGGCCTGGTCTTAGTTTTAGCTTGCAGTGATCTAAGGGTTTCAGAAAGGAATGAGGCTGAACTTCAACCAGATGAGCAGCCTAAGCTTCTTTAGAAAGTTAAGAAGCAGAGAGCTGATGGAGAGGTGCATACATGAAGGCAGGGCTGGCTGGCACCGGGAGATAGGAAGTTGACTTTAATCCCAGAGTAGGCCAGTGGCAGGCAGAGGAGGAATTAATTCAGTCTACCTGGTTGGGGGCCTGAGGGCATTTCCAGCCTGGGCCAATAGAAAGCCTGGTTCAGAGGGGTACTGTAGGTAACAGGAGTCAACAGGTGACTGACAGAAGGCAGATAAAGGCCCAGGAGAGGACAGGCCTACGACATTGAACTTATTTTGATTACTAGGAGTGGTGGCGTAAGGTGCCCAGGGCTCTGCCTTGCCCACTGCCCTGGTCTCTCTGTTGTCATCTGAACCTCATGAAGATAAATAGTTTGCTGGCCAGGGTGGACTGAATCGTGTTGCTGTGGGTTTGTCTTTTGGGGGCCACTGGGGAGTTTTCTGTTCATCTGTTATCTTGGAGGTGGAATAAAAAGTTATTCCTTCAGCTGTGTGACTTCTTCACGGATAATTTGAGAATGAAACATTGTAGGATGTTTGCAGGAAAGGCACACTTCTCCCTTTTTTTTTTTTAATATATATATTTTTTAAATTTATTTCTAGGAGAGACAGAGAGACAGCATGAGCAGGGGAGGGTCAGAGAGAGAGGGAGTCACAGACTGAAACAGGCTCCAGGCTCTGAGCTGGCAGTCAGCACAGAGCCCGACGCGGGGCTCGAACCCACGAACCGTGAGATCATGACCCAAGCGAAAGTCAGACGCCTAACCGACTAAGCCACCCAGGCGCCCCACACTTCTCCCTTTTTTTCATCACGGCTTGCTTAATAAGAAACCCGAGAGCCTGCTTTTGTAGGTGATTATACATACGGGCAAGGTGTGTTATATATGATCTGTGCATTGGCCATCAGCCTGCCCCTCTGATGAAGCATTTTCAGACACCTGACGAAGGGCACACCGTGGGACACGGCCAACAGTGCTCCCTTTGATGGCGAGGGGGGGTTATTGAAAGTTCTATGCCCGCGACATTGTTTCAATCTATTTGATCCCACTAGTAGTCCATACAGCTAGTTTATTATTTTGTCTCCCCAGATGCCGTGTTTTATATTTAGAGGCTTCATTTCATTTCTCCCTTTACTTTCTGAAAAGGGCTTGCCCGGTGTCTTCAGTGACACTGGCGTAGGCTTCCCAACTGCAGAACTGAAGCAGGAAGTTGCCTGTGATTTGAGAAGCAACTTTGTAAAGCAGGACTCTGTGTGTGTGTGTGTGTGTGTGTGTGTGTGTGTGTGTGTGTGTGTGTGTGTGATTTCCCTCAAGAACCTGCCCAGGGAGGAAACTCAAGAGAGACTTGTGTATGAGACAAACACTGATTGTTAAGCTGGGCAGGGGACCAGCAACTTTGTGCTTCCATGTGTGTGTGTGTGTGGGGGGGGGGGGGTGTCTCCCAGGGCAATACTGAAGGTTATTGACCCTGACACCCAGACTCTGTGATAGGAGAGATAAAGGTGATCATGCAAACCCCAGGCTAGCTGTGGATTCTGAAATCTTATACACTTGCAAGTGTTTTAATTGGACGTCATGCTTCACATAAGCCAATGTCACAGGGATGTTTTCTCTTAGTCCCTTAAACTACCTGAGCGGCTATGACTTATTTTGCTGAGCATAAGAAGAGGGATCCATCCAGCATGATCGGCATGGTGTACTGGGTCAAGAATGCAATTTTCCTTCACCTGGGTCTTTCCTTTGGGTGGCTCCAGTCTGAACTGACCTTGCAAGAATGTAACATCTGCTTAAATCTTGGCCCCTTGGAGAAGGCATAGGCCTATGGGAACTGCAGGGAGAGAAAGTTATTTTGTATGTACTTCATGGTGTTGTGTGGAGACGCCTGGTGATGCCTCAAGCCATTCACGGAGGGTAGCCGTGCGTATAGAGGTTCATGTGAGTTATCAAATCACCAAGGACTGGAGTCGATAAGGATGTGTACAGGGAATTCAAACCTCCAGACACCTCTGGGCAGTTAGGATCGAGGCTCACGTTCAAATGCATTTGAATTTCCTCTGGATGCAAACTTGAAAAGGCCTGTTGAGCTCCAGGGTGGGGTGCCTAGACCCCTAGACAGTACCTAGGACCCGGTGGGGGGGGGCATACCCCTGTTTAGAGCTTTGCAAACACTAAGTCTGAGGTTGTTGCGACAAAATAAGTAGCCGGGTGACTGAGTGCATGTAACAGAACTCCCATCTGACTGATTTATAGTCACTTTAAAAATTTTTAGGCCTGAGAGCGTTCAGTGGTTTGCAATTACTTGTAAGGTGAAACTGCTGGATTTGTTACTTTTTTCTTTTTTTTCCCTCTCCCTAAAGAAGCATCATTTTGAAGATGGGTTTTTGCATCTCTTACCCAGAAGCAGACAGCTGAGAGACATTTTTAAAGTCCTTGTCAAATTAGTGTGATGACTAAGGCAATCGTATTTTACTTAATCAAATTATTTTACACACTTATGGTTATTCAAAGTGACAAATTCCCTTCCATTTGCATAATTACTGTATAGCCCCAGGTAGTAAGAAATACAATTACCATGATTTTCTTTTTCTTGCCGTTTGGTTGCACATGTTTAGCTAATAATTATTTAGGGGAAAAATGATTTCTGCAAATTCCTCTCAACCAGCTCTGTGTACACAGCCGAGTTTCTCTAGGGGTTTTCTCTTGTGTGTTTCACAGTCAGAGAAACAGAATCAGTTAGTCGTAAAGTGAGCAAGCTCCTTCTTGAATTTTGGAACTCCCCCCCCCCCACCCCCGCCGGCCCCGTTTCCATTTTCGAGCCCTTACAAAGTAGAGGACACAGAGGCCTCTCCGCAGAGGCACTGGCTTGCTGATCACATGCCCAGCATTTAAGCTCATCTTCCTGCTTGCCTGCTTCCGGCATAGCATTGCTCTCTATTAAGCTGGATAAGTTTCCACTTGTGCAGAGGCATTTGGAGCAAGAGGGTCTCTATTTCTCTTGCACATCTTGAAGCAGGCTTTGAAGTACTGGCTTGTTCGGGGAGGGGCTCCCTAGCCAGCCCACTGGGGATGAGTAAGTGTAATGTACCAAACACAAGGAGGAGGCAGCCCCATTTGATGAAGATGAAGGCCTTGAATAAAGACCAACACCATCTGTGAATGTTACTGGTTAATTGCAGACAGTGGTGTTCCTTTCAGGGTGTCGGCCTCCTGCTGAGGCTGGGGGAGTCGCAAGGACTCCCGCTGAGCTGAGCTGACCTTATGCCTTGGATTGTGGAGGGCTCCTTGGGGTGCCAGGCCAGGAGGGTGGGGCCTGCTAGGTGACTGGGCAGGCAGGTGTGCAGAAGTTGCCCACCTCTTGCCAGGGTGGAGAACAAAACTCTACCAGCAGTATTTCTCCTTTCAACTCTGCAAACACATTTACCTCGCAGGGATTTAACTGCAACACATCATTTAATAAATAACCACATTCCTCCAAAGGAGAATCAAGGTACTTATCACTTCTCCTCGGGTTTTGCACACCTACTCTGTTATGTACATTAATGTGTGCATTATATATTTACGTACATACATGTTCTTGGGTAGGGATGCCTACAACAAATATTGAATGCTCTCCTTTTGGGATGTGAAGGGACATTTCAGCAGTAATTTTGATTGTGTGGCTTAAACCTGGGTTTAGAACTCCGGCAAAGTCAAGTCACCTATATTCTGTTCCCTCTCAGAAATGTTTTTGGTAATCTGTAAGCCAGAAAAATAGCATCCTTGTTCTTTTAACTTAGTTTTCCTTTCTGTTTCTATATCTGTATCTACAAAATAGGAAATAAATAGGAGGAAAAAGAGGGGATTCACTAACTTCGGTTCACAGGATAAGTAAGTTGGTAAGGTTTGAGAAACTTGTATTTTATATAACCCATGTGTTGATGTGTGCATAGAAGAGGTAGTAGTGCTGAATGGTTAAAACCCCACATGAAATGGTTAAAATTGCCAGGTAGGAGAATGATAAGCATATGTGGCAGTTGTGGCTCAATGGAAGAGGTTCAGAAGACCTGGGATTCATGCCCACGTTCTCCCCTTCTCAGCTGTGTGTTCTTAAGCTGATTACTTAACCTCTCTGAGCCTTGGTTTTTCATTTTAAAACTCGGGTCCTAATAATACCTACCCTCATAACGATACTCTGAGGATTCACTGAATTGGTACGGGTAAAGCACTTTGAATGCTAACTGGCGCACAGTGTTTGATATATCCCAGCTATTAATAACGACATGGTTTTACATATTTTCTGCATTCAGTTTGTAGCCCCAACAAATGA
This sequence comes from Hyaena hyaena, assembly GCF_003009895.1. Lineage (NCBI taxonomy): Eukaryota > Metazoa > Chordata > Mammalia > Carnivora > Hyaenidae > Hyaena > Hyaena hyaena. The sequence continues at coordinate 218,183 of NW_024080900.1, read as the reverse complement.
GAAATAGAATTATTTCAATCAAGCTTTGATATGGGTGTAGTGAGTACACTCAGGTAGTTTCCTGTTCTACATGAACATTTTGTCTGGGAGATAAAAGGTGTTTTAGAAGGAAGAAACAAGTATCAGTTGCTAGTTCTGTTTATTTCCTTATTACAAATGTAGCAATCTGTTTTATCTTAAAGGCGCTGTAAAAGTTACCAGTCATGTGGGAGGCGAGTTTGCTATAGTAATGGTTGTGTTAAGCATTTATAGTCCGTAGATAGTTGGAGGTAGGTGGAGCAGGGGCGCTGAGGACAGCTGGGACGGACAGGTGCTCTGACGCCTCGCTTTGGGAGGCCCTCTTACCTGTTGCTCTGATCTGTGGCTAGAGGATGGGGAATCCTTTACGGTTCTCTATGTTGCAGGCAGCTGAGGAGCAGTGAAAAGAGTGTTGGACTTGGAGTCTGAAGACTTGGATTTGAACCTGGGCCTGCTGCTTACCAGCTCCTGGTGACTTGACTTACCTGAGCCCCAATATTGTCATCTGAAAAAATGGGACCAACTTATAGATGGTTGAGAGGTTTGAATAAATGGACACATGGTACAGTACTCTATTAGGGCTCAGGATTCAGTACTTGCTTTAACACAAATGACATAACCCTCGTCCCTGAACTTGGCACAACCGAAGCCCTTTCCTAGGGCCTGAGAATTTGGGATATTGTGTGAGGCCTTGGTTTTGTTGCTCACATTGGAGATTGGGACCCTCATAGCTCGCTCTGCTTCTCTGGGTGAAGAGTGGCCACTTCAAAGCAGCCTAGGGTATCCGGAGAGGGGGCGGATCAAGGGACATATGTCCTGGACATATGCTGTCTCTGGGCAGTGACCTTGGAGCTCGGTCCTGGTTGCCAGGGGGGCTCAGGTCTCCTGCCACACCCACTGCCTCGTCTTAACCCGCCGGCAGTGTTAAGCAGGGCTCAGTGGGCACAAATGGGGCATTTTCCTCCTCTTGATCCTTTTTGGTTTCTCGGATGCAGAGTGAATAGGCTCTTGGTAGATGCAGTGCTGGTTCTCATCCCCTAGATCTGTTCATCTCCGCTTATGATGATTGGGTAGGGGGTTCGCACAGCACCCCTCTGGTCACACCTGCTCTTGGGAAGGAAGAGGAATGAGCTGGGCTCAGTGAGTCAAGTTGCAGTGTCTGTTTTAGGGAGGTTCTTAGATTCACATTCAAGGGCCACAGGCTTCCCAAGAGAGCGCACGCTCTCTGAAAACTGCTGCTCCCCCAAACCCTGCTGGCTGGGTGTCGACTTCACTGAGGAGGCCCTGGCCCTTCTGTAGCCACACTTGTGGAGGGAGCAAGCCTGCGTGGGGGGAGCTTTGTCATGGGCATTCCAGTGACAACCTACAGAGCGAAGCACTCCACTGGGTGCAGCGGAATCTGCAGCTGGCTGTTTCCAGCTTCTTTATTTCTGTTCTTCTTTGTGGCTTCAAGCTGAGCCTTTCTGAAAAGGGATGCCCTTCGTAACGGAGGATTTAGTAGCTCAATGTAATAGAAATGATGGTAACTGACCCAGCTATTTCCTGAAATGAATGGACATTCCTCTTCAAATAGGGAGTTGTTGTTTCTCTAAGACATAATAGTTGGTCATTAAAATTATTTTTGGACTTAATACAAATGTGTCATTTATGACTTCCGGTCAACACTTAAGTGGAACTCTTTAAAAGCTGAAGACAACATAGGTTGGCTCTAAGCCACAGTTTTTGAATGGGACTGGGGAGCAGGTAGTGTGGAGCCCACTAATTACCCTTTGCCTTCATGATTTCCTTCGTAAATACAATACCCTGGCCATGCCTCTTCAATACTCTGTTCTTCTGGGATGTCACATCCCCGGTGGCATTTTAAGATACCTGGGAACAGAATAGAAGAGTCTTGAGTGTAAGAGGGATGGATGTCTTCCTTCCTTAGTGTTGGGTTTGGTTAAAATCTTTGCCACAAACAGTCTTGGTGTCCTGGAAGCAAGCTGTGGCCACAACCCATCTAAGCTGGCAGTGGTGTGCTGTGTCCCTGGTGTGTCCCAGCAGGTCTGAGTTACTGTGCGATAGAGTGAGTCCATTCAAAAGCCTAGCGAATGCCTTTCTTCTGTCTGTGCATCTGTCCGTCCATCCAGCCACACTCCTATGTGAGTTCTGTACTAGGTGGTGGCAGATTCTGATTTCGTCTGGCAAATTGCCCTTTGGGACGAGTCTCTGGATAATGAACTTGGCTGTCCGGGTGACCCTTGAAACCTTTTGGTGGTAGGTCTAAAGCCTGTTGTGGCTGTCTCTTCATAGGTACCCCAGCTCCCGATGATGTGGAGCTAGCAAAAATAGGAAGGAGCCAAGAGTAGGCTTTCACCAAATAGTCTTGGGGGAATATAATAGAATATTAGGCATATTGCTCCCTAAATCGCTGCCTACACAACTACTTGCACTTAAGCAAGATAGAGATGATTATTTTTACCTCCATTTCTGCACTTGCAAGGTTGGTGCTGGGAGAACAGTGTCACAATGGTGCTTTCAATTAAAGACTATTGTCGTATGTTCTTGGGAATGGCTATTGTCTTTCCCTCCTCCCCGCTTTGGAGAAGGCTTACGTAAAACAGACCTGCTCCTCTAATTGTTGGATCTGCTCCCCCAGCCTGACACTGTCTCTTTTCCATCCTCTGCTGATTCGAATGAGAAATTACCACCTTGAATATAAGCAAGTGGAAATTGGAAAGCTGCCCTCCGACTGATTATGTAAGCTCTAAAATACGGTACCTGAAATCTTGTGTTTACCTCGCTGAGAATTCTCTTAATGAAGATACAAATTTCTAAGCACGGACCCATAGGTTTTTATTATGTAAGCTTCAATTATTGTGATCCAACCTGTAAAAAAGAATGGTGTTGATTAGTTCATCTCTCCGTTGGCTTTCAGGGTCAGAGAATTATTGGAAGTAGACTCACAGAGACACCCAGAGCTTTCCCCCTGGAACTTGGCGGCCCACTGCTTCAGCACCAGCACCTTCTCTCCGGGGGTGCATAGGCTCATCCTGGGTCTGCGGCCACCCTGACTCTCCAGGTTGCAGAGAGCAGGTGTCCGTGAAGGCTTGAGAGATTGCTCGTGCGGTTCAGGGGCATGTCCAGGAATACAGCCACTGTCGATTGTGAAGAGCTTTATGCCTTGGACATTTCGTTTCCCAAACTCCCCCTGCCACGGCCTTTGGAATGTACTTTTCCTTGCATTGTATGACTTGCTGGTCTTTTATTGTGGTTCATTCCCACCATCCTCTTCTCCGGCAGCACACTGCATGATCCGTTTCACGCTTACAGCCTCCTAAACTGTAGACAAGAAACTTGTTTTGTGGTCAGTGTGGACACCCGGCGGAAAGACTTAAAAGAAACCAGACAAGGGGTGCCTGGGTGGCTCAGCTCAGCTCAGGTCATGATCTCCTGGTTTGCGGGTTCTAGTCCCACGTGAGGCTCTGTGCTGACAGCTAGGAACCTGGAGCCTGCTTTGGATTCTGTATCTCCCTCTTTCTTTTTTCTCTTTCCCGCTTGTGCTCTCTCTGTCTCTCTCAAAAATAAATAAGCATAAAAAAAAAAGAGGGGCGCCTGGGTGGCTCAGTCAGTTAAGCATCTGACTTCAGCTCAGGTCATGATCTCACAGTTCATGGGTTTCAGTCCCGCATCAGGCTCTGTGCTGACAGCTCAGAGCCTGGAGGCTGCTTTGGATTCTGTGTGTGTCTCTCTCTCTCTGCCCCCCCCCCCCACTACTCATGCTCTCTCTCTCTCTCTCTCAAAAATAAATAAACATTAAAAATTAAAAAAGAAAAAGAAACTGGACAAGTTGCAATAGATCTAGAAGGACTTCAGATAGGCCTCCTCTGTCTTTATGCAAAAGATTTAGGACAAGCCTCAATTGATTGTGCGATTTATTATGCGGCATGTTGCCTTGTCTCCCCAGCGTGGTAAATACTGTGTCGGCTGGGGGGCTGAACATGCCAACAAGAGTTTTCCAGCCAAACGAAGGGTGTCTTCTGGAAACAAAACCCACAAATGAGCACCTTCGCATTACGTTTGCCAATCTGTGGAGACACATACAAATCACAAAGTCCAGAAGTGTAATACGGCCACTCGCGGCTAATAAGAGCGGGTGGGGAGGGCCTCCCCTCTGCACACGGGCTCAGCGTGGCGAGCGGAGCCAGCCCCATTTGGACTAAGAGCAGATGCGGCCCCGTGAACCTTCTGAAATGCACAGGTGGGACTGATTGTCCACCTGGCATCTCGTCCCTGTGTCCCAAGGTTGGCCTTGGTCTGGGTTCTTAGGTCAAAAGTAACATTGCTGGGCCACCTGGGGGGGCTCCGTTGGCTGGGTGTCCAACTTCGGCTCAGATCATGATCTCACGGTTCGTGGGTTCAAGCCCTGCATCGGTCTCTGCGCTGGCAGCTGGCTCAGAGCCTGGAACCTGTTTCAGATTCTGTGTCTCCCTCTCTCTCTGACCCTCCCCTGCTCACTCTCTCTCTCTCTCTCTCAGAAATAAATAAAACATTAAAAAAAATTTAAAAGTAATCGTGCTAAGGGGTGCCTGGGTGGCTCAGTCAGTTAAGTGTCTGACTCTTGAATTGGCTCAGGTCATGATCTCGTGGTTTGAGGGTTCGGGCCTCGCATTGGGCTCTTCACTGACAGTATGGAGCCTGCTTGGGATTCTACCTCTCCCTCTTTCTCTGCCCCCTCCCCTCCAATAAATAAATAAACCTTAAAATATTTTATAAAAAAATATCTGCCCTTGTTGCTTTTCATCTTAGACAAAATGGGCACAGGATTAAATAACTGACCGAAATGTGCAGCCCCTACCCTCCTGAGCTAGCCCACATTAGCTGGCAGGGTGAGCAGGTGAACAGTCTGGAATCATGGAAATCATGATTATAAACTTATGAATAGAAGTAATTTTTTGGTGAATGTAGGAAAAAAAATCACTTATATATATATAAGATTTCCTAAATCTGGTGAGCAGGTAAAGCTACATGCACTTGTACTTAATCTGTCTTCTGATACTTCAGAGTTCACTGGGGAATGCTCTTGTCACTTGAAAGTAATAGTACCAAGCAAGGCAGCTATTAAAAACGCCTCCAGGGCTCTAGGCGCCCAAGGCTGTCAGGGAGACTGCAATGTGACAAGGGACACATTTTAAAGCCCCAGAAAGGAAGCTGAGTGTTCCGGTGTTCAGGTCCGTCATCTCCGTGACTGCTTTTCTCTTTGCACTGGATGAGCTGAGCTCTGGTGGTCACGGTGCTCAGCTCAGCTCTGTCGCCTCCTGGTTGTTCATTGATTTTATTCTTGCCTCCCTCTGCTGGCTCCTGACGCCACAGGGCCACGCTTCGCCAGCCCTGGCAGGATGTCCCAGTCCGACCCATTAGGCCTCTGTGAGGGCACGCTCCCATGAGTCCAACCCCGCTCACTCCTGAGTCGGACTCTTGTGCCAGGCTTATGCCACAGGCAGTCAATACCCTTCTTCAAGCTCCTTCCTTTGTTGGTGTCTCACCATCCTCGTTCAGTGGGTAACACAGCCGAGCTCTCAGTTCTATAGGACATAGAGGTCTAGTCCCACCCTTGACCGCAGACTGTATGTTCATTCCTGCCTTCCAGGGCGGACCCTATTTGTATTTTATTTGGGGCTGGGGGTGGGGGAGTGGGGTCTTCATATTCTATTTAAACCTTCTCCTGTGGAGTTCAGAGGATAGTAGGGGAATCCCCAAACATTATCTCTGATGTTAGAGGGAAATTGGGTTATATATTCCCCCTTAGATGTATAGAAAGGTGTGACGTGTAGTACAGAGAAAGGGAATTTGACAGTTCAGTCTTTGGTTGGAGGTAGAGTTGGGCCTGGGGGCGGGAAGGTGGATGATGATATGAATGTGTTTCTCGTGGGCATTTCTGAAGGAAGAAACGGGGTGTATTGTTTCCCTGGGGCTCTGCTGAAACAGATTAACCATACACTGGGTGGCTTCTGACTACAGATTTATTTTCTGGCAGTCCCGGAGCCCAGGGGCCTGAAATGAAGGTGTCGGCAGGTACACCCTTCTTCTGAGACCCCAGGTAGAATCCTCTCTTGCTTCTTTGTAGCTCCTGATGGTGGCTCTTGATCTTTGATGTTCCTTAGGTAGGCGCTGCACCCCTCCCCTATGTGACTCTGAGGTTACGTGGCATTTTTCTTCTGTGTTTCTCTCCTCCTCCTAGAAGGCCACCATTCCTGTTGGATTAGGACCTAACCTAATGGCCTTGTCTTACCTTACAAGATTACATTAGGACCCTTGCAAGGTCTTACATTTGCTAAGACCGTGTTGCAAATAAGGTCACATTCACAGACATCAGGAATTAGGGCTTCATCACAGTCCTTTTAGGGGGACATAATTCAGCCCATGATACCAGGGGAGAAATAGAGCAAAGGACCCTAAAATGGTCTGATGGTACAAAAAAGAAAAAAAAAAAGAAAAGAAAAAGACAGACTCTTTGCCCTGTCTGCCAGAAAGCTTCTGGGATGTTGGCTGGTGTGTCCTTCTTTGCAGATGTGCTGCCCTGTGACAGTCCTTGTTTCCCTTCTGAATAAGTAAGGGGATAACTATGTGTCTGCCTGTGGGGTGGTGCTTAGGCTGTGGGAGTGAGCCCAATTGCATTAATGAATAGCTTTGTACAAACCCTTTCCTGATTCTGGGCATAGCTGAGTGCAGGGAGTGGCTGGGATGAGTACAGCATCTGATGAAAGGAAATGCATGTTAAAAAAAAAAAGGCTAGAAATACATGTGGGTGAGCATTATGTGTGTATATATTTAGAGTGTGTGTAGTACGGCTCTCCCGCGCCTTACACCCGGGACTCCTTAACAGGAACCAGGCCCGGTAAAATGTCCAGCTGGCCCTGTCCCCTCCGAGGCTCCCTGAAGCCCTATCTGATTTGGTGAGACTGGAAGAGAATTTTATGACTGTGCCAGCCAGTCCCCAGATTTGGCCAGGTATAAGTTACATTAGGACCCGACACCTGGGTTCTAATCTCATTCATCTCCAGGGTTGTTTTTTGTTTTTGTTTTTTTTTCCTGGGGGTGGGAACTGTCTGATTCTTGGCATTTCTCCACATTGGCTCTTAAAAATTTTTTTTCTAATGTTTATTTTTGAGAGAGGGAGAGAGCATAGGTTGGGGAGGGGCAGAGAGAGAGGGAGACAAAGAATCCAAAGCAGGCTCCAGGCTCTGAGCTGCCAGCACAGAACCCAACGCAGGGCTTGAACCCACAAACCGTGAGATCGTGACCTGAGCCGAAGTCAGTCATTTAACCGACTGAGCCGCCCAGGCACCCCAGCATTGGCTTCTTCTAAAAGACTTGAGCTTGGTGTCTGCCAAACTGATGACCTTGGACAGCTTCTTGAAGTGCTGTGAGCAGCATCGACTCAGTAAAGGCACCTTCTTGGGCCTCAAGGAGTTTCTATATCCTAGGAGGAGGGATGGCATGTGTATATTTTTTTTCACGAATGACTCCTTCATGAGACTATTCCAGGCCCTGGGCCAGGCCTCAGCCCTGTCCTCTTGGAGCCATGCAGCTGGCCCGGCTGTATCCGTCTTCGCCGTGGAAGACAAGTGTGTTGGCTCAAGGTGGGAGGTGATATTGGAGATGGGCCTGGAGAGAAGAGTAGATGTCTAATAATTTCCTCAGCCCTGGTCAGGGTGGATCCAAGGGGAAGGAGGTGTCAGGCAGGTGTTGTAAGATCTGGCTGCAGAAAGCCTTCGCAGGTGGGATGGGGGTGAGAAGCCTACGGTGGAGGAGAGGGACAGGCTGGGAGCACAGAGCCGCGGCCACATGCAGGGGCATGTCAGGGCCAGCCAGCATTGTGGGGACCGTCGGCACCTTTGTTGGCAAGGCTCACATCCCTCCCCACAGCTTTGAAGTGGTGCCCCTCAAATGCCGCTATAGGCCTTTCTGCCGGCATGTGGAAGGCAGCCACATCAAGGCATCCTCAGACTTCCATAGAAGCAAGCATGGCCTCATTGCATGGTGTAGCCAAGGGGCTGAAGGACACTGCCTGTCCCAGTGCATCGTGCTCACCGGGATGGGGACTGTGGAGGAGGGGCGGGGTGCTGGGATGTCCGTACACAATGCCACCTCTCTATCCAACCTCTCTTTTGATTTATCGACAGAGGAGATTTCTGCAAGATGAGCTAAAACGAGGAAAGGTCCTATTGTATTGGGCTTTTTTTTTTTTTTTTTAAACACTTTTACTCGGCCTCAGATGTATCAGTTCTGGGTAACTTTAAAGCTGGTAACAGAACAAAGTGTGTTCACACACAGGAAATGTCTCCAAACACAAAGTGGGCGTGCAGTTTACAGTTTAAAAATTGAATGGAGGCCATCCATTGGAACTTCCCCTCCTGTTCTCGAGAAGGACTTGGCAAGCTGTTGAGAGGGGGCATTCCTCCTTGGAACAGTCATGAGGGTCCAGAGGGAAGCTCCCTTCTGAGCAGAGCTCACCAGCTGTGGGACTGAGGCGCCGATGCTGTGGGGGCTAGGAGGCTGGAGGAACGTTTCCTGAGCTGGGTGCCCTTCAACTTCACATCCTGTGCAGAGGGGATGTGGAGTGTGGCCAGAATGCCTCTGGCCTGTTGGCTCGCACCTGTTGCCCACAGATGGCTGATCTAAAAACACGGGCTGAGGCAGCTCAGGAACCTTGTGTGGTCCCATCACCATTAACTTGAACTTCAGATTCATGCTTGTGGTACCTAGAGAGACACTGTCAACATTTTGGGGCCTGTGCTTTTCAATCTCTGGGACTACCTGCATTTCTTTGTGACTGTGAGGACAGAGTACAGGTGACCCTCGAATGATGCGGGGGGGTGGGGAGAGTTTGGGGCATCAATACCCCTTCCCCGATGTCCCCCACAGTTAAATATCTGTGTATAACTTCTGACTCCCTCAAAACTTCAACACTAATAGCTTCCTCTTGCCTGGGAGCTTTACCAATAACATAAACAGTTGGCTAAAGTATATTATATACATGTGTTATATGCCGTATTCTTATAATCCAGTAATCTAGAGGAAAGAAAAGGTTATTAAGAAACCCATAAGGAAGAAGAAATACGTTTACAGTAGTGTACTTGATGGGGGAAAACCTGTGTATAAGGGGATCCATGTAGTTCACTTCTGTGTTGCCTAAATGCCAACAATAATAAAGGATATTGGGTCTGTGAAGTCCCGGCCTACTGTGTGTTAATCTTACGTGGCTTTGGGCAAATGGCTTTACCTCTCCATTTTATGTCTGAGACTGGCATGGTATTTTTACCATATTTCATACTAAATGAGATAATCCATTCAGAGTGCTTACCCCGTGCCTATGTAGTACGATGCTATTGTTCATATTATTATTTTATAATAAAATCAGATCACACTGCACATTCTATTTAAGAACTTACTCTTTCCCCTAAACCATTGTGACTGCTTAAAAAATATTTTTTAATGTTTTGTTTTCTGTTTTTGAAGGAGAGAGAGACAGAGTGTGAATAAGGAAGGGGCAGAGAGAGAGGGAGACACAGAATCCAAAGCAGGTTCCAGGCTCCCAGCTGTCAGCATGGAGCCAACGCAGGGGTTGAACCCACAAACTGTGAGACCATGACCTGAACTGAAGTCGGACGCTTAACTTACTGAGCCACTCAGGCGCCCCCTGTGACTACTTTTCTGTAACATCAGATGTTTTTCTCTGGTGTCACTGTTTTAAAGAAGAACGACCTTTATTGTTTTTGTAAAAACAATCCTTATTCATGATAAGGAATCTTAAAATGAAGAAAAGTTCAGATAAAAAATATTTTAAGAAATTATAAATTCTACCGGAATTCAGAAATAATGACTGATTTTGGTGTTTGAGGGGTGATGGTTATCTTTTCTCTGTTAACCTCTGCTCCCACCAATTAATAATCAAGAGTGTAGTAGACACAATAGCCAGCCACAGGGGTATAAAAGTAACAGCTTGGAGTTGTATGGAGAAATTTGGAGCTTGGGTTGCAAAAAACTCAGTTTGTGGCCAGATCAAGACTTCAGACTACATTGCTCCTGGTCAGAATCATGGGGTGTCTGTTTCTACAGGGGTGTACCTGTTTAGGTAAAGCTTACCTCCTGGAGGAACAAAGAATGCATGCATCCTGAAGTCTGTTCACAGAAGGAGACGAAAAGGAAGAGGTCAGGCCAAGGTTGTTAGACTTCCTTTCATGAATTTATAGACCTGGTAAGTCCCCCAGGTCCCCTTTGGGGAGGACAGAGTGAGGTAGTCAGAAGAACAGATCATTTTCCTTTGTTTCTTCCAGAAAGTAGAGCCTCCTCCTTTAGAATGGATCGGGCATGGGTTCTGGGAAGACGAAGGAGTAAACTCCCTTATAAATCATCAGTGGTATAGCATTTCAGGGTTCTTTCTGTTCTTCCATGGAAAATCGGCTGGCTGGCTAGATATACTTTGTAAGATCCATGTTCTTAAAATACAAAGTAGTAAATTTAACTTCACTCCAATTTCACAGAAGACTTGATTAAAACTTGGAAGAAGTCACTGCCTCCTACCCTTGAATGTTGTTATCGAAGAGTCCGAGGCCAGCCTGCTTTGTTCTTCTTTATAGACTACGTGCTTCTAGATAAGATGTTGGAGGAACTCTTTCTTAGTATCTGACATGTAACTTAAAGAGCATATCACCACCACATGAGATGTGTCATATTTTTGTGGCCCTTGGTGTGTTCTTTTAGTCGACAGATTCAATTCTTTATTAATAGTCTCAGGAGAATTTTCTTATATTTTCTCTGACTTTTCTTGGTTCTGGGCATCGAATTCTCTGATAGAAGGACACCAGTTACCTGTATATTGGATTGTCTTTGAACACCATACCTGTTTGCTTTTCTTTGATTACTTGGATCCCTTGCTTTTATCAATAGTCACTGTTGGGTTTTTTCTTAATTTTTTTTTTTAATTTTAGCTTTCCTGTAGTCAGTAAATTGATATGAAGCCATCTTTCTTTAGTTTGCTGTAGATTTTACTTTATATATTGCTTTCTAATGTTTATTTGGTCCCCAGTTTATTTCTGTAGGTCTACAATCTCGTTCTTTTTTTTTTTTTTTCTTTTTTTTCTTTTTTTTTTAGGGGGGTGGTTAATGTTGCCTTTGAATTCTCAATTTACTACACTCCTATTCATATTACCTTCTATGGCTCAAAGATCTTTCTAGGGTACTCCTCCTCTTCTTGCATTATGTTTTCTTGTAGGCTGAATTCTTTGTCTTTGCTACAATGTTTTATTTGTCCTTTCCTCCAGGAGTCTGTCTGTAGGGACGAGGCCTTTTTGTTTGCTTTTATCCACTCTGTTCTTGCCTGAGTGAGTGAGTCTATGCAGATCTTTGTTGTTCTGGGTGTGGGTGATTTCTTGATTTGAAGCCTCTCTCTCTCTCTTTTTTTTTTTTTTTTGCCCCCTTACCACGCAGTTGAAGTTTGATGGCTAGATTTTTGTTTCCTTCTTTGCCTTCTGCGCCCTGAGGGCCTCCAGAGCCTTCAGGGCTGGTTACGCAATAGCAGGTGGTATGCTGGGTGCTGACCTTTCATGTCCAGGAGATGTTGGCTTGGTGGCTTTTGCTTCTGGAATGTTTTAAAGGTTCTTTTTTTTTTTTTTTTTTTTTTTTTTTTACAAATAGTTTATTGTCAAATTAGTTTCTACATAACACTCAGTGCTCATCCCCAAAGTGCCCTCCTCCATGCCCATCCCCCCCTCCCCTCCACATCCATCAGTCCTCAGTTTTTGTCAGCATTCAAGAGTCTCTCATGGTTTGCCTCTCTCCCTTTCCCCCACCATTTCCGTCCTTCTTCTCCCCCTTGTTCCTCCGTCAAGTTCCTCCTAATCCTCCTATACGTGCAAACATATGATATTTGTCCTTCTCTGCCTGACTTATTTCGCTCAGCATAACCCCCTCAAGGTCCATCCATGTTGCTACACATGGCCAGATTTCATTGTTTCTCATTGCCATGTAGTATTCCATGGTATAGATAAACCACATCTTCTTGATCCATTCATCTGTTGATGGACACTTAGGCTCTTAAAGGTTCTTTTAAGTGGGTTCAGGGTTCCTGTGGAGGAGCACCCAATGCGTACCCGTGGGCAACATTCTCTTTGCTTTGGATCACCTCTCCCCCCTACTCCCCCCCCGCCCCTTTCACTGGGTACTCCTGGAAACTTCCCTTCCTACAGCAGAGGTAATCAGCACCATGGCTCATGGCCTCCCCTTCCTCCTTTTCTCCCCCGTGGATGTTGTCACTCTTCCCCAGTCAGAAAAGAGGAATCTGTTGATATCTACTCAGGTTGCTTTGCTCCAGAGTTGGTGATATTCACAAAAACTCTCCAGATTTTTATTTAGTCACTGGTTTGTCTTCCTGCATGCGGTAGATGCCGGGTTACAAGCCTTGCTGTGCCATTCTGTTCTGTTCTGTTCTGCAGTCTTCCTTTACTCTCCTTGGTAGCCCATATTCCAATTTTACGACATTGGGGTATACTCATTTTCTTGGGTTTTTTTTGGTTGTTGTTGTTTTTTTTCCTGATGATTTTTTTAAAAAATTCTGGTTTAAAATGTTTTTGGTTAAGTTTTGGAGGAGGGAGATTTTGTAAGAAGTTTGTACCATTTTTTAAAAAATGTTTATTGGGGCGCCTGGGTGGCTCAGTGGTTAAGCGTCCAACTTCAGCTCAGGTCATGATCTCACAGTTCGTTGGTTCGAGCCCCGCGTCGGGCTCTGTGCTGACAGCTAGCTTAGAGCCTGGAGCCTGTTTCAGATTCTGTGTCTCCCTCTCTCTCTGCCCCTCCCCTGCTCATGCTGTCTCTATCTCTCTCTCAAAAATAAATAAAATATTAAAAAAAGTTTATTTATTTTTGAGAGAGAGCGTGTGCTAGTAGGTGAGGGACAGAGAGCGAGGGAGACAGTGAGAGGCAAAGGATCTGAAGTGGACTCTGTGCTGACGGCAGCGAGCAGGACACAGGTCTTGAACTCATCAGCTGTGAGATCATGACCTGAGCGGAAGCTGGATGTTTAGCCGACTGAGCCCCCAGGTGGCCCCAGGAGTTTCTACCATTTTAACTGAGAAGTACCTAGTATCACTTTAAAAGTTTGCATAGCATCCCATTGTATTTCCTTCCCCTATATATTGTTGATCAGTCACAACGAAGGAGAGGGGACAGATGTTTTCAGAGGGTCTTCTGTGTGCCAGGGAGCATGTAAATAGTCTGATTGGATTCTCGCTGCAACCCTTGTGAGGTAAATGCCAGTATTTCGTTTTACAGATAGAGACAAGTGCTCGGAGAAGTTGAGTCCCTTGCCCAGGGGGACACAAGTCATGTGTGATCTCAGGTCTCTCAGCTTTACCTTGCTCTGAAATCCCTCCTCTTTCATCAGACCACGCCTCCTCAAGAAATCAGAGCCTAAATGGAAGGCTGAAGCATGCTTGGTGTTTTGATGTCATTTTAATACATTACGACTCACAAGAGAACACTGTTCTTTTTCTTTCCTTTTAACTGGTAGCGAACGTTGAACACAAATTCACTGGGGCCAGAGACTTGTATTATCTGTCTCTGCCTTCGCCGTGAGTACAAAATGGCATTTGCAGGAGATGAGAGCTCTGAAAATGAGCCTTTGAACATTCCATGCCCTGTCGCAGGGCCCCTGCTCTGGGCATGTCGCTACCTGTGCGCTCAGCCCTCAACTAGGTTCTCGCTCTCAACAGCCAGCCACTCAAAAACAAGGGCCATTATGTAATAATCCGGCCCTAACAGCCCCCACAAAATTACACACTGCTCCATGCCAGTGTGAACAGACACTAATGAATGTTTACCTCTTCACCAAATGGCCATTTTTCAAAACCTTAGTACAAAATCACATGCCCTGTATTCGAAAAGTATTCCACAGAACTTACGGATAAGTAACATTTTGGTATTTACTGAAAGACTCCTCACTGGGATGTCATTTATTTACTTTGGGGTCTCAGTTTTACTATCAACAATGAAAATGGGTACAAAGCCTGTCTTACACATGTGGAATGTTTAATGAGTTTCAAAGCATTAGTTGTCCGGCACCCCAGGGAGATGGGTGGGGTATTTTTGACCCACTTACTTTTAACTCTATATTATAAGTTCTCAGAGCAGAGAAACAGAAACTATAGTTCAGCGAATACCCATGTGCTTACCACTTAGGACCAAACAGTTGAACAATGTATTGAACAACACACACACATGCAAATATATGCGTATACTTTTTAAAAACCACCCTAAAGGAAAGTATAGAAAGGAGGACATTTCACATCTAAACATTTCACTATGCCTCCACATAAAATATGATTCCTATCCTTATAAAACCACTCCTCACAATGTAACTCTTCCCTAATTTCAACTAATACCTGCCACATAGTCAAATCTCTCCAGGTGTTCCCAAATATCTCCATTGGCAATGCTGTTTATATCCATAGCCATGTCCCGAGTACCATCTCCAGAAGGCTTTACTTATTTTTTAGACAGCCAAAAATCAATCAAAGATCCTGCATTTCATTTGTTATATGATTTTTAGTCTCCCTCTCTTTCTTTTTCCTTTTTGATTTTTTTTATTGCAGTAAAATACACATAATATGAAATTTACCACCTTCAATGTTTAAAAACATTTTTTTAATGTTTCTTTATTTTTGAGAGAAAGAGACACAGTGCAAGCAGGGGAGGGGCAGAGAGAGAGGGAGACACAGAATCCGAAGCAGACTACCAGCTCTGAGCTGTCAAGACCTGGGCCAAAGTCGGACGCTCAACCGACTGAGCCACCCAGGCGCCCCTCATCTTTAACATTTTTAAGTGTTCAGTTCACTGACATTAGGTACATTTATATCGTAATGCCACCATCACTGCCAACCATTTCTGGAACTCTTTCCATCTTGAAAAACTGAAACTCTGTGTCCATTAAATACCAACTGCAGTCCCTTCTCCCCTGGCAACCGCCATTCCACTTGCTGACTCTCTGAATTGGACTCCTCTGTTCTCTTGCATCTGGCTCATTTCACTGAGGATAATGTCTTCAAGGTTCCATCCACAGTGTGGCCTGCGCCACAGCTACCTTCCTTTATAAGACTGAATAATATGCCGTCATATGTAAATACCACTCTTTGCTTCTCCATTCATCCGTTGGTGGGTGCCGTGTGCTTCCACGTTTTAGCTGTTGTAAAGTCACGCTGCTGGGCACGTGGCTCGACAGCCTTCCTCCTCTGTTAATCTAGACCAGTTCCTCCACTTTCCCTACTATGTCAACGTTTTGAAGACATGGGTCCAGTTGTCATTTGATAGAACAGCCTACAGAATGTTCCTTGTTTTGGCTTTATCTCATTATTCCCCAATGGAATATTCCAGTGGTTCACTGGAAGTTAGTTTGTCTTGACTGGATTTGTTTTGTTTGATCAAATTGGAGACTTGCAAAGGCATTCTTTTAAATTCTTCAGATTAAATGCCTGGCTCATCCCTGTTCGTGATGCTAAGAGTGACCACGGTGTTGATGTGGGTAGTGCCTGCCAGACCTGTCCATGTGAAAGGGACATTGCTTCCTTGAAATTGGCGAGTGAATCTCTGCTGTCACCCTTTATTTATTTATTTGTTTGCTTGTTTATTATTTAAAATTTTTTTGATGTTTATTTTTGAGAGAGACAGAGAGAGAGAGCAAGCAGGGGAGGGGCAGAGAGAGAGAGAGAGACAGAGAGAGAGAGAGAGCAAGCAGGGGAGGGGCAGAGAGAGAGGGAGACACAGAATCTGAAGCAGGCTCCAGGCTCTGAGCTGTCAGCATGGAGCCTGATGCAGGGCTCGAACTCATCAACCATGAGATCATGACCTGAGCCGAAGTCAGATGCTTAACTGAGCCATCCAGGCCCCCTCTGCTGTCACCCTTTACATTTTTAAAAATTTTTATTTATTTTGAGAGAGAGAGAGAGAGAGGAAAGGGGAGAGGCAGAGAGAGAGAGAGAGATAAAGAGAGAGAGAATCTGAAGCAGGTTCCTCGATGCCAGTGCAGAGCCAGATGCGGGGCTCCATCTCTTATACCGTGAGACCTTGACCTGAGCCGAAATCAAGAGTCAGATGCTTAACCAACTAAGCCACCCAGGTGCCCCTGCTGTTACCCTTGAAACAGATGAGGCTGTTGCCGAAATTCTGAGCAGGCACTAACTTGCTTACTGATAATAACCATCTGTCTTTATTATTTGCTGTGTGCTCGGCACCAATGCAGAACTTGACTCATATTATCTCATTTAGCCCTTCAGGATTGTCCCCATTTTGCAACTCAGTGTTGAGGACTCTACTTGCCCTTCTGTTATGAAGACACTTTTCGGACCCCTCCCCCTCCTGCTTTGCTGTTTTCCTTGTACTGCTCCCAGCCCATGGCGGGGTCATGGCCTTACCCCCTCCTCTGCAGGCTGGCTGGTTTGATGTGGGCACTGTCTGTCCAGTTTATATATCCATGGAGTAAGGACTTGACTTTGGAGCAAGGCTACCTGCATTCCCACCCTGCGTCCACCCCTCACGTGAGACTCTGGGTTGGTTCTGCAGCTTCTGGACTTGAGTGTCCTCATCCGTAACTTGGGGATGGTGACTGCCCACCTCAGAAGGTTCTCGTGAGCGTGAGTCTCGTGAGCGTGAGGTACCATATGTGGAAGGCTTAGTGTCGTGCCTGGTACGTAATAAATCTCAGCCTCCTTGAGGTCACCCCTTCCATGGGTCCCTGGAAACAGTTCCTCAGGATTTTTGCCTTGAGAGGTTTGTTGTAATGCCCGAAAATCTGGAGGAGACACCAGAGTAGTGAGGAGAGTTCTAGAACAGGGACCAGCCAGCTACAGCCCAAAGGCCAGATCAGCCTTGTAGGCTGTTTTTGTACA
Organism: Hyaena hyaena; assembly: GCF_003009895.1. Lineage (NCBI taxonomy): Eukaryota > Metazoa > Chordata > Mammalia > Carnivora > Hyaenidae > Hyaena > Hyaena hyaena. The sequence continues at coordinate 201,246 of NW_024080900.1, read as the reverse complement.
TCAAGTTTTATTGGAACGCGGCCATGCTGGTTCATTTACATATCATTGTTTCCGGCTACTTTGGCGGTACAGCAGCAGAGTCGAGTAGTTGTGACAAGACCATATGGCCTGTGAAGCCGAAAATACTGGCTGGTCTCCCGTAGAAAACCCTGCAGACCCCTGCTCCGGAATCTTAAGGAGTTCTTAGAGTTGTGGTCTCTGACTGGGGGGTCTTGGCTTCCCAGAGAAGATGCTACTTCCTGGTGAATTCGCCCTTCAGCTTTCATTTCCAGGGGTACCAGTTGCCCATCTTTTTACCCAGAGCCTAAGGCTGACACCTTCCTCCGGGCAGACTCCTTCTACTGATTTTAGGCTGGCCACCTCTGTGCTCACAGCCATTCTCTCGGCTGGATAACATCTGGGGGCTCGGAAGACCCCCCACTGGAGGGTCCTGTACTCGGGGTCAGTCGAGTAGGCCTGCTTGTGTTCTGCAGGATACCTTCTAGAGGACCCAGGGAGCTCCTGTGCGCCCCCTAGGCCTCCCTGTGTGGTTACAGTCTGTGGTGGGAGGTTGGGCCTTCCCTCTAGTCACATTCCTGGCCCTGGAACCTTGTAACCGCTCCTTGTAGATAGTTTACTTCTGCCAGTATGTTTGGGGTCCTACTGTTTGACCCAAATGGAACTGATTCAGCTCCACTGAATGAGAAACCTTATTTCCATAAGTTACCTCTGCATTTGGATGGCAACACACCACTTCCCGAAAGTCATTTTCTCTTGCGTGCAGCTTATACTACTAGATTTATTTGCTGGTCTTTAAGATCATTTTTATTGATCTGAGGCATTACATTTAATTCAGAGGTGGAAGATTCTCTTCCCTCATATTTTATATTGTCTCTTAACCTCTTAAATCATTATTTAACATTTTAAATTAATTTGGCTTGGGGCCTCTAGAAGCAATAATGGCATTGGATATACTTTTTTATATTTGATACCAAGCCCTGCTCTCTTCTCTCTCGCCCTCGCGCTTAAAGCGTTTAAGATGTTTGTATTCTGGAACACCTCCCGAGTTAATCAAGACGGGTTTATTGAGCCTCTGTGATTTGCCAGGCACTCTTCCACGTTTGGGGGACAGAGCAGTTATCCGAACACCTAGAAATCTCCGCTCTGAGGGCTTTGACGTGATGGTCCTTTTCTCAAAACCTTTGCTAATGACGTCAGAGCCATGGTTGCGATTCTCGAAGGAGTGTGTGTATGTGGCTGAATGTGAAAAGTCCCTTCGCATCCTCCGAGCACGAGGAGGCGGCAAGGCCGCACACACGCTATTCTCCTGACTCAGGGTGTTACTGAAACACACAAAACTGTACCGAGGAAACGGGGCAAAATCTAGCATCCCGTAAATGAAACCATCATATGTGAGATCTTAAGCAGGGTGCGCATTTGGGCATCACCGGTTGGCTGGGAGACTCCCTAGTCCTTGGTGGGAGCTAGAGGGCATCAGAAGGAAGTAACTCAGGGGGCCTGGGTGGCTCAGTCAGTTGAGTGTTGACTTCAGCTCAGGTCATGATCTCACAGTTCGTGAGTTCGAGTCCTGCTGTCAGCACAGAGCCCACTTAGGACCCTCTGTCCCCCTCTCTCTCTGCCCCTCCCCCACTCACACTCCCTTGAAAATAAATACTAAAAAAAAGATTGTAGCTCATTGGGTGTTTGCAGGATATGATCTTATACATATCGGCTTCTACAGCACAGAGACTAAATGATGGAACTTCTTGCAGCTTCTGTTGAGGATGTTAAATGTGAAATGTTAAGACTGACATCTTGACAGGGACAGATCAAACACTCTGTTATGTTTTAAAACCAGACTCTCGTTTTGTGTCAAAGCATCCAGAATTGTCACCTCCTTGCCACCTTCCTTGCAGCTCAGAGTGTGGGCTTTTGTGTCCAGAAAGAACTTTTCATCCACCAACGTCTAGACTCAGAAATATGTCCAGGGACTGAAAAAGTACCCCAACTTCCTCAGTAAGACCTTATGATTATGGAGAGAAATGTTGCCTTTCCTGGAGATTTTATCATTTGCTTTTCTTATCTTTTGGAAGTAAGAATTGAGGCTCTTTTCCTCTCTCTCCCCGTTCATTCTCTTTCTCTCATTAGCAGTTGTGTTCTTTCTTCCTGGCATTCAGATAGTTCTGGAATGTATTCTCAGGCACAATTACAGCATAACTGTAAAGCAGAATACGAGACTCTGTTTGCAAGACCTGCCTCTGATCTGTACCTATGCTGTTGAACACACACTTTTACCCACATGCAGGGAATGGGGTGGCCATATCTCCAAAGGCAATTGTGTAATTCGATAGGCGCTATTATACAGAATAGCTGTTAGCATAAGGACGCTACTAAAATATTTATTGCTTGTCCCTGAGCTGGCGCCCCATAATGCAGGTACTTTATGCATCACCACTTATACTGTGATATGCTTGGTTTCTATCACTTATTTTGTCTGCCTTTTTTTGAAGCCACCACCTGCATTTTCCACTTTGAGGTCCATTAGTTCCTATGGAAACCATGATGTCACTGGTGGGGGTGAGGGTTCGTAACATCCACCAGGACCGCATGAAATTGTTTTATTTAATGGTTTGAAATTTATACTACTCTTGGGGGAAACTATGGGTATGTTTGAGAGAACGGTGTGCTTCTATGATCATAGCTAGCATGATGCGTGTGCACGTAACAAAAGTCAGCATTTGTGTGGTTTTTTTTTTTTTTTAGGTTGCAGACAAAAACATGCCTGGAAATTAAGAGAAATAGACAAAGGAAAGAAAAAGGAAGGCCAGGGGATTCATGTAATTGTTCCAACTGCCCAGGGCTCACAATTACAGCAGGTGCATAGAGTTCCCTCTATAGGTGTGTGTAAGTAATGGTGCATTTTTACCCACGTAGATACCATTCAGGTTAGGTCTTTGGCTCTGTGAGTGACACTTGTATTCCGGGCAGTGGTCAATCGATTCTGATGTGCAGCCAAACTCTTAACAAGATCCCTGAAAAGGTGCCGGTGGTCCCACAATCTTTTCTTCTGTGTGACAGGAGAGGAGGGGAATCTTGAGTCCCAGGAAGGGCACCTGGATCTTTTTAATAAGAACTCAGGTGCTATGCAGAGTGTCTGAATAAAGCTGGCCTGTGTTCTCCTTCAAAACTGCTCTCAGGGAGCCTGGGTGGCTCAGGTGGTTAATTGCCCGACTTCAGCTCAGGTCGTGATCTCACAGTTCGTGAGTTTGAGCCCCGTGTCAGGCTCTGTGCTGGCAGCTCAAAGCCTGGAGCCTGTTTCAGATTCTGTGTCTCCCTCTCTCTCTGACCCTGTCCCGCTCATGTTCTGTCTCTCTCTGTCTCAAAAATAAACACTAAAGAAACAAACAAAACTGCTCTCTTTTTCCTTTTAAACTTAATTTTGAGGTAATTGTACATTCACACACATATATGTAAGATACTACAGAAGGACACCCAGTCTCAAAGGTAGCATTTTGCATAGCTGTAGTACATTGCCGCAGTCAGGAGATTGGCTTGGATCCAGTCCACCGGCAGACTCCCCCAGTTGTCTGTGCATTCGTTTGTATGTGTGTATTTAGTCTTAGCTGTTTCATCTTCCGGGTGGATTCATGAGATCACTGCCACGGTCAAGGAACATAGCCGTCCCCCTCATGAATTTCCTCCTGCTGCCCTTGTATGGCCACGCCCTTCCCTGCCCCCTGACCTCAGGCAGTCACTGATCCGGCCTCCATCTTGGAAATGCTGTCATGTTAAGAATGTTACGCATGGGGAATCATTCAGCATGTGATCTTTGAGGTTGGCTCTTTTTTCCAGAGATCCCTGGAGATCTGTCCAAGGTCCACCACGTCTTCAACATTCTAACCCCTTGTCTTTCCTTTCATTTAGCAGTCATTTCCGTAGGGATTTCCCCTCTCAGTTATTTGTAATTATCTTTTTTATTTTATTTTATTTTTTTTAACATTTATTTATTATTGAGAAACAGAGACAGAGCATGAGCATGGGAGGGGCAGAGAGAGGGGGAGACACAGAATCCGAAGCAGGCTCCAGGCTCTGAGCTGTCAGCACAGAGCCTGATGTGGGGCTTGAACCCATGAGTGGTGAAATCATGACCTGAGCTGAAGTCGGATGCTCAACCGACTGAGCCACCCAGGCGCCCCTATAATTATCTTCTTTTATGTCATTATATACCCATACAAATTGCTGTTGGTTATAAATTCCAAGTTGTGATTTGTATCTCTTAATAATTATGAAGTCAATCTTTTCACACATTATTCATATCCTCCTAATGATGGCATGTGTCCTACTGGATGGTATGTAGAAATGTTTGTTCCAACTCTTTTTCAGGTAAAATCGTATTGGTACTATCTCTGGGAGCAGCGTCCTGAGCTACATATTCAGTCAGTCCTGCCTGCTGGCTGGGAACTGTGTCACATGCAATTCATGCATCGCCCACTTAACCTTCCCGCTGATAAGTGCACAGAAATGTTGCACAGAGCAGAAAGCTTGGCCACTGTAACATCACATAACGTTACATCGATGGTCAAAATAGTTACAATGAACGATGAGAGTAATGATACTGTTCTAAGGTTTTTACATGTCTGAATCTATTGAAGCATCTGAGAACCTTGCATAATAAATATGGCTTATTACCTTTATTTTATAGATGGAGATTCTGAGTTCCTGAGGGATCAGGAAATGTCGGTGTGACTCAGCTTGAATGGCGGTGCTGGGCACCGGAAGCAGGTGCCCGACTCCAGAAACTTTCTTTTTTAATAATAAAAAGCTGTTTTAAAAAATCAAGAAGCCACTATTAATTTCTTCAACAGAGATGATATGAATCACTAACATCAGAAATGATTACGAAATGTCTATTTTCCAGTATTAAATGGGGCTTAAGTGATTTTCACCATTTGCATCTTACTAGAAAGCTTTGAGAGTCAGATTTGGGTTCTAATTTTGACGTTTCCTTTTTTAAATCGTCATCATGGGTTGTTCACATTAAGCGCTTTTTGAAAACCCACTTTGTCCCAGGCCCTGGACTGCGTGTGTCCCACACATCCCATTTAACTCTTAAAATAGCTTGATTCTTCGAGAGCTGGAGCAACTGATCTCCTCATCAGAACCTCTCCCAGTTCCTTGAGCTCAGCATCTGGAGGCCTGCGGAGCCCCCCTCACCTGTGTTTCAGGAGGGTGGTGCCTGATGTCTTTCTCTAGTGCATCAGGAAAGCTTTCTGGGAGAAGGTACGGGTATGCGGTTTATCTGATTCTTGCTCATTTAGTAGAAAAAAGCCTACTCATCCCAGGTGGGGGGCCAAGAAGGAAGTAGATGATGAGGGGCGGGGCTGCTGGGCCTGCCTTTCTGCACTGGGGCAGGTTGTAGGTGAGTCCTCGCAGAGCAGAGATGATTTCCTTTGTCCCTTTGCATCATTACCGAACAGCACCAGACCTGACTCTGCCTTTTCTGTCACCACCTCCTCCTCCAGGGCTCCCTTCCCAGTGCTTACTCCTGAGGGCCATACAGCCTTGATGGCTTCTCCTTGAATGAGCTCAGAGGTCAAAAGCTTCTCAAGGGAAGACGCAGGACATCAGAGGCCAGAGTGCCCTTTTCAAAGCTGTCTTGGCTCCTATGTCTCCAGTAGAAGCTGGGCAGACTCCACTTTCTTTTCACAGCCAAAATCATCTACAGGAAAAGGGAGCTCTTCTCCGCTGGGCAGCTGGGTCAGGAACGCCCAGGATCTTCTAATAATGCTGAGAACGGACCCTTGTTTGGTTTTTAGCTTTTGTAAGAAATCAACCCTTAAAGTACGAGGATGACCCTTGAACAGGTCCATCAGTCTCTGTCCTTGATTGCGTTCCACAATAGGCAGCTTGGGGTGGACCCTACTGTGAGAAGCCATATGCCGCCTCAATTGATCCTCCCCCCCACCCCCGCTTTTATTTCACAGCTAATGTATGAGATGGTAGAGAAGCCTCTCTGGGCAGGTGACATTTGAGTAGATTGGAAGGAAACAAACTACATAGTCATTCAGAGCACTTGTGTTTCAGGCAGAGGGCATGGGAAGTGCAAATGGCCTGAGGTTGAAGCATGCTTGCTGTGTATGATCAGACAATAGAAAAGTTAGTGAGTCTCTAGCTGGGGGAAAGTGGTAAGAGATGGGAGCAGAGGTGGCTGCAAGACCAGTTCACAGGGCCCTGTGAGCCATCATATGGCTAGATTGATCCCTTTTAAATATTTTTTCAGGCTGGCAGGAATGATCAGTTCATTTCTCCAGTGTCCCTATTAGCCTCTGTGTGTTTGCTTTTCCTCCAGTGTGTCCTGTGTTTCCCCTTGGTCTCTGTTAATGGTGCAATGGGAACATTTTCCCTACAGTGGTAATAGCACAAACATCCATACAGGAAGCTTAGAGGGTTGTATCTTTTTCTGTGAACTCTTATTAGCTGAAAAATGACATTAGAGCTCATCTCCTATGCTTCTCTTTTAATTAAGATCTGCCTCCCCTCCCCTCCACCCCCTCAAACACACAGCCCTGCCATTAGGGGAGATCTCCCATGGACCCCTGAGTCAGGGTGGCTTCCTCATTTGTCTTCATGTGGGGGGAGTGTCTGAAATCCATCCCCCTTCTCTGCATATGAACATGGACAAGAGCTATTTGCCTCCTATGCTGTGCCCTTCCAAAGAGAGATATTCTATCCCACACCAGTGCTGTTTGTACAGTGTGAACCTGTTTATATGTTTACTGACTGCTGAGTCCCCAAGTGCCTGGAGACACTCAGCGTCCTCACCTTTGTGGCTTTGTTCTTAGGACCTCACACCAACTCCATCAGTCTGAATGGCCCGGCGTAACTGCAGATGAGCTCGGAGGGTGTGATGCCATGGTGCTTTGTTGATTCTCCACAGAAGTTGGGAAAATGAGGGATCATGGGTATTTAATGAACCCTTGAAGATGGCAGATGCGGTCCGGGGCCTAATGCCTTCCATTTCTAATCCTGCAGTTTATATATTCTTGTTCAGAATGTGCAGCTTGCAGAGGAAAGAATTTTGCTTCCAGCTGACGTTGCACTTGACCAGGAGAGGAGGCTGGAGTTTACTTCCCTCTCCTTCCTGCGTGCATCTGTGTGATGGCCAAGGCTCACTTTCTCAGTGGAACCCCTGCCACCCTTGTTTTCTTAATGTTTTATTTCTGAGAGGGAGCGAGAGAGAGAGAGTGTGAGCAGGGGAGGGTCAGAGAGAGAGGGAGATACAGAATGTGAAGCAGGCTCCAGGCTCCGAGCTGTCAGCACAGAGTCCGACGCGGGGCTCGAACCCACGAACTGTGAGATCATGACTTGAGCTGAAGTTGGACGCTTAACTGACCGAGCCACCCAGGTGCCCCCACCATGAAGGTTTTAATTAGGGTTTATTGGCCTGCAGGCTGAGCTAGTGCGGCAGCAAAGCCTGCGCCCCTCGCCCACCCCACCCTGTCAGGTGACATTTGACATGTCAGGTGACCTGTGGGTGCAGGAGTCCCTCAGCAGCTGGTGCCAGCTCCTCCTCATCTTGGCATCTCCGGATGGCCTGGCAGCTTCGGCTGTTTCGAGCCCGGCTGGAACCAGGGGGGGACGGGGCTGCTGGGCTGCCCCGCGGAGGTGATTTGCCGCTTCGTGCTAACAAACAGATTTCAATCCTGGGAACTGCTGAAGACCCACCACTCTCACCCTGTCTTCTTCTTTTTAAAAAAAATTTTTTTTAAACACTTATTTATTGAGAGACAAAGAGAGACAGAGCATGAGCTGGGGAGGGGCAGAGAGGGGGGAGACACAGAACCCAAAGCAGCCTCCTGGCTTTGAGCTGTCAGCACAGAGCCTGACGTGGGCCTCGAACCCAGAAACCATGAGATCATGACCTGAGCTGAAGTCGGACGCTTAACCGACCGAGCCACCCAGGCGCCCCTCTCACTCTGTCTTCTGACCAGCTTTGGGATGAAGGATGTTGGAGGCAGCCACACGGTTTAATGAATCCAGGCTGGATGCACTGCTGAGGTTTTAAAATCTCCTTCTGCTGTGCTAGCTGTGTGTCCCGGACAAGTCACTGAAGCTCTCTGAACCTCTCCTCCTTGATCTAAACTGAAGTTAATAATACCTGTGCCACGCAGTTCGTGCCAGGATTTAACGAGATCAGGCTTGCGGAAGGCATTTCATCCAGGTCTTGGCATACTGTCCGCGCTCGGTAGATAATTAACTTTCCTCCTCTCCTCAGCTAGGATCCCACGTGGGAGAAGAAAAGGCCAAATGAGCTGCAAGACGTGCTGCTTTGCTCTCTGCAGTGATCCGGGCTTGGCAGGTTTCAGACACTTACAAGCAAAAGTAAAAGAGCTTTAATTATGCCCTTGTTTGTGGTTTGGGTTGGTTGTGTTATTTTCCGAAGCGGGGAGACTGCGGCCGTCTTTGCTGCCAGTGAGCGGAGGGCTGGCGGGGAGTCAGGGTGGAGAGCCAGTACTTGGTCAGGGGACTCCCGGTCCCCCCTGCCTCTGATGCCAGTTGGTGGCATCATCCGAATGGGGTGTGGTCCCCGGGCCCAGTTTACCGAGCCCCTGGGCGCTGCTGGACCTCCTGCTACATCTTCAGGCTGTGTGTCTTTGGGCCCTGCAAATGCACTTGCTGTTCTTTGCTGGTGGTTCATTCTCTTAACGTAGGGCACTTCCACCGGTGCACATGACCCGGGCATGGCTCTGATGCGCATCTGCGGCAGCGCTTAGCATGCCTCTGGAGGCACACTGCCCAGCCTCCAGTTTACCTCTCCTGGGGTGGCCTTGGGCATCAGGAACCTCGGTTTCTTTGTCTGCAAAATGGAGTAGCGATAGCCCTTACCTCATAGGACTGATTGTATGAGGATTAGGAGGATTAATCCAGAAAGGAACCTACTCATTAAAGGCTGCATGTATTGATATTTATCCCAGATAATACGTGGGCATTGATTATTGCAGAATAAATAAATATATTCCAGGTAAGTGGACATTGTTAGTTTTCTGTACAGCAAGCTGTGTAATTCCTTCACTAAGGTTATAAGGTTGGAGGTGTAAACTCCTTAGCTAAAATTAAATTCTGTATTGTCACTGGGGAAGGACTGTGGGTGACCACACTGAATCTGGGGTGTATTTTTTTTTTTCCTTTTTAAGTTTATTTATTTATTTTGAGAGAGAGAAAGAGAGCAAATGGGGCATGGGCCGAGAGAGGGAGAGAGAATCCCAAGCAATCTTCCATACTGCCAGTGTAGAGCCTGATGAGGGGCTCAAACTCACGAACCATGAGATCATGACCTGAGCTGAAGTCTGAGACTCAGCCAGCTGAGCCACCCAGGTGCCCTGGTGTGTATTTTTCCCACTTTGTGGGCTTTGAAGCACCCTGTGTCTCTGATATCTTCCATTAGGCTGCAACTCATTGCCCACATCTTATTCCGGAGCCTAAGTTTCCCAGGGTTTCTGGTCCAAAGCTAATATCGTTTCTCCTTACACTTGTGGGTGACCGTGGCCGTTGGTGCTGGGGTAGCAGGATTGTGCTTTAGTTCAGGGCTCCATGCCCTGCTGCACACAATGCTGGCTTGCTCTATGAATTTACTAGCCTGGAAACTCTATAAGATAGACTCATTTCCAATGCGATTGCTATTCACTTTGTGTCGAATTCCACATAATTATTGACACTTAGTATCTGCCCATACTTATCTGTATAACAGAATGCTAAGCCTTGCTTTCTACGTGTTCATTTAGGCTGTTAGCCCAGGCAAATCAATGTGGCAGTTAAGGCAAATGGAAGAGATTTGAACTGTGTTTCCTTCCTTCATAGGTTGAATGATTTCATTTGGCATCATTCAGAATTATTATTGTACGACATATAGTTCATAAATACCTTTTCCCCTGAGCAGTTGTCTGTTATGGTTAAGAGTTAAGTGACTTTAAGGGGAGATAGTATACAGTTTGCTGATTTTCGCTGTCGAGGAAACGCTGTGCCATTCATTTCTTGCCAGAACGAAGTACAAACCCAGACTGGGTATCTTCCTTTTTGTTACATGCCTAGTCCTCTGCTTATATTTGGGTTTTATTTACTTATGGCTGTATGTGTATGTATGTGTGTGTATATATATGTATGTATATATATATATATGTGCGTGTCTGCTTGCATTTTATAAGTACATGCACATTTAACACTTAGAACATAGAAGGATTGAGATTATGTTTTGTTCCCTCTATACTATCAATCATTTCCCCCCAATATTTTATCATGAAAGATTTCGAACATGTAAATGAGTTGAATTGTCCAGTTAATACCCATATACCCACTGTTATGATTCTGCAGATAACATCTTGCTATATTTGCTTTATTGTATAATTATCTGTCTCTCCATTACAGCATTCATTTCCGTCCTTTGGGTGTTGTGTTTCTATGTAAGTTGCACAGTGCCCCTGTTCTTGGCCATGTGCTCTTTTTTTGCAGAAAATGTGTTTTACTTATTGGCTCTTCCTTGAGCCTTCCCTGGACCTTCTTTTTGACACCTACTTATGACTGGGCTAGAAGCCTTACCAGCAGGCTCAGAGCTCTCCCATCAACCTCTCCCAGGGCTGTGGCCCTTTTGGTGTGGCCTTAGCAATTCTGATTCTTACTGTGCATTAAAAAATTTTTTTTTCGTATTTGTTTTTGAGAGAGAGACAGAGTTCGAGTGAGGGAGGGGCAGAGAGAGGGAGAACAGAATCTGAAGCAGGCTCCAGGCTCTGAGCTGTCAGCACAGAGCCCAACATGGGGCTCAAACCCACAAACCATGAGATCATGACCTGAGCCAAAGTCAGACACTTAACTGACTGAGCCACCCAGGCGCCCCTCTTACTGTGCATTTTGAAGCAAGGGTATTCAAGATGTTCTCAGTCTGCCTTTCTACTTTTTCGTGCATAGAGACTCAACTAAATTTACCAGAAAATACTCTCCGCTCCCATTTCTTAGCACCAGCCAGGTCAAGGCTCCCACAGACGCCAACTCCTGATTTAGCTTCAGGTTTCCCCTTTGGTTATTTTCCAGCATTCTCTGGACAGGGCAGCCTCCCTTCCTCCTCCAGCTAGCCATCAGGCTGACCTTTGAGATGAAGCAGTCCACTACTGTCCTGACTCACTGGTGCCCCAGTCCTGCCCTGGCTGGAATGTTCAGAAGGAATGTTGGAATGAAGGCCTTGCTGGGAGCAAACTTCCCATTCATTTTAAATAATGGCTTTCTCCATTATGTTTATTATAATAATGCAATAATTTCCATTTAACATGTGCATTCTGTGAAAAAATAATTTGGAAATAGTGAAAAGTGTGCCCCTTATATAATTATAGACAGAATCCGAGTCAAATATATATATATATATATATATATATATATATATATATATTCATTATTAATGGGAGAATCAGTAAGTTGGTAAAGCCAGCTCAAAGAGCATTTGATGAACTGGGTATTTATAGGCATTTTGAAGAGAATATCAGAGATAGAAGAGAATAATTAGGTAAGTTTTGGGGGAAATGGTGAGGTACCATTCAGATCAGCCCTGAGGTGACCCAGCTTCTGGAAGTGTTGCCAGCAGAAAGCTCTGTAGTGGAGGAAGAAATTTTCCTCGACTCTTTTAGGTTCTTTTGGCTAGTCTGTTAATTGACATAAAACAGATTAACAGGAGGAAAGTAAATTTAATTTCATATGTACTGGAGCCCCTGAGAGATCTGAGAGCCTCAAAGACAGGCAGTTGAGGCTTATCTGCCATCCTGAGCTAAGGAGAGGGTGGGAATCTAGGGTTTCATTGAGAAAGGAGACAATTTATAGGAAGATGGGATGAGCAAATGTTTGGTAAACAAATGTTCGTTGGGCCACAAAGAGAACATGGGGACACACACAGGGATTGCACAGGTAGGCCCTGCGAGACCCCTGTCTCTCACCCCACCTGGCCCAGGCTCTTTGTGGTTATCTCTGGCAATAACTCTTTTCCCGTACTAGGACATGTGTCTAAATTCTTAGAGGCACTTAAAGGGGAGATTAAAAGCTCTTCCTGAGTCTTTTGGACCTTGACTATTTTCAGCTTAAAATAATCCATATGCCATAGCGGTGCATTTTGGGGAGTTGGGGGACTTGCTCTGAATCCTTTTAGCCCTTAGCTGTCCCCTCCCTTCAGGGATTGCCCTGGCCGGAGAGAGCCACCTGCCAGAAGACATGCTCCCTCCTGGGGCAGTCCATGCTCACTGTCCAGTCCATGAGAGGGAATGGAACACAGACCTCTCACCCCCCGTGTGATCTCCTGAGGGTCATCCTATATTCAGAACTGTGCATATGGTCAGCCAAGCCTGTCACAACTGCATACTGGTTTACCTTCTTTCTTTACTTAGTGCTGCTTCCTTCCCCACCTTCTTTGGGGCTTGACCCCTAGAACAGTCCTTCATAAACTTGTGACTCCATAGCGATCATTCCAGAGTCTGCCTCCTGCAAATCCCAGTCTGTCACAGTTAGATACAAAATCCATGAACGTCCTACAGGGTGGTGTCACTGTTAAGTTTTGGGGTTATTTTTTCCGTGGTATAGAAGGCTATAACTTGATATGTAGTTTCATAGTGTTCAAGCTCCTGATATATAGGCAGTAACAAAATCAAATCCAGATATGCTCCTCTAGATTCGGGTTTGGCTGACCCGTAAAGAGACAGATGGTAAAAGTCTTAAGCTCTACGGACCACACATCTCTGTTGTTCTCACGCAGCCCACAATCCTGCTGTGGGAACAGGAAAGCAGCCTCGATGGCGTGGCTGTGTTCACAAAACCGGTGGAGGGTGGGATTTGGCCTGAGGGCCGTGGTGTGCTGACCCTTGCCCTAGATGGTTAAGTCATCTGCGGGTAATTCTCTTAAACAGTGTCCTGGTATGATTGACGTGGAAATGCCTGACATCTTTTCCCCTTTGATGCTTTGAGGATTTAATTTCTGAATCCTGCCGCAGCCCATGAGGTGTTCATATTTACCATTTCGAGAATGAGGTAAACAGGATGAATGAGGGTTCTGCATCTTCTTTCTACTTAAGTACATGACGGTCCCTGGAAGTGACCATGGCGGATTTAGCCCTCATGCCTGCTATTTTTCCCTCCATTAGTCTACCTCACTGAGTCATGGGAAACACAGGGATAAGGGTTTGAGTCACTGTTGGGAGAAAAGCACCCGAAAAACAGCTGACTGCAGATTTCATAGTGTCTGGAGGTGTTTGATGAGGCTCTGCCCGACACCACTCTCTCTCTCCACGTGTCCTGGAATTGTCACACAGTGGAGGGGGAGGGGTACCTGTGAGCAGGGCAGTGTGAATGCAGGTAGCTCTTACCCATTCAGGTTTTAGAGGAATTTTCCAGCCTGGACCTCGTACCCTGCTACACAGCACCAGTACAGTGTATTTCCAGCACATTCCTCTGACAGAAGTAGGGAGTCAGAATGGCTTACCTGGTAGCAGCCAGGCTCTTAGCTGAGCCGTGCCAGATGCTTACCTGAGCAAGCCCCCTGGTCAGCTTGAGACTCTTGTCACTGTTAAAAAATATGGAGGATCTTTCTAGTCTTTTCCCACTCTGCCTTTGTAAACGGCCATTTTTTTAATGCTTATTTATTTATTTTGAGAGAGAGAACGAACATGAGCAGGGGAAGAGAGAGAGAGAAGAGAGAGGGAATCCCAAGCAGGCTCCACACTGTCAGTGTGAAATCAAGAGTTAGGTGCTTAACCAACTGAGCCACCCAGGCGCCCCTATAAACAGCCCTATCACAGGGTCTGGATTTGAATTCTGACTCCTCACCTCACCAGCTGTGTGATCATGGGCAAGTTTCTTAAATCTGTTTTGTCTCTGTTTCCTCATGTGTAAAATGAGGATAATAATAGTACCTTTAATGTGACTAATTCGAAAATGAAATTGTACATGTAGAGTTCATAGAGTAATAACTGGTAATACATAGTAAGTACTATGAAAGTGTTTTCTGCTATTGTTTTTTGTTATTATTACAATTACCATTATTTTCGAGCCCTTGGTACGGTGTCTGGCTAGTAATAGGTGTTCAATTAGTGTACTTCAATGCATAAATGAGTCACATAAGAAATTAGATTCAGATAAAGTTCTAGAACAGTGCTCGCCAATAAAACTCTCTGGGATGATGGAAATACACTATACTGGTGCTATCCAGCAGGGTAGTGTAGGGGAGGAAAAATAAACTTCCCTCTACTCTTTTAGGTTCTTGATGGAGACGTCTCTGATAATAAAAGACAGGTTAGCAGGAGAAAAACAAATTTAATTTTGTATGTACAGGACCCTAAAGATATGAGACCCAAAGAAGTCACCAAAGCTGATGGCTTTTATATCTTTTTGACAAGGAAACAATAGAGTTTTGAAGAATTGACAAGACAAAGGAGTCTGAGCTTGGGTAATAAATAAAAGGAAGCAACAAGGTATGTTTACATAGTCTTCTGGGCTCCAGATTCCCTATGTCTGGTGATAAGGATTTCTCCTTTCGTCCTGGTGCAGGGAAGGTACCTTTCATGTGGGAGATTCATTTCCTGCTTTTCGGGAGACAAAGGACAGTCAGAGTGTCCTTGTATCAGCTGTTTCTTATGTAACTTTAATCAGAATAATGAAAACGCCGGAGTGGCACTTTTTTTTTTCTAGGAGAGAGAGAGAGAGAGAGAGAGAGAGAGAGAGACAGCGTGAGCAGGGGAGGGTCAGAGAGAGAGGGAGTCACAGACTGAAACAGGCTCCAGGCTCTGAGCTGGCAGTCAGCACAGAGCCCGACGCGGGACTCGGACCCACGAACCGCGAGTTCATGACCTAAGCGAAAGTCGGACACTTAACCGACTAAGCCACCCAGGCTCCCCTGGAGTGGCACATTTTGAGATTGTCTGCCCTGAACTCCCATCAGTTGTCACTAGCCGCATATGGCAAAGGAGCACTTGACACGGGGCTAGTACAGTCAGGGAACTGCGTTTTAAATGTTATGCATCTTAATGTCCACTTATAGCCACCTGTGGCTAGTGGCTACCATGGTGGACAGAATAGGTGTCTGAACAAAAGTGTTCAGAGTTTGGGATTCCATTGGTCTGGTTTGGGCATTTTTGCAAACACCTGTGGGTGATTAACCTGCAGCCAGAATTGAGAACCATAAGACTGGAACTTTCAGGCCAGCACTTTTTCACCCACCTACCCATCCATCCATCCATCCATCCATCCATCCATCCATCCATCCAATTACTCTTCTTGGCCAGCACTCAGCAAGGAGATCTTGGCTCTCAAAGAGCTTGCCTGCTACGGAGGAAATAGATCATGTGAAGGCACACAGTATATGAGAACAAAACAGGGCTTTGCAGTGGTGACTGGGTTGAAAGCGATGGTGGTGCTTGTTTAAGGAAAGCCTCTCTCAGGAGGAGACACCTGAGCTGGGACCTGTTTGATGGGGAAACAGTCTTATCATGATCCCAGATAAGAATGTTCCTGGCAGAGGGAGCAGCCAGTGGTCTTAAGTTGGGACCTTGTTTGGCCTGTGTTCAAAACAGGAAGAAGGCCGGGTGGCTGGGATGGTGAGCACAGAGGACTGTGGCCAGAGATGATCTTAGAGAAGAGGGCCAGGTGGAATTTTTTAGGACCTTGTGGGCCAGAGTCTGGAGTTCAGGATTTTTATTCTGAGTGCCATGGGGAGCTGTCGGAAGGTACTGGACAATGCCTCCTGTACTGCATGTATCTCTTAATTGCCATAGAGCATGTGGGTGATATGGGGAGGGGAAGGCGGTGGCTGGGGTACAGATGGTATAGTGGAGATAGAAGAGCTTACAGATGGGGATCTATCAAGGTGGAGCCGACAGAACTTACTGATGGGTCCATTGGGTATGTGAAGGTCGCAGAGGGTTTATATAGCCTCCTTCCCAAGTATACCTGAACAGTGAGATCGGGTATTTGGAGTATCCAATGACCAAATAAGCTTATCTTCCTTCTGTCTTCGGGAGACTGCTTAAAAGCCTTGTGATGCCATGGAGTATGGGTTAGGGCACATAAAGTATGTAGCCTGGGGCAGTGTTTCCCTGACAGTGATGTGCAGGTCAGCTGGGGATCTAAAATGCAGAATCTGACTCCTTAGGTCTGGGGTCTGAGATTTTGCATTTCTGAAAGACTTTTTGGGGGAGGTCCGTGCTATCCGTGTTTGAGACCCACTTTACCTCGTAATGACTGACTCGACCCCCTAATGTATGTTCCGGCCACACAGAGCACAGAACTGTGACACTGAAGGCCCTGTGCGCCTCGGGAGCAGGTTGTAACAAGCCAGGAAGCATTCTCTCAAAGCTGAGCCTGTTCTTCCCCATCCACACAGGCATCTTGGAGGGGTGGCCGTGAGCCCTCTTCAGACACTCAAGGAATTTGCTTTGTGGACACAGAAGACCCTGTTCTTGGTCCTTTGGGAACAAAGTTCTATAGCAATTATTTCACAGCCAGTAGCCATGTACCCGCAGCTCTTCAGGTCCAATCTCTAGAACGACATTGGAGGGGATGTATTTTACATGAAAAAGAAGGCTTTAAAACAAAATGACCCACAGGCAAGAAGGCATGTGACTCTCTGTATTTAAGCAACCCTGTGTTATTAACACAGTGCATTTACTTGGTGTCCCAGTGAGAGAAATGGGACGTAGTTACCAGAGATGTTAACAATGGGATGATCAGTTCCGGAGATACTAACAATGGGATGATGGGTTTTGGCAGAGGGAACGTCCAGTGCAGTGCCTCTAGCTCTCATTTCTTAATGAAATGGGTAAGGAGGTGTCAAGAAGTTTCATATGATGCGTTTCCCTGCAGAGCATTACAGAAAGTGAAAACAATTACCAGGCTGTAGGAGTTAGGGTTGTTTCGAAATGGGTGTGCTCCCTTGTATAAGGGGCCAGCTCAACCGTATTGATCAGCCAGGGCCAGGACAGAATGCTTTATTGAGGCAGGATTCCTTATGGAAGCTTTTTGTAAATGAAACTAACATTTGATTACTGGGAGAAAATTACTGTGACTTGTTATTTGGTTTCCCAGCCGATACCATTGATTCATGGTGCCTCTAGTAGTTCTTAATAATCTGTCCCATTTCATACTAGATGAGATATTGCAGCTATTTTCTTGACTCCCAGTCCAAACATTTAAGGCTGTTGTACCAAGCTTGTATGCCAGCTTCCTTCCATCTAATCTTTGGAGTTCCCAAGTGCTGTGGCATTTATCATCACAGGTTATTAAATTGTTATGTGGTGGTTTGCATTTTTATTACGTTCTTCCCTTCTAATAAAGGCGAATCTCGCCTTTAGAGCCTGCATAGAGATTTAACACGGCAGAGTGGGGGACATGGAACTGTCTTGACCCCCCTCAGTCATAATGAGCCATCCCCCTCTCTTGTTTCTGAGTGGGAAGCCATTCAGTAAAGCCACTCACTCTGTCTGTGATTTTACCCCTCCATAGACCCCTGATTCCTCCAATTGCAGTTTAACCCATTTGTTTCTCTTCTCTTCATGGAATTACAGCTAACTCCAGGGATAGATGCTGGAAAGGAAGAAACAGGCATGGGTTAAGGGAGCCCTTAATGAAATGGTCTTTAGTGCATAATACGGTCCTAGAATCAAGGCAGGGGGCTTTGCTTGTGTGGATAGAAAGGCTCCCAGCATAAGCATATGCACTTCTCTCTGTACCCTGTACTCTGTAAAACAGCACATTATTTCCCAGGTTCAGGGTGATGGCTCCTCTCGCAAAGCTGAAGAAACGTAACCTGCCAACCAAATAAAAGTCCCATCCGTGCTATGGCCAGAGTTACTGCTCAGAGGTGGGACTCCAGGCAGAAATGGCATGTGGATAGACTTTCTAGTGTGAATAAAGGTGAGCCTTACATAAGATGTTTATCATCAGGACGTGTTGTGTCTTGTAAGAGAATGGTAAGAACTGCACTTAGAAAATGCCTCTCTGATTCCAGTTAAGATTCTGCCAAGAAGTATCACGGGTTTAGGAGCCAGACAGTCCTGGGTTGAAATCTGTCTCTGCCACCTTCTAGCTGTGTGATCTTAGGAAAGGTACACCACTGTGCTGATCTTGAGTCTCCTCCAGAAAACAGAATAATGCCTTCTTGGCAGCCAGAGGGCTGGGAGAGTTAGCAATAAAGTATGGTAATTCCTACCACACCATTTGCCACTTTCTCCGCAGATTGTTGTCTTTAAGACAAAACAAAACAAAAATATTAGGTTGGGTGTTACAGTTAGCCTCTTACGTAAAGACTTTCTGTTTTCATGGTCTTTGGCTCAGAATAAGCCCACCGCCGTCTCCCGATTTCTGACCATTTCCTTCATCCTGGCTCCGTAGACTGTCCCATAACACACGATGACAGGTGTCCTGGCTGAGGCAAACGCTAGGAATATCATCTTGATAAAGCTGTGTCCCGGGACACTGGTGGCTAAGTGGACGGCTTTGCTCCCGTGTGCCAAACTCCGTCCGCCTCGCAGCCCAGGCTCCAGCAGCGCTGTGCCAAGGAACAGCATGCCAGTATTGGAACTGGGTGGCCGAGGCCAGCAGTTGCAAGCATCTCCTCTGTTTACCGACCCCATCGAGGCAGGCTGCAATCACTAACCTACCAACCCAAGCCCTAGCTACCGGGGCAAAGCCAGGTGAAGTTGAGTGAGAGAGGGGTTCTTTGCTCTAGACACACAGTGTTTTCTGAGTAGAAATTGAATGAGATGCAGAAAACAGACGCTTGTGTTTTGTGTCTGGCGTTCTTCTTGGCTTACGTGAAGGTGTCTCTTCCAGCACATCTTATTTTCTAAGCATAAAGTCAAGGGGAGATAATGTGACCCAGTTAATAGGATCGCGCTGCGGCAATCCCAGGAGATGTAGCCGTTGCCGTCCGTCACACGTGGGGCTGGCTCCCTGCTCGAGAACAGAGCCATGGTCCCTGTCGCCGGTGCACATGGCAACACCGCTTGCTCGCAGCTCTCTGGTCCGGAGTTGGGCAGTGGCCAGTTCTTACCAAGGTGAAGAATCGAGTGCCCTGTAATGTCCAACTGGAGAGGCAAATGCCCTTTTTTGTTCTAAAACCTGGAGATCATAGCCCTTCCAGAGAGTGCATTTTCTTTTCTTTCATTTTTTATAATTTTTTTATATGTTTATTTAGTTTTGAGAGACAGAGTGAGTGGGGGAGGGGCAGAGAGAGGGGGAGACAGAATCTGAAGCAGGCTCCAGGCTCTGAGCTGTCCCCACAGAGCCCGATGCGGGGCTCCAACCCACAAACTGTGAGATTGTGACCTGAGCTAAAGTCAGATGCTTAACCAACTGAGTCCCCCAGGCGCCCCAAGAGAGTGCATTTTCTTTTACATTTGATAATATTTCTAATACTGGCTTAGACCTGCTTGTCTGTATAGTTTCTCCAAGCTGTGTCTCTGCTGGCTTGTAGCTTTTAATAGACATAAACCATGCCATTTCTGTAATAGCTGTGCTTATTGGGCCTGGGTCTATTATTCCCTGGCCTCTAGAGTCATTTGGGTCTTTTCTGGAGGGGCAAAGAAAGCTGTACGCACTTCCTCATCTGCAGTTGATCTGGAAAGATTCAGTTAAAGGAGTTTAACATGTTAGATGCCCAAGAGACTAGCATTATACCCACCATGCTGGGGTTCCCCTCTCCCTTCCCCATGAGATCCCAAAACATGCCTTTTTTTTTAATGTTTTATTTATTTCTGAGAGAGAGACACACACACACAGCATGAACAGGGGAGGATCAGAGAGAGAGGGAGATACAGAATCTGAAGCAGCCTCCAGGCTCTTAGCTGTCAGCACAGAGCCCGATGTGGGGCTCGAACCCACGAACCGTGAGATCATGACCTGAGCCGAAGTCGGACGCTTAACTGACTGAGAGGGCCACCCGGGTCCGCCCAGAACATGCCTTCTTGATGGAGGTGAAATTGCTAGTGGAGGGGAAATTGCTTCACGTGGGTGGGGAGGGGCACAAAAACTACTTTTTTATGTATAAAGTGTAGATTTACATATAGTATATAAACATGTACAGTGTATCTGTGGTATTAACATTTCATGGGGGCCAATTAGGAAGAAATGTCTCAAAGGGCTCTTTGAATGTGATTGTTAAAAAAAAAAAAAAAACCCTACTATAGGATTTTACTATAAATGCTTCTTCCTGCCCTAGTCACAAAAAATAATGCCTGAAAGGAAACCCTTTGCTCTCTATGTGGGGTAAAGATGTCACCTGGGGTAGTTCTGGAAGAAACGCTGGTGTGTTTTAAGCTGAAGAGCTCTTTGGGGCAAGCCACCCATGAGTTTTAAATAGCATTGGAGCCTTCCAGAGAGATTTCAGGAGGGCAATCTTGGACCCCATCTCAAATGTACCCTGGAATCTTCTGGAGCTCTGAATATCACTTGGGTGATTCCTAAATAGCCAGACTGACACGAAGTCCATAACCACTGTTCTAGAACAAGGAGAGAAAATGGTTTAGATTGGAAGCTGACCGAGTGCCAGAAAGGGAGACCATCTCATGAATCTCCCTCTCCTCACCCTCCCCCACCTCCCCCTACCACTGTGCTTCGGCACACCAGATGGTACATGGATCACCAAACACGCCTCGGCCTTTCCCACCTACAGTCATTTGCTTCTTAGATTCTCTCCACTTGGATTTCCTTTTTTTCCTCTTAACCTGTCCACTTTCTGCTTGTTCTACAAGACCTCACGTCCGTGATTCCTCCCGTGGAAAGCCTTTCATGAAACTTCCTTGTGACGTTACTTCACTTACACAGTCTACCTTAACTTTTTGGCTATTTGTACTTATTGTTTTCTTTT
Source organism: Hyaena hyaena (assembly GCF_003009895.1). Taxonomy (NCBI): domain Eukaryota; kingdom Metazoa; phylum Chordata; class Mammalia; order Carnivora; family Hyaenidae; genus Hyaena; species Hyaena hyaena. The sequence goes on along the minus strand of NW_024080900.1, from coordinate 180,386 downwards.
CTCCCCCCATGTTCATGAGGCATAACTTAATACACCATAAAAGTCATCCATTCCAAGTATACAATTAAATGACTTTTTAGTTAAGTTATAAAATCATGTAATCAACACCATAGTCGAGTTTTAAAACGTTTCCATCACTCCAAAAAGTTTGCTCATGCCTATTTGCAGTCAAACTCCACCCCATCCCAGCTTGAAACACCCGTCTCTCTCTCTCTTTCTCTCTCTGTTTCTCCTTCTCTCCTTTCCTCCCTCCCTTCCTGGACATTTCGTATACAGGGAATAATACAATATACAGCCTTTTATCTCTAGCTTCTTTCAATTAGCGTGATCTTTTTGTGGTTAATTTATTTTTTTAAGTTTATTTTTGAGAGAGATAAAAAGCACAAGTGGGGTGAGGGGCAGCGAGAGAGAGAGATCGACAGAGAGACAGAGAATCCCAAGCAGGCTCCGTTCTTTGATGTCAGTACAGAGCCTGATGTGGGGCTCAAACTCACGAACCATGAGATCATGCCTGAACCGAAATCAAGAGTTGGATGCTTACCTGACTGAGGCACCCAGGCGCCCCTGAAGTTAATCTAGGCTGTAGCATGTATTGGTGGTTTGCTCCATTTTATTGCTAAGACTACTTTGGTATTGGGATTTAGTAGATCCTATATTAACTGGATTGGATTAGTGTTTGCTTTAAGGCTATACCAGGTTTTATTTATCTGCCCATTAATGGACAATGTGGGTTGTTTCTGGTTTAGGGCTATTATGAATACTGCTATCATGGTCTTTGTATAGACATATGCTTTCAATCCTCTTGGGTTGATTGGGGGTGGAATTCTTGGGGCATGTAAATTCATATATAACTTTTTAAGAAAAGCCCACCTGTTTTCCAAAAGTATCTGTGACCATTTTATCTTTTACATTCCTACTAGCAACACAGAAGTCTTCCAGTTTGTCCACATGCATGTGAGTGCTTGGTATTTCTCTGTTTAGTTATAATACCCATTCTAGTGGGTGTGTAGTGGCACCTTTGAATTTCCCTAAAGAAGAATTGATGCTAAGCATCTTTTGAAGTGTTTATTGGACATTTACATGTCGTCTTTGGTGAAATTGTCTATTTAAATTACTTGCCTCTTCTTAAAATTGAGTCCTTGTCATTTCATTGCTCAGCTGTAAGATGGGAAGAAGGTGATGCTGAGATTATCTTTAACCTTGCTGATTATCTGACTAGTTGTTTTATCAGTTACGGAGAGGGATATTAATGTCTCCAATTATCACTGAATTGTTTATTTCTCCTTTCATTTTGTCAATTTTTGCTTCATGTGTTTTGGGGCTCTTAAAGTTGGTCTAAGTTGGGTTGAAATCTGCCATTTCACAATTTGTCTCCTGTCGTTTTTATTAACCTGTTCCTTCTTTATTGCCTTGTGTGAAATAGATATTTTCTTGAGTTTCATTTTAATTCCTTCTCCCCCCAAGTTTTGAATTATTTTCTTGGTGATTGCTTCTATAGTGTGCATCTAAAGCTATCACAGTCTATTTCAGATCAGTACTAACTTAATTCCTATAAAATATGAAACTTTTGCTCCAGTACAGATCCATTACTTTCCCTCATTTGTGCTATTATCATATATATAACATCTATATGTGTTATGAATCTTAACAACACAGTGTTGTTGTTTTATGCAATCCTCTGCCTTTTAAAGAAGTTAAGATGGGGCATCTAGGTGGCTCAGTTAAGCATCCAACTTCAGCCCGGATCCTGATCTTATGGTTGGTGGGTTTGAGCCCCACCTCGGGCTCTGTGCTGACAGCTCAGAGCCTGGAGCCTGCTTCAGAGTCTGTGTTTCCCTGTCTCTCTGCCCCTCCCCTGCGTGTTCTCTCTCTCTCTCTCTCTGTCTCTCTCTCTCAAATAAAACAAATTAAAAAAAAATAAAGAAGTTAATAGGAAAAATATATTTATACAGCCTTTTATACTTACCTTCATATTGAACTTTTCTAGAACTCTTTAATTCTTTGTGTATATTTGTGTGTATATTTGAGTTAATGCACGGTATTGTTTTCTGTCCACTTGAAGGATTCCTTTAGTATTACATAAAATGAAGATCTGCTAGCCATGAACCATCCCAGTCCTTGTTTACCTAGGAAATCTTGATTTTGCCTTCATTTCCAAATGATAGTTTTGCTGGATATGGAATTCTTTTTTTTTTTTAATGTTTTATTTATTTCTAGGAGAGAGAGACAGCGTGAGCAGGGGAGGGTCAGAGAGAAAGGGAGTCACAGACTCTGAAACAGGCCCCAGGCTCTGAGCTGGCAGTCAGCACAGAGCCCGATGCGGGGCTGGAACCCATGAACCACGAGATCATGACCTAAGCGAAAGTCGGACGCTTAACCGACTAAGCCACCCAGGCGCCCCTGGATATGGAATTCTTATTTGACAGTTTTTTTCTTTGAGTTCTCTAGGAACACCATTCCACTGCTTACCACCTATGTTTTTTTCTGATGAAAAGTAAGCTGTTAGTTTTATTGAGGATCTCTTGTATGTTTTGTTTTTGTTTCCATTTTTGCTGCTTTGGAGATTTTCTGTTGGTCTCTCCCTTTCAGCATATATGTGAACAGACTATAATGTTTCTGGGTATGGAGCTCTTTGCTTTTATCGTACTTGGGGTTTGTTGAGATTCTTGAATCTATAAAGATTCTGTTCGTTTTTCTTCTTGGTTCTTCAGATTGACAATAGTAGTTATTAATTTATCTTCAAGTTCACTGATTTCTTTCATCTGACATCTCAAATCCGATATTGAGCCCCTCCAGTGAATTTTTCATTTCAATTGCTGTACTTTTAACTCTAGAATTTCCATTTGGTGTGTGTGTGTGTGTGTGTGTGTGTGAGAGAGAGAGAGAGAGAGAGAGAGGGGTCTATCTTTATTCAGATAATCTATTTGTTAGATTATTAATATAATACTGCTATTTATTTATTTAAACATGGGCTTATTTAATGTTGCGAGTATATTTTAATAGATGCTTTGAGTGTTTGTCAGCTAGGTCCAACATTGGGGGCCCATTTTCAGATGACTTTTATTTTATTTAATTTTTTTAATTAAGTAACTTCTATGCCCAATGTGGGGCTTGAACTCAGAACCCTGAGATCAAGGGTTGCACGCTCCTCTGACTAAGCGAGTCAAGCACCCCCAGAGGACTTTTATTGATTGCTCTTTTCCTCCTGAGTAAGGAAAGGCTATGCTTTCCTCTTTGTTTTTGCATGATTCTGAACTTTTTGTTGAAAACTGGACATTTTAGATAATGTACAGTAGCAACACTGGATTTGGATTTCTGTCCCTCCCCCAATGCCACCCATTCCTCCCGAGGTTAGTCTGTTAATTATTCGCCTGAACTAAGGCTATGATCTCTGCCTGTCCTTTGGTGTGTGGCCATCAGCATACTTTGTTTTTAATTTTTAGCTCCTTTTTTTCTTTGCATGTTGTAAATTCTTGTTTTTATTTTAAAATCTTTTTTTTTTAATGTTTTTATTCATTTTTGAGAGGCAGGGAGAAACAGAGCATGAGTGGGGGAGGGGCAGAGAGAGAGACAGAATCCGAAGCAGCTCCAGACTCCAGGCTGTCAGCACAGAGCCCAACGCAGGGCTTGAACCCACGAACCATGAGATCATGACCTGAGCCGAAGTTGGAAGCCCAACCAACTGAGCCACCCCATCGCCCCCTTGTTTTTATTTTAAAGTCTGGCTTCCTAGGGGTTGCCTCTGTGTCTGCATAGTCAGTGGTCAGAGTTCATTTTCAAATGCCTCAGGCACAAAGATTTCATTCAGAATTAACGCAGTTTTTAAGTTTCCCCAGCTCTTACTTTCTTCTGGGCCCTTTTGCGTCTCCTTTGTCTACGCACACCGGCTCACAGTCAGCCAGGAAGGAGTAGAACACTGAACCCTCTCTCGTTTCTCCTCTGCTTCTCCAAGTCCTCTCAGTCAACCATGGAGAGCTTATCAAAGACTCTCGTGGCTGATCTTGCTGTTGAGTTTCTCTAGTTCGCTAGTCTGTTACTTGCCCCAACTAGCACCTCAACCTCAGAGTAGCTGATGTCTGCCATTTCATTTGCCATCGGGATTGCTATTTTTCACTGACAATGCCCCTGCGGGGGGCGGGGGGGGGGTTCATGTTCCACTTCAGATCAAGTGGACTCCTTCCAACCGCGAGGCTGCGGGTTCGCATGGCCCACCCACGTGATGGAAGGTCTGTGCCAGCCTCCATGGGAGGGGCTCGGGAGGGAAGGAGCCCAGAGTCCCCATTTTCACCAGAAGTTCAGAAGTTTTCGTGACAAATGTTCCTCAGTTTGTTGTGTGTTCCCGTTCATCTCCAGAGTCTTGAAATGGTGTGTTTTGTTTTGTTTTATAGTTTTGTCGAGGTTTATCATTGTTCTTTTTAAAAAAAAATTTTTAATGTTTATTTATTTTTGAGGGAGGGAGGGAGGGGCAGAGAGAGGGAGACAGAATCTGAAGCAGGCTCCAGGCTCTGAGCTCTCAGGGGCTTGAACTCATGACCTGAGAGATCATGACCTGAGCTGATGCTGGACGCTTAACCAGCTGAGCCACCCAGAGGCCCCTTATCATTGTTCTTGAGAGAATTTGTCACATTGCTCATCCTGCCATCCCATCATCTAGAGAGCAAACATCATGTGGCAGTTAAATAGGATTGACTCTGACACCAGATTGTCTGGGCTTGACCCCTGGCCCTGCCATTTACTACCTATGAGACCTTGGCCAAGTTACTTCTGGGACTCTGTGACGGCATCTGTACAATGGGGATAATAATAGTACCTACCTGGGGTGCCTGACTGGCTCAGTCGGGAGAGCATGTGACTCTTGATCTTAGGGTTGTGAGTTTGAGCCCCATGCTGGGTATAGAGATGACTTAAAAAAATCTTAAAAAAAATTAACGGGGCTGTTGTCATATATACAGAGGGATAGGAGCACACTGTGGATGCTATAAAATGGTAGTTCTTATTATTAGTTCTCTGAGGGAGGGACTCTATCTTACTTACTATCTTAGCTCCGATATTGTTTGGCCTGGTACTTTCCACATAGTCAGCTCATCTGACCCTCAGATCATCTTTACTAATCTTTTTTTTAAATTCTTTTTTTTTTCCTTAAGTTCATTTATTTTGAGAGAGAGACCAAGCCTACATGTGTACGCGTCAGACAGCCGGGGAGGTGCAGAGAGAGAGGGGGAGAGAGGGAATCCTAAGCAGGCTCTGCACCATCAGTGTGGAGCCTGGTGTGGGACTTGAACTCACAAACCATGAGATCATGATTTGAGCTGAAACCAAGAGTCAAGATGCTTAACCGACTGAGCCACCCAGGCTCTCCTCATCTTTACTAATCTCATTTACCGTCTTAGCCCCCATATCCTTGGCCTGGTACTTTGCATTTAGTCCGTGCATCTGACCCTCGGATCATCTTTACTGAGTGCTGCCTGACATTCAGAGGAAACGAGGGCACCTCTCAGAGTAACTGCAGGCGTGAGGACGAAAGACTGCAGGGAACCCAAGCACCAGATGGCTCTGTGTCTCGCTGAGGCCAAATGTTGGTCAGTCTTTGTCTTGGGCTCCTGTGTTTTTCCTCTCAGCCCCAGGAGCTGCCTGAAATGCCTGGTGCTGCTCACATACCATATTGAGTTTGAGCCCGGGTCTGCCCACTTGTGTTTGTTTCCAAGAACTTAATTAGCACAATTGCCACCATTTCCAAGGTTCCTTTGCATCAGGCACCTCCAGGAATGGATAGAGCAGCTTGGCTGAGATGCTTACATAGGTACTTGCGCAGAGCAAAGGGCCACCCGGGAGATCTGGGAGGGCAGGGAGTGTTCCACGTGTGCTCATCAACCCAGGCTCCTGCTCACCCGTACGGAGCCATTGGGCCAACGGGGAATCAGTGCTCCTTCCTCCAGCGCACACACCTGGGGGACCAGAGTACCGGCTGGATTCCATGCTCACTCACTACCTCCACGGGACACCTTTGTGCAGGAAAGTGTACGTCTCACGTTGCTGTGTGTGGTGACCTGCCTTAGCCACCATGTGCTCTGCTCTGTGGGCTGCAAACATTAGATGGTCCTTGTTCCCAGGGTATGTGCAGCCTTCATGAGGGACACCAGGTGTACCAAAATCACGACTGCAGGGAAGTCTCTATCATGTACTATGGTTGCAAGGGAGAAGGTGGAGGTTGGGGGGGGGATTTGCAGAGGAGGTAGATTGCTGGCCAAGCAGGGATCTCTGAAGTGAGTGGAGTGAGCTGCGTGGTATTTTGGCCCCTTTGAAAATGTGAAAGCTGGAGGATGAGACAGATCAAGGCCTGTGCAGGAAGGTGCTGCTAGGGATTGTTGTAGGGGGGAAGCAGGCGGCGGGATGCGGCCAGATGTTGGGGTTGACTGTCAGGTTTCTGGGGCCTGCAGATGTCAGGGAAATAACTGACGTTCATGGAGGGAGGGATCAGAAGGGCTGGGCTTGATGAGCCCGGGCTGGGGGTGTTGGAAGGGGTGGAGAGCAGAATTCTGTGCAGGGACCCTTGGAGGCTGGGTGCTATGGTCATCCTCCAGAGGGGTCTGGGGCATGGAGGTGCCGTATGGCTGCAGGGAGAGCTGGGGTGCCATCAACATGCGGGAGACAGATGATGGAGTGTGTGGATCCCCCCAGGAGGTTGTACAGTGACTCAGTTGGATGTGACCTTGCAGAATTCTGGCCATAGAGAACAAGAGAAGAGAGGAGGCGGGGAGCAGGTGCAGATGGGTGTTGAAGGACAGCAAGTTGCTCCTGTCCTGTGTCAGAAATCAGAGAAACTCTGTGTGAGAAGGGCAGGGAAAATAGTGATCACATTTAGGAAGTAGGAGCTCAGTGGGGACCTTCATCAAGGGCAGTGTCCCATGGCCATAGCACAGTAGGGAAGCTCAAACTTGGGTGAACTTAACCATAGAAAACAGGTAATTCTACCCTGCAAATGTGGACTTCCTTTATGCCTCTTTTTTTTTTTTTTAATGTTTATTTATTTTTGAGAGAGAGAAAGAGATACAGAATGTGTGTGGGGGCAGAGCAGAGAGAGAGAGGGAGACACAGAATCCAAAGCAGGCTCCAGGCCCCGAGTTGTCAGCACAGAGCCAGACGCAGGGCTCGAACCCACAAACCACGAGATCATGACTTGAGCCGAAGTCAGACCCTTAACCTACTGAGCCACCCAGGTGCCCCTCTTTTTGCATCTTGATGGAAGACAAGAGGAATGGTGGTGACAAGAATGTAAATCGATATAGCTGCTGCAGAAAACAGGATGGAGGTTCAGCAAATTAAAAATAGAATTACCAGATGAGCCCGTAATTTCACCACTGGGCATTTACCTCCCCAAAGGGAAAACAGTAATTTGAAGAGGTCTATGCAAGCCTGTGTTTATCACAGTGTTATTTACAAGAGCCATGATCAAGAAGCCACCTAAGTGTCCACTGATAGATGAATCAATAAAGAAAGGGGGTCTTAAGTTGTTGTTTCCTGGGGCACCTAGGTGGCTCAGTCGGTTAAGCGTCCGACTTCAGCTCAGGTCATGATCTCATTCGTGGGTTCGAGCCCCGCATCAGTCTCTGTGCTGCCTGCCAGCTCAGAACCTAGAGCCTGTTTCCGATTCTGTGTCTCCCTTTCTCTCTGCCCCCCCCCCCCCCCGCTCATGCTATCTCTCTCTCTCTCTCTCTCTCAGGAATAAATAAAACATTAAAAAAAATTTTAAGTTGTTGTTTCCTGTGGATGAGAATTGGGCATATTTGTGGACACGGTAGAGAAGAAGCCGTTGAAAAGAGGGTGGAGAGGTGAAGAAAGGTATTCAGGGGACAAGAAGGGTGCGTGGGCCGAAGGACCCACCTGAGTGGGCGGGAGCGAGGGAGGGAGGCTCCTTCCCTGGGTGGAGGTAAACTGGGCATCTTATGGCTGCATTCCCTCCCTTATCCTTCCTCTGAACAGGATCCTCCCTCTGGCTTCTGCCCAGAGAGGCAGTGTTGTTCCATCCCACCCCAATGATAACTCTCCATGACTCTATTCAATTAACAGCTTTGGTACTTTTGGTACTTAGTTTGGTGTTTACTGGTATCGCATATTTAGCACCTTGGACAAGGTACCATACATCCAGCAAGTAGTAGACTGTTTTACTTATGGTCAAGTGAGACCAAGTAGTGTTAGGGTTGCTTTTACTTTAATGTGGGAGGCCCAGAGCTGAGCTGGGCATCAGGAAGTGTCTCTGTGATGGACAGGTATATGATCCTGGGCAAATTACTTCATTCCTCTGGGCTTCTGGTCCCTCCCAGTAAAGTGTGAAGAATGGGCTAGATCATCCTCAACATCCACTTTAGGAGTAACATCCATTGTTCTATGATCAATCACTGCGTGTCTTAGGTGAAGCTGAGGGTGTTTTATGCCTGAGATGCCTCAGAAGGATGGACAGCAGAATCAGAGCAGGGAGCTGGTGTGAGCGGGCTAAGGAAGATGAACTCGTACCGTGTGTGACTATTTCCTTCAACTGCTCTGACACCAAAGTTTTGGCTTTCTTATTCCAGAAGCTTTTTAGCGATGCACAGGGAACAGGCATTGTTTGTTCTGAACTGTGTTTATCTCACACCTGGATGCACAGGCTTTGGCAAACGTATTATTTTCTTATCAGCTTCTTTGTGGGGTTCATTTCTTTGAGAGGATATAATTAAGTGGAAGCAGATTATCTTGGGAATCAGGACTTAGGTATTAGAATTTAAATACCTGTCTGGTGGGTTGCTCTTGAGGAATTTTTTTTTTTTTTGAGGAATTTTTATGTAATGGTTTTGTGTCCTGTTCTGGTAGAAGCAATTTGTACATAGTATATTCCTGTAGAATTTGAAGACCAGGGAGGAGATGAAATGCTATGTGCCACGTGGCTTCCTGCTCCATTGCTCTAGCATGGCTGCAGGCTTCTGTCTGAGATTCCTGGTAAGCAAAGCAAAAAGGGAAATACAGCTATTACCATATACTGTTTAATAGCCTTTAGTTGAAGATAGTGAGGAAGGGAGAAGCCATACAATTAGTTCCTAGGAGAAACAGACCTCTTTCTAGTACTTAATTAAAAACATTTCTCATATCAGCTTTAACTCAGTATTTCTGAAAGTATGTACATATTTTTGGATATAGCAGAGTATACCCAGGATATAGGAGGATATATTTTGGGGTGCCAGGGTGACTCACTCAGTTAAGCATACAACTTTAGCTTGGGACATGATCTCACGGTTCGTGAGTTCGAGCCCCACATTGGGCTCTCTGCTGTCAGTTCGGAGCCCACCTGGGATCCTCTGTTCCCCTCTTTCTCTCTCTCTGCCCTTCCCTCCCCTCAAAAATAAACATTAAAGAGGTGCCTGGGTGGCTCAGTCGGTTAAGCATCTGACTTTGGCTCAGGTTATGATCTCATGGTTTGTAGGTTTGAGCCTGCGTCCAGCTCTGTGCTGACAGCTCAGAGCCTGGAGCTTGCTTTGGATTCTGTGTCTCTCTCTCTCTGCTCCTTCCTCGCTTGCACTTTGTCTCTCTCTCAAAAATAAAAAAAACAATTTAAAATATTTTTAAAAAACATTAAAAAACATATTTTTTGATGGATGAATAACAGTGAATGTTACCATTTGGAAATCTCTCATTAGTCTTTTAGTAAAGAAACCTGTGTGTCTTTGTTCAACCTGGAATTTCAAAATTATATATGGCTTCAGAACTCTTTTCCTCCCCTTATAACTTTTAACAATAATCAAGATTTTTACAAAACTTTAACTGTTCTTTTTCTTTTTTCAGCACGTTTGGTTGTCAGATGCTTGGGGCTGCCTCTGACCCGTCTGCTTTCAGCACATGGGTGGGGAGAACCACACTGAGGCACGGAGCTGAGTCCTCCGTCACTCAGGCGTGAGGCCAGTAATTGGATTTCAGTTCTGGCTACTCCCTCTGCTCACTAGCTGTGTGGCCATCAGCGGGACAGTCATTTTCTCCTGCATCCAGTTCCTTATCTGTAAAACTGTGATGCAGTATTACCTACGTCATGAAATCATAGTGTAGAATGAATGTGTCATTAGACTTAAAACCCTCGATACTATAACTGGCATAAGTCATTAATAACTGGTTAGGATGACTATCATGAATATCACCCCTGTTCAGGAGCCTGCCCTGAATCCACATCCATTCCGAGGTACTGGGTACCAACTATACTATTTCTTTGGGTACCGACTGTGCTTCGAAACTTCTTCACCCTTCATGATCAATGTCTATTTTCATACCTCCATCTCCATGATTTTGCGAGCTGGTTGAGGGCATCAGCAGCCGCTGGTTGAGGCCCCGGGATGGCACTGATATTCATGGCTGGGTTTTTCTACTCTGCGGACAGTAAGCCTGCACCCTCAAGCACATAGGGAAGTTTAATTCAGTGAAAATAATTCTGCCTGGGGGAGTGTTTGTATGCCTGAGTTGTTAGTGTATTATAAATTTCTTTCTTAAGGCTGTGTCTGGTCCTGGGGCGCCTGGGTGGCTCAATGGGTTAAGTGTCCGACTTTGGCTCAGGTCATGATCTCGCAGTTTTGTGGGTTCAAGCCCTGTGTTGGGCTCTGTGCTGACATCTCAGAGCCTGGAGCCTGCTCCAGATTCTGTGTCTCCCTCTCTCTCTGCCCCTCTCCACTCGTGCTGCCCCCACCCTCTCAAAAATAAGTACATATTAAAAAAAAAAAAAGAGTGTATCTGGTCCTGTAAACATTTCTGTTGAATGCTGAGGAAATCATTAAACTCTTACTGTTCTTGAAGTTTCTCTAATAGAAGAGACCTGACATCACATACATGGTGAATTGAAAGGATGACTGAAGTTCTTGTATGAAAGGTGCTAAACACAAATTATTAATAATAGCCTGATGTGAACATTTATGGTAATGACTTTAAAACTCAGTAACAGAGTGGAAGAACATTCTATTACCCAGCTGGGATGGAGAATCTTTGTTTTTTCCATGATGGACCACGGAGCTATAGAGAAGAATCGATGATGAGATTTAGAAGCAGGAAGCCATTAAATTTCGAGATGCTGTTTTAGAAGAGAATCATAAAATGTTGTCCATTCTCATAGAATTAATTGAACATAAGATTGAGCTAAATATAAGGAGCAATAAAAAGTGTGTTTTCGTTGTACTTTAGGGCTATTTAGGGAAGAGAGTTAGCAGGGGAGTGAGAGGAGAGGAACTAAGTAATGGGATGTAGAGGGAAAAATAGTCTGGGAAATATGCATATAATGACTAGAGAAGGGTGCAGAGAATGGCAGAGACAGAGGCTTAGAGCAGAGACCAGGGAGGCCTAAGGAAAGCCAGGTGGCAACTCTCACTTGGGGTGATCAGAGGAAACATTGTTGCTCCACATAGAGAGAGAATCTGGGCTCCCAGGATGCTGCTGCCAGGAAGGGGAAAGCCATGTTGCATATTCGCAACACCAGGCATCTGACAAAACACTTCCCCTACATTTGAACCTTGTGGCACGCTGTGAGGACAGGATTGCCTTCTCCACGTTACAGATGGGGAACAAAGGAGTCGCAGGTGTGTTAAATTAAATGCTTTGCCTGTGGTTCCACGGCTAACATTGGCTCCCTAAATCTGTTGTGTTTTCCTCCTGCCCCCTCACGCATACTGATAGCTTTGTTGTGGGCCGAAGGCCAGAGTTATGTCTAAATCAGAGATTCTCTGCGTAATTCTTACTCTGCTTTTTGCGAAAAATGGTTGGAAGATGACAGCCATTTATTATGTGGTCATAATACTGGCTAATTCATCCACCAGAAAGAAAACAATATTGACTTAATGTCTCTCTTGGCTGGCTGACCGGTCTGTTTGCCACCGGGGCAATTATGGGAGGTGTTGTCTTCTGGTCCCCGGTTTTGCAAACCTCCTGTCCTGGAATTCGCAAGTGAGTGCCTTCTGTGTAGCATTTCCCTTGTGCCCTAAATTACGTGCTCCAAGCAGCTGCCGCTCAGATGTAAAACAAACCCACCCAGGGTGCCTCATTCACCTGATGCAATTCCTGCTGCAGCCTCAGCACAGGACAGTGTCATCTGGGCTTAAGTGGTTAAGCCCCTTCCGCACCACCCCCGTCCTTACTGCAAGAAGACATGCCCTTGGCACATCAGACAAGAAATTGAAGCTGCCTTGCAAATTACTTTCACAGAATTAAAAAGCTTGCATTTAAGACTTGCCTCCATTGACTTTTCTGTGCCAGCAACAGGAGTGCTCCACAAACTTGTTATAAATGGCCAGCGTTTTTACTGCCAGACACAGGAATAATGTGATTTCCCAAACTGGATTGATGGAGAACGGTAGAGCAAGGAGTTGGGGGAAATCTGTGGCCTATGGCCAAACTCAGCCCACTGCTTGTTTTTGTTAATAAAGTTTTATTGGAACATAGCCGCATCCATTGTTTACATAGTGCATATGGATGCTGCTTTTGTGCCAAGATGGCAGAGTGAGTATTTGCTACAGGGACTGTGTGGCCCAGGAGCCTAAGATATTTACTTTGGGTCCTTTACAGAAAATGTGTGCTGGGCACCTGGGTGGTTCAGTTGGTTGAGCATCCGACTTTAGCCCAGGTCATGATCTCATGGTTCATGAGTTTGAGCCCCGCGTCCAGCTCTCTGGTCTCACTCAGCACAGAGCCTGCTTCAGATCTTCTGTCTCCCTCCCCCGCCCCCCGAATTAAATAAACATTAAAAAGAAAAAAAAAGTGTGCTGATCCCCGTTCGGGATTCTCTGCACAGTGGCCACACGTCCTTTATGTGACTGCAGTTCAGCGTGAGTGTGACATGTCCTGGATTGTTGCCGCCTCTGCTCCCTGACATGGGCCTGGCTGCTGGGCACCAGAGTTCAAGGGTGAAGCTTCCTCCACGTTCCCTGGGGCAGCCTGCTGGGCTCTGTCACATCCTGAGCCCCTCGGACAGAAGTGCTTTGAGATGTGGGTTCTCCACACTCAACGGGCTCCTTCCAGCCCTCACATAGCTCTGGATGGGGCCACAGGAGACTCCCCCCAAGCTGCTCCAGGCTGCCTTGCTCCAGGCCCCCTCAGCTGCCCGCTCTGCCCTGTTTTCCTTCTGCATCTGTCCCACGGGTGCCCTCTGACATTCTGCCACCACGACCCTGCTGAAGCCTCATTACCCACCTGCACTGCTGCGATAGCTGCCTCAGCAGTTTCTCCTCATTCCGTGGTATGCCTCACTGCCTGGATACTGTTGCTTCTGCTCAGGAACCTCCCTTGGCTCCCCATTGACCTCCAAGTCAAGGGCAGACCCTCAACCTGGACTTCAAGGCTGTATTATTTCTGATTATTCCTCATGCTGCTCTGAGGCCAAAAGGTCTCCCCCACTACCTTACCCCAGGGTGGTCTGGACTGAACCCCCACTCCCCAATCTCTGCTCTTGGAATGTTGTGACCTCCCCCCCTCACTACCCCCCGTTCATCCTTATTGCATCCCAGAATCCTACATGTATTTTCCTTCTCGTGCAACCAAATACCTGCTCTTACTCTCTCGAACCCTCTGCCACTCTGTCCCCCTGTATGGTGGGCTGTGTTCTTCTTTGGGGTGGCTGCTTTCTGCTCTCCCCAGATTATAAAATCCCACAGAATAGGGATCGTCTCTCAATCATAATTCTGTTTCTTACACCTGCCACGGAGCCAAGCGTGCACACCAGCAATGAAGGCAGCGCTTTATGTGCACCTACTGTGCACCAGCTGCTCTGATATGGGATCTTATAACGCTTGCTCAAGCAAGCATCGTTACCCTCATGGCACTGATGGGTGGAGAGGCTCAGCAGGATTGGCCAGGTGCCGTCCAAGGCAGACATGACCTCGAGGCTTCCCTGTGCCCATGCCACACCAGGATGACCGTGTTGCAGATTGTAAAGACCCATGCAGGCACAGTGTCTCTGCTGCGTCCATACAGCGTGTCTGCGCACACACAGACCCCTGCCTGACTGTGTCTGAGAATCACCTGGGAGCTTTGAAAATATGCATGCCAGGCCCCGACTCTCACAAATTGTATGAGAGTCCGGGGAGGTGGGGGTGGGGCTGGCACTGGTTTTCAAAAGCTCTCCCAGGTGATTCCAGTCCAGGCCCCATGCCCAAGCCAGAGTAAGAAAACCCACAGACCTCTGGAAGGTTCCTGGGAGCAATCATGACCATCAGCTGCTGCTGTTAAGAGCCTCTCAGTGAGTTCCTGACAACCTCGGCACTTTTTGAAGGTGAGGAAGGGCTCATCCGTACGTGGCCGTGGCCCCCGGTACCTCCCGTCTGAGGGGATTTACAACAGCATGGACTGAAGTTCTCCCTTTTGGGCTGGGCCCCCCTCGCTGCAGTTGGCCTGAGTGTGCCTCAGGTACCCTAAAGAGGTGAGCCTCCCAGAAACGCACCTCCAGTTTTCCCACGCGAGCATGTCTCTAGGAACTGAAAATGAGAGCGCTTGCGATTTGTATTTAATTTAAATAAGAAACTCTTCAGCCTTGAGCAGGGGTAGGTTTGTTGAGGACAGAACAGTGGTTCTCAAAGCGTGGTCCCCGGAGCATCATCACCACCACCTGGGAGCCAGAGAGCTAGAAATTCCTACCAGCCCCACCCCAGACCTGTTGCATCAGAAGCTCTGAGGTTGGAATCTGCCAGTGATACCCGCCAGGGGACCTTTCTGCCCCTGAGGTTGAGAAGCTCAGCTCAGGACTGATGGTGAGGATGTGGGTGGACCCCTGAAATGTCAGTGGTTTTCTTCCCCAGCTGGCCGTCCAAGACCCCCCAGAGTCTTAGAACATCTCGAGCTCCTGGGTCTCCTCTTAGGGTTTGGGAAGCTGTATGTCGTACACGTGCTCCCTGAGATTCTGAAATGCAAGCTTTTTTTTACGTTTTTTTAAACTGCGGTAGTAGAGACCTGATAAATATTGTATTTTAATAATAACTTCATATCCACTTGGCACAGGGTAAGGACTCGCTGCTGAAATTACGGCTCCTTCGTCTCTAATTACCAAAACGTTTTCCTTCAGCCCTGTTGCCCATTAAGTAAAGACGTTCCCTTTAGCACGCATCTTTCTCGTTGCCGGATTGTTCACTGCCACATAAAAACCACAAGTGGGTTTTATGGCCTCATGCATACTTAATTAGTCCATCTTCTCAAAATCGTGTTTTAAGTGAGTGAAAACATTCGCCACTGATCTAATTGATCCACGAAGCACCTTTTCAGAATGTTTGCGTGGCCAAACGCTCGATCCAGGGGGGTCCTTGAGGCTGGTGAGGGACCATAGGTCAAGGAGGCAAAGACCGTGCTTCTTCCCTTCACCCCTGTGGGTGGCTCTGCAAAGAGCAGGTTCGAAGCAGGACAGAAGCTCCAGGTGCAGAAGTCCGCTCTCTCTGAAAGAGCTGATTTGTTTTTGTTTTGCCCACAGCTGCCTCTCTCCCCAGCACCCTTATCTGTCATCAGAAATGTCCGCACCTGTGTGTGATGCTTTATGACGGGGCGCACCTGGCGGAACAGAGCTGTTGTCACGTTTGAGATCTGCCACCCAATGTGTGTGTCATGAAGCCTCATGGCAGGGATGACAAACGGCTTCTGCTCCAGCCTTCCCACCTGCCCACCGCCCTGCTTCTGCTGTCCTTTCGTCCCGTGGTGGAGGTCACCAGGCTCCAGAGCCACCAGGCTGCTCGAGAGGACCGTAGTGTACCCACAGGCCCCTGCCTGCACGTGCTCCTTCTCCATTTCTGGTTGTCTGTCAAGACTCAGCACGAAGGCCTGGGTGAAGCCTCCCAGCCCCCCATCCCCTCCCCAAGGCAGATCGGCAGTCATCTTTTGCACTCCCACGCGGCATGGCCTATCGTAAGCAAGGCTAGAGCTCGTACTCTATCATGTGTGTTTGTGTTACAAACCAAAGGAGTAAATAAACGAAGCCTTTGTTTTTCCTACCCCAGACCTTCCAGGAAGAACTTCTTTGGCAGGATTTGAAAGCCCGTTTAAGGAGACCAGACTTGCTAATACATTTCTTCTCTTGCCACGTGCAAACACTTGGTGTTTGGAAAATAATCTAGCCGCAGTAACTAGGGCTGACGGAGTTGCGAGCTGGCTTTGATGTGGCCACAAAGTGTGGTGGAAACAGGAATCCGAACTGGAATGTGGGCAGCAGAGTGGGTGCACAGCTGTCTTGTCACGGGATAAGCTTTAGGACACGGCTCTGGAGGGCTCGCCCCCAGGGCCCGTGCTGGAGGAAAGACCACGGTCGTGGGTGCCATTGCATTAGTGCCGTGCTGCTCACCCTGGACGGAGCCATCTGGGGACCGTAATAAAATCCCTGAGACCATCTGAGTCAGAAATCTGGGGAGGGACCAAGCATCTGAAATCCTTTCCCAAGGGCTTCCAGTCTAAAGGCAGCATTGAGAACCACTGGGTTAAAGAAGGCTGTTTCAACGTGTGGGGTTGAAAAGGAGGGAGGGAGGAATCAGTTGGCTCTTCTGTTCTTTTTCATAAGGCGGATAGAGGCACGCTCATCCTTCTAGGTATAGCTGTGTGTGCGCATGCTCGGGGGCTGTGGCTGTGTGGATATTGACAACGGTGTACATATTTATATGTTTGGAGGAGGGCTAGATCCACATGACTCCCCACATTTCTTAGCGCACAGCCTAGCATCTCTGAAGAGAGAATTCTGCCCTTACGAGTTAAGTTCTCCTTCTCATTTCCCTTGCCACTGTACGGACTCCGGCCTTTCCTTCTCTCATTATGAGTTTGCTGACATTCCCTTCTTTACTTTTCTACCATCCATTCACCACGCCTGGCGTCTCTTCTGTAAAAACCTTCAATGTTCCCCAATGTCCACAGATAAAAGACCGTGGTTATGGATTACCCTTCCCGGCGTGGACACCTGGAGGGTGTTTATTCCTGGCACCGGCCCTAAGGGGTAGCACTCCTCCCCATTTTATAGACAAAGTGAAAGATTCAGGTAAACTGCCCAAGGTCACAGTCGGGACGGACCCACCCATTCTGAACCTAGAGTCCTGGTTCTCTCTGCTTTGCCTTCCCTCCCTATGCTCGCCTGCTCCGCGGGGAGAGACTGCTCTGTGCTAAGAGACCTTTCGTTATTTCCGATCTTTGTGTGTACATCCTGCTAGGTTGATACTATTTCAGTTTTACAGAAATCAAGGCTTGGACAGGTTAAGCAACTTGATGGAAATCATAGAGCTAATTAAGGGAATAAGCTGGGTTTCAAACCAGGTGTTCCCTTCTCTGTGCTCCGCTTTTTTTTTTTTTTTTTTTTTTTTTTTACCACTCTGCACGGGATTGTCTCATTTCCTTAGGGTGGCATCTATGGCTCTTTTCTGCCCGAGTGTTCTTTCCTGCCCAGCTAGGGCTATGAGACCTCCAACGACAGGGACTCTTGTTGATAATACCCTGTGTAGAGGCCATTTGCATTTTCTCTCTAACTCACAAGCCCTAAAATAATGCATCTGCTCTTGCCCCTCCCCCCCAGTCATTTGATGGTTGCAGCCTGAATGTAATATCTAGTCACTTTGTGTTTAGTTGTGCATGTCTACTTTTCTGCTAGGTGGCATCTTGAGGCCAGGTATCCTCTCTTCCTTCTCTCTCTCTCTGTCTCATATTCCCCCCACCTCTTTTGCCTAAGGCATTGCCAAGCCACCAGGAGAGGTTACTAAGTATTTGTTAAACAAATGAAGCTCAGACAAGAATACAGAGGTGGGGAAAGCGTTTAAAATTTTCCATCCAAGGGGCCTCCGAGGGGCTGCATAGAAGAGTCAGGGATGTGTTTACCTGATGGCCTTTAGGGAAACGTATGTTGGAAATTTCCAGAAGGAGACAAAGCTAATGATTATCCCAGTGAGCTAATCTAGCATATCCATTTTGCCAACTAGGTTTTTGTTTCATTTTATTTTCTTCCGATATGCTTTGCTAACTTCGTGAAAAAGCCCCTGTCTTCTGAGCCCTAAATCGGGTATAGTTGGGAGTGTGTGAAAATGGACTTCAAGGCTTTTACGACCGTGAGCCAGACTACATGGTGGTGGGTGCGGGGAAAGGAAAGTTGTGTTTCCCAAATACAGGCAGAGCCTTTCAGGATGGGAGCAGGTGCCAAGAAAGAACTTCCTTTGTGATTGGGTAAATTAATTCTTTCAACCGTTGACTTGGAGCTATCATACTAAGTAAACGGTTTTAGGACTCTTCGGGTTGAAGTGGCTTAAGTCACTTTTGCATCCCGTTGAAACTGCCCAGCGTCAAGGGCAGGCCAGGCGGGTGCGCTGTGAGGCCAGAGGGGGCTTCTGCTTGGGTGGCGTCATGAGCACTGGTCTTGAGATTTCATTTTGCACCCCGCAGGTGAGCGTCCTGACCACCCTGGAGCGGAGGTTCAACCTGCAGAGCGCCGACGTGGGCGTGATCGCCAGCAGCTTCGAGATCGGGAACCTGGCTCTCATTCTCTTCGTGAGCTACTTCGGGGCGCGCGGGCACAGGCCGCGTCTCATCGGCTGCGGCGGCATCGTCATGGCCTTGGGTGCGCTGCTGTCTGCGTTGCCCGAGTTCCTGACCCACCAGTACAAGTACGAGGCGGGTGAGATCCGCTGGGGCGCCGAGGGCCGCGACGTCTGCGCCGCCAACGGCTCTGGCGGCGACCAGGGCCCCGACCCGGACCTCATCTGCCGCAGCCGGACGGCCACCAACATGATGTACTTGCTGCTCATTGGGGCCCAGGTGCTCCTGGGCATCGGTGCTACCCCCGTGCAGCCCCTGGGTGTCTCCTACATCGACGACCACGTGCGGAGGAAGGACTCCTCGCTCTACATAGGTAGGAGCATCTCGGGTGCCGGGCCCACTTTCCTGTGGTCCATGCTTTGTTAGTAGCAGGGACGCCTTGGCAGAGGAAGGCAAGGTGGGCCCCTGAGCTTTATGTGGTTCTGAAAGGTGGCTGCACATCTGCAGGGGTTGAGAAATGGGGATGCTTGAGTTGCAGCCCCAGAAAATCTGGTGTGGTTGGTCTGTGGTGCCACGGGGTGGGGTCATGGACTCCCCAAATGATTTCTGTGTGCAGCAAATTTTGAGGTCCTGCTTTTCTAGAGCATTAAGAAGCTAGAAGTGGGAAGACGTGGTCAGGAGGGGTGTAGCATGTATTAATCTGCCATGTGTATGAGGACTTTGAGCCATCTGGCATTAGCCATCCAGGTCTCCGTGGGGTCTACACCTTGGAACCCCAGTTTCTAATAATCAACATGATCTTCTGGTCATTGTCCTGTTGAAGTTCAAAGGGAGCGATGATTGCACCTCCCCGGCATTTGCTATCATTCAGAGTCGGTGACTTCTGGTAACTCTCTGCATTAGGGGTGTGCACAGGACCTGGGTATTTAGGAAGAAATAAGGTATGTGTGAATCTTAAATTTCACACCATCATAGCTTCTGTCACTCTGTACTGGGAAGGTGGAAGCCCTTCACATGTTACAGGGTTAAGAAACCTCTCTACGTGTGAGTTGTTCTTGAAATAAACGGGGTCCTCAGTCACTGCTTTTAGGCACTGTGGCAAGGTCACTTGCAGCATGAGGGCCTGACGAGCATCGCTGCCCCTTGTTGACTAATTAGTGTGGATTTTTAAGACCTGTCTCCACTCACTGAGTGCTAAGCTTTGGCAGAATGACTTCTACCTGTGGAAGCTTTTTGCATCCTGAAGCCCTGTGCTTTGAAGTATGAAGTTAATGATCACGTAAAGGTTGAGGTTAAAATAGAACTTGAACAGAACTTGACATAAAGCTTTCTACCCGTGCAGCTTCGTCCACTGTCCAAGGCTTATGAGATAGGAGGGTTCCATTATACAGCTCCATGCCAAGTTTCCTCTGTGACTTTCCATCCCAACTGTGGTGTAAAAGCTTTTGTTGAAAACCGGTGTTGCATATGCAGATGTTCGCAGTTCTCTGTGAAGAAGCTCAGGGTAAGAAAGGTAGATGGAAAGTGTGTGCCTCTCCATCTAGGGCTGGAGCACCTGGGGCCTGGTGATGACTTCGTTGTGGAACACGACATGGGAGAGGAGACTTCCCAGGCCCATGATGGCCAGACCCTCTCCCCCTGTGGTTAGGGTGGGTACTGAGGACATCATTTACATTTTGTTAATTCTAAACCTTGAGCGACAGCCACCGCAAGTCAGTCTCGCAGACCAGGACATGGGCCACAGCATGTAGCCAAGCTCCTGAGGTCCAGCCAGACCATTGGTCTAGGAGTTGACTGATGGAATCCTGAGCCCCTGGGAGAGATGTTTTCCAGTAGCAGTTAATAGTAAGTAGATAAATCAGAACTCAGAAAAGGAAATGGCGGAATGAAAAATGTAGTTCTTGTCTCTGATGATAGAATCAAGCAGAAAAATTACTCCAGCGTCCTTCCTTCTAGAGGCCTAGAACCTTTTTCTGCAAGTCTCCCTGCAGAGTTAGGCTGTGGTCTTTCCCTGCACTGAGTGGGGCCTAGTTTATATGTGCATTAGGATGAAGGGGGCTTCCATTTTGTTGGGGAGGAGGTGAGGGCATGGTCAGTGGGGCTGACCATTCGAGGCAAAGGGCCGCCTCCAGTTTTGAGGCCACGTCTGTGAGATTTACCACAAATCTTCGTTAGGAAGACTGTTTCGGGCAAATTTCTACTTGGGCACCATTTTCTTTCTTCTGTGACAGCTGGAGTTGGCAGTGCCCATTTGGTGCATGGACATCTTGGTGGCGCTGGTCCATCTGGCAAACTCCAAAACATGACTGCACATAGCCATTGAGATGGGCTCTCTGCGTGCCTCTGAACTGGTTTTATGGGTCTGTGTTTCCAGGGAGGAGGAGAGAGTAAGCCTTCTGCAGAGACTGGCCTTAGTGGATGGCCTTATTATCCCATGCAAGCTTTGGATTGTTCCAGGAACAGTTTAGGAAGACCACAGCATAGGCAGAGTATAACTGGTTCATTCACAAATTGTATGGGACATAAGGAGGTGTTCGTGACCATGAGGATATTTTAGAATTTATCTTCTCTAATGGGGAGCTAGTTCCTGAAGCCACTTAAAGCTTCAGGAGGTATTTGGAGGAACCTACTGAATAGGTAGCATACCTTGTATGCTGCCTGGAGAGAGGAGGGGAGCCTGAGGACTCTGGAACTGTGGGTATGCATGCACATGCTTTGGGGTGGAATAGCACATCTGTCTCCTGTTTCCAGCTCCTGCAAAGCTGGTTAAGAGAGCGAGGCCCACGACCAGCCATCTGGTCATATGCCTAATAATGTGATTGGAGATGGAAAGGATTATAAAGACTTCCATTTGTAAAACACAGACTTCTTCACGGCTGAGCCTTTCCTGTGGGTGTCAACGGGGGAAGGGAATGATGACCATGTAGTCTCAGTCACAGGCCACCGGTGACCAGGCCTGCCTCTAGGTTGCACGGTGCTGGTGGGTGCCATGCGCCTGTATGTGGCCATGCCCAGGACCTCTTCACACGGGGGAGATGAGAACTTTCCATCTTGAGTCAACTGAGCCTGTCCACTGGAATGAGTATTTGCTCTGGACTCCTGTGGCTGGGCCACTGCCAAGCTCCTGGGTTCCTCGAAGGGCCATTCACAAGGGGCTTCTCTCTGGCTGGCACCAATCCGTGGCTGCCCCTTTCCAGCATGAGGAAAGGGAGCCAAGGGAGCTCATTACCAGGGGACAAAACCCGCTGAATGGGAACACGACTCTCTGCTGGCAGGCTTTTCACTAACGCCCGGTGTGGAGCCAAGCCTCACGGAGCTAGACAATGACCTGTGGGTGGCACGTGGTGCTCTTTCTTCCTAGATGGACTGAGGGGCCAGAGAGGCAGTGGAAACCATTCGATGTGGGCATGACGAGGGTCCAAGAATAGACCCTTTGGGAGTCTCCTCAGTGAGCCTCCATTAGCCCAGTTTTCTTAGCTGGTTCTGTTTCTTTCAAGTTCAAAACCTGGCAAGACCTACTATAAGTAGGATAATGTAATGGACTCACCGTGTCCTTTCATTAGGTTGCTATGGCAACTGGTTGCAACCTTGTCCTCTTTGAGAAAGAAAAAGGTGACCTGAGTGTGGTAGAGACTTTCTGAGTAACTTTATTCCTAGTTAAAAACTATTATGTGTTCACTGTTGACAAGGTTGGAAGTATGGAGAAAGAATAAATCCTTACTCTTGGGACACCTGGGTGGCTCAGTTGGCTGCGCATCCAACTCTTGATCTCAGCTCAGGTCATGATCTCATGGTTCATGGGTTCGAGTCCTGAGTCAGGCCCTATGCTGACAGTGTGGAACGTGCTTGGGATTCTCTCTCTCTCTGCCCCTCCCTTCCTTGCTCTCCCCCAGAAATAAACTTAAAAGAATCCTTACTCTTAGCTTTGATTACAGAAGGTCTTTTTCTGTGTTGGTATGCTCTTCTACCAAAAATGTGCTCATAATAAATGCCTTTCTCTTAATATTTGATGCACATTGCCCCATGTTACTAAATATTCTTCTGTAATGTTACTATTGCATGCATAACATTCTCTGGTGGTTCCGTACTGTAATATTTAATGCCTTCTATTGTTGGACACAGTTTTTGTGTTTTTGTTTTGTTTTTAAGTGTTTGCTGTTGTCGGTAAGGCAGATGGGACTCTCTGATTCTGAGTAGTTAAATGACTTACCTAAGATAACTTAAAATGGAGCTGGACTCGGGGTCTGAGGGTGGAGGTTTTTCTATGTACGGTTGCGGGGGAGAGGGCTGGTGGATGGTCCAAGGGGACAGGTACAAGTCAGGGCCTGCCACAAGATAGCATGAAGTCTTCAAGAAGTAAAAAATCTCAGGAGCCAGCAAGAAGTGAAGAGAGCGATGTGTCTCAAAGCTGAGGGGGGAAGTGCGATCAGAAGGGAGAGTGGGTGGCATAGACCAAGGTGTGGAATCTGAGGGAGAGGGGAGGGTGGTCCCGGCTCACAGTCCAGGACAGGGTTGTGGAGCCATTACTGCTTTGAGTAGAGATGGATGCAGGTTAGAGCCCGCCCTTCTCAGCCAGGGGCCGCTTGGGTTTTCCACCTTCTGCTTCTCTCTCTCTCCAGAGTTGATTCCCTTTTTGAACCACAATAGCCATTAGGTAATCATACTTCCTTGTATTAGAAATCTGTCTCCTTACAGCTTCCCACATGCCATTAACTGCCCCGTAGGCCCCCTAGAAGACTTATAGTCTCTCTTCTTGTGTGTGTGTGTGTGTGTGTGTGTGTGTGTAATAATCATTTCTAATGTTTTATTTTTGAGAGCGAGAATGTAAGCAGGGGAGGGGTGCAGAGAGAGGGGACAGCAGATCAGAAGTGGGTTCTGCACTGGCCGCCGTGAGCCCGATGCGGGGCTTGAACTCCGAAACTGTGAGATTATGACTTGGGCCGAAGTCAGATGCTCAACTGATGGAGCCACCCAGGCGCCCCTCTCTTCCATGTTTTGATAATTCACCAGATGACTGAGCACCAGCCTCGCAGGGGTAGGGAAGGAGTTACCTGCGACGTAGCTCTTCTGTGCTAGGACCTTTGTTTCTTACTTGACCTGGTTTTCCTGCTACACGTGAGCCACCATTTCCCTGGTAAAGATGGA
This sequence comes from Hyaena hyaena, assembly GCF_003009895.1. Classification (NCBI taxonomy): domain Eukaryota; kingdom Metazoa; phylum Chordata; class Mammalia; order Carnivora; family Hyaenidae; genus Hyaena; species Hyaena hyaena. The sequence goes on along the minus strand of NW_024080900.1, from coordinate 156,773 downwards.
TGCTGTGGGGGCTCATTGCCAGGGGACAAAACCAGAAGACTGAGGTGTGCAGGATGTGGGTCCTGATTTAATTTGCTAAGGCCGTCCTAACCTAACACCACAGACCGAATGACTTAAACCAGACAAATGTCTTTTCTCACAGTTGTAGAAGCTGGAAGTCCAAGATCAAGGTGTTCTGAGACACAGATGGCTCCCATTCCTCCTCTTCCTCCCTTCACAGGGTCTTTCCTCTGTGTGCTCACACCCCTGGGGGCTCTTTGTGTCCTCATTTTCTCTTCTTAAAAGGACAGCAGTCGCAGGGGAGTAGGGCCCAATCTTATGACTTCATTTAACCTTATTACGTCTTTGCAGCTCTGTCTCTAAATACAGGCATGTCCTGCAGTCCTGGAGGTTAGCGCCCCGATGTATCAATCTGTCAAGGTGGCGGGGCATGATTCATTCCATAACCTGTATCGAGGGGATCAGTACCAAACTAAGCCAAGACCCTTGGGTCTTTTGCCCTAACTTTTCTATAAGGAACTGCATTGTGTGTGTGTGTGTGTGTGTGTGTGTGTGTGTGTGTGTGTGTGTGTAGTTGTGCCCGAGAAATTATTTGAAGATGTAGCTTTAAAAAAAACAGAAACAAAACCTTTGGGGCATCTGGGTGGCTCAGTCGGTTGAGTGTCCGACTTCAGCTCAGGTCATGATCTCACAGTCCGTGGGTTGGAGCCCCATGTCAGGCTCTGTGCTTAAAGCTCAGCCTGGAGCTACTTTGGATTCTGTGTCTCCCTCTGTCTCTCCCCTTTCCCCTGCTCGTTCGTTCTCTCTCTCTCTCTCTCTCTCTCTCTCTCAAAAATATATTTAACAAAACCTTATTTTGAGATCACTCTAGAATCACAAGTTGTTGCAAAGTACAGGGAAGTCCCCCATACTCTTCATCCAGTTTCCCCCAGTGGTAACATGGCACATGATGGTAGCACAATATCAAAGCCAGGAAATTCATATTGGTATCATCTTTGAAGCTTATGCAGATTTTACCAGTTTTGTGTGCATTCATTTGTGTGTATGTCTATATAGTGCTGGGCAATTTTATTATAAATGCACGATGTTGTTTTCAAAATGCAGAACGGGATTAAGGTGGAACCAGATCATTTTGAGTTCTGTGAGCATGTTTGGCAAGCATATACACGTGTGACACTGATAACACACGCATGCGTGTGCATACACGCCCAGTGCGGAGGATACTGAGACAGAGTCTTACGTAGAATGGAGGCTGGCCAGAGGAAAGGGATTCTTCGAGAAGCCTTCCCGTGGGAGCCTTCTGAATTCCCAGGAAGAATAGAGTCCTTGCAGACTGCCTGATCCACAGAGCGATTGTTCCGCATTGGGCAGCACATGTATTAGACACAAATGTGTCATGTTTTTTTTGTCACTTCTATTGAGACCCAATGGAGCCCACTGTGTTCCAGTTGATACAAAGAGAATTATTCTCAGATTTCATCTGCCAAGTGTTTGTTTAGCACAAAGGTCACTGTGATACCAGCCGGCAACCAGAGAAACCCAAACTTCTCCTCTGAGCCCTGGGAGCTCAGAGTTCTTTGGCTTCTGATGGGTTTTTATTTTAACTTGACATTGGGTAAAATGTGTTTTAACTCTCCAAAGAGTGTGGGTCGGGTATGGATCAAATACACTGTGACTGCAGTTCATCTGAAAAAATAATTAAAAAGCTCTCCCTCGTGGGAGCAAGCCTAACTCATTATATTCTTGCAACTTCATTGATATTGAAGTTTCCCTCATTAATTTCTTTTTCTAAAATAAATGGCACTGTAACACTGGTCAATTTGTTTTGGCTGTGTTCCACCCCCTCTCCCCAGCTGCTGGTCACATGCCATTTTCAGTGTGTGTTAGCAACGTGCTAGGAAACGCGCACGGATCTCTTATCTGGTACTTCCATATTGCCTGGGCTGCTAGGTGCTTCTCCTTCATTTTCAGCTGCTCATAATTCATGCCCTGTGGCTCATGGAATCGCTTCTGTGCTCACTGCCTGGGTGACCTTGGACAAGACTCCCAGCATGAGCTCTGGAGTCCGACAGTTTTGAGATTGAAATCCTGGCTCCCCTTCAGACCTGCCAGCAGGATTTTGGACACCTTTCCAGTTGACTTCAGCCTGTTTCCTTAGCGGTAAAAGGAGGCCAGGATCTCTACCTTGCAGGGCTCGGCCTTGCTATCATTTGCATCAGGTACCCCATCCACGGTGGAGATTGATAATCACTGTCCTGTTCATTTTTACAGTCCTCTCCATTTCCAGATGTAGAAAGTGAGGTGTGAGATAAGTGACTGACTTCTTGAAACACACAGGCAGATCTTTTGACAAGAGCACTCGGATCCTGATTTTCAGCTTGGGACATAATCCACTTAGTAGATCTAGAATAGCTACCTCTTCAGTCCTGCATTAAATCAGCAGGGCTCTTCTTTGCCTGCAGACCCCTTCCTGTGGCTCCTCTCAAAGTACATAAAGTGCTAGCATGGCCCCAGGCAGCATGCGATCTGGTTCATGTGAAGTCAGAGGCGCCCTAGAGTATGGCCATTGCCACCACATGATACATTGTTTAGCTTTCTAGGTTTTGACACATTACTTCTGAATGTGCTTCTTAATATTGGCTCAGTTTTTCAGAAGAATGTATTCTCACTTTCATAAAATTGGGAAAACCCAAAATCTAATAAGAAAACCTAAATAATTTCTAATCTAGTTACCTATAGAAAGCTATTGTCAATAGTTAGGTATATTTTGTTCCAGCCTTTTTCTTTTGTATTTTAGTTAAGACCCTATTATATATGTAGACCTACTTTTAATGGACCTATTGTAAAGTTCTTAATATAGCAATTATATGTGAAATTATTGTATTATTACCAAGATAAAGTTGCAGGGTATTAATCTAGAAATGCTGGAATGTGCTCGTTGGCCGTTTGAATGATGAACATCTCTGTGGTGTGAGCCACATCCATCCACATTTGCTGAAGACTTAAAAGCTTGGGTATGGAAGAGGGCACTTGTGGGGATGAGCACTGGGTGTTATATGGAAACCAACTTGACAATAAACTATTTGTAAAAAAACAAAAAAACTTGGGTTAGTGCAGATGATCCCGTGTGGACTGGAAGGTAACCCTTTGGGCTCGCTGTGACTTTTTGCAGAAGATAAGTTATGTGAGGCACAAGTGTGTCATGAAAAGTTGCCTCGGGCTGGCCAGGAGTGTGGGTGCTTTTGTCAGCCCCAGGCCTCTTCTGCTCAGTGTAGAAATCTTAGGTGCCACAGGGACTCAGCCAGCAAATGAGAAAAGCAGACTAACGTGGAGGCTGGAGAACTGAGGGTTCTTGCTTCATCCTTGCCATTTGTTTCCCTGTGGGAACACAAAGTCAGTCTTGCCAAATCTTCTGATTTCTAAGAGTGATCAGAAATCCATAGTTTTCAAGTGGACTGAATCGCCAGCTCGTTGACTTCCTTTCTAAGTCCTCTGTGGGTCAGCAACACAGAAACCAGCTTGAATACATTGGTGGCTTGTCATTTTGGACTCTTTGCTCTACGTCGTCCATTTCAAATCGCACTTGCCTTTCGAATAGCAAATAAATAAAACAAGAAAGGAAGCTGGGTGGTAAGGAAAGCAGTTGCACATCATGGACGCCACAGCCAGAATAAATAGTGTGATCTACTGTGATCGCAGATGATCTGCTTATTGGGTTGGGCAAGGGGGGTGGGGGTGGAGGACTCTTGCACAAACACAAGACACAGTGTGGAAGAGAGGAAGGAGCCAGGACCTGTTGCTGAGCTCAGGATGCTATTCCGGCTGAGGCATGGGAATCACAGAATGGAAAAGAAGTTCAACCTTTGTTCCCAGCTAAGCATATCTGGATGAAGAAAACCATTCAAGAGTGTCCTGAAGGGAGGGTTAGAGTAGAAATCAATACCATTTGGGGCTGGTTGGGGCCTGTGGGCATTTTCTGTGTGTGCGGGAGCACCTTTGCTGAGAGATTTTAGAACATAGCGTTCAGGTGTTTGATGACTCCATGTAAGACCAGAGAGGCCCAGACTGACCTAGAGAAGATTCATTGCGAAGGTGAAGGTACACGGGGCAGGGTCGGGGTGGGTCCCATCCTTCAGAACCACAAAGGCATGTTGTTTCTATACCACCAACCTCTTACTGCACCTGCCTCGTGAAAGAAGATTCATTTCACTTTTCCTTTCAACTGTAACACAGGCATTGTTCTTAAGTATAAAAGGTTCTGAGCTATTTCCCTAAATAACCTGCATATTCCTTTTCTTCAGTTTATTTGCAGACTACTTCTTTCTGACATAGAAAAATCTCGGCTTTATCTCCCTTTTCCACCTTTCACCTCCAAGAGGCATTCAGTGAGAGCAGCTGTGTGAAGGGTTTGGTTTCTGTAAAGGGTTGTGATTTTGCTGTTGTTAACACCGGCATTGGAGGTTAATGGCCTTCCTCTTCAGGGCGAAGTGAGTTCTTCATTGCTAGAGGATTCTCGTGTTAAAATGCCTCATGTAAGCATCTTTGTTGTGGCTTTTTGCCTGTCTAGCACCTTGTTTTTGTGACCGAATGCTGCCTTTCCCCAAGGAGGGCTGCGGACATGATCATGTGGTCCAGGCGTGGCCAGCCATGACACAGAGAAGGGCTCTCATGTACAAGGATTGGCCCAAGGATTACGATGATCAAAGTCTACCATGAGGTTTGACAAATGGATTCTGAGAGAGAGAGAGACCAACAGAGGCCACTTTCTCTTCTTGCCCTGTCAGTTGTAAAAACTTAATGTCCAGAGATTCTGATGTCTGTCATTGCTGCCACATGCAGGGAAGTTGACCCAGGAGTGAAGACCTCATAAAGGAAGGTAGATAAAGGGAGAGAGAGAGCAAGAGGGCTCCCTGGATCTAGCCCTGCCTGAAGTGAGCCTCTAGCCCTTGGAATCCCCACTTCTTGAGCACCGAAATGATTCTGCACAATGTTTGCAGTTCTCAGGCTTGAATGCCTGGTCATGTCACGGTAAGAGTTGAACTGGATTGCCTTCCTCTTAAGATTTGACCACTCACCTTCCGATGCGGATAGCGTTTCTGTGCAAGGAAATCCACGTGAGATAGTTGTGCTCTGATTAGAGAGCTAGCTCTTTTATGATCCCACAATATTCACCTATGGTACCCTGAAGACGTGAACAATGCCTGACCCCACGCATTCAATGAACAGGGTTAGGTTGGAAGTTCTCATACAGTTTTCATTTCATTATTTCATAGCCTATAAGTTGCAGGAAAGAGACCTAGAAATCAAAAGGAATGCCCCCTTCAGTTTCTCCCTGACCACCCCAAACAAACAAGGTGTTTAAAAATAACCCATTGGCAGGCAGGCAGCCTTTGTCCAGCACATCAGCTTATTACTCGGTGGTGCTGTTGATTGAATGGAAGAAAGCTAACCGATCTTGGCTCTTTTACATGACTATGTTCGCCAGAGCTACCTTTGCTCCAAGCAATGATTTCTTATCGTCGGGGGCAAAGAGGCTAACCGAGCATCCACCATTTGGGACTTGGCTTTGCTATTTCATTCCTGCCAAGCCATGTGCATGTGCACATGCTTATTTTTGCTCCTGTGCAGACAAACATCTGAACCCACCAACGCGTTGGGTGGCCGACGGGCACTCACCAAAAACATAAGTGTAGACCTTAGAGCTGGGGCTCAGGAGCTTGCCTTATGAGTGTGAAGAGAAATTGGGGGCTACATAACAGGGCTGCTTCAAACTAATGTTTTTTGGATGTCCTTTAGGGGAGGGGTCCAGGACCTTCTGAAATTATTTGGAGATGTGTGTACACCCTCATGGGGAAGCTTTGACTGGCTTCTCAAAGAGGTTCAGGATCCCAGAAAGGTTAGGATCACAGAAAGTCTTTATGTTGGGTGGACCGTGAGGGTGGGCGACTTGGGGTAAGATAAACCAAGATAGTTGAGGTGATGGGCTGCGTGGAGTGACAGATGGAATGTTGTGCACTGCTCAGCTGTCAGCTTGATCTGCTCTCTGGGGAGCAGCAGTACATCCAACAGGAAGCATCACTCAGGCAACTGTGGGTGAAAAGTCAGAATGTGTTCCCAGCCACTCTGGAGACACCCTCCCAGCCCCCCCCCCCACCTTCCGCCACCCAAAAAAAAATTCCTTTGGGGCTAAAATTTTCCATCCCTTCTTTTGGCCTAACTGTGGGTGTTTTGGGTAATATTCAGCAAAATTTTCTGTGCTGGTTTGCACTGATGCACAGATAGGAAAAGCAACTTTTTTTTTTTTTTTTTGCTCTAAAAGCAAAAACATTTTTAAAATGCAGTGGTTCATAATGGCATCTGAATTCCCGAAGTCAAAACTTTCCATGTGTTCTTACTAAGAAAAATTCTCTTGGGCAATTAAAAACAAACAAGGAGGCAGAAAGTTGTGAGGGACCCCAGAAAATCATCTGGGGACATGAGTGAACTTGGCAAAGGTAGTGTGGGCAAAACTTTTTTCCCACGCTTTTTGGGACAGTCGTTGCATTTAAGAAACCCCCTTGCTGTCCTGACCAATGCCCATCACCTCCTCGTTCAGGTATGAGGTTGAAGAGGGGCAGGGTTTGGGGGTGAGGCACGTCCTAATCTCTCTCCAAGAAGAGTTGTTTTTCTTCTTTTATCTCTAATGGTCTAAGCATGTGGCCCATGTGGATGTGATTTCTCAGTGCCTCTATTTCTGCCCAAGGCGTTATTACCATAAGAACATTCATATTTTTGCCCACCTGCCTTGTGGGCTGTTAATGGAGTTTACAAAGGGAATTTGGATTCCCAGCAAGAGGCCTCGTTAGCACAGCAAGGGTCCGATAGATTCTAAAATTGTGTATGGACACTTGGAACCTTTAGAAACCCAGTGGTGTCTATTATTAGATCTGAATTAGTTCACCTACCCCAGCCTCAGTCGTTCTGTTTGTATCACAGGGGAGAGAACCTTGCCTTGATCCGGGCGGATCAGCTGGACTGGCTTATGCGCGCATTAACGCCTGTGATTCTGGGGCCTAAGGCAAGACTCCAAAGCCCTGGGGCGGCATAAAGAGCAAAATGTCTCCTGCATGGGTGCTTTTATTTTATTTTTTAATACCTACCTTGTTACTGGTTGTGAGCAAGTGTTTAATTTTAGGGATCATTATGGTTGCAAAGAGAATTTAACAGCTGTCTGCTTATTTGGACAAGTGCGTCAAGCGCATGTGGGTTTGAATAATGACCATGACAACACTGGGTACACTAGCTCTTTTTTATGGTGTCCTTGGTACACGACAGAGAATGGGAGGCCCTGCCTGTGGTCTCTCGCTCCCTCTTCCTAAAGCCCAGGGAGACAGGGATTGCTATTCTCATTGTGCCGATGAGGAAACTGAGGCACAAGGAGGTCTCTCTCTCCCTCTCCCTCTATCCTTCTCTCCCTCCCTTCCTTCCTCTCCCCCCTTCCGCTTCCCTCTCTACTAGTACCTGGTATTGTTCCTGACTCCAGCAGTAAAGTATGAAATGGTGAGGAATGTCTCAGCTGGGAGAGGTTGATGGCTGTAGGGTACTCAGGGCCTGGCTTCTCCATGGGAATTGTTAAAACTCTCATCCAGCTTTGTTCCTACGGAAAAAACCACGTGAGTTATTTTCACAATCTCCCCGTAGTAAAGTGACAGACGCTCACCAGACAGTTTTGTTTACATTTCGGGCCCCGCAGCCTTTAATTGGTATACAGTCACTGCTCTTACACAACTTGGACTTGGGTGTTTTGTTTTGTTTTGTTCACTCCCAGGCTTGGCCAAGCTGGCTTGCTTTGCTCTGCAAGTCAGGAGTGAGTGTATGGATGCCTCACTCGGCCACAGCTGGGACAAAAAATGGTAAGAAGGGAAAATAAAAAGGCTTCGTGGATGATGGAGGAACAGGTGAGGAAGAAAGATTAAAGAACAGACAATGAGCTGAAATAGTGTAATTCCCAAGGCTTTGAACATGAGAAAATAAGCAGCAGCCTGATGGTCTAGACAGGTGGTGTTCTGAAGACCTTCCAGAGTAGGATGGCCATGGCAATGAACTGGTAACAGGAGAAGGGGGAACCTGATGGATCGGACGGTGGTAGAGACCTCCTTGCACTAGCCCGAAGGGCATGATGGCCAGGTAGCCGCATGCTCTTCCCAGACCACATTCATCCACACTGTCCTACAGGCTTCTTGGTGGCCTGTGGACAAATGACCTCCTATTGGCCCCACCTAGGAGACTGGAAGGTGGGTTCAGAGGTCAGACATTGGGTATGACAGTAATTGGCCACCAAGTCAGTGCAGATGGGAAGTTGGGAAATTGGAAGCGCCTCTGGCTCATGACTCCAGATTCATATTTCTAGCTTTTTAATTTTTTTAATGTTTATTTTTGAGAGAGAGAGAGAGCATGAGTGGGGGAGGAGCAGGGAGAGAGGGAGACACAGAATCCTAAGCAGGCTCCAGGCTCTGAGCTGTCAGCACAGAGCCCAGTGTGGGGCTCAGAGTCACAAACTGCATGGTCATGACCTGAACCAAAGTCCGATGCTTAACCGACTGAGCCACCCAGGTGCCCCAAGCTTTTTTTTTTAGTTTTTGAATTGTAAAACAAAAACACCAAAATTCACCATCTTACCCATTTAAAAGAATGTACAGTTCAGTAGTGTTTAAGTGTATGCACATGGTGATGCAACATTTCTCTAGGACTTTCTTCTTGTGGAACTGACACTCTGCACCTGGGAAGCAGCCCCAGCAACCAGCATTCTGCTTTCTGGCCTTACAGAGTCTGACTCCTCTCGTTAACTCTTCTAAGAGAAGTCCTACGTTATTTGTCTTCTTGTCACTGGCTTGTTTCATTTAGCAGAATGTTCTCAAGGTTCATCCATGCTGGAGACTGCGTTCAAACTTCCTTCCTTTTTAAAAGCTGAATAATATCCTTTGGTGTGTCTATACCACATTTTATCTGTTTATTCCTCAATGGGCATTTGGATTGCTTCCACCGCTTGGCGATGGCAAAGAGTGCTGTATGAACATCTGTGTGCAATGTATTTCTGGCTTGTTAAAAGTCAGCTCTCGGGGCGCTGGCATGGCTCAGTCGATTCAGCATCTGACTGCCGCTCAGGTTATGATCTCCCGGTTGGTGAGTTCAAGCCCTGCATCAGGCTTGCGGCTGTCAGTGCAGAGCCTGCTTTGGATCCTCAGTCTCCTCTCTCTCTCTGCCCCTCCCCTGGTCACTCGCTCTCATGTGCTTGCTCGCTCGCTCGCTCGCTCAAAAAATATATTAAAAAAAAAAGTCGGCTCTTTAATTAGGTGCCCTAAGAAGGTGGTGAGCTCCGTAAGTCCAAAATTCACATCCTTAAGTTTCCCCCCAAATTTTCTTTGTCATTGTTTCACCCTGCCCTTTTCCTCTCATCTCTTGCATTTAAAAGCCACTGCCTCTTAATCAATGCTTCTGAAGGTCGCTGGTGTCTGGCCCTTGTCCCCTCTTCATTTACCTTGGTCATTTCAGGCCAGGCCCTCAACACCTCGCACCTGGATGAGTGCGTCTACCTTTGATGTGTCCCGCTGAGCCCAGTGTGGTCTGTGTCCAGGTTGTCTGGCATCTTGAGAAGCTCCAAGGCATGGTCTGAATGTTAATGAACTTGAAGAGATGAACGTTGTTCTCGAACCCCTGTTATAAAAGTTCTAAGGCATCTGCATGGAATTGAACTGAATTTCATTATTTGCTCCATGAATAATGACAATAGGGTTATGTATATATTAAAATAATGCACGTTTAGGATAATACTATATATTTTTGAAAGACATAAAGTCACTTGACTCCTTTTTTAAAAAAGTTGCTTTTAGTGTTTGTTTATTTTTGAGACAGAGACAGAGCATGAGTGGGGGAGGGGCAGAGAGAACGAGAGGGAGACACAGAATCTGAAGCAGGCTCCAGGCTCTGAGCTGTCAGCACAGAGCCTGACGCGGAGCTCAAACTCCTGAACCGCAAGATCATGACCTGAGCTGAAGTGGGATGCCTCACCGACTGAGCCACCCAAGCACACCCCCACTTGACTCCTTTTTAATAAACAGAGGCAGGTTAAATGTAATTGTCTCCATTTTCACTCATGCATTGATTTAACACATGTTTAATTGTGAGCTTACCGTATGTCAGGCCGAGTGCAAGGTGCTGGGGGGTGGTGCATGGCTGGGTGGGACCTACCATCAGGCTGTGTGTGTAATAATAATATCAGGCATTTACGAAGCACATTCTGTGGGCCAGAGACTGGGTAATGTTCTTTATGTATATTATCCAGTGTGATTCTTGAAAAACTCCTTTAGGTTTTATTGTCTGCAGTTTATGGAAGGAAGTCGGGACATAGAGATGGGTAACCTGCCCAGTAAGGACAGTATGGGGACTTGAGCCAGGGGAGCTCCTTCTCCAAGGGATGTGTTCCTCTGCTTCCTGGAAAACTCTACCAGCAACTGTCATAAAAACCACGAGCTTGAAACACAGGGAGGGCAGGTTGAAGCACCAGGCTGATGGGAATCTACAGATGCATTTGTATATGTAGAGTTGGAAAATATTCACCAAATGTGCTCAGGAATATTTTACAAGTGTGAGTAATGACTCAGCCTTGCAAGAAGACACGCCGTCTTCCAAACCATAGCTGCTGTTAGAGAAAAGAAACAACCTTCTGCATGTTCTCAAAGCAGGAACTTATGTAAACTTCATTTTTCATCCGTGTCAAATGCCGTTCCCTGATGAGATGCATTATCTGGTCAAGGAAGTGACTTGACAAAGCCTCTCGCCCAGGCTCAGAAAGGAAGGCAAAGTCTGAGCTGGTTGGCTGGATGTCTTGGGAAAGAAAGCACCTTTAAAACTGGTGAGTGTTTGGGGGCACCTGGGTGGCTCAGTCGGTTAAGTGTCCCACTTCAGCTCTGGTCATGATCTCATGGTCCATGAGTTGGAGCCCCGCATCGGGCTCTGTGCTGACAGCTCAGAGCCTGGAGCCTGCTTCAGATTCTGTGTCTCCCTCTCTCTCTGCCCCTCCCCAGCTCATGCTCTGTCTCTCTCTGTCTCTCAAAAATAAATAAATGTTAAAAAAAAAAATTTTAAACTGGTGAGCGTTTGCAGCTGCTGGGAGACGGTGTTTTACTTCCTGTGAATCACATAGGGTCAGCCTGAAAGAGGCCACCTAGCCGTGGGCGTGTGTGTGCATGTATGTGTGTATAAATGGTGGAAATTGCTATTCACATAGAACATGAGCATATTCTTTTAAGAATATCACTCCTACTGGAGACAATTAAGCAAGTAATCCACAAACACACTAGACGGGTCTTTAACTTAAAGTCAGGGGGGTAAGATTTGGTTCCGTAGCTTGCTGCCTGCTGTGGTGTTTCCTTAGAAAGCTGTGGGCAGTGGGAAGCCTCCACTGGGAGAGTGCATACCGCGTGCCGGGCACTCAAATTAGTTTCTCCTTTCCTCTCTATCCTGGCCATTTTACAGAGTAGAAGATGGAGGCTCAGCAGAATGAAGTTACTTGTCTTAAGTCTATATCCCTTAGTAAGTGATCAGAGTTGAACATAATGTCCACTGATTGTGTCTGGCCCAAAGCTGAGATTTTGTAGAATAACTGATTTTTTATCATGGGAAATTGGAAACGCATACAAAAATGGGCTAGTTGAATGGGCCACAGCATGTTCATTATTGTTACCAACTCGTGGCCTGCCTTGTTTCATCTGTACCTGCACCTAGTCTCCCTTCTCCGTGGTTGTATCAGATGTACAGTTTCAGAAATTTTAGATCGATCATTCTGTATGTAAATACTTCGTATTTATTTCTAGAAGATAAGGACTCTATAAAAACATAATTACAATACTACTCTCATGCTATACATTCTAATGATAATTTGTTAATGTGGGTTAACACATGTAATCAGTGTTCATATTTCTCCAGTTGGCTCTTTAAAACACATACACACACACACACACACACACACACTTTATTAGATCTAAAGAGCTTTATGCTTTGCAGTTAATTGCCTTGTTTCTTACATCCCCTTTAATCTATAGTTTTGTTTTTTTCCTTCCTCTCCCTGCCTGGTTAAATAAATGGAATCATCTGTTCTGTAGTTTTGTACAGACTGGATGGTGCTTGTTAACATGTTCTTCTATCCCCCACCTGTAATTTTTGTAAATTGGTTGTTAGCTAAGGAAAACTGATCAGATGCAGGGTTTGTGGTTTGTTTTGTTGTTTTGTTTTTTTTTGCGAGAAGTACTTCATAGGTGATGATGTAGATTTCTATTAATGAGACCCATAAGGTCTGGCTTTCTCTTTCTGTAGCCTTGACAGCCATTAATAATCATGGCTTCTGTTTAGTGGGGACGTTCAAATTCTGTCATCCCATTTTTAAAAAATTCTATGAAGAGAAACTTCCTCATTTCAACTCTTTTGTTATCTTGAGGTAGAATTTGATTAAGAAAAGCAGGAAAAGTGGTTATGTGATTACCAAAAGCAATTTAAGATTTTTTTTGTTTGTAGTTTATTTTGTCCTTAAGGTATATTCTTTTAGGGATATATAAATTACTGTGTCTAAATAGCTTTAAGAAAATGGCTTCTCTGTGGTTTGGACTCTAATTCAATGAACAATTAAACACTTTCCATTTTGTTTTTGATTTTTATAGATTACTTCTTAAGCTAAAATTTTGTTTGATAATTAACATAAACTACACGGTGTCAAAGTCACATCTACAGAACAGGAATGTTCTGAGAATTCTGGCTTCCAAAGCTATCATTGTTATTCCCGCCCACACCTTAGACATACCCATTTTTCTTTTAGTTTTTGGTTTTTCTCTATGTGAAAAGTTTAAATACATCTATATATGAGCATCTCCCTTTTATTTATAAAATGTAACTTATTATATGCATTTTTTTCACCTGACTTTTTCACTGAACAGTATACCCTATAAAGGAAGATTGCATTATAAAGAATTCGGATAATTGGCATTGTTTCTTTTATGTCTTTATTTTATTTTTTGAGAGAGAGACAGAGACCGAGTGTGGGAGGGGAGGAGCAGAGAGAGGGAGACACAGAATCTGAAGCAGGCTCCAGGCTCTGAGCCATCAGCACAGAGCCTCATGCGGGGCTCGAGCCCATGGACTATGAGATCATGACCTGAGCTGAAGTCGGATGCTTAACCGACTGAGCCACCCAGGCACCCCAACATTGTTTAAAGACTTATGGAATCATTTAATTTTCAGAGCTGGTGGTAATGATAGCACATATTCATGTGGCATTTACGGTGTTTTTGTGCCTAAATTCATTCAGTAATTTTCATAACGGTAACCCTCTGGGATATGTATTCTTGTCAACATTCTATAGGTGGGAAACTGAGGCACGAGGTGGTTAGTTAGGTGACTTGCCCCGTGTCTCAGACCTAGTGAGTGGCAGGTCCTGGATTTAGATTCAGGTGTCTGCTCTCATAGACTACATTATATTGCTTTAGAATTTCTAGAATTTGGTTTTCTGGGTTTTATGAGTAAGGAAGGTCTAGCCCATGAGCAGTTACATTAAAGATGTCACTTCCCACTTGCACTGTCTCTAGCTTTATCACTTTTTCAGATGATCACCAGCTTGCCGTGCAGCTTCTTGTCGAGTTCTAGAATTTGATCATAACTCATGGTAAGGTGAACCACTTAGCCTGTTGTTATTTCATGGATGCTCAGATGATGAAACTCGTGGGTCAGTTAAAGGACTTCATCACTCTTAACGCCCTCATCAGCAGGTTGTGACTATTCCTTTTGCCCTGAAGTACCACAGAGGTGATGCTCCAGATGCAAGTGGAGGTGGAAGTCCTGTTACAAGACACCAAACTTGGACGATCAACTGCTTTTATAGCAAGCAGTAAGCAACCCTAGCCATTGTCCCAGAGGGAAAAGTTGCTTACAGTTGCTCATTGGGAAATGGTTGCGTTCTGAATCTTGCCCACATCTGTTAGCTACTGAATGGGCACTGTTTACTTCCACTAGCCTGATGTTAGAAGTCTAATAAGGCTGCTAGACAGGGGGTAAGACTCAGCCTTTTCTCTTACCTTGTGTTCTTGGCACATGTAGCAATACGTGATGTATAGGAGTGTGGAGACCCTCAGAGGACTTCTCCCGACATTTCTTTGTACCTTTCTTGTTTGTTTGAGAATAGTCAGGTGGGTCCCCATAGCACTTCTTTGACAAATTACAGTGTTTAAAAATATTTGCCAATATTCCCTGATGTACTTATGGTAAGTTTTGTATTTCTCAGACTCTGTCACAAAACCAAAATCCAAGTGAGATCCCTTTTGAAGGCCACCCTTAACACATCTTAAACGCTCGTCATGTTGCAAACTTCTGGATTTTCTTTATTCGTGATGAGCAACATTTTGAAACCAGGCGGAGGGATGAGGTTGACAAGCGTCCATTAGTCTCTTGAGTTCATAATAGAGTGTTTCCTTTTGTTTTCCTTTTATTTTCTTTTTCCTGGCTGAAACTCCTTTAAATGTTGAGTCCAGTTTTTCTTGCCAGTGACTTTTTTTATAATTCTGTAAATTACTGCCCTAAGATGCTGATTGTAACTTTACCTTTTCATAGCAACACGTGCAGCTTTGAATGGGAACACTCTCTTGGAAGGCAGCTCTCCCTAGCAGTTTGGCATCCTCAGTGACTTTCCTGATCGGGTTTCCTGTGTTAAATAAGAAACGCTAAGGGTCCAAGTCATGTCCATTTGAGGCAAGAAGTGATACTTTAAGTTATGAGAGGAAAGGGCAACATAATAAGTTTTTATAAATGGGCCTAGCTGATCCATTGAAGAAAACCAGTAGCCAAGGTCAGAGGGATGGAAAGGGAACAGAAACAGGTCCTAGGTTAGGAGAGGAAGGTCAGGCTAATGAGAGCAAAGGTCATCCTTGCCCCCTAGTCCCCCTTACCTTAAAATCTGGCCCATGCCTATTAGCCACAGGATGGGCACTGTTTACTTCCACTAGTCTGATCTTAAAAGTCTAATGTATCTTCTAGATGGGAGTAAGACTCAACCTTTTCTCTCATGAATTTTAATGGAAGGCTTTGGCAGTCTGGAGCCCCCAGAAAGGCATCTTTCTTTTTTTGTAAGTTTATTTATTTTGAGAGAGAGAGAGAGAGACAGAAAGAGTGAGTGGGGGAAGGGCAGAGAGAGAAGGAGAGCAAGAATCCCAAGCCAGCTCTGCACTGTTAGCGCAGAACCCGATGCAGAACTCGAACTCATGAATCATGAGATCATGACCTGAGCTGAAACCAAGAGTCAGACATTTAACTTATGGAGCTACCCAGGCGCCCCTCCCAGGAGGGCATCTTTCAGGTGTTGCTGGTGTTTGGAAGAGCGAGATGGCTTGGCCCTTCCTTCCTGACGAATTCTGGGGGAAGGCTTCACACGAGTGTGCACCGAGCAGTGCCTGCACACCCCTATAGTCCCTTTGCCACGTCTCATTGGACATCTTCTCAGAAGGACTTTTTGTTTAAAATCAGGCCCCAAAGGATCTTTCAGGACCTTAAAAATGTTTCAGGGATGGTCCCACAGCAGTTAGCTGGGAACGTAAGAGGGAGTGTAGCACTAATTATTAAAGTGATTGCAGGTCTGAATGAAGAGAATAAACCTTTGTTACACATATAGACCACAGAGCAGGAAATCATGAGGGCAGGAGTGATTCTTGGACCAGGCCCCCATCGCTTACTGAGCTCTGTGACTCTGTTTCCTACTAGGTACAGTAGCAATAATGATAGCACTTCTCTTATTAGAGGTGACATGATCATTATCAGAGGTGACATGAAAAGGGCCATTGTTAGCACGTAGTGAGCGCTCAGTGCGTCATTAAGTAGAAGACAGCATGTTGGTACAGGCCGGGTCTACTAACTGACGTGGCTTCAAGGTGTAAGTCTGTCCGAACGTGGCCTAGAGCTGTGCTGACCAGCAGGGCACCCACTAGCCACATGTACTATTTCAATGACTTCAAGCCAAATGAAATCAAGGACACAGTTGCTCCATCGCACTGGCTAAATTTCAAGAGCCAAGAGCCACGTGTGGCTCTTGGCTACCATTTTGGAATGTGTGGATTACGGAGCATTTCTGTCATGCAGAAAGTTCTTTTGTATGGTTCTGTTCTGGAGGGTTTACGCCCCTAAGGGATCTGAGGGCATTATAATGACTGTTTAATTTGGGCACTTTTTTACTGGTGCCTTCTGCTTTCCGCATCCTTTCTACAAATAGAGAAGAATCTATGGTGCAGATACTGCAATGCGTGCATATTCCAGAGACTCTGGAATAACTGCCCATGCAGACGAGGCTGAGGCTGGCCTGCAGAGTGGCTGGGGGACAGACACTAAGTGCCTTACAGCCTCCCCGCCTCCCTGCAGACCCTCTCGATCATGAAGGCTATGCTTCCTCGTTTGCTGCTATCCTGGGGACAATCTCAAGTTCTAATATTCCTTTCTATTTTCCTCCCAGGCACCATGTGTCTTAATTTATGTCCTTAAACTGTGGTCACTGTGATTATGGGACACCTAAGGCCCTTCATTCACTTGCTGAGCACAGGTAGTTAATAATACCGTCCTGGCTATGCTCCCAGAAATCTGCAAAGAAGGGAAGTCCATCCTCCAAGCACCAGAGAGTCTGGGCACCTGCGCCTGCTTCCCTTTGGGTTTTAGCTCTATGAGAAGAGCGTGAGCTGTGTTTTGTAGCTAAATACTGTCTCCCCAGTGGGCAATGTAAAAAGGAGAGCAGCCACTTGCATTAAATGTGTTTTTGTGAGCTCTTGGGGGCTCATTAGAGGTGGCCCGAATAAGAACTCCTGGGGTCAGCTGCTATCTCTGCACCCTCCCTGTGGAGCACGGAGCAGGTGGAAGGCACCCTCTGGATGCCACCCCTTGGGAAGCAAGGGCCAGAAGGTAAAGCTGTGACCTCTCGCCGCCCTTGGAGCAAGTAGTGTCTGTGGAGAAGCAGCCTGGTGGAAGGGGTTTCTAAACTGTGTTTCAAAGAGGAGAGGCGTGGGGCACCTGGGGGCTTAGTCTGTTAAGCGTCCGACTCTTGGATTCAGCTCGGGTCATGATCTTACGGTTTTGTGAGTTCGAGCCCTACTTCAAGCTCCAAGCTGACAGTGCAGAGCCTGCTTGGGGTTCTCTGTCTCCCTCTCTCTGTCCCTCCCCCACTTGCACTCTCTCTCTCTCTCAAAATAAATTTAAAAATTTGTATAAAGAGGGGAGGGGTGGACCTGGTAAGTTGAGGGAGAAGAGGAGAAGGGAAGGGGAAGTTCCAGGAAAGAAAAACTCTACAAAGAAGCTTTCATTTGAAACCATGAATGCCTTATGAGAACATCACCACCGCTTCTGAGTTATGCAGTCTTGGGTAGATTGCTTGACCTTGGCTTTCACATCTGTAAAATGGGAGTAGTCCTTGTAGTCACCTCACAGGGCTGAGACCCAAGTAGGGGAAGGGGAACGGACTGGGATGTCATTTGAGGAGAGCGAGTCTGGCAGCTGTGTGGGGATGGCTTATGCTCTGTAACTTAAACAGAGAAGTTTAAGAAACAAGAATTTAAACAAGTAACTTAAACAAGAAGTGCTCTTGTGCCGCACTGTAACTTAAACAGAGAAGTCGCACGCTTTCTGGTACCTAGATGTGTATGCCATAGTTACATTACGGCTTCTTTTGTGGCTACTGTAGCTCTCTCTGAGGTCCAAGCTGCTCTAAACGTTTGACATCTATATATTTAACCCTCAAGAAAGCCATAGGTAGTGGGACTACTATTCCCATTCTACAGATAAAGATACTGAGGCACAGAAAAAATTAGTGACTTGCTCACGATCACCCAGCTAGCATGTGGTGGTGTCAGGATTTGAACCCAGGCCTGTGGACCTCAGAATCTAGGTCTTCACCCCCATGATTGACAGTTAGGGATTTGATAAGGGACTGCAACATACATGTAGCACTTATGTATTATAGAAATCATATGATGAAGAATCACAGAGGTGTAGACAGGAGGGTTAGTGGAGAAAGAAAGCATAGGTTACCAATAGATTTTTAGCCTCGTCCAGAGAATTTGGGTAGGGGAGGAGAGGCCCCGAGGTTTTCTAAACTTAGGCCACTGTGCTGCCCTTCCCCGTCCTCCAGGTTAGCACTAGTCTAAGCTCTTAGCACAGAGAGGCCAAGTCACTTGCTCAGGGTCACACAGCGGGAGAGTAGCTGAGTCAGGCCTAGGACCTTGGGAGTCTGGCTCTGAAGCCCATGTTTCCCCACTCATGCCTCCCTCCCTTTTGTACCACGTATTCTCACTCCGTACTCCCGCCAACGCCCTTTGCTTAAGTGCTTCCTCTTGGGATCTTTCTTCCTTCCCCTCCTCTCCATGTTCCCTGTCCTGTGCCTTCTAACTTGCTCTCCCTCCATGGACCATGCTTGGTGACAGCATTTCCCCTGTGGTGGGAACGATTCAGTTCTCTGCGCCTCTCTGGGCCCAGCCTCAGATCAGCCTCCTCTCCATTTCCAGCGTTTTCCACAGGGGGCCTGACCACTGTCAGGTCTCAGCAAAAAGTGACAGTGGACAATGATATCTACCGAGCCCAAGTCTATGCTGACATCATGCAGAGCCACCCCAAGTCTAGGGTTTTTGGAAGAGGCCTGGGGAGGCTGGCAGAGTGGGGTTGCACCTGGGCTGACCTACTCCAGGCCCGGAGCCTCTCGTGCATACTGAAATAAAGCCACCAAAATAGTAAATTTCAAATTGTTTATTTTTAAGAAAGAGAGATAGGCACAGAGTGTGAGTGGGGGAAGGGCAGAGAGAGAGGGAGACACAGAATCCAAAGCCAGCTCAGGGCTCCGAGCTGTCAGCACAGGGCCCAGTGTGGGACTTGAATTCACAAACCAAGAGATCATGACCTCAGCTGAAATGCCTAACCGACTGGGCCACCCAGGAGCCCCTCAAATCGGTATTTAAACAGGACACCTTCTGCGGTCTGGGGAATTGTAGCAGAGTGATCTTAGAGCATCACTGTGGGACTCTGCTATCCCTGTCTATCTGCTGTCACAAAACCACCCCTGAGATAGAGAGAGAGAGATATGCTTGCTCGTGGGCGCGAGCGCTCTCTCTCCCCCCACCCCCTCTACTGTGAACATGCCCTGGTGTTCATCAGTGTCTGTGCTCCCATGGATACTGATCATGGCTCAGGGGCTCCTTGGCAACCCCGTAGAGCCTCCTGTGCCCACAGCTCCAGCCACATGCAGCTGGGACAGCAGGTGTCCCCTGCTGAGTGCGTCTCTTCTCTGGCGAGATCTGCGTGGCTGCCCTACATCCAAACCACCGCCTCCCCAAGTCACTTTCACCACTTTCTGACCACCCTAGGGCATTCCCGTGAGTCCTTAGGACAGGTGCTATTAAATGCTAATAAGGCATCTAGCCAGGGCTGGGCCCCCTTTACCTCTGGCCCTGGGCTTTGCCGCTCTGCCATTTTAGGTGAGTGATTTATTGAAAGGGAGACAGAGGTGGACAGTGGGAGGGAAATCGCCCTTTTAAATTTATGTCTGGTTTTGCCCACGTTAATGTGTAAGCCTCCAGCTATGCAATTAGAGGTCGTTAGGCAGCTACAATGCGAAATTAATTCTGCCAGCCACCCCCCCTCCTGCATCATTGTGGGTGAAGTTGCTCCAGGGCAGGGAGAGAGCACGCTTGCTGCTCTAGCCTGGTGGGGAGAGGTGAGAAGGTTGTGCTATTCTGAGAAGGGACTGAGAGCTTGCTGGTGAGTGTGTGTGTGTGTTATTGAACAAGTGAATAGATGACCAGCTAGGACTGAACCCAAGAACCTGAAAGTCCCTGGGAGACTTGGGGTGGCTGGATCACACTGTGAGTGGGACCTCTTCCTTCTAGCCTTGGGAAAGGCTGAATCTCCACTTTGATAGTTAAGGCAGGGTGACCTTGGCCAAGTTACTTAGCTTCTCTGAGTCTCCCTTTCCTTCTCCATAGAAGGAAAGCATTGAAAATCAGAGAATCTGGAGGTGTGTGTTTAACCCTGTCAAGGAATTTATTTTTTCTCTCCCTTCATCCTGTGAGGTATGAAGATTCTACTCTCTGATAGGTCTGTATTGTTAAAAAGTAAAATTCAGCTCAGTAAATTTGAAGATCAAATTGGTTTTATTCATTGACTCTTGAATCAGGCAGCATCCCATCTAGCAAAAAGAAGTCTGTTCCAAAGAGCTACAGAAAAGGGAAGGTTTTAAAGGCAGAGAGCGACAGAAAAAGAAAGTTTATTAGCAAAGAGTGGATTGTTTCAGGCTTAGGCAGTCTACCTGTGGAGAACAGAATGGGTCTGGGGGATTACCTCACTAGTGCGGACCAGGTTACCTGGTTGGCTGGTTAAAGGTTACATTCCTGGGAGAGGCTGAAACTATGATTAGGTTAGGTATTAAGTGTTGGCTTGCTGGCATAGGGCTTAGCACAAGCACGTCCATTTTGGGTCTGATGTTTCTTTTTTTTTTTTTAATGTTTATTTTTTCAGAGAGAGTGCAAGTGGGTGAAGGGGCAGAGAGAGAAGGAGACACAGAATCTGAAGCCGGCTCCAGTCTCTGAGCTGTCAACACAGAGCCTGACACGGGGCTCGAACTAATGAACTGTGAGATCATGACTTGAGCCGAAGTCAGACACTTAACTGACTGAGCCAACCAGGCGCCCCAGAAATTTTAAGTGGCACTCCAAATGTCACAGAGAGAAAGCACGATTGCCCTGCCAGAGTGTGTGGGGTCTGGGGCCCAGCTCCTTGGCTTCCCCACTGCTGGCTTCTCCCTCCTGAAAGCATCTGTGTTGCTGCAAACCAAGAACTCCACAGATCATCATGCAAACCTGAGGTCTAGTCTGACTTTGCCACTTTTTGTTTGTTTAAAATTGCGGTAAAATATACATAGGGGCCTAGTCAGGTCAGCGCTCAGCTCATGATCTCATGGTTCATGGGTTCTAGCCCTGCATCGGGCTCTGTGTGGTCAGTGCGGAGCCTGCCTGGGATCCTCTCTCTCCCTCTCTCTCTCTGCCTCTTCCCTGTGCACGCGAGTGTGTGTGTATATGTATGTGTATGCACTCTCAAATAAAATACATAACAGTGGCAGTTGGGGGGCTCAAGCAGTTGAAGCCGCCAGCTTTGGCTCAGGTCATGATCTCGCGGTTCAGGAGTTCAAGTTCCACGCTGGGCTCTGTGCTGACAGCTCAGGGGCTGGAGTCTGCTTCCGATTCGGTGTCTCCCTCTTTCTCTGTCCCTCTCCTGCTTGTGTTCTTTCTGTGTCTCTCTCAAAAATAAGTAAACACTAAAAACAATTTAAAAACCCACACAACCTGAAATTCACCAGCTTAAGCATTTTTACGTGTATGGTGCGGCCGTGTCTAGTATACTGACGTTGTTGTGAAATGGATCTCCAGAGCCTTTTCATGTTGTAGTTCTGGAACTTTGTACCCATGAGACAACTCCCCATATTCCCCCCTCCCTCAGGTAACCACCCTTCTACTTTCTGTGCATTTGAGACTCACTCAAGGGACCTCACGGACGTGGGATCGTAAAGTACTTTGTGTATTTGGGACTGGCTTATTTCCATTCGCGTGACAACCTCCGGGTCCATCCACCTACGGCACATGTCACAACCACCTTCTGAGGCTGAGTCATCCAGTGTCGCGTGTGTGTCCCGCAGTTTTGCTCCTCTGCCCCTCCACCGATGGACACTTGGCTTGTTTCCACGCCTTGGCCGTTGTGGATAACGCTGTGATGAACATGGATGTTCACGTGTTCGGGAGCCTGTTTTCGACTCTTTTGGGCCTCTACCCAGAAGTGGGATTGTCGGGTCATGTGGTAACTGTGTTTATTTTTTTTTTTAATGTTTTATTTATTTCTAGGAGAGAGAGAGAGAGACAGCATGAGCAGGGGAGGGTCAGAGAGAGAGGGAGTCACAGACTGAAACAGGCTCCAGGCTCTGAGCCGGCAGTCAGCACAGAGCCCGACGCGGGGCTCGAACCCACGAACCGCGAGATCATGACCTGAGCGAAAGTCGGACGCTTAACCGACTAAGCCACCCAGGCGCCCCTGTGTTTACTTTCTTTTGAGGAACTGCCATGCTAGTTTCCATCGGGGCTGTGCGATTTTCCCAGTTTATTGGTGATGGAATGAAGGCCCACACGGAGGCTCCCACGAGAAGTCAGATGAGGGAGGGGGTGCTGGGAACGTGGTCCGTACACTCCCTCCAACCTGCTGGGCCTTGGCTTTGCCGTGGCTCCCTTTTTTTCCCTCAGCCAGTTCTTGCTGGGTTCCACTGACATCAGTCCCTCCTCTTTAGGCCTAAGAGTTGGTGACTGTCACCGTGACTCCTGGTGCCTTAGTGCCCTTTGATGGGTCCCTCAGCCCTGCCCTTCCATCTGTAAGTAGTCCTTCCTTAGGTGGTCACGAGCGGAAACTTTTGAGTGTACTATTTGCTACCTGCACATCTCGACTGATAAAACCACTTAGCAGAGGAGAGGGGAGGTTGCACACCCTCATTGTACCTCAGTTTCCCTCATCCATAAAATGGTTTCTTAGGGCTGTTGATATACGTTGATATTGTGTAAAGGGCTTAGAACAGCCACTGGCACACAGGAAGGCCTGGGTAAGCATTTGCTCTTATTTTTATGATTTCCGTTTCCGTGTGCAAGGCCCCTCTTATGACTTGACAGCTGGCCCCGGCATTAGAGCGTGAGCCCCTCAGGGATTCAGCCCCTCCTGACTTCTGGGCTGAGAGGCAAAAAGGATGAGGCCAATAAGAGGAAACCGTATTATCAAGGACCCGTTAGATGCGCTGGGCAAGCGGACTCCCCGGCCTGTGCACCCCACCCCCCAGCTTAGGAAAGCAGCCAGCAGCAGCGAGGTCTGGCTCCCAGTGGCTTCGGCGTCTGTACTTCACTTGGGAGATGAACTGTCACAGGTCCTGCACGTTCCCCTTGGAGCCTGGTCACTGTGCTCAGCTGTTGGCAAGCAGCCAGTAGAGCCACGACACCGCGAATCCCGGAGGGTGTGGGTCTCTGATCTGGAGGATTTGGTGATCGTCCCCTTTTACCGGGACGTGCCTTTCAGGAGGAAGTCTGCCTTGAGATCTGAATGCCTGAGTTACTCGTGACGGAATGTGGGGGTGAAGGGCACTGTCCTGCCAAGCAGAACTGGTGATGGCCACCCCGAGGAGGAGAGGGGAGCAAGCACATGCACACTTGTGTGTGCACATATGCATGCGCAGACACATGCGCACACACATGCACACACAGTGATACGCTCAGGTACGCACGCACAGATACACACATGCATGCAGAGGCATACACACACACACACGCTCACACACACAATGTACAGTCTGCAGGTGCAGTGGAAGCATTACACTCCCTGAAAACCTCCTCGAGTGCACATTAAGATCCCCCCCCACACACACACCTAGATTTTAATCTTCCTCCAGGGTTTCCTATTAAAGTGAGCAACTCAGACCCTAATGGAGTTATCTTTGGACAGTTAATATTCTTAGTTGTGGATACTGTGGACTGTGGACTTAATTTATTCATTCAGCAGTATTTATTAAGTATCTTCTTTGTGGCTGGCCCCAGTCTGGGTACTAGGAGCATGGTGATAGATAAAAGAGACCAGGGCCCTGGCCTCATGCAGTTGACACTCTAGTAGAGAAGACAGCCAAAAATGAATGAATGTGTAAGTAAGTAAACAGTAAACAAACACTGTAATTACATGATGTAATAATGCTGGGAAGAGGAGCCCTGCAGGCACAGGGAACAGCATGTGCAAAGGCCCTGAGGTGGAAGAAAGTTACTATATAGGAAGAATCACAATAAAAGCCATAAGGCAGAGTGAGCAGGAGGGAGACAGAGAGCTGGGGTTGAGAGTTGACTTTCCTGGTCCTGCAGGCCGTAGCCGGTCACAGAAGGGCTTTGGTGTGTTTCTGTCCACATGATAGGAAGCATTTTGGGGGTTTTAGGTAGGAGTTATTTGATGTGCTGGTGCTTCGCTGCTGTGCAGATGGGTGAAGGGTGAGCAGTAGGAGGCTGTTGTCACAGTTTGGGTGACGGTGATAGTCGCCTGGACCGAGTGGAGGCAGTGACTGATAGAGCTGTGACAGGAGTTCCTGATGAGTTGGTGTGTGGGGGAGTGGGGATGGGAGGGCTTAGAGGGAGAAAGGGAAAACTCCAGAGTAACTTCTAGAGTTTCTGGCTTTCTCAAATGCTGTCTCTTTCCCGTCTTAGCTTGGTTAAGAAATAACCTAACACGTTCTCTGGACAGATGCGTGTCACCTGGTGATAGCAAAGGACCAGCGTAAGGCAGTGCTTGCATGGGTGTGTGATCATGGATCCAGTGTGGATTTCTTTCTCCAGGAACAAGGTCCTGGGTCACCTCGGGTCCTTGGTTCGTGAGGGCAGTTTCTCATCATCTGAGCGCTAAAGATCTTTAGTTCAGCTTCTTCTCTACGGAGTTGAGTAACTTGCCTGGCATCACACAGCTGGTGGGTAGTGGGAACCAGACTGCAGTGTCGCCAAAGGGATCATCTCTGGGCAACCAGTGGGACCTGGTGACGTCCCTGCCTGGCAATTTCCAGATACCCCTGGGTGCTGGACAGCGCCAGAGGACTGTGGACCGTGCCCAAGGCCGCGGTGGACAGAAAGGCCCTTTGGAATTCGTGGCAGATGGGAGGAACTTGGGAGCCTTTGGTGCAGAGTGACTCACTCCAGCATGCTCGTCTCTACCAAGTCTGAGGGAAAGGAGGAGTCTGTGATGTGTTAATACATGGACACTTTGAGACATGATTTGCCGTCTGTCGAGGCAGGAGTAAGGCCTGATCTCAGAGTCTGCACTCTCCCCTCTGTTGTCTTCCTCTGATGAGGAGGCTTCCCTCAAAAGCATTGAAAGAATCTCTTAGAAAATAGTTAACCCTGAATAATAGAGGGGTTAGGGGCACCAAACCCCCATGCAGTTGAAAATTCACTTTGATTTTTGACTCCCCCATAACTTAACTAATAGCTTACTGTTGACGAGAAGCCTTACCAGTAAGATCGGCAGTTGATTAACACACATTTCATATGTTACATGCATTATACACTGTATGCTTATAATCAAGTAAGCTTGAGAAAAGAAGGCGTTATTAAGATCATAAGGATGAGAAAATACATTTGCAGCACTTGACTGTATTTGTTGAAAAAATATGCACGTAAGTGGATCCGCACACTTCTAACCCATGTTGTTCAAGAGATCCGCTTACCTGGTAAGTCTGTTAGAGAAAGAGAAATCCTATAAGGTCCTTTTAAAAGAAAGGATAGAAAGGGGTGCCTGGGTGGCTCAGTTAGTTAAGCATCTGACTTCAGCTCAGGTCATGATCTCACGGTTCGTGGGTTTGAGCCCCACATCGGGCTCTGTGCTGACAGCTCAGAGCCTGGAGCCTGTTTCAGATTCTGTGTCTCCCTCTCTCTCTCTCTGACCCTCCCCTGCTCACGCTGTTTCTCTCTCAGAAATAAAATAAAACATTTAAAAAAATAAAAAAGATGGAAAGACAGAGAGTGGCCTGTGTTTACACAGAGAAGGGTCACACATATTCGGGACCCCAAGTTCCTTTGCCCCAAGAGAACGTTTCAGATGGTCCTGACATAGAAAAGCAGAGGTATGAACTTAACATTCATACCAAGAGCAGAGAAAACTTCCTGAAAGTCCTGTCAATGATGAGATGTTTTACAATTATTAAAGGTAACAGGAGGCATCTGGGTGGCTCAGTTGCTTCCACATCCAACTCTTGATTTCGGTTCAGGTCATGATCTGGGTCATGAGATCAAGCCCTGCTTTGGGCTCTGTATTGAATGTGGAGCCTGCTTGGGATTCTCTCCTCTCTCTGCCCTTCCCTGCTCAAACTCTCTCTCACAAAGCAAATAAATAAACATCTAAAAAAAAAAAAGATAAGTTGGTGGAATAAGGTTATGTTACTTTGGAATTCATAGAGGACTGAGGGGAAAAAACATTCTGAAACTGTAATATGGTTTGGGTGTTCGGTGCACTTAAGGAAAAGGACTTGGAACAATTCTATTTCTTCCTCAAAATGTCTCGCCTCTGGTTTTGTCACGTGTTAAGAAGAATGCAGCCAGAACCCATTTTCCCAGTTTAGTGGCAACATTTAAAGGCCCAGGAGAGAGAGCAGATGACCTGAGTCAGCAAAATCCCCACCCAAAGGACAGTTGTACATTCTTCCAGGACCACGGAGCCAGTGGAAGGAAAGAGGTGAGGACCACTGACCAGTGACTCGGAGGCAGCAGGTGTTCACGGAGCGCTCTTACCTGTCACCAGCGTGGCACCATGTAAAGCGACACAAAGCAAGCTTGTAGTGTGGGCCTTGAAAGACGGGGTGGCCACAGGATGGGTGTGGCGATGGGCTCTGTGCCTTGGCCCTACGGTCTTGTGCATTTCCTACTCGGACCTACTTGCCCCATGGAGGGCAGGGTGACACAGGAGAACACAGGAAGCATGGTCTGAACCATGGGTCCGCTTCCGGAACCTCCCTGCTTCTGGGACCTCCCCCTTGATGCACCTGCGAAGGTAAGACCCCTCCTGGCTGGGCCCGGCCTTTGCAGAGTGCCCTGTGGCAAGAAGTCATGCTGCCTCACGCAGGAAGAGCATCTTGTCTCCACCCTGGAAATCCACCTTGGGCACAGGCCCTCTGGGAAGCGTTGAGAATCTCAGTCCAGACCTTTCCCAAGCAGGCATGTGTGCCCTCCGTCTGGGCGCCGCTGGCTGATTTAGCCTCTTAGGGCTTCTTGCTCAGGGGGCGCCATGTTGCCTGCATAAGCCAGCACCTCCTCTTCCCTTTCTTCTCTGCTCCCGGGTTTTTTGTGGGAGCCCTAGTGGGCCCTCTCAAGCACTCAGACAGCGACACGTGGTGCCTGGTTATCGTGGGCAGGAAATGGGCTCCACCGAGTGCCCCTTATCCTCTGCACCAGAGGCCCGCAGACCTTCAGCCTTTTGTAATTCTGTGGTTCATTCAACCCGCTTTGGTGTTGATCAGAAACGTGAGTTCCCTTCCAACATCAGCTTCCCTTGGGGCAATTGTGGCTGAACCATGGAGCTGCTACACATGAGTCGGGAGCCCTTATCTCCATTTGCCTGGGTCCTACCCTACTCGCATTCCTTGGGTGTGCCCTTTGCTGGCCCTGGTAGGCAGGTGACTTCGGGACGCGGGGCCCTGGGTGCTGCTCCCATTTGTACCCCCCACACCGTGGGCCACTTCGGAACTTTCCAGTTTCACGTGAGGGTGGTTTATCCTCCCCACTAGCTGTTCCATTAAGGCTGAGGGAGCGGGGGCAGAATACAGATGGCAGATATACTGCCAAGGAGAGAGAGGTTACTACTACGTTCCATGCTCGACTCTCCACACCCTGATACCAGCTTGAGCCAACGGGTGGGTGTGGCGCCAGGCCTGCCCCTGGTCTCCTTGCCCTCCTCTGGGAAGCTTGCTCTTCCCCTGCTTGGCCTGTGCACGTCCTCACCAGCTGCCCACAGTGGACCCTGTGTCCTGTTCCTAAGAAGTTGTTAGCATGTGTTGTTTTGAGAACATGAGCTTAGTCAAGTTTAGAGAAGAGGGTGTGATGTCAGCCCCACACCCTGTTTCTGCAAAAGTGCTATCATGCTTGGCCTTGCGGGGGTGGGGAAGCCGGAGTCACAGGTTACAAGTGTGGGAATTTTCCCGTGCAAACCTCAGAGCTCTCCCAAGGGCAGACGGGTATGTCGGAACCATGCGTCCTTGAACTTTTAAGTAGCTGCTGATGAGACCGGGAGTTTGTCCCCAAGATTGAAAAGCTTTCCAGGCAGTGTGGGGCATGGTAGCAGACCTGTCCCTTGTAGGCTGCACAGGTGCCCTTTGCTCAGACCCCAGGGCCTGGGTTTTCCTGGAACAGGAAGATGCCACGGAGTAGAGAAGGCCTAGCGGAGGAAATGCGCGCTTAGTCTGGGGACGGCTCTAAGGTTGAAGGTCAGAGTCAGACTCCTGGGGCTCTGTATCCTGACTAATGCCTATGCAGATTTCTTGGGTTTCAGGGACCCAGGGCACCCCACCTCCTCACTTCCTGTAATAACCTGGGAACCTGTTGTCCGTAAAGGAATCAATACTGTAGAAAAGCCTTTTTTTGGCTTCTTCCTGCTTACATCATCCCTTGTAGGAATGATTCCCTCCATCTTCAGCCCTGGCGTCAGCTCCCAGGTTCACATTGTGAAAGAGGTCACCGTTTCCTGTAGACCTCTTTACGCGGGCCTATGACGTGCTCGTTGACTGCTACCCTCTGGCTGTGCGTGTCTGGCTGTGGCTGGGGTTAGTGCCAGAGAAAGGGGTGTGAAAATTATCAGTAAAAAGCGGGTGATGGGGGTGTTGCACAGGGGCTCTGTACTCGGGTGACTGATACACAGATAAACTCGGAAGGAGGGAAGGGGCTGTGGGGAAGGATGTGGACGGCTTCCTGGCTGTGGGAACTTGTGCCAATTTCCTCCCCAGTAGGCAGGGGTTAAGAGTGGTACCCACCTCGGGGCGCCTGGGTGGCTTAGTCGGTTAAGCGTCCGACTTTCGCTTAGGTCATGATCTCGCGGTTCGTGGGTTCGAGCCCCGCGTCGGGCTCTGTGCTGACTGCCAGCTCAGAGCCTGGAGCCTGTTTCAGTCTGTGACTCCCTCTCTCTCTGTGCCCCTCCCCTGCTCACGCTGTCTCTCTCTCTCTCTCCTAGAAATAAATAAAACATTAAAAAAAAATTTTTTTAAAAAAAAAAGAGTGGTACCCACCTCTGAGGGTGGTTGTGAGGAATGAAAGAGTAACCTGATGAGAAGTTAAGTTAGTAGGCCAGTGCCTGGCGGCTGGAAGGCCCCATCAGTGATGCGTGTTGCCATTGTAGACGGCACTCCGCACTGAAATCTGTACCAGAGAGAGAGAGAAAGACAGAGAGATGTCGGGCTGCAGGGATGGAGAGCAGGGAAAATCCGCTCTGGCTGGAGGGCTTTTTGGAGAATGAGAAACTGTAACAGGCACCGAGGTAGCAGCTGGGACGCCTGCCTGCTGGTGCAGGGCCCGTGGGCTCAGGTAACACGGGGCCACTTCTGTGGCCAGAATCTAGGGTACGTACATAGAGGAGCGGAAGACAGGAGGCTGGGAAATAATCAGCCTAGGAGCAGAGGTGGAGCCTGGCCCAGCTGGGAAAGAGAGTTAGAAGTGTCCAGGGAGAGTCCAGCCCTGGCACTGGCTCTTGGTCCTGAGCCTTGACCGAGCAGGGTCTCTGATCCTTGACTATAGCATTGGGTGCAGGGAAGGGCAGATGAGCCACGTGCGGCAGGGGACTCTTGCACGTTAGCAGACAGGATGCACGCAGGCGTGTGCTCCCCTAGCGTTTTTCTGTGAACTTCGTCATCTGGCCCGGTTCTCTCAAGTCCATGGACATTCCCAGCGCTTCCCTGGTCTCCTCGGATTTCCTGTGTACCGCAGCTTTCCACCGTGTCTCCCTCTGCAACAAATTTAGATTTTGTCCACCTTCATTTCTTTCCTGGATCTCGTGACCAGCACTCCTGCTTTCCGGGGTGAGGGACCACTGACCGTGCGGTGCAGGGTCTTGGTAAGGCTAAATTTTATGGTATGTGGGATGCTGATTCTGCCTTTAGTAATCTGATGACAGAGATGTTTTGAGAAATAAAGCCAGGGAGCCACCCTCTGTGACTCTACCAACAGGTAGCTAATATTCTGATATTTCTCTGGCTTTCACTGCATTTCACAGGGGAGCTTAAACTATTGTGCACATTTCAACACTGAAGTTCCCCTGGGGGTGAGTGGCTTTGAGGGATTTGGAACCTCACCGCCTTTATTCACACCCTTAAATATACATCATTTGATTGAAATGATAATTTACATACCATAAAATTCACCCTTTTGACTTATAGAATCCTGTGGGTTTTCGTGCATTCACGAGCCTGGGCCACCTTCACCGTGATCTCATTCCAGAACGTTTCCATCATCCCCCAAAGAAATCCCCTTAGTAATCACCTTTCATCCTGGGCCCTTGGCGACCACTCATTGACTTTCTGTCTGTATAGATTTAACTATTCTGGACATCTGTAAATGGAATCCTATAATCTGTGGCTTTTTGTGTCTGGCTTCTTTCGCGTAGCATGATATTTTCACTGTTCATCCCCATTTTAACATGCATCAGAATTGTATTCCTTTTAATGGCCCAATAATATTTCATGGCAGGGATATAGCAGATTTGATACATTCATTCATCCGTCAGTAGGCATTTGGGTTGTTTCTACTCTTTGGCTTTATGAATAACGCTACTCTGAACACCCACGTGTAGTTTTCCATGCAGACATAAGTTTTGACCTCTCTTGGGTACATACCCAGGCAAGAAACTGCTGGGTCATACGGTGACTGTGTTTAACGTTTTGGGCAACTGTCAAACTGTCTTCCAAAGCGACACCTCCATTTACATTTCCACCAGTCACGTAGGAGGGTTCCAGTTTCTTACAACCTTGCCTTGTCATTTTCGTCTGTCTCTTTTCCCGGAGCTACGCTAGTGGATGTGAAAGGGTTTTGATTTGCATTTCCCTGATGGCAGATGATGTAGAACATCATTTCATGTGCTTATTGGCCATTTGTATATATTCTTTGGAGAAACGTCTTTTCAAAGTGTTTGTGCCTCTTTTTAAATTAAGAGTCTTTTAACTGTTGAGTCATAAGGGTTCTTTCTGTTTTCTGGAGACTAGACCCTCATCAGATGTATAATTTGGAAACGTTTCCTCCTATTCTGCAGTTGTTTTAAGTCTACGTGTGAACACTTGTGTTTCACTGGAATGTTGAGCCCCTGCGAGCCACAGAGGCTGGTGCTCAGAGACTTCACCGGGGGACAGTGACATCTTGTATCACCAAGTGTCACCGGCACCTACCAAACACCAGTGATGTTGATTAATAAATGGTCTTCCTTTGTCACTTTTCAGGGGTAAAAAAAAAAAAAAAAAAAAAAAAAGGAGGAGCTGGGTAAAGTAAGCGGAAGTAGATCGTAAATTGCTGAGTGAAACCCCAGAGGCGAGAGGTGCAGAAATGCACACTGAGGCATCTTGGATCTCAATCTGCTTTCAAGATCACTGAAGGGAAAGAGAGTACAGAGCTAGGCTTGCACCCGTGCTGTGGACGCAGTAAATATACTTTTCCAGAATCAATAGGGCGGCTCTGCAGACGGCTGTAAACGTGGCATAATTATCGTTTCCCAAATTACAGTTGTCACCTATTGATTTTCTTCCTCTCGGCAAGTATTGGCACATTTCCTCCTGCCCCCCATGCCACCCCGACTCCGAAATCAAATCCTCATTGACCCCCCTCCCAAACTGCCTGGCCCAGGAGGGGAAGGGGAGTGATCTCCAGGGAGGGAGGTTGCAGCCACAGCATTGTCATCAGCCTGGTAAGGGAAGAGGCAGCTGGGAGGGTCTCGGATTTAGGGACAAGGTAGACTGGTCCCGCTCTGAGAAGTAGGATCGAAGAATCCAAAGAAATCAGTGGGCATCGGCTTCAGTGGAGGCTGCTTCCTTGGGAAATCATCTGGACAGAGGAGGATTTCTTGTTCTGCAGACACGACCAGGGACAGTCCTGGAAAGCGGTCCCGGGTCATTCCTGTAGAGGAAGATGTCTATTTATATAAAGTGGCTAATGTCAGATAAACCATCATCTTAGAATGTGTAAGTCACCGACTCCTTCAATTACTCGCGCCTTCTTTCATCTGTGGAGGACACGGAGCTCACGGTGAGCCCCAGGATGGTCCTGGAGGAGGGCTGCCGAGATGGAGCCGGGCTTGGAGGCAGAGGTGTGCAGAGAGGAACCGGACATGGTGCATGGGAGGGGGTCAGACCTAGTAGGGGGCGCCCTCACCCCCCACTGGGAGGTGTGGAGCCTGCTGGGAGGAACAGGTGTTTATCAGGTAGGTGGGGTGGGCCCCACCCATGAAACCACAGGCCATGGATGGGAACTGCAGGGAGTCAGCTGTGAACCTGTCAATCAGGAATAGGGCAGGGAGGGTGAGATGGGCAGGGTTCCGCTCTGCTTTGTTGGGGGCATGGGGGAGGGGAAGTGGCCCGATTTGCCCAGGAAGCTGCCTGCAGGCCTGGCCTCAGGGTGGGGTGGCAGCATCCTGCCTGCTGTCTGCTGATGGGTCTGAGTGCTTGTCCTCCTGGGAACACCAGACCTCATCTCTCTCTGTGCGTCTTTCATCTACACTTCCTTGGTGGTCGGGGTAGGCTGGACGGAGGAGAGCAGTGAGCAGTTCTCAAACCTTGTTCTCAGGACTGTCATACTCCACAGGTCACTGAGAGGACCCCAGCGATCTTGTGTTTACAGGGGTTATGTCTGTGGGTATTTAATTAGAAATTAAAACTGAGAACACGCAGGTGCATGTTGCGTTAGCTATTAGCGATGGCTAGAAACCCCCACTGCACACTTGTGGGCACAACGAGAGTGAAAAAGGCAAAGAAGGTCTTTGGGCTATTACGTAAATAGTTTTGATGTCATAGGGCTCCCGGAAGGGTGGATTCCTTTGGATCGGAAACTTTATTTGCACCCTCAACGTAAACCATCCGCTGACTCCGTGGGCAGGTCTTGAATGCTGTCTTGGGTCGGGGGCTGTGTTGGGGAGGGAGGGATACCCCACACTGAGTGGGTAACTCCTGCCCTGCCCTCCCCAGTCCCAGGGGGCCAGAACTCATTCAGGAGTTACAGAAGCTAGTATTTATATTGCAACTATGATAGGGCTAGGAAGCAGCGTTCCAGGGGCCCAGCCTAATCAGCGGCCCTCACACTTCCCAGAGGAAGTGAATCTAAGCTTCCAGCTTACGAGGAAGTGGAAGGTGGCCAGATGAAGGGGGTGGCCCTGTACAGTTTTATCAGGACAGAGGCCCATGTGGTGGGAGTGCAGTGCATGGGGGGGGTACAGAGGCCATGTTGCAGGGGAAGGGATGGGCTGCAGAGCACCCTGTGCCCTGCCCTTCCCTGCTCTCCCCTCTCCCCCATCTCCCCCCCCATCGCCCTCCCTCCCCCAGCTCCCCCCTCCCCCCCACATCTCCCCCTCCCCTGTCTGATCTTGATAGAAGGAGTCCATAGGCAGCCTGGACACTGCACTCTGAACCAGCCTTCATGGGGGTCTGCGGGGGTCCCTTGCTCTCCATGGCCAATGCAGAGCTGAGCATGATCATGCTGATCGTGCCTCCCAGCTCCTGTCCAGCCCTTCCTGTGCCTGTGTCTTGAGCCGCATTCTTCCATCGGCCTGTGCACCCTGGTCAGGTCCTCCTTGTCCCCCCCCCCCCCCACATACACACACCTCAGCTGCCTGCTCCACTTGTGATCCCTATTATCTTTCATAAAAATCCCAGTCGCTCCTACTCCTCCTGTGAGCCGCTACTCTCAGTGCTGTGCAAACATGTACCCGTTCAGTCTTTGCCACAGCCCTGTGGCCTCGGTCTCCTATTCCCATCTTCCAGTTGAGGAAACTGAGGCCCGGAGAGGTTAAGTCCATTGCACAAGGCCGCTTAGCGCCAGAGGGGTAGGACTTGGATTTGAACCCACGCAGTCTGGCTCCAGCCTGTACTCTTAACCGTGGTACTGACTGCTTTGCATTCTGTGTGGTTTTCTCTCCAGCTCTGGAACCACGTGTTTGTGTCTCGGGTCTGGTACACAGTAGGCGCTCACCAGAGGTTGATAAATGAATTTCATCTTCGTATTCTGCTTGCCTAGGTGTCCAGCCCTGTACATAGGCCGCTGCTAACACAGGGACTGATGAGCAGCGCAGAGAACACGAGTCCTGCTGTGAACGTGTTTGGAAGCTGTTGTTACCAGTGTTTTTCCGGGCAGAGGTGCAAGTTCAAAATGGCTTGATCGATAGGTTCTAAAACCATCCCAGTCACCGGTGAATGTGCTCCTTAAATGACTTTGTGCGCTGTAAAGTCCCTTGCCAACAGGAGGTATTGTTTTTGCTGTTACCAAAAGCAAAAGTCTCTTGGGGTGTGTGCTTTTCAAGTCCTGGGCTGGGGCTCTGGTTCAAAGCAAGGTCAAGAGGAGAGAGTGAGTGACTCCCAAGGCAGGTGGTGAGAAGGCCCATCCCAGCAGTGCACGCTGGGGTCAGGGACCAGCTTTTGGAGAATGAAAATGAGCTAGCGTCTGCCTATTGTTATTGCTTATCTCTGACTTCCTGCTGGGGGCTGGCTGGTTTCTGAGCACCACAGAGGTCTGGTGGGCTCTCTGCAGGAGGCCCGAGATCCAGACTGTACCCCCAGGTCAGTGAGCAAAGGATCTGGAGGGCCTTGAGGCAGCCTGGGCCCCCAGTATTGGGGATGGAAATTGGATGCTGGTTGCGATCATTTTCCCCCACATCTGGGAAGCCCAGTTCCCTTGGTTCTGTGGGTTTTTTCCTTTCAGCTCTGCAGATCTGCTGGCGTATTTGTTTGTAAGTGGAGTAAGCGGAATTTTTCAAAAGGAAGCAGTTTGCAAAAGATGAAAATAAAACAACTTGGGGATAAATGGCTCATCTGGCAATGGGAGATCGCCCCTGGCATTGGGAGATCTTTGACCTTGTCTGAACATGCAGTTTGGCCCCTGCCTCATCTTAGAGAAACTTGCAGTCACCATGCTGAGGCTAGACCCTGGGGAGAAAGAGCCTGAAAGCCAACCTGGCGCTCTCTGGGAACTCGATGGATAGATGTGTATTTTTCCTGCCCAGTGTCTTCTGTGCTCCTCCTGTGCAAAACCTCTGTCCCTTGCACCTATTGCTGCAGGGTTTGACTGGCCTCCTGTTTTCTGCCCCAGCACGCTTTTATTCTCTGCTGCAGACTGCATGATCTCCCCCAAATACACAGGCTGGTCCGCTATACCTGCGACCAAGGCCTTGGTAAAAGTTTGGCTTACCACAGGCCATGTGGTCCCATGTGAGCAGAGCCACTCTGCTGTTCTGACCTCATTTCCTGCTTAGTCTTCTCAGCAGGGGCCATACTGGCCTCTTTGCTCCTCCTTACACATAGAGCAAACTTATTCCTACCCCAGGGCCCTTGCACTGGCTGTTTCCTCTACCGGGCTCACTCCACAAATCCTGGAGGCTCTCTCTCCCTCTCTGGGTTCAGGGCTCTGCTCAGATACTATCAGAGAAGCCTTCCCTGTAGGCGTTCTGTAAAGAAGAATCCTGTTCTCTCTCACCCTTGGATCCTCTGGCACCCATCTCACAGAAATTGGTTCCACTGGCCACAGTACATAGTTATGTATTTTGTTTCTGTTCTGCGACAGCAAAATGTAAGATCCACAGAGACCAGGACTTTCATTCCCTGCTGTATTCCCAGCGCGTAGTAGGGCAGTGTTGGCCTAGAACGGGTGCTTACGAAGGCTTGTGGTATCAGTGATAGTGATGGAGCCTCTCACGAGTCCAGACCACTACACTTACCCAGCTTCCTTTCTTTCTCTTTTTGTTTTTAATGTTTGTTTATTTTTAAGAGAGAGCGAGACAGAATGTGCTGGGGGGGGGGGGGCTGGGCAGAGAGAGGGAGACACAGAATCTGAAGCAGGCTCCAGGCTGTGAGCTGTCAAGCACAGAGCTCAACACGGGGCTTGGACTCAGGAACCATGAGATCATGACCTGAGCTGAAGTTGGACATTCAACCAACGGAGCCGCCCAGGCGCCCCTGGAGATGTCTTCTTTGAGAGGCGTTCACACCTTGAGCCACATCCCATACCCCGCAGTAGCTCCTAAACACATTCCTTTCAAGTTACCCTATTCTTGGTGATTTTATTCATTCCAGCAGACATTCTTTTGTGAGAGGACTGATTTCTCGTGATTTGTTCGCTTAGTTACGTGACCGCTTGGCGATCTGTTTGATTTTGCCACCTGTGTGACCCTTCTTGGCTCATTGCAGTCATCTTGATGTGTTTCCTTGGCCGGGCTCTGCTCGGCCACACGGCTTTAGTGCATTTCATCCTCAGAACCGATTGCTTTTGCCTCCTCCCTCCAGCAGCCCTTGGCTGAATGAAATTTGCCGTTCTGCTTCGAGAACCCTTGACTCGACAAAGCAGACTTGTCTGAAAATGTGATCTTTGAGTTTTTCCGTTCATCCTCATTTCCAGGCAATTTCTTTATCTACTAATTGCATTACCCACGACCCCAGTAGAATTACAGAAAAGCACTCGCACGAGATTCATTAAGACTCGGCCTCTAGTGAGGGTGTGATAACAAAGGAGGCACACGGACCACTTTGCCAGGTGCCAGTGCTTGAACGTCTCCATCTCGCTCTTTTCTTCAGGAAAGTCCTGAGTCCTTCTCTGAAGGGCATCTCCAGCAGTGGTGGATCCTCTTACAGGGGGAGGGTGGCGGTGCAGGAGAGTGGCCCTCTGGGGGGAAAGGAAGGCAGATAACACCGGTTTGTGTCAGGCACGAAGGTTTGTTGAGACGTTTCGCTGCCAAGTGTGATTCCAGAGACCAATCGTGTCTCGTGTTTTTAGAGCCCTTTGCCATGCGTTTTCCTGTACGTGATGTTATGCCTCAGACCTCATGGCCTTTGCACTTGCTGTTCTGTGTTGCTCCGGCCTCCGCTCATCTGTCACCAGATCAGAAAGGCCGTCCCTCAACACCCATCTCCCACTGACCCCCACCTTCACTCTTGCACCCCTTACTTGACTTTCTTTTTCTTCCTAGTACTTACCTCCACTTGGCATGTCATGTATTTATTTATTTGTTGCCCCTTGTCAGAGCACAGGTCCCGTGAGAGCACATCATTCACTGTTAGGTCTTCAGAGCTTAAAATGGTTCTCAGAACACGGAAGGGATGCAGTAAATACATGTCAAATGAATGGATGTGTATAGTTTTATAAAAATCGGGGGCAGGGGTACCTGGGTGGCTCAGTCAGTCGAGCTTCCATATCTTGATTTCGGCTCAGGTAGTGATGTTAGTTTGTGAGTTCGAGCCCCACATTCGGGTTCTGCTCTCACCGTGTGGAGCCTGCTTCGGGTCCTCTGTCTCCCCTTTTCTGGCCCTCTCCTGCTCATGCACACTCTCTCTCAGAAATAAAAGTTAAAAAAATTAAAAAACAAAAACCTGGGGCAAAAGGTGTCATTACTGCCATCGTGTCGGGGAAGACAGTCCCCTGTGCTTGAGGTGATCCCTCCAGGTTGTGAGGTGGGATGTGGCTGAGTCAGGAGTTGAGCTCAGGTCTTCGAGGTCCCAGTGGAGCCCAGCCTTACCGGGCCTGAGAATGTCCTCCGCAGGTCATTTGGAAATTCTCAGAAAATGTCACAGACTACAGCAGGAGGTGGCACGTGAGGTCCTTACCGAGTGGAATTTTTTTTTTTAATATTTATTTATTTGGGGAAGACTGCGAGCAGGCGAAGGGTAGACAGGGACAGAGGTTCCGAAGCGGGCTCTGAGCTGTGACAGCAGTGAGCCTGATGTGGGGCTCGATCTCACAAACCACAAGATCATACTTGAGCCGAAGTCGGATGCTCAACTGACTGAGCCACCCAGGTGCCCCCGGAGTGGAAATTTTAAGAGGTGTGGAGCAAGGATTTCCTGTGACTCCAGAGGGAAACTGGGAAATGACAGACGCCTGAGAAAACGGCAGTGGATGAAGGACTGAGGGCAAAGGGTATAAAACGATACACAGTCCCTGTGGAAGATTGTAAACCCGGTGGGGGCCCAGCAGTGGCGCTTGGGGGCCCTGCAAGGCATATAGCCCATGCATTCTCCGGCTGGCCAGTGGACCCCCCAGGCCCCATCCTGCCCAGACAGCTGTCACACGAGGGTCAGGCACTTGGACGGGCAGCCCAGGAGGTCTGACTTGCAATTATTGCGCTGATGAGAACGTGGCCTGGGTGATGGTGCGAACACCCCAAGTCACACTTGACCTAATCGTGGAACATACCCCATGGCTTCATTGCAGTTGATGTGAATGGTTTGGGTGGGGATTCTTCATGGTTTTTGATTTGTGGGAATAAGTTTGCAGGAAAAGGGAGCCTTGGAATGGCCCCAGAAAGCCAGCTCGAGATTCTGAACTTGCCTGGGATGATCCACAAATCCGATGATGTCTGTGTGACAAATCAAGGTTCAGCTGTAAAAGTAGATACAGTGGCCCTGTCATTTCTGATGGGGTTTTTTGTTGTTAGTTTGTTTGCTTGCTTTGTGTTTGCCATTGTTAGATGAAACCTTTACTAAGTCTCCTCCCCTACACCCAGTTTTGGGTCTGGTGAGCATATTTGCTGAGCCGCTGATTACCGCTCTAACCAGCAAACCCCTGCATGTGTCGTTCTTGAAATCGACATGTATTTCTTGCTCGTGTGACAAGCAGGTGGGCTGCTCTCGGCCAGGTGGTGGCTTTTTATGCCTTGGCATGGATGTTTTTAATGTCCCTTGCAAGGTTGCTGTGTTTGTCTGTGTCGAGGAGGAAAGAAGGGGGCAGAAGAGGTGTGAGGAGTCATGTGGGCCCCGCTGGGGACAGCACAGGTCGCCTCTGCACACATCCCCATCAGCTGTTGGCCCTGGGCTCAGGCCTGCGGTGTCCCTGGGAGGCAGGGAAAGCCAGCTAAGCAGTGTGTCCAGGGAGGAGCAGAAGCAGGCTTAATCAATCGGAACCTCCTTGCAGCCCCAGGAGTTTTAAAAACTTGTAGTTTTAAGTACAAGAACCCTTTTAAATTCTATGGTTCTCTGTGTACTTTAGGGCTTGTTCTTCAGAAATATTTCCTTTTTTTAAAAACATTTTGGTTTTTTTGAGAGAGAGAGAGAGGAAGAGTGCAAATGGGGGGGGGTGTTGCAGAGAGAGGGAGATGCAGAATCTGAAGCAGGATCCAGGCCCCAAGCTGTCAGCACAGAGCCCAACGCGGGGCTCGAACCCACGAACCATGAGATCATGACCTAAGCTGAAGTCGGCCGCTTAGCCGACTGAGGCACCCAGGTGCCTCAAGAATGATTTCCTTTGATCTTCACAGGAAAGGTGTTGTTATTCCCATTATCCAGATGAGGAAATGGAGGCTCAGAAAGCTTATGTAACTTGCTCTTGGTCCAGAGGACCAGATACTGGTGACAGTGCTGGAATCCAGATGCTCTCTGGTGCCATCATGTCTCATCCTATACTTTGTTCCTGTGAGTCTTTGACTGTGGCCAGACGCCCTACCTCCAGGCCCAACTGTTCATGTGCCGTGCAGCTCCCGGGACAGTCCCCATCTTACCCCCATCTGAGAGGCTCTGGGGGCCTTGTCTATTCACAACAGCACACAGACCAGGTGAGAGAGGGTCTGTGGGGACACTCTGTGGTGCTGAGGGTTTACAAAAACTTCTAGGGAGAGAAAGAGTTGTACACTAAAATCCAGGGTCCTAGAGAGCGGGATAATCAGAGAAGTCACATGATCAAATAAGGACCCATCACCAACCTGTGCTTGGGAACCCCTGGGCCAAACCTGTCCCCTCAGCAACCTCTGAAGGAGACCGCGGACCCCCTCACCGGCTGGATGTCCCGTAATGAGCGAGAAGCCCGACAGTCCTGCTCAAACCCCGGCCTTCTGTGCAGTGCTGAGGACGGACTTTGACAGCTAGACCCGACAGGTCAAAATACATCCCCTCCGTTGTGAGGAACTGTCTTACTTGGGCCTCTGAGGCTTCCTCCGCTTCAGGCTCACTACACACAGCCTTCACCGACTGCTCCCTCCGTGACCCAGATCACCACTTCCTTCCAACTTTCCTGCTTTTCTTGTGACGTCCGGCCACCTCCTTCCCCTGCTCAGCAGCCCGCCTGGCCTGGAGACTGGTGTCCGGGCCTCGCTGTCAGCCGGCACCACTGCGGTGCGGCCTGACAGAGCCCTGGGATTGTGGGCGGTGGGCAGGTGTGTGTGCATAGGTGAGTGTGTGTAGATGTGTGACAGTGTGCCTGTGTGTGGGGGCGGGAGTAAACGTGTGTGCAAGTATATATGTATATGTGCATGAGTGTGAGTGAAGGGTGTAAATGGGAGTCTCTGGTCATGGATGTGTGTACATGCTGTGTGTGTGTGTGTGTGTGTGTGTTTTGAGGGAAGTGACTGGGCTCATCAGCTCTAAGGTGCTTCTCAGCATTTGCTGTTGGAGCCACAGTCCTGTGATCTGGTTCAACCCCAAGGACACAAATCCCAGTTCCCGTCCAGGGAGGAGGGGAGCTCCCTTCAGAGCCTAGAGGGGATTTGGTGAAGCTTCATGCCTTCAGTGTCCTTCCTGGGCACTTCTTTTAACAGTCTGTGTAGCTCAGCCTCGCCTGGTTGATTCCATTCAGTGAGTCACCCAGAAGGCATCAGAGGCTTGTCATTTTGTAGCTGCAGGGCGTGTGCCCGGCTAACTGTGGGCAGCTCTGATCTGCGCTAACAAGGTCGAGAGAGGTTGAGAAACAACCCAGACAGAAAATAGGTGGCTGCACCCTTGGCTTGCGATGAGGTCAGGACGCTTCTGCTTTGCGACAGATTTGGGATGCAGAGAAGAGACAAGTTGAGGCTTTGCACTGACCGAGGCCAGCGCAGACATCAGTGCAGACAGGGTGGTTCAAGGTCAGGGTGTGGTGCTGGACAGCCCAGAGTTTAGGTAAAGATGATTCTTTTTTTTTTATGTTTATTTTTGAAAGAGAGGAAGCAAGAGAGAGCAAGGAAGGGGCAGAGAGAGGGAGACACAGAATCCAAAGCAGCTCCAGGCTCTGAGCTGTCAGCACAGAGCCTGGCATGGGGCTTGAACTCAAGAACCTCGAGATCATGACCTGAGCTGAGGTCAGATGCTCAACCAACCGAGCCACCCAGGAAGGATTCTGATGACCACCTCACACATTTCTTCTGTCGGGTTGCAAGCGTTAGCTGCTCTCAGTGAGATGTCCTTTCCATGGCGTACAACATCACCATGTCCCCATGGTGCATGGGGCGTCAAAATCCTCATTGGATCTAGCACAAATTGTGGCTCGGAGCTCTTCAGCCTGTGACCCCAACAAGGCATTGAGCCCTGAGCCTGAATTTTGTGGGCTGAGGTCTGCACAAAAGTACTAGGCAGAGATGTGCTTTCCAAATGCAAATTTTAGGAACATTTTGTTTTTATGGGTCCCTTAGGAGCCATAACCATTTTCAGAACCCAATCAACCTGGGTGTGTTTGAATGTCTCAGCAGTGGAAGGGACTCCTGCCTGGGCCCTGGTGACACTTCTCAAAACCAGCAGCTGTCACGTCTCCTGCAAAAGAGGTGGTTTCAAGCCCAGGCCGAACGATAAGGTGGCAGCTTTGTGGAATGTAAAGAATTGGAACTGTTACTTCTGTGGAGAGCTTGGCTGCCACGCCACAACCCACATTCGTACGGCATCTTCTTTCCAAGAGGCAGCTTAGGTCATGAAGACAAAAGCTTTGTATAATTTTTTTTTTTCCAACGGCAAGAGAGAGGAGGCATAATCTGTGTTTTCTAAGCTCTGCTTTCAGTTAACTTTACATTTAAATGGCTTTAAAACCATCTGAGTCCATTTAGGCTGCTTTAACAAAAATACCATGGGCTGGGTGACTTAAAAAGCAAACATTTATTTTTCTCAGTTCTGGAGGCTGGGAAGTCCAAGATCAAGGTGGTCCATTGAGACCTCGTTTCCTGGTTCAGAGCCGCCTTCACCCTGTATCCTCACATGGCGGAAGGGATAACAGAACTCTCTAGGGTCTCTCTTCTAAGGACATTAATCCGATTCATGAGGTGTCCAGTCTCTCGAGCTTGTCACCTCCCAAAGGCGCCACCTCCTAATATCATCACCTTAGGGGTTAGGATTTGAACATGAATTTGGGGCTGGGGAAATACATATATTTAGTCTGTAATAAAAACTGTCTTTGTAAATGATGCAGAAGAGTTCGACTTTGGAGAAGGACGAATACCTTCATCTATTTCTGTTGCTTATGTTTCCTTTTTTTTTTTTTTTTTTTTGTTTTTTTTTGAGAGAGAATGAGAGAGAAAGCAGGGGAGGGGCAGAGACACAGGGAAACGGAGATCCAAAGCAGGCTCCAGGCTGCCAGCTCAATGGACGCAGGGCTCGAACTCACGAACCTCAAGATCATGACCTGGGCTGAACTCAGACGCCCAGTGGATTGAGCCACCCAGGCGCCCCTGTGTTTTCCTTTTTAAATATGCATGAAGAGGTTAGATTATAGGAACCTCTGTCTACATAAATACAATAGTTTTTGCATCTTTATTTATTTTAAATAAGAATTCCAAGTGATAAAAGAGCTTTTTAATTATCGGAGCAGCCCGGGAGTTATCCAGAACTAATTTTTTAGTTTGATTGCTACCCACAGAAGCGGACTGTGGAATAAATTAATCCAGAAGAGCCCAACAGCTACCCACCTGAAGTTTTATAGGATATTCTGTCGTTAGAGTATCTGTCCCAGTTAGGCTTTTCTTTGATAGTAATATCCTTCGTCTCATTCCCTCCCTCCCTAGTATCCTGGAGCTGACCTGAGGACATAATCCAGAGGATTGCAATGTGCTCAGGACAGATGTAGCACTTGATCTCTAACAATAGTCTGCTCTTGGATGAGCCACGTGGTTAGTATACAGATAATCCCAGATGAGATTAAACCCATTTTACAGATGGACTAACCATGTGGTCCTGTTGACTTCTTGCTCCTGTTATCTATCCTATTTCCCTGGATCATGTTATCTATCAAATCTCAAATCTCTAGACCCTAGTATCTATCAAATAACTAAAAGGACAGTTTTTTGAGCTGTGTTCCTTTCAACCAGCTCACCATCCAGGAGCCACTGAGTATAGTGGCAGGAATAGAGGTCAAGGTCATTTCTTCAGCACTCTCCCAAATCCCACTGGCATAAACTCCCTTCCTGTCTACTTTGTTTGCAAGTCTCATTGCCAAGAGTTCTCACAGGCAGATCTTTGGGCAGTTGAATCAAGAGGAAGGCTCCACTTCCTCCTCTTCTCTCTCCTCTTCCTGTGGACATAAGGTGGCTTTGAAACACTCCTATCTTCTTTTCCTTCTGATTGCCTTATTTGTTCAGATGCTTCCATCCTGAGCGTTTTCTTGATTCCTCTGCCTGACCGCCTTGCAAAGGATCTTGCAAGCAGCTCATAGCCCATCCATCAAAGTGCTGCACACATCCGCTTTCTCAGGCACAGGTAACACTCCTAAAGGCTGCGGAGGAGAGCAGTGCCCCCATTTCAGTGTAAGACCGAAGACTAGAGGAGCTGTCTGCCTATGGATCCCTGGCCCCTTTCACGTCACCACCTTGGGAAACAGAGGAGGAGGAGAGGAAAGGAGTTTAGTGTGCATCATTCAGATAACACTCAGCCTCTTG
This sequence comes from Hyaena hyaena, assembly GCF_003009895.1. NCBI lineage: Eukaryota > Metazoa > Chordata > Mammalia > Carnivora > Hyaenidae > Hyaena > Hyaena hyaena. The sequence continues at coordinate 113,378 of NW_024080900.1, read as the reverse complement.
CGAGCTTTCTCTCAAGTAACCCTCCAGAGTTTTGCTGGGGTTATTAGAGAGAAGTGTGACTAGCTCTCCACAGTTCTCTGCACTGTGTTTACTATGCATCATGGAGGTGTCCCCGCTAGATCAGTGCCTCTCCCGTGTCCTGTCTGGTCACTGGGTCAGATGCATAGGGCTCCACAGACCATCACCACAAGGTCAATTGCACCTTATTATGGTGCTGAGGGAAGGAAGTTCAGCCACAGACAGGGAGTGGGGAGCCGGGATGGAGACGAGTGACCCCCCACCTCCCATGACGTTTCTGCTGCTTCGCGCGTGCACACACATGCACAACATTTGTGCACGGGCTCGCACATGCCTGGTGGCCACAGCACCACAAGCATGCCCGTCAGGCACTACGTGACTTTTGATGACCCTGAGGGTGGCCTTGCTTATGGGTGCCTTTGTGCTTCTTTTTGTGAATGCGATGATCTCACTGAATATGTTTTTTTTTTAAATTGCGGTATAATTGACAGGCAGCGTTAACATTCGTGACTCAGCAACTCCGTTTTTTACGACGTAATGCTCTGGTCACCATGAGTGTCACTGCCCTTTACACCTCGCGTGTGTTGGTTCCTCTGCATGGAATTCTCTTTCCTCCCTCAGTAGATCTGCCAAACCCCTGTTGCTTCATGTTGTGTCCGCTCTTAGGGTCCCCTCCTCCGGGAAGCCTTCTCTGCCCACCATCTGCCGTGCACATACCGGGTCTCACTGCAGTGCCGCCTGCATGTGGCATTGCCGTCCTTCCTCATTGTCCCGCTCCGGTACCCATCTCCTCACTCTAAACCAGCCCTTTTCATTGTATGAAGCAAATATGTATATAAAAGTACCTGGCACATGTAAGCAATTAGGTATTTATTAGATGAATCAATGAATGAATGAATGGGGGGGGTGTTGTAGTTTAGAAAATATCTCACCATTCTATGGATACCAAGAGCTAACGGTTTTCGTGGATTAAATTTCTCATGTTTGCCTCTCGTTGTAATTAGCACTGTCTTTCCGTCAAGATAGTTACCAAAATCTACTTTGACTTGGTGCCGCTTGATCTCTATCATTTCCTTCCTGGTGGCAATGCTCCTGGTACCTCCCAGCCTTACTCTTTGCTTCTCCCAAGAGAAATCTCCATCCTCCCAAGGAAGGGATTTAACTATGTCTGTGGGGCTCCTGGTGGCGGACGCTGGGCCCCGGGGATCTGGATTGAGTGCTGGGGCATTCTGCAGGGTTAGCCCTTTGGATTTCTGCCTAGAAGAAAATCTGAGCTGGGAGCAGTGGTCAGTGTGGCTGCCGATTTCCCAGCTTTATGTGTGACACTTATCCACCCTTACATTTGTCATGGTGGCCGAGAAGTACAGCATTTTCCCCCCTTAGCTAAATGCTAAAAGGCAAAAGACTTTACTTGCTCATCCAGGAAAACGTTTAGCTCCAGTAGAAAAAGAAGTCTATAGCCATTTAAAAAAAACAAAAAAGGCACCGGCATTGAGTTTCAGCCTGCTTTTCCCAAGCTGTTTAAACCACTTTTGTAAGCAAGGTCCTTGTCCCAGTAGGGGAGAGGTAGAGAGTCTTCTGAACGACATTTTAATGCATTATTTAAAATACAGCCATGGTTGGGGCGCCTGGGTGGCTTAGTCGGTTAAGCGTCCGACTTTCGTTTGGGTCATGATCTCGCGGTTCGTGGGTTCGAGCCCTGCGTCGGGCTCTGTGCTGACTGCCAGCTCAGAGCCTGGAGCCTGTTTCAGTCTGTGACTCCCTCTCTCTCTGACCCTCCCCTGCTCACGCTGTCTCTCTCTCTCTCTCCTAGAAATAAATAAAAACATTTAAAAAAAAAAATAAAATGTTTAAAATACAGCCATGGTGCAGTATATTTGCATGCCTGTCTTTGGGCTCTGTTTCTAAAACAATGAGACTCGTGTTGAGATTTGCAGCTGGTGAGCTGGCCCCAGGCCTGGGCAGTTTGGGCTCCGGCACACCCTGGAACAGCCAGCAAGGCTTTTGGGGTCACACACGTGAGGTGCCTACCGGGTGGGGGGAGAGACATGGGGTCCTCTCCTGGTCCCGCAGCTGGCCTGTCATGGAATTTTGAGGTCTGTAACCATTCACTGAAACACTCCCAGAGCGTAAAACCAGGCATCGTGGAGATGGGCCGTGTCTGGCTTCCGGGGACCCAGAAAGAGCCCCAGTAACGCAAGATGTTTGCTTTTTTTTTTTTTTTTTCTTTTTGAGCAAGTGGATCTTTTTCTCCCGGGAAGCCTTCAAACCTCCAGGTCTCTCCTGACCTCACACAGGCAATGAACGTGGATCCTGCCACATTCGGTGTCTTGCCTTGACTAGATATTGCTGACGCCAAGAGAGTTTTCTTTATGACAGCCAAGCAGCCTCCCCAGGGAAAAAGGGCAGACACGACAGTCACCTGTTTGCCTGACCGAGGAAGAGGGACTGAGGTGCTGGGGGTCCATGTACCAGCCAAACACCTGTACTGAGATGCAGGTAGACACAGAGCGGGGGATATGTGTGTAAATCTTTAGACACGTTCAGGCATATATAGTTGGTCCCTATTCTTTGTGGATTCCATATTTGCCGATTTGCCTACTTGCTGAAATGTATTTGTAAGCTCAAAATCCGTATTCACAGCCTTTTGTGGTCATTTGCAGACACATACAGAGTGGTGAAAAACTTGAGTTGCCCCACCCGAATGTTCCCAGCTGAGGTCAAATGAGGCCACTTTCTGCCTTGTTTCAGCTCTCCTACTATAAACAGTTGCCCTTTTTGTGGTCTATTTAATGCCGCGCTTTTGAGCTTTTTGTTGATTTTGTTGTTTAAAATGGCTCTCAAGTGTAGCGCTAAAGTGCTGTTTTGTGTTCCTAAGTGCAGGAAGGCTGTGATGTGCCTTTTGGAGAAAATATGCGAGTCAGATAAGCTGCTTTCGAGTCATAGAGCTGTTGCCTTGCAAGTTCAATGTTCATGAATCAACAGCATATATGAAGTAAGGTGTCTTGAAGCAGAAAACTTCTATAACAAGGTTATCTATTGATGTGTCGATGAGACTTGTGACCAGAGACTCACAGGAACTTGACTCTGGACTCCCCAGGGAGCAGTCGTTCAGCATTCACTAATTTCGTGTCTGGCACAACTTTATAGAATGCAACTACCACAATTAATGCAGATCAGCTCTAAAGTGCTAAGAGAATTTTGCATTCACATTTGGCTGAAGGTGTATGGCAGACCTCTGGGACCCAGATGGTGCCTTCACGCAGGTGTCTGTGCCCGGGCGGGGGATGGGAATGAGAGGCAAGGGGCCGCTGGGAACCAGGGCACCAGGAGAGCACAGCTGGCTCATCTCACGGTACATGACTTACCGAAGAGGCGTTAGTGCCCAGGGTCCTGTGACCTCTGGGTGAGAACAGACTCCCGCAGAACATGCCCTGACATGGCCCCCAGTTCGGCCTTTGGCACTACATGGATCACGTGAATCTTGGCTGTGAGAGGAACCGCACCTCCATCCACTGACACCGAGGAAGGAGCAGTGGGCGGGACGCTGGCACAGGGAACTGAGAAGGAAAGACAGAAGGGTGGGGACTTCGTTCTTTTACCCTTCTCACTGCCTAGAAGAGAAATGGCCATGAATACCCAGGCAATGAACGGATTCCCAAGTGCCGACTGCTGCCAGGCACGGTGCACATGAATCTCATCTGAACTTGATGGCAACCTTCTGAGTGGTCATCCTCCCCATTCTGTGCTAAAGAACAGGCCCAGAGAGGTTGCCTGCATTGACAGAAGACACACAGCTAGCCAGGGATAGACTTTAGATTTAAGCCTCGGTTAACTGAGATACAACTAATGGGATTTGGTGGCCGACTGGAAAACCAGAGGGAACAGCAGCAGAGATGGGACCCACAGATGCTGGGCTTTTGTCTGGATGTCTAAAATAATGGTTGCTCTGAGGGAGGTGCAGAAGTTTGCGTGAGTGCAGGGAACAAGGCCGGGGCCATGGTTCCCAGCCTAGGATGGCTTTGCGCCTTTGTGGGCACATGGCAGTGTTGGGATCCCTTCTTGGTGCTTGGTTGTGTCACCGAGGTGAATGGCATCTAACGGGCAGAGGCCAGGGAGGCAGCTGATACCTCTCACAGAGCAGAGGACCGCCCTCACGACAAAGAATTATCCAAACCAAGATATCAGTAAGGCCAAGGCTGGGAACACCCGAATTAAGATATAGCAGGTCTTCAGGCTGAAGGCAGAACCCAGTGTTGGGACCGCAGACGATGAGGGGTTTACTTTGGGTTTCCAGTTACATTTCATCTGCTGAGACACGACTGCCATCCAGAAACTTCAGTAAAAGTATTTCCTTCTGACCAGTTATTGTTTCTGGCTCAATTCACTCATTTTTTTTTGTACCTTCGTATTAAATAAGATGTACACTCTCTGTGAGCTGTGTCCCCACATGGCAGCTGGCACAGATAGGTGACGAGACCAGAGAGGAAGCATCCCTGGACCTGAGGGGCCAGCGAGGGGCCCGGTCCCATCTGTAGAATGACCACAAGTGTGGGGCGCCTCTCGGGGCTCAGGGGCGGCGTGAGGCCTCTACCAGGGGGGAGGGGGAGCTGAGACAGGGACAGCAAGTCTCCAGAAACCCAGGCCCCTCCTGAGGGGTCAGGCTGACCTAAAGGGTCACCGTTGATGTTTGTTTCCCTGACTCTTCTTAGCATTTACTGTTTGTCCTTGGGGACCTTGGCAGTGTTTGCAGAGACGGACGTATGAATAAAATGAGCTGTGCAAATTCCTGCATGGGCGGTGCTTACCAAGTGCTGTGGGAGCATAGAGGAAGGTGCCTTCGCCTGGAGAAGCCAAAGGATGGCAGAAGTCGCTTTGGGGACCGGAACATAGAAGGAGGAGTCCAGGCAGAGGGAAGAAAGTGCTGGAAGGCGGGAGTGCTGGGGAGCCTGGGTTCCAACCCAGCATCTCTGCGTCCTCACTGTGCAGTTAGGAGAAATCAACTTCATTTCTCTGGGCCGTTGTTTCGTGTCTGTAAAATGAGTAGAGAGGCACCTGGCTGGCTCAGCCGGTTAAACATCTGACCTCAGCTCAGGGCATGATCTCCCAGTTCGTGAGTTTGAGCCCCGAGTCGGGCTCTTTGCTGACAGAGCTGTGCTGCTTCTGTTTCTGTGTCTCCCTCTCTCTCTGACCCTCCCCCACTCATGCCCTATCTCTCTCTCTGTCTTTGTCTCTCTCAAAAATAAATCTTTAAAATGAATAGAATACCTGCACCTATACCATTGGGTTTTTCTGAGATGAAATGACTTCCTGTGAGTGGCTGGGGCGATTCCCTCCCTCCTATCTAAGGGCTGCAGACAGTGCGGAGTTTGAGGACTGAGCCTGAGAGCCCGCAGTCCTCATATGCTCCAGTTGGCAGTCACCTGTCTATTTTTTTTTAAAAATTGAATTTGCATGCCTTTGCATGAGGCTGGGAGGGTCCATTCCACACCCGACTCCTTGTCCCAAGCATGTCCTGCTTCACATATCTAGTGTCCCCTGCTCTAGGCAACCTGGACAAAAGGGCAGGAGATACAGCAGATGACGGAGGAGAGACTGTGGTCACGATTAGCCACAAACAGGGCTCGTTGTGATGCCCACGTGCATGGGGGCGAGCTGTGTTCATAAAGTGGCTGAGGATTTTCAGTGCTGGGTTCTGTCCAGGGGCTCATTGATTATGGTTTCCATGGCAGCAGGCTGTCAGGCCAGAAGGGTCCCCTGCAAGCCTGTGACTCCAGCTGGTGGCTGCAAGCTCGTGTCCAGGTCTGCTCCCCGCCCTCTTGACGTGGCTCCTGCGTTGTTGATGAAATCCTCCAACTTGCTCACCTCTCCTTTCCCCTCTGGGCTTGCGCTCACACTCCACCAAGTGGCTGGGGCTCCGAGCAAGAGATGCAGACCCCCTCCCACCCCTGCCCTGCACATGGTAGCTGTAAGAGTGGAACTGGGGGCCAAGCAAGGAGAGATCACTGGCCCCGGAGGCAGAACCCTAGGCTGAATGAAGTGTGACCTTGGACGAGTCACTGTGCTTCTCAGTCCGATCCCAGAGTGATATCAGGGTACTGCTGTGGCTCACGGCACCTCATGTAATTGTTGGGGTGCCAGGGAGAGGCAATATGCACAGAGGGACCTTAAAAAATTAGGTACTCTGCAAATAATAGGAGCTTAAAATAATTAAATCAGCATTCTGTATTATTCCTCAAAGTAGGGCCACGCCATCAGCAGCCTGGGCCAGCAAGCGGGAATTGGTGTGCTGATCGTGGTGAGGATCCTAGGGAGCCCTGGGGCGGGGGGGGGGGGGGGGGAAGGGCAGGTGGAAGGAGCGTGTTCTCTAGGCAAAGGGTCTTCTGCAAAATGACGTTCATTTTGTGTTGTGAGTAGGGGTGAAGGTCCATCCCGCTTTGGGGCTGCTGTGTTTGGGGGAATGGCCCCGTCAGGGTGCACGTCCCTCTGGCTTACGGGACTCTGCACTCCCAGGTCCACACTAGAGGTAGGACTCTGCTGCTTCTGGTATGAAGGCACTCTCCTTAGGATCCTGTGCTGTCCCCGCCCCCCCCCCCCAACTCTGAGGGAAGAAAACACAGATAGCCCCTTTCTTCATCCTGCTCTGTCTACACAGCTAGGAAGGGAAACTCAGAGCCAAAAGCCCCGGTTTGGATCTCTGTTCTACCACTTGTGTGATGGAGGGCAAGCTACTTGGCTTTCAGGCTCTTTGTCTTTTAAAATGGAAATACTGAAAGATAGTGCCTGTGGACGGGGGAGTGGGTGCTGTCTGAAAGACAGCTGATCCGGGTGAGTATTTAGAACACTGAGTGCTCAGTACATATTAGCTCATTGTTACAAATACTAGAATATCTGTTACCCTTACTGTCTTTAGCCACTGCCTGGCTCTCACTGTGTCAAACAGTAGAAATAGGATGCAGACCACAAATGCAAGCCATACAATTAGAAACTTTCAACTACACTAAAAGTAGAGTAGCCATGTTTTTTATTTAAAGAGTTTTTAAAATATTTGTTTATTTTTGAGAGAGAGAGTATCAGTAGGGGAGGAGCAGAGAGAGGGAAACACAGAATCTGAAGCAGGCTCCAGGCTCTGAGCTGTCAGCACAAAGCCTGATGTGGGGCTCAAACATATGACCCATGAGATCATGACCTGAGCCAAAGTTGGATGCTCAGTCGACTGAGCCACCTAGGCACCCCTATGTTTTTATATTAAAAATTTTTTATGTTTGTTTATTTCTGAGAGAGAACATGAGCAGGGGAGGGGCAGAGAGAGAGGGAGACATAAAATCCGAAGCAGTCTCCAGGCTCTGAGCTGTAGGCACAGAGCCCAATATGAGTTTTGAACTTATGAACTGTGAGATCGTGACCTGAGCCAAAGTCGGATGCCCAGCTGACTGAGCCACCCAGGCGTCCCAGTAGCTATATTTTAAAAAGGAGAACAGGTAAAATAACATATTCCTAATATTTCTATTACAACAGCATAATTTTACAATATTAATATATTTTATTCAATCCACAGTATTTAAAGTCTCATTTCAATACATGATGAATACAAAAGGTATTAATCAATATTTTGCCATCTGTTTTGGGTACTAATCCACGAAATGCAGTGTGTGTTACAGCATCTCTATAAGCAGCTATAGTCAAGGGCTCAGTCATCGCATGTGGTTGGCGTCCAGCTTGACTGGTCAGTAAAGGATGGACTGCCATCCCTCAAGTCTTGTGCTAATCATTTTCTTCCCTCTTAGAATATAGACTCAGCTCTAGCTTCTTTACTGCATAATTCCTTTTTATCCCCCTGCCCCCAGTGAGGTCTGGCATCCAGTTCTCCTAATGTTTTCCAGCCCATTAGTCTGGGATACAGCCTCTATTTGCAGAGCTCCTGACCATTGGTTGTATGGACCCTGGGGCGCACCGTGGATTATAGGAACAAGAGAGGGATTATGTGAAATGGATGCTTCCAGAGGACCTGTGCAGTAGCATGGCTTCTTAGATCTTTCTGTCTTGTTAGTGTGGCTTTAGATTATAAAACTAAACACCTGGATGACTCAGTCAGTTAAGCATCTGACTTCAGCTCAGGTAATGATGTCACAGTTTGTGAGTTCAAACCCCACATCAGGCTCGGTGCTGACAGCGCAGAGCCTGGAGCCTGCTTTGGATTCTCTCCCTCACCGTCTCCCTCACCGTCTCCCTCACCGTCTCCCTCACCGTCTCCCTCACCGTCTCCCTCACCCTCTCCCTCACCCTCTCCCTCACCCTCTCCCTCACCCTCTCCCTCACCCTCTCCCTCACCCTCTCTGTCTCCTCTCACCCTCTCCCTCACCCCCTCTCCTCTCCCCCTCACCTCACCCCCTCACCTCACCCCCTCTTCTCTCCCTCTCTCTCTCTTCTTTCTCTCTCTCTCTGACCCTACCCCTCTCATGCCCTTTCTGTCTCCCTCCCTCTCTCTCTCTCTCTCTCTCTCAAAAATAAATAAACATTAAACAATTTAAAAATAAATTTTTCAAGTTTGAGGAGTTCTTTAAACTTTTCCTCTTGCTTTAGGCCAGCTCAGTGTGACTGTGGTTAATTACGAATGGCAATCCAAAGGAGCATTTGCAGAAAATATCTACAGGTTTACTTTCTATTCTTAATTCTGTAAGGTCACCTTTTTGTGTTTCGGCTGTCACTTATAAGCACTGGCATTTCTCTCGATCCACAGGTTCATACAGTTTGGGATTCATGTGATTTTTTAGGCATATAGATTTTTAGGTGGCTGTGATCACATAGTTTGGCAGAGGTTGGGCTCCAGAACCTTTAATGGGATAAATTCTATGTGAATTTGTTGTGCCCTTTATTGTACAGTGGACAAATGATAATAAGGTAATGAGACATAAGGAAATACTGCTTTTTTACATTTACATTTTTTTTTACATTTACATTTTTTACATGGCAGACTTACGAATATACTTATTGGGTTTGGCTCTTGTCATTTGCATGGCAACTGGCCTGGATTTGAGTCTCGGTTCCGTTGGCCATGGGTCTTGGCAAATTTCCCCATATTTATGTGTGTCATTGTCCTTACCTGCTGGCTGGGCATAGCGACCATCTGATAGCATTACAGAAAATCGGTGAAAATAAGATAACGTGTAGTAGTTACAATCAGTTTATTTCCCATTGGTAGAGTTTGCTATTGGTTACTTTTTAGTTATTCAGTTATGGTTTTGTTCAATAAGGATACTCTGTGTTCAAAAAAAAAAATCTAGTTGATCAAAGAGGTGTTAAACTCATCCATGTGGTGATGACCTTCCCAGTTTCCCCTTGTTCTGATTTTCAGATGCTAGCATAAAAGACCCTTTCTTAACGCAGTCTATCTTCTATAAAAGGACCTTGTTTGCTGTTGTTAATTATTTTTTTCTTTTCTTTTTTAAAAGTTGGGATTATGGAGGTGTTGCTTCAGGACAACAAAATGTGCTCTTTCAAGTGTACGATTTGATGAGTTCTGATGAATGTGTAGTTGGATAAACACCCCCTTAATCAAGATAGAGAAGTTCCATCACTTTTAAAAATTTCTTTCTTTTTTTGGTACCCTTTCTCAGTCCGTCCCCTCTTTTCCCCCCCAAGTCCCTGGAGGCCAGTGGTCTGATTTCTGTTCCTTATGCGTTCCCTAGAATGTCATGTAGGGGTGCCTGGGTGGCTGAGTCGGTTGAGCGTCCAACTTCAGCTCAGGCCATGATCTCACAGTTTGTGGGTTCCAGCCCCACGTCGGGCTCTGTGCTGACAGCTAGCTCAGAGCCTGGAGCCTGTTTCAGGATTCTTTGTCTCCCTCTCTCTCTGACCCTCCCCTGCTCATGCTGCTTCTCTCTCTCTCTCAGAAATAAATAAAAACATTAAACAGTTTTTTAGAATGTCATGTCAATGGACTCATACAGCAGGTGGCCTTTTGTGTCTGATGACTTTCATTCAGCCTAAGTGCTTCTGAGAATAGGCCGTGTGGCACACTTAGCAAAATCTTGTTCCTTTTTATGGTGGAATAGTGTTCCCTTGTGTTAATGTCATTTGCTCCTGTACCCTTGGACACCTTGGGTTGTTTCCAGTTTTTGACTGTTAAGAATAACGTTGCTATGAACACTCGCCTACAGATCTCTATAGTTTCATTTCCTTCAGGAAAGACCCAAGTGTGGGATTGCTACTTTGTAGAGTTCTAGGTAATGCTCTTTTAACTTGAACTTCACTCTGTCTCTCCTTTAATAATGTTCTCCTTTGTTGCCTGATACTGCTCTGTCCATTTTTTTTTATTGTTACATCTCATAATTCTTATGTTTTGTGTGCTTTGTCAATCAGCATATAATTGGATTAAGGCTTAATTAATTTTTAAACTCATTCTGCATTTTTTGGAATTTAGTGAAATTTCTAATTATTCCATGTCCTTTTATGTAGATTTTTATATTTGCAGGTATTTGCTGTTCATGTTTTGTCTTTCTCTTTATTAACTGTGCGGTGATGAATAACAAGATAGCTTGTTTTAAGCCCCAATAATGCTTTGCATCAGGTTATAAACTTATATCTCTCTAATTACTAAACAAGAATAGAAAAAGGTAGGTGTGCGATCTTACTTCCCTTTGACAAAATAAGAAATTCATTGCTCTTTTCTTCTTCCATTTTTCAACCTGCCACCTGCCAGTTTTTCCAATTGTTCGTATAATCTAGGGTTAGAGAGTCTCTCTATAGACTGAGGTGATCACTGCAGAGTTATTTTTACCAAAGCCTAGCTTTCGGCTTTTGTATTCTATTTTGAAGCCATAATTTTAATTTATTAATTTTTTATTTTTATTTTTTATTTTTATTTTTAAATATACATCCAAGTTAGCATACAGTGCAACAGTGATTTCAGGAGTAGATTCCTTAATACCCCTCCCCTTCAGTAACCCTCTGTTCTCTATATTTAAGAGTCTCTTATATTTTGTCCCCCTCCCTGTTTTTATATTATTTTTGTGAAGCCATAATTTTTAATGACTGTTTATGCTTCTTTAAATTTAGGTGATGTCCGTGTTCCCTGCCCCACTTTGTATCCTGGGATTTTCCTGTCCCTGAGTTCTCGGTATCAGCTACTTAGCTGGAATAGGTCTTGGAAAAGTTTTCTCAGTAAAGACCTGTGAGTAATAGAGTATCTGAGGTTTCCTGGTTTCTTTTCTCTTTACTATTCTTTCCTTTCCTTTTTCTTTTCTTTTCCATTCTTTCCTTTTCTTTTCTCTTTTCTCTCTCCTCTCCCCTCCCATCTCTGTAATAAACTGGCCACGTAGAAAACTTACCTGTCCCAGCCTTTTTCTCCCATAGTGGTACAGCTCTTATCTTCCAGTGGAGCCAGAGAACAAGGTGAGGTCAGCCTGGCCAGTAACACACTCCTTCTGCTTCAAGCCCCTCTGTCTTGTGGTCCAGGGAGAGAAGTGAAGCAGTCGTGCAAGGATGTCACACTTTCATGTTGTCAGTGACACACTGAAACGAGGGATCTCCCGGAAGTTCCAGAGAAAACCGCTTAGCTCAGTGCCATTTTGGCTTGTTAGGGAGGAAGGACAAAGCTGTGGAGAATGTACCCCAGGAAAGTGGAAACTTCAATAAAGCGGGATTGAAGGCAGACCTTATTAGATCTGCTTTTGGTGGCTGAAGTTAAACATGTATTCTCTAAATGCTCTTTCCCAGGAGACTCTAAACTCTGAGGACAAGGACCTCGGCTGTCTTGTCCACTGTTTTCCCAAACCTAGCGTGGCGCCAGGCACAGGGCAGGCACTCAGTAAACATGGAGCATTGGCTTGGATATTGAATATAGAAATGTTGATTATTGAATCTGATATTGCACCAGATCATCTTCTAAGCAAACAAATGGCACCTTGTGTTTCTTGGTTTTCTCCTGTCACCCACCTTTGGGGAGTTTCTTAGATTTCTGAGAGCTGTCAGGATTAGGAAGCTTATCTTCTGGAGGTCAAAGACACATCTATAAATCAGTTAACCTGAGGGGTTTTCTCACCAGTAAGGGAGAGCCTCCCTTCTGCAGCCCCCTCTATTCTTTAGCTGTTTATAAAGATGGATTATTTCTGATTTAGGTATTTCTAATCCTTTAATTCTTTCTTTCTTCAGTGGACTAAACTCTTTTCTCAGTAGAATGCACTGTGCATGGGTCTCTGTCATCCAAGGAAGAAGGTTTCTGTGAATATGTGGCCTTTAGATTGAAAGCCAGTGATCTTCAGAACCCTTGACTACCCAGACCATGAACTCGCCTATGCCCTGGTCCACACGCGGAAGGTGAGCCAAGGATTCTAACGTCGATTTGTCTTAGAATCTGTCCTACATTCAGGGCTCAGAGTACGGGAATGCGCGCTCCCTTTTTTCCCCACTCAGAGGGAAATGTTTTCCTTTCCGTTCCCACTATAAAAAGTGTGTGCGCCTTAGAATTTTTCCCACGGGAGTCCATTTAATAATTACCCAGTGCTTTGCCTTTTGACAATTTATGCTAATGATTCTGGGTTCATAGAACAAAGTAAACTCTCAGACGTCATGAATGAATTTATATATGAAAGCTGTTCTTAGGAACAGGAGTCTCCCCTGGGACTTTACACTTGCCACAAACCACCGTCAATATCTGGTTCAGGGCCTAGCCAGCAAAGCTGTGGGGCCAAGTCCCGTCTGTGTCCATAAAGCCTAAACTTTTGGCTGCCTGGTCCTTCACGGGAAAACTTTGCTGACCTCTGATCTAGTTCAACACTTAGAAAAGCCACCCCCACCCCATCCTGTGCCCCAGTCTCTACCCCATCTTAGTCATCGACTCCAAAGTCCGTTTGCCATTCTCACCGCTGCTCACTGGTGAGATGATCACTGTTGACTCCAGACCTGCCGTTTAATCTCCCTGAGAGACAGCTGCCTCATCTGCAAAGAGGTGGATATTCTACAGTTCTTTTGGCATTAAACATTGCACCAAGACGGTTTTTCTTCCTTCTTCCCACCTCTTCCCCAAAGAGTATGACCATTAATCTGTGGGTGGGGGGCTGGGGGAATGGCACTATAGCATAGTAGTAAACTTGCCATCAGAGTCCAGGTGTAAGTCACTGCTCTGCCACTTAGTAGCTGTGTGACCTTGAGCAAGATGCTTAAGCTTATTAAGTCCACTGTCTCCTAGTAGTATCGTGAATGTTTATGTACAGTAGCGTACGTCTGGTGTTTCATGTCATGCCTTTCACCCAGGATCTACTCATTAAATGATAGTATCTGTTACCTTCATTATCCTGGTGGTTTTATTACCGAGGGTACAAACTGTTGTTGGTCAAGATCATGGCATTCGTCAGCACTGCCCACATTTGTCAGCCACGCCCCTGCCACCTAGCTCCACGTTCCCAAGCAAAGAAGACATGTGTGCCCCTGCGGAAAACAAATGCAGACTTTCACCTCCCACGTGTGCTGCCCTAAAATCATCCCTAATGGCGAGGCAACAGAGAGGCTGGATTTGCATATTTCTTGCCTGATTCCCTTGAGCCCCCTCGCTGCATTCTGCCCAGTTCTCCCTGCCTTCACTGTACCTATGGTTCTGGTTTCTTATGGTTCTCAGGGGCTGCCTGGGACCGGGTGCTCTGCCCGTGTGGCCCTGCCGGGGTGTTCATTCATTCCCTGTGTATTAATTCACGCACTCCACATTTATCGTACCTTTCTGTGCGCAGAGACAGGAAGGAGGATTGATGCTTAGCACTGCCTTCAAGGGCCCGTCATCTTGGGTCGCAGTTCTGAGAATGTATTGGAGATTGCAGGGGCCAGGATACCAGAGAGCTTTAAAATAATCCAAGCAAAAGATGGCGGGTGGGTTCACAAGGCGATGGAGGGGCGAGGTGGGGAGGCTAGGCTGGGTAAGGAGGAAGCTTGAGTCGGTATGGAACATGCAAGCTCATTCCTGTTTTGAGTGGGTCTTTTCTAGACAGGACTTGTTGAGTGTAAATCCCTTTTGCTCAGGAATCATTCTGTAAGAGGTCTAACCCTGCCTCCTGTGGTGGTGCTCTCCCTCGCGCCCTGCAGCGATGGTTGAACGGAGGGCAAGTTGGGCTCATTGGGACACGTGTGAGTTTCCCCGGGACGCACACCAACCCCAGAACGATTTCTGGTTCAGCACATGCTGACTTTCCCCAGACTCCGGGGAGACGGTACATGGTGGCTCTGGAGAGAGGTTCCCTGCCCCTCTGGTCCAGTTGACCACGACTGAGGCAGAACTAAGTTTCTGACGTGACCCTATGGAACAGTGGGTCCCACTGGGGAGGAAGGGCCTTGGCAGCTGTGCCTTTATTGTCAGACCCTAGCCTGGGAGGGCCAAAAATAGACGGTCCCAGGAGCAGTGTGCGTCCAGCACGTGCTGCTGACCGGGCTGCTTCCCGTTCGGGAATGTGAGCCAGCATTTCTCAGAGTGACGGGCAGCCCTGGTGGGGAGAGGTCTGGGCGGTGGCTGGGAGGGGGTGGGATAGTTCAGATGCCAGGGTTCCGGTCCCACCGATCAGGCCCGCCTTTCCCCTGCTAGGTCTGTCTGCCCTCTCTCCCCACCGGCCCTGCTAACACCCACCTACCTCCCAACACACCACTGCTCAGAAAGTTCCACAGGCACCGTCGCCCATTCAAAGGAAAGCACGAACTCAGACTGTGAAGCCCTTGGAATCTGTCTGGATCTCCTCTCCTCTCCTCTCGGACTCCCCGTGTCCTCTGTGCTCCAGCTGATCGGGACTCCTCGATGTTTCCCTGGCATGCCCCTCTTTCCTGCCTCGTGGCTATTTGCCCTGGACCCTCTGAAACCCCCTTCTGTGCACTGCTTCCTACCTGTGGACAGTCTGTGGGCCCTTCCGTACCAGCTCACATGCCCAGTCCTCCCTATGTAAGGCTGTTGTAGGACTGATCATCCAAACTGGGACACACTCTCTCTCGGAACCAGACCTGCCTGCACGCCCCATCCAAAAAGCTTTTTATGAAAAGGGGGGAGGTATCCCTCCCCCAGTTCTTTGTTGGTGAAAATGTTAGAACAGATTGCACTGTGCTGCCGAGTATGGGCATCAGTGTAAACATGGAATTCCTGCCCCAGATTTGAGCTCCCAAAGGACTACCGTCCCCTCCCCGGTACCCTGCGCAGCCCCTGCCTAAGGATGGTGCTCATTTATACTCTGAGCAGCTGCCTTTGAGCACGTTTTCGTGTCCGTGCCGGGCAGAGTGCGCACACCCTCTCCGGTCCTCTGCATTCCCAGTGCCCCTTATTCAAGTTCACGAACATCAGCGCAAGCGCGGGGCCATCCCGCTGCAGCAGAGCCAGACGGGCACGCGGTTTCAGCTGACAAACCCAGCAGGGAGCCGCTGGAAGATTTCCTGGCAGATTTGTGGAGGGAACGGTTGCTGGTTTCAGAAGAAGGACCACTTACAGGTCATGACAACCACACATGCCTTTATTTGTTTATTTTTTAAAGATGTTTGTTTATTTTTGAGAGAGTATGTGAGCGCTCTGGAGCTGGGGAGGAGCAGGAGGGCGGGGTGGGGAGACAGAGGATCCAAAGCAGGCTCTGCTCTGACAGCAGAGAGCCTAATACAGGACTCAAGCTCACAAACCTCAAGATCATGACCTGAGCTGAAGCTGGACACTTAACAGACTGAGCCGCCCAAGCGCCCCCACCACACGTTGCTTTAGACAGGAGAGGTGGCAAGTGGTCTGTGTGCATCACCAGATTTCTTTAACGATCAGAGCAGCGCCTGCACATATAAGGTAACTCAGCCCGCACCAGAGTGCCTATTCAAGTAACTTCACAGTCTGGCCTTGACTTTGAGGAGGGCCCATCTGAGAAAGAGTTGTAGATAAGGCAATTCCATGTTTTCTTGAAGAACCCTGCCCACTGAAGTTTCCTCTAAGAATTTATGAGGTTAATCTCCCCTAGAGCAGTGATTTTCAAATTGCTTTTTTTGGGGGGCGGGGGGGGGAGGGAGTTAGGGAATCCTTTGTTCAAACAAAATCTTCGGTGATGTCCAAAACAAGAAACCGACAGAGTAGAGCTGTTCTTGGTGAAGGATGTGGTAGGTTTTCACGTTCTATGCACTTGCCCCCCCACCCCTGCCCGGTTCCCTCTACAGAGCATCTGTGAAAACAGCATTTGGGGAGGAAGACCTGGGTCTGGGAATCACAAATGGTTGGCGATGTGCGAAAGCACAGGGGGCAGGTGAAGAAGGACATGTGTCATCTACCTGTCCTGTGGAGGCCTGTGGTGGATGCTGGCATGTAGGGCACTGCCTGGCTTTCCCAGGTTGGCACAGCTAGATCTTGAAAGCATTCCTGTAGGTCTCCCAAGCCCTCTGTACCGCAGCTGCCACGGAGACTAGGCCTCCCTCCGGGCTGGCTTACCTGTGTCAGCGCCACTCTGAGACTCCCAGGACCTGGAGGGCTCTGTCCCTTCACAGACTGGCATTCACTGCCTGGGTTTATGGGAGCAAGAGACAGGCTACATCCAAAGTGGGGTGTCCCCTCTATATATCCCCTGAGTACGTCCACGAGGCTGGGGATGGGGCCAGTTGGAAGCAGTCCCATTTTAACCAGCTAAGACGCACTTGACTTTTTGCCGAAGTGATCAATGGGCCAGCCAGGGTCCTGTGTGCTGGCCAATTCATTTCATTTTCACAACATTCCCATTTTATAGAGGTTGTCTTGCTTAAGAGTTTTAATAACAAGTCCCAGTGCGATTCTCCCACATTTTTCTTGAAGCCTGGCCCTGAGCATCATGGGATGGGGGCTGTTTATTTCTTGAAACATCTTCCTTAGCTGCCTCTGGGAAGAGCACTAAGACCATTCCCTCCATCCTCAGCCTTTGTCCTAATGAGAGAGCTGAGCCTGCACAGAAAGTTTCCTTCCAATTCCAGCTTAATCTGTAATTGACTCCCCTCGATGGATGGAGAGCTGAAACCCATCAGAAGGAAGTGTTAGGTGGAATTTCCCCCGAGTGCTCAGCACACTTTTAAAAGCAAATTCCTTATTTCCTTCTTGAGGTAACAAAAGCACATTTGTTTGGTCATGTGGCATGGGGAGACCGCGGGGACTGTAACTTCATGAAAATCACAGTTTAATATTTGTGACAGAGAGAGAAAATAGCGGCGATGGACAGGAGAGTGAGATCAACATGAAATTTGCCATGGTAGCCGGAGAGGGTGGAAGGAAGCTGGGGTTCATGAACACATGTACACATCTCTCTGATTCTGTAAGTCCTGTTGTAAGGTCCTCAACCTCTGGTACATTCCTGAATCTTAACATTGCTCTAATTCGGGTCTGGATGCCCTGTGTTGGACAGGCGCTCCGTCTGCATTAGTTAGGCTGATAAAACAAGGCAGAAATGCCAGTTGCGGAGACAGAAGGGAGACCTGGGCAGGGTGGGCAGGGCTCCTGGTCACAAGGTTTCCCAGGTCAGTTGTGACCCCTCTGACCCTCTCTCAGCCACACAGTGGTTCTGTTTATCCAGACTGGGGGCCGCGGGGTCAGATTTGCACTTGGTTATTCCCCCTTAAAAGAGGGGTTGCACCTTGATTTTTACTTGCATTTCTGGCCGCTCCACAAGCTGTGTGACTCTCCACTCTGTTGACTTTTCTCAAGGGACAGTGGTGGGAACTCAGTGCTGGGGCATAAATCCTCTTTCCAGACTATTTCTGAAGCTTCAAAGGGAGATAAAGTTACATTTGATGAGTTCCCGCTTCAGCTGTGTTTTCACACGTCAGGAAAAAATGAAAAGTTTTTAAAGCAGATTTCCTGCATGGTTCAACTGTCCTTATTAGAGATTTACAAAATAATTTTAAAAGTCCAGAATTTCCACAGAGTATAGACAGTTCTGTGTCTTTTCCTTGAGAGATAAAACCATATGTTCACGCATCGAGATAGAGTTTCCAAAGGTGAGAATTTGCCTAAAAAGTTTCCATAAGTACAAATAATACTTCGTGTGTGTGTGTGTGTATAAATTCTATACTTGTATTCCTTTTAATGTAGAATGTAAATTATAGAGTAAGCAAAAATGTAGGTAAAAAATGATAACATAAACACAGGGCTCCTGGGAGGCTCAGTCACTTAAGCATCCAACTTCAGCTCCGGTCATGATCTCAAAATTTGTGAGTTCAAGCCCCTCATTGCTTCAGATCCTCTGTCTCTCTCTCCCTGCCTCTCCCCTGCTCATACTCTCTCTCGCACTCAAAAACAAATGAACTTTTACAAAACTAAATAGATAAAGAAATAAACAGTATTTTAAAAGGTTGTCTTGCTAAGCCTAATGGTTTTGTACCATCTCAAGACTAAAATGTACATAAGTTTATTGTTTGAGTATAAATCTGTACTTCAAATTATTTTCTCCATCATTTCACATCTTGTTCCTGAATTTTTGCCACTGTTTTTAAGCTTGTAATACAGCTGATGAAAGCTTTTATAGGAGGGAGGTAACAAGAGGCCCAGCCAAACCCCTTTTTTGGTATTCATTTTAATTACTTGTGTTTTACATTAATGATGTTATCTTCAACCCATTCTTTCCTTACAGGAAGCTTTTTTTTAAGATTTTATTTTATTTTTTGTTTTTAAGTGATCTCTGCACCCAGTGAGGGGCTCGAACCCACAACGCCAAGATTGAGGTGCCCCAGGAATCCTTTTTTTAAAGTGACTTTTCTTATTTTTCTTCAGACATAGGGCAAAACACTCAAGTCACATGAATTTTCACAACATGTACATACCCACGTGACCACCATCTAGATCAGGAAATGGAATGTTCCAGAAGCTTCCATCATGGCTCCCCTAGTCTCTTCCTACTCACTTCCTTCCCAAAGTAACCACTCTCCTGATGTCTATTATTACATTCTGTGACTTTTACCTGTGTTTGAACTTTATATAAATGGACTGATATGCGTGTACTCTGTGATGTCTGCCTTCTGTTTCTCCACACATTGTTTGTTGGATTCGCCTGTGTTGTTGGGTGTGGCTGTGGCACCAGCTGTCTCACTGGACCTCCATATCCTTACCGCTCTGCTGCTGCTGCTGCACATTTACGTGGTGTCCAGTGTATGTGTATGTGTGTGTGGGGGGGGTATTGTGAACAGAGCCTCTGTGAACATGAAAGTGCCTGGGTTTCGGTGAAGGTGTGTACATGCTTCTGTTGGACGTGTTCCTACGAGTGGGATTTCTGGGTCCTGACGTGCCTTCGTGTTTAGTAGATGCTGCCCAAAGTTGTTCCGCACTGGTCGCACTGGTGCACATTTCCAAGTGAGCAGGGGCTGAGGAGCGTTTCTGCATCTGCACCATTGCTTGGGATTTTTTTTGTATTTTTAACTTTGGCTGTTCTGATGGGTGCTGTTAGCACAGTACTCTGGTCAGATCAGGGTCCTCCAGCTCTGCACATTAGAGGGCTCTGCTCTGGTGCTTCTCAGAAGTCCAAGGAGTCCAGGGGCCACAGCGCCTCTTCTAGGGTCTGCTTGTCCTGCAGAGAGTGGCTCTGAGGGGTGGCCGACAGGTGACTCTTGGCAGAGATGGGACAGAAGAAGCAGTGAGTGCATGAAGCTCGCACCTGTGGCTGCTGGGTCTTTATGTCCATGGAAGAGGCCTCTGAGGAAGAAGGTGGAGCCCAGGAAGGGAGGAGACAGGCATCAGGGGCCAGCTCTTCTTAGAAACTAGCTTCTAGAGCTGAGGAGGCTGAGAATTCCAAATCTGGACCTGCTCATCCAAGTTCAGGTTCCCCTAAGGAGTGTGGAAAAGAGCAAAGTCGGTGGAGGGTGAGTGATGGAGCATCTGCAGGCAGAGTCTTTGTGGCGTGTGTGGTGTGTGTGTGGCGTTTGTGAGGTGAGGCAGCGGCCCGTCAGCCACTTGTTCCGTCTTCACCAGGAGTGGAGGCTGGGGGAGTGGGGAGCGATGGTGGGCAAGCAGCTGAGCCTCAGCCGGGAGACACGGTGCTTCTCTGTGCTCCACAGCAAAGAGGACAAGAAAGTGGGTGTTGATCCTGTGGATTTCCAGAGCAATTGCACTAGGAGGCTGGGAAGCTGCTGTGGGCCATTGGCAGCGGCGTCCGTGGGGTCCTTTTCCTTCCTCTTGCCCCATCAGAGCCTCCCCAGCCCATCCCCTTAGAGCAGACGGTCACCTCAAAATATACAATGTGGGCGTCAGGTGTTAATTTTAATTTTCCAGTGGACACATTAGATACATAAACAAGTGAGATTAATCTTAATGTATCTTAACCCAGTGTAGCCAAAATCACTGCCAAGATATATACATTCTCTTTCCATTTCCATTTCTTAAGTGTCAAAATCCAGTGTGTATATATATGCAGATAACCTCTCTCTGGTCAGACCAGCAGCCACACTGGCTACTCTACTGGGACCTTGGAACCTTCTGGGGGGAAACGGGATTGATTCTGGATTTGTTCTAACCATGGCTATTTGATACGAACTGATGGCTTTTACATAGTTTTAATTTTGCTGTTATGAAGATGTATTTGTAAAATTAGGCTGGAACATACTTAACAGTTTTAGCTTGATTTTAAACATTTAACATTTAGGCAATATGGTTAAGTGCGTCTCCGTCTGTATTCATGCCTGTAGACGCCTGGAGTGGTTAACGTGAAGAGTGGCCAGCCGGGGCGATCAGACACTGTCCCTCTCAGTGTGTCCATGCCACGCACAGGCGGGGACCATTTCCCATTCATCTTTGGGGTTTCACAGCACCCGATTCTTTGCCTTTTGCACATGGGCGCTGTGTGAAGGGAAATGATAGCTCTGCCTCATTCTTTTCATGTTTCTGGAGCAGAGCACACAATAGGTGCTAATGCATTCATTCATTCAATGCATATTTATTTATTGAGCGCCTGTGTTGTGTTGGGCACTGAGTGCTTTTCTGGTCTCTGGGGATATAACAGTGAAAGAGACCGGGTTCCTGCTCTCTTGGAATTTGTGTCATTTGATGTCAAAGTAGCCTGCTTTGTTGTTAATCATAATGATCATGATAAAAAAATAATACCACTTGTGGTCAACATAGCTCAAAAGACAATCTGACATGTGACTTCTTCTCAAGCACTGAAAGAAAAAAGTATTATCTATCCTGGGTCTTAGAAGGTAGAATTAGTTGGCAGGCACAATAGATATTTAAAGGTCCTCTTTGAGGCATTCTGCTGGCTGCATTTGGGGGATGTGGGATTAGGTGAGAAAGGATTAAGGGGGTCCATTCAAGGCACTTGTCACAAATTGAGTTTGACTCAAGAGCCCATCTCTGAGCTGCTGCCTGACCTGACCAACAATTGTTTCTTACGTACGAATTGGGGGTTTTCTGAGGGCTGATGAGAAGGAGCTGCAAATTAAAAAGATGACATGGATTGGACATCTGACATCACCACTCAACTAATGAGTGAAAAAATAAATAACTTTAAAAAATAAAGTTAGAATTGGGGCACCTGGGCGGCTCAGTTGGTTGAGCGTCCGACTTCAGCTCAGGTCATGATCTCACGGTTCATGGGTTCGAGCCCCATGTCAGGCTCTGTGCTGACAGCTCAGAGCCTGGAGCCTGCTTCGGATTCTGTGTCTTCCTCTCTCTCTCTGCCCCTCCCCTGTTCATGCCCTCTCTCAAAAAATGAATAAATATTTAAAAAAATAAAGTTAGAATTAAAAAGGTTAAAAATTAAGTGAGCTACAGGAAAGTTTTGTTATGTGGGAGGGTCCAGCAAAAGGAGGCAGAAGAAAAGATGGAGATTACAGAAATAATCAGACTCTTTGTGTCTGTGTCAGTGACTTTCAAACTTGAATGAAATCAGCATCACCTAGGGTGTCTCATGAGGCCACAGTTTATTTTCCCCGCCCCCCCCCCGAGTTTGTAATTTTGCAGGTCTGGGGTGGGGCTTGGAAATTTGCATTTCTTTTTTTTTTTTAAGTTTATTTATTTATTTTGAGAGAGAGTGCGAATGAATGAGCCAGGGAGCACAAGCAGGGGAGGAGTGGGGGGGGGGTGGCGGGGGGGGAGAGGGAGAGAGGGAGAATCCCAAGCAGGCTCCACACTGAGCTCAGAGGCTGACATGTGGCTCAGTCTTAGGAACTGTGAGATCATGATCTGAGCTGAAATCAGGAGTCGGACACTTAACCTACTCAGCTACCCAGATGTCTTGGAAATTTGCATTTCTAGCAAGTTCCCAGGTGCCGCTGCTGCCAGACCAGGAACCAGACTTTGAGAACCACTGGTCTGTTTCACTAGATTACCATTGTTATAGACACATAGCAGCTTCAGTTTCACATGCAATGTTGGACCATGAATTCTGTAATGCAGGAGGAGCTAGGATATTGTCTCATCCTACAGCAAGGGTACAGTGAAAGTTAGAGACAAGCATATTGGTTATGCATATGGTTTTCATGACTGCCTTGGGCTTACCTTGATGTCTTTGACGAGGTCACCCAGTGTGTGTTTTCCCATGGGGATATTAAAACTAGAGTCTCTGAAACCTGGCCTTTCCCCATTGGCTCTTATCCTGACACTGCCCTTCTGTAGAAGGTGCCAGAACCAGCATTCACAGTTAAACAGACCCACCATGTTGCTGTTCATTCCGCTGTGCCCTTGGGTCAACCATTCCTCTGCATTAACCCCCTGCAAGCTTTTATTCTTCCTCAAGTACCTTGTTCAGCTACAAACTCCTGAATTGGCTCCTCTTGGCTTCTCTCTCCTAGCTCGGACTCCTGCTACACACTTTCCACATTATAATTTACAATGCATACAGTCCCCTTACCATTGCCTGAGCTGTTCCCAGGCATCAGACCCCAGCTTCTGCAGGGCCGTGGCTCCCCATTCCCAGCCCTACCCGTGGCAGGTGCACAGCAAATATTTATGGGCCGCATGACTCGATGATTTAGTGAAAGCATCCCAGATTTCTCCATCTATAAAAATGAATAGAACAAAACCACAACCAATAAATGGAATGCAGACAGTTCAAATAGCGGGTATTTGGAAAAGACTTGCAGAGTCATGGTGAAAATCAAATGATAATGAGGAGTCCTGAGATTTCCATTAGGCTGCTCTGCCTCCGTTGAAGTCTGAATCTAACTCTGCTTAGATTAATTGTTTCATGGAAGAAACAAAGTGTTATTTATCTACTCGTGAAAAGCACTTTGCTGATACCTGGCCAGGGACAGGAGTGAATATCATCCAACAGTTCTCCATAAGCATCTGTAATCTGCTTTATATTTCAGTCACAGTGTTAGGTTATCAGATGAGTCCAAGGCCCCATGTCGGAGTCCTCGGCTCTAACATAATCACTTGGGGAAATATTTGCTGAGATGGTAAGAAAGCTTATGAGAATGAAAATTTCTTCCATTTACCCAGGAACAAGCAGCCCCAGAATTGCAATCATGTAGAATATTTCAGAGGGCCCGTGACCTTAGTCCTTTGCCAGTGCAACGTTCATCATGTGTGTGCTGCACATACAATAGATTTACAAAATCATGGAGTGGGGAGGCAGGGAGTCAGGAGGAAGGAAATGGGCAGTGTGTCGGGAGACCATGGGGAAGGGGGCTGGGCACCATGTGGGCATGGGAAGGCAGAGTTTGTTTGGGAGAAATTATGCCATGCTAGGGTCTTGTGAAATCGCTTTGATAATTTTGCCCATTTTTTTTTCTTATCCAACTTTGCCTGACATAAAGCAATAACTTATGAAAAGATGAGGGGGATGGGCTCATGGTGGCAGTCTGTCTAAGGATTTTATTTTTTAAGTTTTTAAAAATGTTTTATTTATTTCTAGGAGAGAGAGAGAGAGAGAGACAGTGTGAGCAGGGGAGGGTCAGAGAGAGAGGGAGTCACAGACTCTGAAACAGGCTCCAGGCTCTGTGCTGGCAGTCAGCACAGAGCCCGACGCAGGGCTCGAACCCACGAACCGCGAGATCATGACCTGAGCGAAAGTCGGACGCTTAACCGACTAAGCCACCCAGGTACCCCTGTCCAAGGATTTTATACAGTTTAGTGCCCGCTGTTGCTGCCTCTCCCCTGCAGGGTTGGTTTCCTACCACCTGCCTCCAGGTGCCCCGCTCTTGACTCTAAGCCTGTCCTCACGGTCTTGAGCTGGTTACATATATATCTCTCTTCCTCTTGCCTCTGGGTGTCCCGAAGGCATTGTTCTTAACCTCCGGCTCTTTCCTATATGTATTCAGTTAATGTCTTTCCAAATGCCCCTGGGACATCTCTACTTAGATTTCCAGCCTCCAAAAAAAAAAAAAAAAGATCCCCAAGCTGAATATACTGATTTGGATGAAACCCGCCCCCTCTGTCCAGCTCTCTTCTCGGCACATGCGCTCATCAGACCCTCCCTGCCGCCTTTGCTCTTCCCCAGAATCCTTCCCACCCTGACTCTCAAACTCAATTAGCTTCAGAAGCCAGGAAGACAATTTAAATATACGAAGCTGTCCGGAAGTGGGGTGACAAATGGCAGCTGACCCCTGTCTCCGTGTTGGGGAGCAGGAGGGGCTGTGGGGACGGTGGAGGACGGGGTGGGGGGCAGGTGCGCTGTCCAAATGGAATAGCTCCTGCTTAGCTGGTGGCCATCCTTGCCACGTAGGAGTGTGGGCCCAGAGTTAGCAGCTATTTTTGATTTTTAAAGAGAATTTGGAATCCATCTGTCTTTAATCTTTAATGTATAAATGTTAGCTACTGTTTGCAATGAAAATCACCCCTGACCTAACATTGTATAGCTCCTATAGGCTGTCTGTTAGTCCTGTGTGGACCTCAGCTGCCGATTTCTGTCTCTAATTTAGAGTGTCCAGCCTAGCATCGTCTGCTAGACAGACATGTGTGAACCATGTACGTGGCCAAAACGCACCTTGTTATCACCTTTTAAAAAGCAAAAAGAGAGGTGCCTGGGTGGCTCAGTTGGCACTGAGTTAAGCATCTGACTTCGGCTCAGGTCATGATCTCATGGTTCGTGACTCTGAGCCCCGCGTCAGGCTCTGTGCTGACAGCTCAGAGCCTGGAGCCTGTTTCGGATTCTGTGTCTCCCTCTCTCTCTGCCCCTCCCCTGCTCACATTCTGTCTCTGTCTCTGTCTCTCTTAAAAATAAATATTTAAAAAGAAAAGGATGCAGACACGAAACTAAGAATCATGGAAGCCATGTTCACGTCTTCCGAGAGTAAGATCCCAACAGCACGGCATAGAGTGAAGCTTGCTCTGGACCTGCTGTGCTCTCACTAGGCCTCTGTACTCCTGGCAGAGGCCAAGATGTGATTGCTTCTGCTACTGTGCTTCTGGAGGGAAACCAGGGCAAGTATGGCAGCTTCTCAGGCCCACCAGACGTACCTGCTTGACCCCAGTGTCATGTCCTTGGAGATCCCTTTTTTGTGTGTGTTGTGGAAGAGGCCCACCATCCGTTCTTCCCAGAAGCCAGTTGCTGCACTTCTGTTAGTTAGGGCGGTAGCCCATGCGGCTGAGAATGTCATCCTGGGCCGAGCTACCAGCACCACTGGAGAGGCCATCCCAGTAGGGCCTAGTGCAGATGCTGTTGAGGTGACATGTCCCCACGTCTACGGTTCCTGACATAGATCTGATGTGAGAAAGCTGCCCAGAAGCAGCAGTCTGAGAGACCTTGAATGGAATCTAAGTCCCTCAGGGAGGTGGTTCTTCCCCAGTCATCAGGCACTCTCCCCCGGACATGCTCCTGGGCTCACTGGCTTCAGTGAGCAGCAGCATCAAGATTTCACCCGAGCTTACCTCCTGAGTATCGCTTTGGTGGGGGAAGGAGGAAGCAGATAGTCTGCATTTGTGTAAGGAGGAGCCTTCCCACAATTGCCTTGGGGCACATACTAGTCGCTGCATGAGTGCGTTCCTGCAGACGTTTTAACCAAGGCAGAAAATTTCGTTCTGCTTGGAGTCTTCTGAATTGAGAGGAAGTATTTCACTCTGAAATAGTTGTCTGAAGGAGAAACCTACGTAGCATTCTTGGTTTGAGATTACTGCCCCAAACACTTATAGGAAGATGAAATTTGAGGACTAATGATTTAAAGTCAAAATTGAGAGCAAATCATTCTTTCTTTGGAAATATCTCAGAAGGCAGGTGGTAAAAGGACAAAGAGCTACAATGGAACTTGGCTGGGATGACAGGGGCATTTCCCCTTTTCATCCATACATCCGTTATGATACATGCGTATCGATGACGTTGGGTTGCCTGTCAGGCACCTAGAATGCAAGGATAGTTACGATCCGATTCCTTTTTTTTTTTTTTTTTTTTCTTTCCATTTAGTGGTCTTGGTCCTGTGGTAGCCAGCCTGCAGAGATGGTCTCCAGGAATCCTTGCCTTCTGGCACGCATGCCTTTGCCCGGTCTTCTTCCACAGTGAATAGGGCTGACCTGTGTAATTATACAATAGTGCGGAAATGATGGCTTCCAAGGCTAGGTCGTTAGGGACATGCTGCTCCCACTTTGCTATCTTAGCTCACTTGCTGTAGGAGAAGCCGGTTGCATGTGGTGAGGACACCCCCACATGGAGAGCTGAGGCTTCCCCCTTCCAGCCAGCACGTACTTACCAGCCATGTGAACAAGCCATCCTGGGAGCTCCAGTCAAGCCTTCCATTGCCTGCAGCTTTGCGATGCCTTGATTGCTGCCTCAGGAGACACCACAGGCCAGAACCACTCAAATTCCTGCCTTATGCTTGTGTGAGATGATCCACCGTTGATTGTCATTTTAAGCCTCTAGGTTCAGAGGTAATTTGTTACCCAGCTATAGATAACTAATATGTATTCCTTAAATGTGCCGGGCATTGTGTTAAGACACAACATTAGTTGTCATAACAGCCCTTTGAAGGTAGGTACTGTTGTTGTTCTCATTTGAGATGTGTGGTAATGGAGGCCCGGAGATGTGTGGAGGACTTTCCCGAAGACACAGAATTTGTAAAAGCTGATCTGGGGTTTGAACTGAGCAGTCTGGCCGCAGAGGAGCGTGTTTGGGGAAATCAGTTGTGAAATCAGGGGATTGAAGTGCAGGGTGAAGATCTAGGAGAGTAGTGAACTGGGTTCTGAGTCCAGCTCTGTCACCATTTGGGGTTTGGAGGGCTCTTGAGTTAATTGCTTCTTGGAGCCTCCATCCACTCATCTGTAAAGGCTGGAAAATGCCAACTCCCGTTGTGGGATGTTTGGAGGATTAAATAAGGTAAGTCATGGAAGCCCCGTGGCAGGAAGGGGGTGGTGCCAGCACACCTGGGTTCTTTCTCTTGCGAGGTGCCTTGCATTTAGCACCACCAAAGGGGAGCCCGGCCTTCTGGAAGGTACTGCTCTGTGCCCGCGGTTCTGCAGTCCTGAGCCACAATGCCTGGCAGCCAGCCCATGTTATTGCAGCTGTCTACAGGAGCCTCCACCTTGGGACTCAGCCCTGAGTCCCCACATGGGAAAAATTCCCCTGACCTTCATTGTTGGGTTGTAGACTAACAATGGACCATTTCCTGTGCTTAATTATATTATTCACAGTACTCCACAGAGTGGGCGGTTTGGAACCCCAACCACTAATTTACAGAGTAACTGGAAAGACAAAAATAAAACAGAAAAAGGAGAGTAGCCCTGCTGGCTCCCTGAGGTCAGCATTGTGGAGCCAGAGGTAATTATGTCGGGTGCACCTGCAGACTTAGGGGGCGGCACTGTCAGCAGTGGAAAGTGCGGGGGTGAGTGGGGAAGTCCTCCAGATCTGGGTTCAAATCCTATTTCCGTCACTTTCTCCGGTGAGACTTGGAGCAAATTATTTAACTTCTCCAAGGCTTGATTTCGAGCAGAAAATAGGGATAATGATGCCAACCGTATTCACTCCTTGGGAGGATCCCATGGGTAATATGGGTACCATGTATCAGGATCCCTTCCCTTTCTTTTCGTAATGATTATATTGAAGAGCTGATGCCCCAGGCAGCCAATGGCTAGGAGGTCAAGCTCACTTATGAATTTTTCCCCCCAAAGGACATTTAGGGACAATTTCAGATCAAAACAGCGTTGAGGCATTCCAACAGGCAACCACAGAGGAATTGCAGATCTCTGTGATCTCTAGAGGTGACTAGTGGGAAAGGAACCCCCCCACCCCCACCCCGCCAGCCTTGGCCACTTAGACCAGACTAGCTAGCTGGGAGACGGGAGATTTCGTCTTTTCAAGTCTGTGTTTGTAACCTTGGAGAAGAAGAGTAGTTATGTCCCCTGAAAGCTTTTCTTTAAAAATCTTGTGCATCTCAATGCAAGGTGAGGGCAGGGCACAAAGCTTTCTACAAAAGTGTAATATGTATTCATGACTAAAAACACAAACCGAGAAAAAAAGCAGAAACTCTTGGCAATTTGCAAATAGAAGGAAACTTCCTTATTCTGACAGTGGCTTGCAAAAACAACTGCTGTGGTGAACACTATACTTAATTTTGAAACTTCAGGAACTTAAGGATGCTTTCTCTCTTTTTTTTCATATTCAGTATCACATTGGATGTTCTGGCTATTTATTTTATAAGACAAGGAAAAGGGGCATGAAATTGGAAAAGAACAAACAAAACTTTCCATCTTTAAGGATGATATGATTATCATTGTAGAAAACAATCTATAAAGCAGCAGTAATTTGTTACATGTTAAGAGATGTGTACAAAAATCAATTAGCATTCCTATAGAGAAATACCAAGCAGGAAAGGTTTTTAAAAAATGAACATTGACACTAACAACAAAAACTATGAAGCACCTAAGGAGGAACATGTTACAAAAATAGGCAAGAACTTTATGGAGAATGTTACAATACTCTATTTAAAGGCATAAAAGAAAACTTTTGAATAAAAGGTAAAACCTACAATGTTCATGGATTAAGTGACTCAGTGTCATAAAGATGTCATGTCTCTGCAAATTTGGTCTGTAACTTCAATACCATTGCAACAAAAAGGAAACAGGGGTTGTATGCATGTGTGTGTACGTGTGTACATGTGTGTATAACAATACAAGATAATCCGAAAGCTCATGAGGAAATGTACTTGATCAAGAATAACTGGGGTGTCTGGGTGGCTCAGTTGGTTGAGCATCTGACTCTTGATTTTGGCTCAGGTCATGATCCCAGGGTCGTGGAATTGAGTCCCGCGTCAGGCTCTGCGCTGAGTGTGGAGCCTGCTTGAGTTTCTCTCTCTCCCCTCATCCGTCTTATACTAGCTTGCTCTCTCTCACTCTCTAAAATAAAAAATTTAAAAAAATATAGTTTTGTGTATGTGGATTATATAAGGAGGGAAATTGCCTTGATAGTTATCTGGATTATAAATTATAGTAATTTAGGTATTGGCACAGGGATTATAAAAATATATATCATTCAACCTGACTGGCATGCCTAGAAGCCGATGTATACATGTGTGGGCATATAAATGAGGACACAGATATTCCAGTAAGTGAGGAAAATGCTTTATACTTTGAGCAAACCGGAAAGGAATAAAAAGAAAGTCAGATCCTTACTTCACACTGTACTAAGAAAATTGATTACACTTTTAGTCAATTAAAAACTATTAAAGTCCTAAATATGAAAAACTGAAATTGTAGAAATTTTAATAAGAACAAACCCTAAAAATGATAGTTTGATTTTATTATTTTTTAAAATGTATATTTGTTTTTGAGAGAGAGAGAGTGAGTGTGTGAGTGGGAAAGGAGCAGAGAAAGAGGGAGACACAGAATCTGAAGCAGGCTCTAGGCTCTGAGCTGTCAACACAGACCCCAGCACGGGGCTCGAACTCACAAGATGCTAGATCATGACCTGAGCTGAAGTCAGATGCTTAACCGACAGAGCCACCCAGGTGCCCCTGATTACATTAAAAGTAAAACCTTATTAAGAACCACCATAATCTAAATTAAAAAGCCATATAACTTGAGACATGATCTGCTACACATAACCAGTCAGGGATTGATATCCAGAGTATTTAAAGAATTCCTACAAATCACTATTTAAAAAGACAATACCATCGACGAATGGGTACCAGATAGGAACCAGGGAGAAATAAGAGACAAGAAATGGGATGGGCAATAAGCATGAAATATTTTAAAATTCATTAGTAGATGGGGCCTGCAAATTAAAAATAATACAGGAGCACCTGGGTGGCTCAGTCGATTAAGCGTCCAACTCTTGGTTTCAGTTCGAGCCATGATCTCATGGTTCCTGGGTTTGAGCCCCACATTGGGCTCTGTGCTGACAGTGTGGAGCCTGCTTGGGATTCTCTCTCCCTTTCTTTCTCTGTGCTTCTCCTCTGCTTACCCACACCACACATGCTCTATCTCTCAAAATAAATAAACTTAAAAAAGTATAATACAGTGAGGTACACTCCCACACTTCTCAGATTGGCAACAATTAAAAATCTGACAACACCAAGGGTTAACAAAAATGTGGGGGTTTTCATACAGTGCTGCTGGGAATGAACATTGATAAAATCACTATGGAGAAGAAGTGACAGTTTCTACTCCAAGTTAGCTCCGCAGGTAGACCTCAGGGAAAATCCAGCGTATGTGAGCATGAGGAAGCATATTTATGCAGGAATGCTCACCTTGGAGATGTAAGAGTTAGAAACTGAGATCAATCAGATGCCCATCATTTAGGGTTATACACACATAGATACATACATATAAACTAGAATCCTGTATAGCAATTATTGGATGAATGGATTTGATATATCTGGATAACCAAATGTTGAGTCAGTAAAGAAGTTGCAGTGAAACAGTATCCTAGTCATGTCACTTAAAGCACAGAGTAGCACTTGACATTGTTCATAGCAACACATAAGCACCAAAATTACAAAATCGTGCATGGGAGAGACCTGTGGAAGTTCAGAGGAGCTGTGTGTTCTCTGGAAAGGAGAGGAGGGGAAATTGGATTGGACTTCAGTAAAAAGGAGGTTCAACTCTGTAATGTTTGCCAGGAACAAAATGAAAGAGACCTGAAGTCAGTACGACCGTATGTTCACATTTGTTAAATTTAAGCTTGTTTTTGGTAATTCAGTTATTTTCTGTATTTGTTTACAATCGTTTTTTGAAGCAACAGCCATTAGTGCCTTTCAGGTTCACCCAAAGGAGCTGTGTGGAAATGCCTCCCTTCTTAGCAGGGAATATTATCTTTATGTGTATCCCTGTGCGCCTTACTTGGGGCTGAAGGAAGAAACTGATGCGACAGAGATACCTGGATCCTGGTTAGGCCCTTGGCCTCAGATACACCCCCAGGGAAATTTCTTAATGGGCTGAAGCCTGTATGAAAGGGCCCATGTGTACTTTCTTTCTTTTTTTAAGTTTATTTTTTTTTTAAATATTTTTATTTATTTCTAGGAGAGAAAGAGAGACAGCATGAGCAGGGAAAGGTCAGAGAGAGAGGGAGATACAGACTCTGAAATAGGCTCCAGGCTCTGAGCCGGCAGTCAGCACAGAGCCCGACGCGGGGCTCGAACCCATGAAGTGCGAGACCATGACCTAGTGAAAGTCAGATACTTAACCAACTAAGCCACCCAGGGGCCCCTAAGTTTATCTGTTTTTGAGAGAGAGAGAGAGTGTGTCAGGAGCCGAGAGAGAGTATCCCAATCAGGCTCCACACTGTCAGAGCAGAGCCCAATGTGGGGCTCGAACTCACAAACCATGGGATCATGACCTGAGCTGAAATCAAGAGTTGGGCGCTTAACTGGCTGAGCCACCCAGGTGCCCACCATTTGTACTCTTTATCAGCACAGAAGGATTTAAATTCTTAGAAGGCTGAAGCTCATCTCATGAAGGATTGCTGGTCTGACCTAACCAGCTGGTCGGCCTATATTTCTCTAGTCTTTAATTTTGGGCTTTGTATTCTAAAACGCAGTGTCCTAGAAGCTTGCCTGACAGCCTTTCTGATACCTAAGTGGGTACCTCTCCCTACGTGGGTTCCTTCAGTCTGCTTATAAGGATCATTAGAAGCACCTTTTTCCTACCGCGCTTTTGAGACCATTGCACTGGGCTTTTGGGTGAAGACTTGGTGAGAGTCACTGTTGATCCCTTAGCTGCTGGGATTCAGGATGTTAGTCCAGCAGCAACGTGAAGATTCTTAACCTGCGGTGTAGACACGTGGCTTTCCCATCCCTGTGACCAGATGTACATTCACAGGGAAAGAAGGTACTTCTCTGCCATAGGGGTTGATTATTGCTGATCATTGTCCGGACCGGTCCCTCGGGCAGGTTTTACCCATCAATAGCGCTTGGCCCAAGACCACAAAAGGGAGAATCCATCCAATGCGTTTCCCTCTGAAGATTCCCTGGAACAAAGTATCTGCTCAGAACTTGTCTAGGCAAAGAGATGGGTTTTTACAGGTCTGGTAACAATTCTTCTAATTCTGTAAAGCCCAGGTGCTAAGTGCAGCATAGCATGAGCATATTTAGTGCTTTTTCTCTCTTCATTAAGGGGAAAAAAGCCATTATTAACATGGAATATGGGTCAATGGGTTCCTACCCGTCATTCTGAGAATTTTTCTTCTTACTGATTTCAGCGTTTCCAAACAATTAACCTTATTTGCTTGGCACACATGGCATATATATTTGGAGTTTCACAGTAAAGCTATATCCAGAAACTGGTAATAGCAGCTGCCTCTCGAGAAGGGCCTGGGCTGGTCCAGAGACTCAGTTTTTACTGGATATCCTTATAGTGTTTGAAGTACATTTTCCCAAATGTATACCTTTTTTAATTATATGAACTTAGTTAATTAAAAAAGAATCTTGTTGTCGCACACAAGGGTTACTTAGGCTAATATTGCATATATTAAGTGTTAACATTGCCCAGGGTCCTCTGAATTACCAGTTTTTACATTTATCAGCTATAGGACACAACCACTTACTTACATGCGTTGAGCCTCCATTTTCAGATCTGCAAAATGGGTGTGAGGACACTGCTTATCTTGCAGAATGTCTTCCAGGAAGGTGAAACGAGGGAAGTCTATCCCACTTCCTGCCTTCACTTACATGCAGCTCCTCTCTGGATGGCAGGGAATGCATTTTATGTTCCTTTACATTCCCCCAATCCCTGGCAGCATGTTTTTAACTTCCTGATGGGAAGGGATGCTCTGTCCCACAGCTGACTGCAATGTCCACTGTGCCGGGAAAAGTGCCTGTCTGTCACAGTGTGGGCACATTGTAACATTGCCTGTTCCGTGAATGCAGGCAAGCATGCATGACGGGAGTTCAGTTAATGTTGCTCGATGCTTGAAAAGTCTTTTCTGAAATAATTTATACATGTCCCGTCTCCTCTCTAGTGATTTGTATTAATAAATGCTCTTGGCTCCGGAAAGTACATACTGTGAAGTGTGCACTCCTTTTGCTCAGCAGCATTTCATTGTTACTTTTCATCAGCTGGCCTGTCATGCGTCAGGCTCGGTGTTACCCACAGACCCCGTCATTGTGCCTCCTGGCACGAGCCACCTCTGCTCCGCAGTGGACATGTCCTTAGCCCTCCAGCAGACACTCTGTTACTTCTCTGCTCTTTGACCTCATGGGAAAGGCCGGGGGTTGGCAAGCGAGAGCAAGACCGGGTCCAGTAGGGACCAGGACCTGCAGTGGACTTCCTATAGGGGTCCGGAGCCTTCCCATCCGATCTAACTTGTGCCCCAGGCAGCAACAGTGAACAGGTCAGGTGTTCACAACGGCCAGTTCTTCACAGAATCCATGGATACAGAGCCTGGGATACACACCCTTCCCCACCAGCCAGAGGGTGACACCTGGTGGGTGCCCGTGGCTTGATGGGGGGCTCTGGAGTTCGTGGTGCCACCTGGCAGCACCATACACCTGGGGACCAGCCGCACACTTCCCATGGGGGTTGTGCTCTGACCCACGCAGCAGCCGCAGCTATCAGCCTCTGTCCAAGACCTGAGGATTCTCCAGATCACCTGAAATGTGCATTCTAGGCAGGCACATTGTGGTACGTGACATGTGGGCCATCTCAGGCACTTACTATAGCTGCAGATTCCTGGGTCCTCTAGAGACCTTCCGGAGAGGCTCTCTGGGTGTGCGGCTTGGGAAGCACCAGCTCTCATGGTCTCCAGTTGATCCCCAATTCATGGGAGAGGTTGAGACCCACGCTGGAGTAGACAGGAGTCTGGCCTTGAGAGCTGGGCAGTCCTGGGTGTGAGTCTAGGCTCTGCATCTACCAGCTCTGTTGCTCAAATCACACAACCTCGATGGGCTTCTGTGTCCTCTTCTCGGTTTTGGGGGTACATATGGCGGTAGGTGATACAGTGCTGATAATGACTACAGCCCTGGAGAGGGGGAGAGGTTCAGTAATTCTGTCTCTAACAGCACTCGAGTAGATGCTTGAGTGGCGTTGAACACAAGAATGAATTATTGGCCGTTTTTTGATCAATTGAACACTAAGAACCAGAGACATTAACTCCCTGGATTAGCTGTCATTGTCATCCATGCATCAGAAAACTCAAAGTGATTTTCGGGGGAGTCTCCTGAGTTGAGCAGGGAATGGGCACTGGTGAGTGATTTGGGAAAGCAAAGCCGATGTGCTCACAAAAGCAAAGACTCGAGCTTCCCTGCTGTTGTCCTGAAAGGTATTAGTCTCGACTGAACCGTGATGATTTTTCTAATATTAAAAACCTCCTTCTTTTATTTTTCATCCTGGGAAAACCAGATTCTAAAAGCATCTCAGGCTTGCCTAGGAGTACCTACCTGAAGCAGTGATGTCTGACGGTAAACAAAGTAACATGCAGAGTATGGTGTGTGGCTCTGAAGCCCTGAGACCCTGGTTATTTCTTTATGGGAATAGTGAAAAAACAAAGCAAAAAGCTACTCAAGGCTCTGAAGCTCTTCTGTTGAACGCTAATGCACATCACTGTCTTTATGTGCTACTTAAAGAGCAGAACATTGGTTCCTTGAAAAGTTCACGATGTTTACATTATATTTATTTTGAAGACAGTCTACTTAAATAAGTAGCCCAGTCTTCTCCTAGCTGTTTTTAGAGAATAGTATGTAGGGAAGTGAGGTGCAGAAATGTGATTGGCCTTTGAAGAATAAACAGAAGGGGGGGTGGAAAGGGAAAGAAATAGAAAACCACCAAGGCAGCCTTGTGGTGTTGGTGAGGGGAA
This sequence comes from Hyaena hyaena, assembly GCF_003009895.1. Classification (NCBI taxonomy): domain Eukaryota; kingdom Metazoa; phylum Chordata; class Mammalia; order Carnivora; family Hyaenidae; genus Hyaena; species Hyaena hyaena. The sequence goes on along the minus strand of NW_024080900.1, from coordinate 78,270 downwards.
GTCATGTGCAGGTTAGCATTCCTGGGTCGGAAGAGCCCCCAGCCCATCATTCAGAGCTTGCGCAGAGGTGCAAGTGGTGGTGACATGGGGTCATTTCAAGAACATCCAGATTCGATGGCCCCCCTGTCCCTTTCACGAGCAGGCATGTGGGGCCCCATCGTCATGACCTACTTTGTGGCTCGGTATGGTGGATCTCTGGTGTAGGTGAGAGACGCTGTCTCCCTGTTGGTCTCTGTGTTTCAAGGCGAGTGTGAGAGTGACCTGCACAGGGGAATACACGTGTTAGGCTCAAGCACCTGCCTGAGCCTTGATCCTGCCTGTTGAAGGGAGTGCTCAGCAGTGCAGCTGCTCTGCGTCTAGCAAGTTGAGGCTCCCTGTCCTATGACCAGTTGAGTTGGGGTATAGTCTTGGCTACTGGGGAGTGGGGAACCCATTCCAGCTAGTTGATTTCCAGGCCGAGGGAGCTCCCAGATTCATTTACTGGATAATCGTCTTGTGTTCCAGTCACTGTCGCCTCTGCCAGGGCGGCCTGTCCGTGTGGTGGAAGGAACCCAGATTGGTAGACCTGATGTCTCCTCCTGAATCTGCTGCAGACTGATCCCCCAAGAGTACTCAGTGTGCTGTGGTTACCTGCCAAGTAGCTCTGTTGTCTTCTGCTTGGGCATGTGATTGGGTAATTTGCTGATCTGTTTAATATAAAGCCTAGAAAGCAATAATCAGAAAATAGTCAATTTGGAGGTTAATTAGATCTCACATATTTCTGCTTGTGCTGGAGTTAGTTGCCTAAGAATTCTGCCAGTCATTTTTGCCTTCTGCACTTGGGGAAAAGGCCCGGCTTGTTTATCATCTGAGGTTTAAGAGTGGATGATTGGGGCACCTGGGTAGCTCAGTTGGTTAAGCATCCGACTTCGGCTCAGGTCATGATCTCACGATTCATGGGTTTGAGCCCCACATCGGGCTCTGTGCTGACAGCTTAGAGCCTCGAGCCTGCTTCAGATTCTGTGTCTCCCTCTCTCTCTGAGTCTCCCCTGTTCACGCTGTCTTTCTCTCTCTCTCAGAAATAAATAAAACATTAAAAAAAAAAAAAAAGAATGGATGATCTTGCTGTACCAAGCTCTGCACGGCTGTGACATTAGTTAAAAATCTGTGATGTGAGCTAAAACTTCCATGGGAACCAGATAACACAGTTCCTTCGTCAGATATGAATGAGTTGTTCTGGACTTAGTGCAGGTACTGAGTTAGTTCAAGAGGAAAGATGCTTTTTGATTACAGAGCAGGAAGAAAAAGGGGGGGTAGAGGATTCTCGGCTCCATGGTGGCGACTGTTGTCTGCTTAGATCAGACCTATTTCTGCCAGATCCTGCCCTTTTCCAGCACAACTTTCTGTTAAGCGCTTTAAGTTATGCTGAGTTTAAAAACCCAGAGGAAAGAAGAAGAAATTTACAATTTGTTTCCATAGTTATTGATAATCAGCTCTTTATTTTTTTAAGTTTATTTATTAATTTTGAGAGAGAGACCATATACACATAGGGGAGAGCAGAGAGAGAGAGAATCCCAAACAGGCTCCACACTGTCACTGCAGAGCCTGATGCGGGGCTCATGAGATCATGACCTGTGGCCAAAATCAAGACGTAGATACTTAAGCCAATGAGCCATGTGGCACCCCAAAAGTCAGCTCTCTCAAAAAAACTAGATTTCCAGTGCCCCAAAAGACAAAACACTGTAAAATTAATCAACAGGATACATGTATTCTGTACAGTCATGGAAGTCCGTGCTAAATGGACTTCATTAAGCTACCACATCCAGAAATGGAGAGTCCCCTACCTAGGAAAGTACGAGTTACGATGCCTGTTTAAACCCCCCATCCTCTTAGCAATCTCTCTCTTTATTTGATATCTGTCTTAGACAGCTGGAATCCTTTACCCAGGGGAAGTAATTGCTAAAGGAAGTAGCAGAAGGGCCCATTAACGGATAGTGTGGGAATTGTGTGACATCAAGTTGCATAACTTTCCACATCCAATAGTGCTGATGAAGCACTCGTGTGCATTGTACAAGAGTTTATATACAAAAAAGAAAAAGAAAAGGCCGCATTCCAGGCAGCACACAAGAACACCAGAGGATTTCTATGGTGGAACATTCAGGACAACATAACAGCCCTTGTATTTTTCTCTAGGTAAAGACCCAATTCATGTCCAATGCTGCTAAGAGTGAGGCACTCTTCTCCTAAAACCTGTCTGGCTAATGCTAAGGTGGGTTGTGTAACACATAAACACCAATTATGTAGGCATTGTTCTGTAGCGAAAAGACAACAGTGTTCACTCACTGTCGACTCCAAGCTGGAGTTGACATGCACATTGGATGGGTACTTGGCTGCGATGTGAGGCCCGGAGACCTGTCTTACACTGAATCAATGAAGACTCCTGCCCCCTCAAGGAGGAGATGAGATAAGAGAGGGTGTCAGATGTAGTTTAAGGCTAAAACAAAGGAAGGGGTGTCTTTTTCAATGGGGAGAATGTGGAGGAGGATCTGTACACAGAAGGGCCTTGGGTAATCAGGGACGCACCAGGGCAGTGGATTGTTTTAATTGGTGGTAAGAACATCTCAGGTTTTTAGAGGCCGTAGGATGAGCCAGCATTTCTGAAAACTGTATGCGGGGGCGGGGGGGGGGGGGGGTTGGTGGAGGAGGGAGGATGCTATATTTATTTTTCCCTCAAAGCATAAAACAAGGGTGTCCTGAGGTTAATAGCAGTATTTAACCCTAGAAACACAGATCCACCCTCTCCAGGTTTGTAGGGTTATAGCTCTAAAAAAGAGCAAGTTTGTTTATTTTCAAAAGCTCTGAAAGAATCTCTTAAAAAAGTAAGATGGTGCCTTTGGAAGGATCCAGATTGGCAGACCTGGGGGGAGCGGGGGACTTGCCATTCTTGTACCCTTGGGCTACACGGCCAAGCTCTCATGGGGCCAGAGGTTGCCTTTGATGCAGAAGTCAGCTCAGCAAACTGAACAGCCTTACTGGCAACATCATTTGTTGAATGAACTGGACAATCCCGTCCTTGGTCCCCAAATGGCCAACCACCAAAATAAAAAATACCATTTCCCCCCGCCACATGTAAATAGACACACACAGTTTGGAGCCTTGGAATTCCTTCCACTTGGGCTGAAGTGGGTCCAACTGAAACTGAGACCCGGCACTTGAGAACCACCCCACCCACTCCCCTTCCCCCCCCCCAGTGATCTAGATTCATTTTCACAGGGTTTGGAGAGTCAACAGTGGCATTGAAACAATGAGAGGTTTAACTTTTGTGTTCAAATGGGTAGAACTTAAGGGTTACACACACACACACACACACACACACACACGTATAGCTTGTTTTCTCAATACTTTTCAGTGATATTGGCAAATGCGGTTCCTATGCACAGAAAATAATTAGGACGGTGAACATTTTCTGTGGTATATGTGAACGTAAAACTGAAACTAAAAACACATCTTTTTGTAAAACGGATCTGCTTTGAATAGCATCAGTTGTGGTCAGGTGAGGCAAACAACCACCCTGCCTATCCAGAAGAGTAATACTTCAGCTATAAAGACTCTATTTGAAGGGATTTTATGGATTTCTGATGTGTAAAATGAGTTTGTACCGTATCGTAAGGTGGAGTCATTTGTAGGGGGAATGAAAAATGTATAACTTCTGACAAGTTTTTTTTTTTTTTTTTCTGAAGTGACATTCATATAGATTTCTCTGCTCTGACTCACTTGCCTTCTCAGTGACCCCAGCCATCACCCATGTCCAGGTCTAGGAATACACGCTGCCTCAAATTTTGTGCTCTGCTGAGCCATCCCCTGATTTACAGTTGGGAAGTCGGTGAACCTTTGACTCCTCATCATCAGAATGTTTTCCAGAGGAACAGCTCTGGAATTGAAATAAGCAAGAGCCAGTTCTACTGGGGGCCCTAGACCAGGGTGCATAGCTCGGCTGTGGTGGCACTAATACAGAGCGCCCTGGGCACCGCTGGGTCTCCATCTCTCCATCACCGAGGGGATTGGTTAGGCGGTTAAGGGTCTGAGCAGTACCCCGGGTCAAATTCTTCCAGCCTACTCAATCTCAGGAGTGTGCTTGCCAGTTGGATAAGGTCTCAGGCAGGGCTTGCTGCCTGTTGGACAGTTGTGTAATAAATAAACCAGGCGCCGGGGTATCAGGAAGAGAGCAGGCTTGGACACCAGCCCAAACTGTGGATTTGGCCGGCCCGCTGTGATCTGTGTGGTCCGGGGCTGGCCACCGTGTGTGTGTGTGCAGATCCCACTCCCCTCCGGTGTGAGTGATGGTGCATCAAGAGTCTTCCTAAAGGCTGTTCAGAGCTTCCTGAGCGTGAGCTCTAACAAGGACCAGAGGGTGGAGAGTGAAAGGGGCAACCGGTCCAGCAAGAGTTGTTTCCTCCATTGCCTTCTGGTTAGTTCAGGCAGGCAAGTGGCGTGAAAAAAAAGAATGTGCTTTAAGAAGACGTGCACGCCATGGCGGCCTTTTCCAGATCCATGTGCTCATGGAGAGGGACAGCGGGGCCGGGAGGTCTCTGGACATGGGCCCATGTGCTGGACTTCTCCCAGGCTTCCTGGCTTTGCTGTGACTTTGCAGCCATAACCCCGCTCCCGACCGTCTAGGAGGCTGGCAAGTGCTGGAGGGGGTAGCAGGTGCCCCTGACCCTGCAAACCACTACGTGATACTTGGTGTTCTTACTTTCCTTTGTATCCCCAGCACTTAGAACAGGACACTAGAAGAGGCCTTTGAATTATGGGATACCAGTACACAGCATGGAGGCGCAAGTGATGTTATCTACCTATTTAGTGTCTGCCCGAAATGTTTCAAATAATATTACCCTAGGAAGGGGCTCTGCCAGAACAACAAACGGCAACAATAAAATACATGAGCTGGATGAAGTTCTCTTTTGGAGAATGCTGATGCTCATTAACATAATCAAGGCCCTGAGAAGTCCTGTACGAAGAACCCCTTTTGACTTCATTCAAGCCCATGTTTCCCAGCTTAGTTTGGTCTGGGGAAGTTTTTTCCACTTCTTTCCAGGACGCACATATTGGCAAGCACTGATCGATGGCATATTGGTTGGTATTGGTCTGTTTAATCATAAATCCTCATGCATTTCCGTGTAATTGCTGGGCTTTTGTGGAGGCATCGTGCTATGGTCCTTGCCTCCCTGGGAAACAGACTTGATGTAGCCTTTTCCCCTGCAGCTCCGTTGTTGATGTCTCTGGGATTACGTGTTCGGCTGGACTTCTTTTTCTACGTCAGAAGCCTTGTTGATCTCTTTGCTTGATGACACCTTAGCTGCCTTGAGCCTCAAGTCAGTTGTAAATAACGACATGAGACCCACCAGGCAGTCTCAGGGAGGCCCTGGTGATTTTACCTGCTGTCCCTATAATCCGGTCAACTTCGCTGTGGAAAAAAAGAAAAAAGAAGAAAAAGCTTTGCATTTCCTCTCCCTTCTGCCCAGGACATTCTTCCCTGTGGCTTTCAAGTGGCATGTTTTCTCACTTCCATTTTACCAGAGAAGCTTGCTTTGCTGCCCTGTATAAAATAGCATCCCTTCCTGACTCCACCTCCTTCTCCAGTGATTGTTCTGTATCCCTTTCTCTGCTTCCCTCTCCCCTCCCCCACCCAACACCCATCAGTGCCGGACATGTGATATATTTACTCAGTTATTTGTTTATTGTCTCCTCTGCCCACGGGACTGTCAGCTGACCTAGAGCGGGGACTTGACTTTGCTCTTGGCAGGCTGTATCCCCAGCTCCTAGCGCAGTGCCTGGCATGCAGGCAGACCTCAGTATCCAGCCGTTGAGTGGATGAGGCGTAGAGACCACCAGGGCGGGTGGTATTAAGAGGTGGTTGGTTGAACATCGGGGAACTTTGCGATTTGCCGTGTTTTTTCGAACAGCCTAGGCTGGAAGCTGGTCCCCAGGTTCAGAGACTGCTGCATCTGAGTCGAATTGTCACAGCCAGAGGTCAGACAGGTGACGTGAGGTCAGATGGTGCAGACAGCCCAGAGAAGGCTGAGGACAGAGCCCGCAGAACGGCGGGTGGCAGGGCCACAGCCTGCCATCACGGTCGGTTGTTTCCTGGAATAATAACGGTCGTTTGCTGCATGAGTGGGTTTTTTTTTTTTCTTCTGAGGTCTAACCTTATTGCCTTCTACAGATGTCACCATATTTTAATCTCCGTTTCAAGCCTTGGAGAGTGCAATGGCTTGCACTTGAGCAAACAGCTCGCCATTCATCAGGGGTCAGTTTGGATGACAGAGCAGAGAAGGGCCCAGTCTTCCCAGGCCTCAAGTTTCCTTATAGCGAAATGAGCAAATCGGAAGTGAAGGTCTTAAAGGCCCCTTCCTATCACAGACGGCCCGCTGTTCCAGGAACGAAGTCGCCTCGAAGCCACAAGGCTACGCGTGGCATTTATTTCATGACTCGGTGTAGCGAAGCGCTTGAGAAATTAGAGCTGCACCCAGGGGTGCGGGGGGTGGCCTCGTGGAGAGTACTCCCCGCCTGCTATTGACCAGGAGGCTGTGGAAATGGTGCAGCTCAGAGATGGTGGGCTGCAGTGAGGAGCCTCATTCAGGTAGAAGGGGTTCCCCTGTAATGACCGTGGCTCAGGCGACGGGGAGAGGCTGTACTCAGGCTAGTAGAAGCATCTTTAGAGGACTCCCAGGGGCCTGGAGAATGTTCAGAGGAATCACAGATGCCTATAAGGTTAGATCGCTTCAGAGAAGGACTTGATGAAAAGGAAATGTCATTCGTTGACTGTAAAGAGCACAATTCAGGTAGCAGCTCATTGAGCAAAGCCAACAGACTGAAGCTGGAAGATTCCAAGTCACCTGATCTGCCAGTTCTGACATCTTGAGAAAGATGGTCTGGGACCCGCCATGCTGGAGCCGTGTGCAGGTGCCCAGGAGACCCTGAAGCTGCCAGAGAGGGTACCTTTGCCAAAGCCCCTAGGGCAGCAGGAAGGGGCTCTTAGTCCAAAGGGAGAATGAATTCTAAGCTCAGGTTCCACGAACTCCCCATGAATCTCAGCAGTGCAGTGGGTTTGGTATTGTTATTCCCATTTCACTGATGGGAACACGGAGGCTCGCACAGGTTGAGGTGTGCTCTGCGTCACACAGCCTGCTGCTGAGGGGAGAGCATGTGCTCTTTTCCTCTGGTCTTTCTGTGATATGGGCTTGTCCTTTGGGCCAGGTGCTGGGTTGGCTGCTGCATGACAGGGAAGTGATACCTTGATCCCAGTCCTGTGGGCCTCCTGAGTCAAGGACCCTGGTCCCGAGAAAGGCCAGATGCAGTGAGTTCTGTCCCTGTGGGCTCATGTGCTCTGGAGCACTGCGCAGGGAGCTCTTACTTGCTGAGACATGCCCAGGCCATCACCTGACTTATACTTGTCAGCCAAAAACATAAACCATTAAAAATATGCAAAAGGGGGTGGTGCCTGGGTGGCTCAGTCAGTTCAGCGTCCAACTACAGCTCAGGTCATTGATCTCCCAGTTCACGAGTTCGAGCCCAGCATCGGCTCTGTGCTGACAGCTCAGAGCCTGCAGCCTGCTTCAGATTCTGCACCTCCCTCTCTCTCGCTGCGCTCCTCCCCCACCACTCATACTCTGTCTCTCTCTAAAAAAATTAAACACTTAAAAAAAATTTTAAATATGCAAAAGGAGGGGACCTGGGTGGCTCAGTCCGTTAAGCATCTGACTCTTGATTTCAGCTCACGTTACAGTCTCAGTTTGTGAGTTCCAGCCCCGCATTGGGATCTGTGCTGAAAGTATGGAACCTGCTTGGGATTCACTTGCTCACTCTCTTGCTCTCAATATAAGCTTTTTAGGGACACCTGGGTGGGTCAGTCAGTTGAGCATCCAACTTCGGCTCAGGTCATGATCTCATGGTTCATGAGTTTGAGCCCTACATTGGGCTAGCTGCTGTCAGCACAGGGCCTGCTTTGGATCCTCTATTCCCCACCGCACATACACACACCTGCCCCTTCCCTGCTTGCACACTCTCAAAAATAAATAAAACATTTTTAAAAATCTTCAAAATAAAAAATAAAAAAACCTTTACAAATATGCAGATCATTTTCCAGGGATACGGAGAATGTCACTTATAATCAAGCCGTTTTACTTGGTTTTGAATCCAGCTGAGACATAGACTCGTCAGAATCCTGTGAAGTCCAAAAGGACCTTCAAACATCCTGCTGGCTAGAGCATGTTGGGAGAAGGCCTTGAACTTGATGTCTAACACAATGGGTTTAATTCCTGGACTTGCTTCACAAGGCTCTGAGACTTTGAGGCAAGACGCTGGACCTCTCTGAGCTTCAGTTTCTCCCCTTGCCAAATGGTGTAAGACTAGTGTTCACCTAATGAGTGACAGAAGGCTGGCAGGCGTGGAGTTGGATAGTGCATGTAAAAGGTTGGGCACACAGTAGGTGCTCACCGGCAATGGAAACTGTGATGACAAAGCCCCCAGCAAGCCAGGCCAAGGCTTCCAGAACATCTTCCCTAATCTAGGCAGAAGCCTCAGCATAACCCCGTTTCCTTTCATCTGGACGATGGCAGGGGAGACATACAAGGGTACAAGTCTGTGCCTTTGTTGCCACCCTAGAAGAGAAGGGAAAGTAAGGAAGCTGTGGGGCAGGCCCCCTCGGTCTCCCACTGCTCAGCGGGCTGTGTGGGCATCTGGCCACCTGCTGGCTCTTTTAAACACCACTCTGCTCTGAGCCGAATACCTGGGCACGGATGTGAAGCGTGGGTGCAAAGAGCCAGAGAAAGAGCTGGAAAGAAAACTGGCTCTCTTTGGAAGGCTGTAGGGGTGAAAATGCCCTAGATTAGGGTTTTCTTTCCAGGCCTGCGGTTTAAATTACAGTCATAATTTATTGCTATTATGGGCACTGAACTGTACTTGCCCCAGGCTCTGCAAACACAGGAAATCAGCCAGGCCTCTTAGAAGTGGTGTTCAAACAGCACTAGGAAAAAGAGGCTCAGTGGTTAAAGAGCAATGGGAAGAAGCAAACCTGCCTTCTCCTCCATCCTCGTCGCCAAAAAGCCCACCCCCTCCTGTTCCATCTGCCCACGCAGACACTCGCCTTCGAAAATCAAATTAATGCAAGTTCCTGAGTGCCTGGGGTGCCAGGCTCTCTGATGGAGGAGGTGGGGGAAATGGAACTTTTGGGGATGTCCTTCTCCGTAGATGGAGAATGTGGGGATTTTTTTTTTCAGGCTCCAGGTGTTCTGGGAATTCAGCAACATGGCCACTGGTGAGGTGGGGGGTGGGGTGCGGGATGGAGAGGGAGAGGAAGGCGGGGGAAGTGAGGAGGACCAGGCGGGGCTCTGATATGGTGGAGACCTATTTGGCTGGATGGTAGGTCCAGTCCCCAGAGTGGTCGGCACTCTCTTACTCTGTTCCATGTCTAAGCAGCTTTGGACAGTAGGCCATACTTGAAGGCAGATGAGTAGCGGTTTCTAGTTCCAGAGAGGACTGTTTGCAATGACCTGAGACAGTCAAGGTCCATCCTCAAGGCAGGCAAGGAAGAGCTTAGGCCTGGGGCTGAGTGTCTTGGTAAACATATACTGGCCACCTTCCATCATGACGTTAGTAGGCTTGGCCCCGAAGCACCTTCCATTTCCACAGGAGAGCTGGAATGTGACGTGGGCAGTAAGCTGGGGCAGAAGCCAGTGCTCCCGCTTGGCAGTGAGGCGAACAGCCTGCCTTGTGCTGAGGGTCACAGTTGGGGGCGTCGCCTCTGCATACCGACCCTAGCACTGAGTCTAGTCGCTGCTGGCTGATGGGGCTGAGGCCCCCGGCCACTTCGACCCACGAAGCTTGTAGGTGGATGCTTCCAGATTCAGAAACAACAGCCAGGAAACCTAGTGAAGGCAGGAGCTGGTAGTTTAGTTAGACGTAAAAAGAATAAACATGGCCACTAGAAGAGCTACTAGAAGCAGATACATGAGTGATTTACAAATGAATCATACAGACTTTACTTGTTAGAGAATCCAAGGGTGGTGGGAAAGAGGTTCAGGTGAGGCCACCTTCAAGGAGGAGATGAAAGTTCTGCTGTGCTTGGAAGATTGTGTCGGGCCCAATGGCGAGAGGTGAACCTTATAGGCAAGAAAACAGGGTGGACAAGGCTCAGGGAGACAAGACTGGGACTTAGCAAACCAGGTTCTGCTGCTGCAGGTGTGTTGGTTGTGACCAGGAAAGGCTCTGAAGGCCAAAGAAAGAGGCTAGTCCTGATTTAGGTGACGGGAGAATCCAGGGCCTGTGTACTTTGACACAGCAAATGGGACACACAGAGACCAATGTAAGGAACTATGGCATGGCTTAAGAATGAGTTAAGGCGAATAGGATGGTGGCATTGGAAATGAGAAAGAATGGATGCCAGAGAGCCATCAAAGCAAGAGTGGAGGCAACGGGGGGGGGGGGGGGGGGGGGGGGAATGCTGAGGACTGAGTGTGTGAGTCACAGCTGGCCACGGCCACAAAGGAGGGGGAGATGGGAGGAGCTGGTGGATGAGCTCCGAGTGGGTGGATTGAAGTGGTGATGGGCATCTGAATGTTGATGTCTCCAGACGAGTTAGGTGAGGATAAGATAACGGGAGAGGTCAGGGCTGCGTCGCATACTTGAAACTCTCCTCTGAAGAGCAGATCTTGCTAGAAATGATGGTGGAGACCACTTCAGTCGAGAAGCGTGTAGGGAAGGAACGCAGGTATTCAGCCACTCCACCACCCACGTGTGACTGGAGAGGAAGGAGAAGATAGAGGAAGACCCCAAGTTAGGAAGAAGCCATAGAAAGCACTCAGGGTGCTACTTGCAAAGGAGACCGACAGAGAGAGTACAAAGAAGCAAACCCCACATGTGGACAGTTGGGGTTGATTCCGGGAGATTAGAGAAAATGAAAGTTAAGGTCTGGTTGTTGGAGCTGATCCCTCAAAGGTCTAGAGAAGTTTCAAGAAGTTGGCTTCCATAGAGCTCGAGGAGCTGGGATTAAGGAGGTAGGGAAAGCATGGGTGGTGGTGGAAAAGTCTAACCAGAGCGGTCAACAGTCTTCCAAAGCTATGAGTCCAGATCTTGCTCCCCGACAGTGAAGGGGGTGACTGCACACGCCAGAGAGAAAGGGGGTGCTGCGTGGAGGGTGCTCTGGAGAAGGTGGGAGAGGCCTGCACACTAGCAGGGGGTTTAGCCTCACAGTGGCAACGCCATTATCCCCTGTGGGGCAGTGGAGCAAAATGGGGGTGAGGCGAATATTTGAGGGTGTGGAGGGCCGACCATGGGTGCTTGCAGCAAATAGCCCATGTCTTCCCGGGCACAAAGGAAAGGTGCTGGCAGTGGGGTACGGAAAGGGAGAGAGAAGGCACAGGTGGACATTTAGGGACAAGAGATTCCGAAGAGACTGTTGTACGGGATCACTGGCTCTGGAATCCATGAGAAGACGGAGTGCGAGGCAAGCCCTTGGGGACACATGGCGCTCCTTGCTATGTTCAGGGAATGTGCACGGGGACCCAGTGTTGGGTTTGCTCCAGTAGGTGAGGCTGGAGGGCTGGAGGCTTCCTGTGAGTGAGCCTACATGGGATATACGAGTACTAGCCGAAATGCAGGGGGAGGCCCCAAACTGGGTTTGGAGACGTTAAAAGGGAGCTTCTTAAAAGAAGGGAGCTAAGCAGGTGGCGGGTGGAAAAGGCTGGGGGCCGGGGTGTGCAGGGATGAGGGCTGCAAACTGAGGCCGCAGGGATGGAGTAGAGATGGTGGTGACGGGGGTCAGGGCTGCACTGTGCCCGCGGCAGGGCCAGCTGTGGGGGTTCGAGGCCACTGAGGGACAGAGAAAGGCTGGAGGTAATAGGCACAGGGCGGGGCCCGGGGAGGGAGAGGTGCGGTGGGAGGCCACAGGATGCACATCAGCCGCTTTGTACTTAGAAGCCCTGCCGCTAAGTAGCTGCATGGCTGTAGGCAAGTCACTCAGTTTCCCGGATGAGGGGGCTCCGGTCCGCACCATCCCTCTGTTACTACATAAGGTGGCCCGTGGGACGCAGGGGCCCTGCGGGTGATTAGGAACCGTGACCTTGTGTGCTCCAGCTTCAGGTCTTCACCGCCAGGGCTGGCAACTCCTTCCAGTCCGTTCTGTCTCCATGCCCCACAAGCCTCGCTCGTGGTGTCAGCAGCAGCTGGCTGCCATCACCCTGTGACCCTGCCACTCTCCTTCTGCAAGAAATGGAAGCTCTGAATTCCACAGCCAGGTTCAAATCCATGCTCTCACCAGCCTCCTGGCAGATAATCCAGAGCTGCCGCAGGAGCCAGGAAAAGTGACTGGAGAGAGACCCACCTGACTGGCGAGCACAGGGCGGAGCCTGATGAAGGCATCGAGTGCAAGAATGCGCCCCCCCCCCCCCCCCCCGCCCCCAGCGTCCTCCCCAGGCCCACCAGCAGCCATGGAAACCTCAGTGCCAGGCTGTTGTGGCTGTTGGTTGTGAGCTGGGTCTTTCTCAGCGACAGTAATGTGACTGCAGCATCTGATCCCACTGCTGGCACTTGCCCTGCGCCTGGTGCCTGGCCTGGGGCAAGGCTCTGCATGGGCCTTTTTTTTTCTCCCCTAAGAGGCTATTTTTAGAGGGTTCCAGCTGAACTGTCACTATGCACAGAGACCTACACTAGGGGCGTCTGCGTCATTAACCAGGGGTGCAGGTGTGTGCGTCCTGGAAGGGGGCTGACGCTGCTCCTCGTGGGGGCTCCCCTGGCTGGCCGGCTGCTGCTTTCAGTGCCGCCAGGTGGCTTTGCCTGTCCGGTCACCTGTGCACATAGAAGTTGCATCTACAAGTCAGGTCAGTCTTGAGTTTTCCCCTGGGACTGTTCTTACCCCCTCCCCCGCCATGCCTGGGGGAGGTGCCGGGGCGCTTCTCTCTCTCTCTGGCTTGTGGAAGCACCCACTCCCTGTGCCCTGGAGCCGGAGCCCTGCCTCGGAATCTGGCGCCTGCTGCCCATCAGCACTGTGGCCTTGAGCAAACCACATGCCTGACTCCAGTCTTGAAGCCTCTGCTCTGTCCTCTGTAACTTGGGATGATAAGAATACAGACTTCATGAAGTTGGTGGGAGAGGCAGAAGAGTTAAAGCGTGGAGCTCTGTGTTGTTTGGTGTTCAATAAACACTAGTCCCGCCCTTTCCCTTTTGTTCTCCTTAGAGATGACTTTTTACTTATGAACTTTGTTAGTTACTGCTCTGGCCAAGCCCTGCCCGAGGCCCGGATGAGCTGGTGGCGCTTGAAGCGCTTATGGGACAGCAGGAAGACTTTGGGGTGAGGCCAGAAGGGTGACCGAGAGTTTGCTGGCAGAGATGTGGGGGAGGATGATTGATTTCTCCTTTGAGAACACCCTCCTCTTGCGGCCTGCCTGATGATCCTCCGATTTACCTGATGGTGAAGATTCATAGGCAGGCAGGAAAAGGAGGCCCTTTGTCCCCTACACTGAGGATCGCCTCCAACCATTGTCTGGCTCAGCCCTGCACAGAGGCTGCCTGGAGATCCCGCCCATGTCATATGGTAAGACCCAGTCCAACCCAGCTGCTCACGGGGTGTCTGAACTCTGCCTCAATGTGTCTATATGCTGTCCTCTGGGGCAGACCTAAGGTTTTAGTGGTGCCTGTGAGTGGAAGAAGAGAAAGGGGTCATAGTGGTCTTCATGTCAGGGCAGTGAAGACTGTGCCCTCCCATTGTTCCCCAAAGCACAGGTCACACAGGACCATGCGGGGGAAGAGACATGCATACAGGGTGTCGGAGAGAGCATGCTTTCAGAGACCCGGCACCCTTCTCCCATTGTCTTGACTAGCACGTGTCCCAGCTTCAAGGTGGGGACAGATAGTCCAGCTGTCATATGTCCAGGACCCATGCCTCTCTCTGAGTCAAGTTTTTTACCAGCCAGGTAGACTGATAAGCTCCGACAGTAGTTTTTCCCCATAGCACACACTTTGCCATGTCCTGAAGCTTCTGGCTTGAAACAATATTGAAATCTGTCTCAGTGAATTAACAGGACAGTCTCAACAGATTTATTTGGCAGAAACGCCAGATTCCTGAAACCACATGGGCCGGCCCGCATGACCCCTGCCCTGGCAAGGTGAAAAAAGTACGTCACGGGTTTTGGGGTTAACTGGCACTGAAAAGCAGTCAGATTCTTTTTCCATTTTCTTACATGGTAACTGTGACCGCCATCGACTCACACGTTGGATTCTGTGTGGGTGTTATTGATGGAAGAAGGAAGCCAGAGAGACAGGGAGAAGGGAGGGTGGGCCCAGCACTCTCCTGCAGAGAGAGAGAGAGAGAGAGAGAGAGTGCGAGCGAGAGCGCAAGCCTGCCCCAGTAGGCAGACTGGTGACAGGAGCCCGGCTGCCTTCTCTTTGACATCAGTGCTCAGAAGACACCTGTGTCCACATCTTTTCATAGAGCATTTGGCAAACCCAGTGCACAGCGTAATGTGTTCCAAAGATATGTATTCTCTCAAGCCACCTTAGAAATCTGTTCGATCATTTGTTTCTGGGATGTCAGAGAGTTCTGGTGAGGATAAAATGAGTTAGCACACGGGATTCCCCAGACAGTAGCCAGTTCTCAGGGAGTGACAGCCCCAAGCCCTCCACTGTTGACACGATTGTGGTGTCTGTTGCTATGTCCCTATAGCACGTTTTTGGGTGGCCAGAGAGTAATGTGTCCGCCTTAAAGGTGTGGTATGCATTCATTCATTCATTCATTCATTCATTCATCTGTGATTTATGGGCTCCTATTATGTGCCATTAAAGGTGTGGTCTCCCTTCCTTCATTTAGTATTCACTCATTCATTCATCTGAGATTTATTGAGCTCCTATTATGGGCTGAGCATTAAGGCCACAATAATGAATGAGGCACAGCCCTGCCCTGAAGCGGGTCCCACTCTGGAGAGCTGTTCATATAAGCTCTCGTGTTATTTTCCCTCTAATGATGACCTGAAGGGAGGCAGGTGTCAAGGGCATTGAGAACCCAGGCAGAGGGAGCTGGTGGGAAGGCGCCAGAGGGCCTTACCATTCCGTGCCATTTATTATAGTGATGCCCCAGGTTTTAGAAGACAAAAATCATAGCCCATTTGTAGTGAGAGACTCCCCCCTTCTGAGAGTGGCAGGAAGACAAAATCAATGATGCATTTTATTGCTCTGAGAGTAGATTCAGTCAGAAGGTGCAGAGATAGGGCAGGAAATCCTGTCTGAATCCAAAGTTCCCATCCGTTGGCATAAAATCCTGAAGAACCCTTGGAGGGAGGGGGAAAAAAGTATAATATTCGAGCAATACCGAGAAATTCCTGACTTTAAAAAGGACAGATTTTTAGCAAAGGAAGTTGGATGTTTAGAGGTGTTTTTTTTTTCCAGAATTATTTTTAGCCTCCAGCTATATAATTTTTCTTGCCAACTTAGGTGCAGTATGCAGATTAGACCGGTTGTGTTTGGGAACGGAAAACAAGCCATGCCCTCTGGTTGGGGAGTCAGGAAGCATGCAGTGTCGTCGCGCATTCAAGGGCACTGGGGCACAGCCTGTAGAGAATCAGATTCTTGCAGACAGCTGGTTGTGTGGAATCAGAGTGGGGTAGTTATCCCAGGAAACCAGAATCCATTTTGCAAGAGTGGAAGCTCCAAGAAATTGAGTAGCTTTCTCAGGGTCACGTGACTGTAGGGAAGGGTCTGAACCAGAACTCCGAGGGTCCCTTTGGGTTTCCTGCTTCTGTAAGTGTGACATGAGGGGTTAGGTGGTGAGTGAGCTAGCCTCTCAAGGGTTTCTTGATGCTTCTCCTCCTAAGGATAAGACTCCACTTAAATGGAATCTCCCCTTCTTTATACAACATACAGAGTCTAGTAGCTGCTTATATCCTAAATAGTCACATTGGGGCCAAACAGCTAGCCTGGTCATGTTTTTTTTTAACTAGGGGACTGAAGTTCATTGTCCTTTAAAAAATGATATCTCTTCTTCATCTTTTGGTAACCTGCAGGAGCATAAACGTGGAATTTGCAGAAAATTTGTCTGTAAAAGAGAGATTGACTTTTAATAAACACCTTTGAAAATTGGAACTGATTTTACCCTCCTGCTTCAGGAAATCCTTCTGGAGGGTTCAATCCTCATCTCACTGGTTGTGATCCTGCGTGGTGTCTGAGCTCTGTCTTCTGAGGCTGAGACCCTTGCCTGGTTCCCCTGTGTGTGGGGCCCCCAGAGCAGCCTTCATGCCTGGCTTAGTACGTGGTGCTTTACATGGTCTCTTCCCTGCTGTGGGTCCTGGCTTCAGGGCCCCGGACATAGCATAGGTCTGTCCCCTGATGAGTGAAAAAACAAAGGAAAAAACAAATTAAAGAAACTGATGCGACCCTACTAACTTCCATGTCATGGGCAGAGTTAATCTCAGTGATTTCTTATCAGATCTCTCTTTTCTTTTCGTTTCTATAGTCTTCTAAATAGAGGTGATTGGCTAAGAGGTGATGGGGGCCAGGGCTCCCCATGCCCTCCCAGCTAGTCCTCAAAGTTAACTGAGCCTCAGGTCCTTTGGGATATTTATGAAAATATTATGCCGTCCAACGAGTTCGGACTTCTTTATTTTGGAATCCACAGCAATCTGTATTTAAGTGAAATTCCTCCTACTGTATGTTGATACGTGTTCATGTGAAGTGATCTGTGTGTGTTTGTATTCCTTGACCCACACATTTCTCGATCTAACAAATGTTTGTTGAGTCCCTACTGTGTGTCAAGCACTTCTCGGAGTCCTGGGGATGCAGCCATGGAAATAGAAGGTCTCGGGGTTCATGGAACTTACACCCTGGTGTAAGAGAGATGAAAACAAACCAAAAAAAGGAACAAAATAACAGTAGTAACAGGGCACCTGGGTGGCTCAGTCTGTTGAGTGTCCAACTTCAGCTCAGGTCATGATCTCGTGGTTTCATGAGTTCGAGCCCCACATCAGGCTCACTCCAGTCAGTGCAGAGCCTGCTTGGGATCCTCTGTCTCCCCCGCAACCCTGCCCCTGCCTCTTGTGCTCTCTCAAAAATAAACATTTAAAAGAAAAAATAACAGTAGTAACAAGTGCTCTAATGAAAGCAGAGCAGGATGAGAGGCTCAATGGTGAGTCAGGCGCATCCTTCCCGAAGTCTGAGGCTCTCACCTTAAGGCTGTGGGTGAGGGGCACCTGCGTAGGTCAGTCAGTTAAGCACCCACTTGGGTTCCTGTTATGATCTTGCAGTTCATGGTTTCGAGCCCCGCATCAGGCTCTGTGCTAACAGCTCAGAGCCTGGAGCCTTCTTCAGATTCTGTTTCTCCTTCTCTCTCTGCCCTTCCCTGCTTGTGCTCTGTCTGTATTAGGAAAAAAAAAATTAGAAAAAAAAAAGGCTATGGGTGATACTTCATAGGGTTCTCAAGAAGAATATTGGAGGGACGTTGGGCACTCATGAGTGCTGATTTCAAACAACGGCCCTCCTGTGGCCAGCAAACATATCGATGGTAGCCACCTGTGTTTTGGGGCAGTGCTAGGCATGGAGCCAGACACCAAATGTTCTTGATGTTTAATTTTGGACATCATTCTGCAAGACAGGTCTACCCCATACCATGTGGGAAGGAGATGAGTCTTTGTTTCAGGCCACTGTCTGTTCTCTTCCTTCCCTGACCTGTAACGGTCTCCTGTGACAGTTTACTGTTAAACCAGGGTTACTTGAGATTATCAGTCAGCAAAGCAGATGGAATTTTCTAAGTTCTCCACCCTGTGAGTGGCTGCTATGTACCTTGCCAGTATTGTGTGATTCATCACCCGAGTAAGAGCTAATATTTCCCCAGGGCCCTTTAGTAGCGGAAAACACAAAGAAGTGGTGGAGAGGTTTCTAAGTTACTTAGCAGATTTTATGAACTGCTAATTACCTCATAAAAGCTTTTTATTGGCCAAGGGTGATCTTTTACTGGCTCTGTTTACATATCTCAGTCCCTTTGCCTGTTTCTTCTGTCCTGGAAAACTCTGCCCTCTGTCCAGCAGAGGAAGTTTCGGATGCCCAAGCCAGTGCCCACCACTGGTCCCCACATGTGGGGACAGGGACTCTTCTGGTGCTATATCTCGTGATGCTTGAAGCAGGATATGACCTCTCGATTTGATTGGTTTAATAGATTTAGCCACAGACTGGAGCCTTGGTTTTCTTATCTGCCAAGTGGGAGAAAGAAGGATTGGAAGGAAGGTTTGTGTTTATTTGCGTTTGTTTGCTTTCTGAATGGGCTCTTCCACTTCTGAGTCTTTAAGAAGTTTCTCGCTTAGGGGACAGAAGTGACAGAGCAGGTGGTGAGTGTAACAGATGACAGAAAGTGGAACCAGCCAGCTCTTGTTTCATTTGCATTTTCCTCACTGATTAGAATGCCTTAAAACAGAAAGGGTGGGGCAAACAGGTTCACAGAGCAGCTGGAGTCCAGAGTAATTAAAAGAAAGTAGCACGGAACCCTGAATTCTGTTTTGTATTTTCTTAAGGGAGTTTGGAGAAATCAGCTCATAGATCCTGGTTCTTTAAAAAAAAAAAAAAAAAAAATCCAGGGAATGAGGAAAAGGAGATCACAAAGTTGTCATGGTTTGTATGAAGCAGGAAAAGAAGGCTTCTGGACATAATAGGCAACACGCGGGAGAGAGTGACAGCATTCTCCACCAAATGTCCAGAGTGGATTAGTAAACAGATGGGGCGCTTCGGTTGAAGATGACTGGGAATTGTCACGAGCTCTCTAAAAACAAGCAGGGCCAAGTCAATGCATTACATTTCTGATAGAGTCGCTGTTATATCAAACTGATGCCCAAGATATGATTACCTGGCTATGTGTCAACAAATTTTCTCATCGTGTCCTTGGGAACTTGTTAAATAACACGTTTCTTCCATTTATGGAGAGAGAAGTCATGTGTTTGATGCAGGCTAAGGCTTTTATATATGTTGTCCCATAGAATCCTCAGATCAACCACGTGAAAAAGGTACTCTCTCGTGATTTTTCCTATATTGTGGATGAGCAGATTGAAGCTCAGAGAGATTAAGCAAATTGCCCAAGGTTGCATGGCCAGGAGTACCAGAAGAGGAGTCCTGCCCCAGTTTCTTTGCCGCTCATAACCATGCTCTTAACCACAATGCTACACTGCCCCTATAGGATTCGTATTAGATTGGCATTGGTCTACAAATACCTCTGGTGTGGGCCGCCACTGGTGTCTTCCTTTGGCTTTGTGCCATTCAACAGTTTTACCCATGACCTGAATGAAAACATAAAGGCACACTTTCCACACAAGCTAAGCAGTTGGCACAGGCTGGAAACCGATCGTGCGCGGTACGGCACGAAATGATCTGTCCAACAATGGGCGGAAACCACAAGGGCACTGCAGAGTGTACGTTTCCGCATCTTGGGTTCTAGTTTGTTTTTCAGGTAAGCCACACGTGTGCAAGAGGGACGCTTTATTGCAGAGCACATGGAGAGGCTGTGCGTCATTTAGAGCCTGCATTGCCTCTTTTCATCAGTGTCCTCCTCAGTATGCATAAACCACCTGTTTGAGAATCTTCCTGAGAATCTGGGCCAAGGATTAGCAGTGAGCAGACCAGTCCCTTCTGCTGACTTGCTGCTGATCACACTGAGTGCTGCAAGGCACGATGGAGGAGAGGAGACCGAGGAGGCTCGTGGAGGGAGAGAGGAAGGTGTGAGGCATAGGTCGCTGGTCAGGTGTTTGTCAGGTCCAGGTCGTGACAGAGGTGACAAGGGCAGGTACAGGCTTTCAGTGATTTGCTTCTTGTCTCTAGCCAGAGGCTAGTCTCATCGGAACCAGAGTCCAAGCCTCTGGACCCTACTAGCACCAACGTGAAAAACCACCAGCGCTGAAATCTGCCCCTCCAACCTGGCCTCGATCTGCTGGACCCTGGAAGAGACATGCACCTGATCCTTGATGCTCAGAGGCCTTGCCCTGCCACGCTCCATTCATCAATAAATATTTATTGATGGCCGACAGCACCGGAGAATGTTTTAGGTCCTGGGGATACACTTTTACTAAAACAGAAACAAAAGGGGAAAAGGAAAGAAAAACACATCCCAACCAGCAAATTGGTAAATGTCCTAACCTAGAAAGAAGACCACTGGGACACTGGATTTAATGCAATATTCAAAACGGCTCAAATATACAATACTTTTTTAGGCTAGAGTGGTCAGGCCTTTTTTTTTTTTTTTTTTTCCCTAGGTGGGTTTTATTCCATAATGGAATCACTGCTTCTAATTTTCAGGGGAACAGGCTGCAACTGGGGCTTTTTCCATGGTTTCCAAGGCCAAGTGCAGAATGCTGGAGTTGGTGTTCCTGAGAATTTTTGTAGGACCCGGAAATGAGAGCATGTTGCTTTCTGCTGGTGTATCTCTTAAGAGATCTCGACTTGTTGCTTCAGAAAGAGGGGTGTGTGTGTGAACCCGTGAGCCCACGTGTGTGTTTAAACGTCAGAGCAAGTCTGACCCATGGCCAGACAAGCCTCTCCCCCAAACTGCCAGTTGCTTAGAAGAATATCCTGTTTCTTTCAGGCTCTGGAGGGTATATGCTCAAGTAAATACTTTAATTCAATTACATCCTGTTGCCAAGTAATTTCTTAAAGAAGAGGCAGTAAATGGAATCTCTACTGGGAAAGTTGTGCTATCATCCCTGGATGGCTTTCTCTGGATGGAACAAGCTTATTTGAAAACTCTCCGCAGCCTGTTGTATTTACAAGCCAGATCTCGGACCAGGGAGAAGAAAGGAAACATGTTCCCTTTTAGAGGATGCCAAATTTAGGATTTGTCCCTAGTGATGTGGGAACAGCTGTCAGAGATCGTTTGGCCCGCCCAGCCAGGCCCTTACACCGTGGTGAGCATGAGACACAGGGTCACCATGTTCTGGGAATTAAAGATCCTTGCGGGGGAGGGGGGAAGGGGGGCAGAGCAGGGATCGGACCTGGGCTTGGTGAGTGTCCACATCCAAGCTTTCCATTTCGCATCTTTTACCTCCTTAGCTGTAGTCATTGCCTGGGCAAAGGCCCATGTGAACATTTGCTTTTGAAAAATGTTTATGTTTTCTCCCAAGGGAATACATCCTCCCCATAGAAAATTTGGAAACATAATAGAGACTAACAAGGAAAATAAGAATCCTCTATTTTCCCACATCGCAGGGATAAAGTACAGTTTTGTCTGTTTTTTCCCCCCTAGTATTTTCTTTCCTGATCACATATATGTAGTCAAGCCAACACTGTATGAATGAATGATTTTATAAGATTTTGTGAATGACATCTGCCCTAAGGAGCTGAGTTCCCATCCACCTGAAGCCTGAACTCTTGCCTTCATATACGTTTTTAAAAAATACGTTATGGGGGCACCTGGGTGGCTCAGTTGGTTAAGCGTCCAATTTTGGCTCAGGTCATGATCGCACAGTTCGTGGGTTTGAGCCCTGCGTCGGGCTCTGTGCTGACAGCTAGCTCAGAGCCTGGAGCCTGCTTCAGATTCTGTGTCTCCCTCTCTCTCTGACCCTCCCCTGCTCACACTGTCTCTCTCTCAGAAATAAATAAAATATTAAAAAAAAAAACTTATGTTTGAGACACGGAGAAAGAACACAAGTGAGGGAGGGGCAGACAGAGAGGGAGACACAGAATCCGAAGCAGCCCCCAGGCTCTGAGCTGTCAGCACAGAGCCTGATGCGGGGCTCGAACCCACTAACTGTGAGCTCATCACCTGAGCAAATGTCGGACACTTAACAGACTGAGTCACTCAGGTAGCTCCAAATACATTTTAATGGAACTTTTCCATCTACTATTATGAAGAGTAAAAGATCTATGATTCAATCAGGCTCCTTCTGGGCTCAGGTGACACATCTGTGAGCCTAGAGGCCACAGGTCAGTTACCTAGGAATGATTCAGAATTGCAGCTGCCTGCCCAGTTATGTTTCTTAAGGTGCATTATTGCTCTAATAAAATGTTCCGGGCTATAATTTTGTAACAATTGGTACTAGGAGTCCCAAAGGAGTTGTGCATTTATCTTGAACATGGGCTCTACCCAGGCCCCCACCAGCACAGCAAAGTTTGCTTTAATGATGTTCCTTTGAATAATTTAAATGCCACCCTCCTGTTGATTCTTTCTGTGTATTTTATTCTGCAAAATGCCCCAAAGGGTTAGTTGGTTTTCAAAAGCTGCATGTTAGACACAGTTGGATATTTTTTTTTTCCCTTCAGTGGCTTTGAGATTTATGCACTGATGCTTTTCTCAAACAAATACCAAGGGAAACGACCTTTGCAAAATACAAAATTTCATCCTGGGAATGCACGGTGGACAACCTCTCGCCTTCCGCAGAGCCCGTGGCAGAAACCCGGGTTGAGGAGGTAGGGGGAGAGGATCGTGGCATCTTGCCAGAGCCACAGCAAAGAGCACGGTCACTACAGTTGCTTAAAATGATTTAAAAACCTGCTATCATTCCTGCTGATGGAACCATGGAAACCCGATGGCGACCTTGGAAGGATTCTGCCCTGAGGGCTGAAAGATTCGGAAAATTTTAGGTCTAACAGGGGTCTGAGAATCCGACGCTCCCCAGAGCTTGAATTTACAGAGGGAGGAGACTGCGGTCTGCCAGAGTTAAAGGCTGCCTTAAGTCACACCCACCACTGCAGAGGGGGATTGGAACCCACATCTCCCGAAGCCCAGCCATGCTTCTCCAGTGCCCCATGGGACCTCTCCGGCGCCTCGCATGTCCTGAGGACACCACCGAGGTGTCAAAACTGTACCATGGGGACGAGAAGAACTCTTTGCCCAGTGGTCTGATGGCCTGAGAAGCAGATGCCAACCTTTGGGCCCCTGGTGTGTTCATCCTGAAATGAACGTGTTTTGTGAATTGCCTAAATGAACCCCTCGCTGCAGGTTGGCATCTTGCCTGAGCTCAGTTCCACCCTGTACGGGAGGGACGCGGGGAGGACATTTCATGAGCGCTCTGAATGTCCGGTAGCCCGTTAAAGACACGTTCTGCACAGAGGATCTCCAGTATGTGGGCTTCGTTTGCTTGTGCCTGGGGTCCCCACGTGAAAGGTTAGGGCAAGGAAGAAGAAAGACCAAGGAAGTCTATGAAGTCTTTAAAGGAGCTAAACACAGGGTTGTTTCTTTGTTGTTGTTTTTTTCCTCCAAAGGGATGAGTCAGTGGAGAAATATTAGCAGTATAAAAAGGATTTGAAAAGCATGAGAAAAAAGAAAATGTTAATTACGTTAACCTTTTAGAACTTACGCAGTGCACAGCAGGAACACAAGCCGATTTTGTTTCCTTGAAACCAGCCATCTGACGACAGGGCTTTCTCGAAGCCCAAATAAGGGGGCTGCTTCTGCTGCTCAGTTGTGCTAATGAGCCCTCCCGTTCCTTGAGGCCTCAAAGGTTTTCCCGGACCCCTAGCTTTGACCCTCTTTGGAATTTCACTGTACAAAATGTGGATGTGTGAGGTGTCTGAGGGAAGTCTCTGAGGGGGCCTTATGTCACTGTCAGTCCTGGAGGGACCAGGGGTTGTGGGAGGAAGATTGGAGAATCTTCCCCAGACTGAGAGCTGTACTGCTGGCCAAGTGGCTGAGAGACTTTGCGGTGCCTTAGGAGATCATCGGTAAAAAAGGACGTCAGCCGTGCCCACTCAGGTGACATGGACACAGGACTCAATGGCGCGTTAGCCGATTGATGGCCCTGGGAGTTAGTGGTGGTGATGTTCTGCCTGCCCTCAACTGTGGGCCATTGCCCCCGTAGGGTTCTTGTTTTGTGTTGAGTGTCTGCGGGACTGATGTTTGGTCAAGACGGGGGCCAGAGTACACCGTCCCCTAAGAGGGGCTAGTGTTAAACTTTGTCCAGATTTGTCTCAAGCCCAGAGGGCCACACCGTGTGTGCACATGGGTGATGAGGGGAGATGAGGCACCGTGGGGGCCAGGGATGGGAGAGAGAACGGAATGCTCCCTTGAAGATGTGGAATCCCAGAGTCTGAAAGGAAGGGTAGGGCTTTGGTGTAGTAGTCTTGGTGGTGAAACAGCTGTAGGGGAGGCTGAGAGGTTGAGTGTCGCGTATCCTTTACAGCCTCTGCTGGGCTGTGCATCCAGCCTTGGAGGAAGTGGAGGCACGGTGAGGGTATAAATGGAGATGAAGCTGGAAGGGAAGCGTTTTGGATGAGGCGGTGGATTGTCAGATTTTACTATGTATGTCATGGGCAAGCCCATCGGAAGCTTTTGAATAGCGGAGATGCCCTGGGTTTTTGGCAGAAAGTTCTGGCTGCTGTGACTGGGTGGGTTGAAGTGGGAAGCAGCTGCAGGTGGCGGGCCCCTCGGGAGGCATCGTGATGCTTCTGGCAGACCGTCAGGAGGATGAGCACCAAGTCAGAGATGCAGCCAGGAGACAGCTTTGAGGAGCATCACAAAAGCAGTGCTAAGAAGAACAGGAGTCTGGTTGGATGAGGCAGATGAGGATCGGGAAGAGGTGATGATCACCCTGCAGCTGGCGGCGGGTGATGGGAAGCTGAAATGAGGAAAGGGGGAAAATGAGGGAAACCAAGGCACGTCTGAGCAGTTTCGACTTTGAGGTGTCAGAGGACGTCTGTGTCAATGTATCGGGCAGGTAGCACAGGGTTTGGGGTTCAGAGCGTGGAAGACAGATCACAGAAAGAAGTGTACAGAAAGTTTCACAATGTTGAATTTGTGCAGAATTTTAGAATTTACAGAAGAAGCTTGTATATCAAAAGACTCTACGGGTGAGATATTATCATCATCTCTGTCACGTGGGTGGGGATACTGAGGCATGCCTACTAGCAGAGTGGATGGTCCAGCAGGGGGTGAGGTTGGAGCACGTTGTCCATATGCCAGAAAGCAGTGAAATTCACACTATCCTTGCAATATTTCACTCTTTGGAGGAAGATGGTCATCTTCTCACCACCCCCAGGACAACAGCGCGATCCTTCACTCCGTATCCCCCAGTTCGTGGCCTCCGTGGCCTCCCTGTTCATGGAGAAGTAGCCGTGTGCCAGCTTGGGCAGCTGGGTAGACACGTGGGGTGAAAGACTGAGGGGCATAAATGCCCACATGGGGATGAGAGACGGTGAGGGAAGATCAGAGAAACAGGGATGCTGGCCTGGCTGGGGCCCAGCAAGGGAAGGGTCGAAGGAAGCACAGCGTCAATGGGGTCTTATTGACTGTCGGGATGATCTTGGCTTTATGCAAGAAAGCTCATGGGGAGCCATGGCAGGGTGCTGAGCAGAGAAGTGACAGAATCCGATGGCCCCTGTGTGCTCCATTGACACTAGGCTGTGGAGAGCAAGTAGGAGATGCATCTCTACGCAGGGACCTAGAGGGATCCCGGAGGCAGGTAAGGTGGGGGTAGCACGCACCGACCTTAAAGGGAGCACTGACACCTATTCGGATGGATTCTTTGTGGAGAGCGGTTGATTCAAGGAGTCAAGGAGGGTCTCGGTAACTGGATGGGTGGGGCTGCCATTAGGCTGGGGAGGTCTGTAGAGAGAGCAAACTTGAGTGGGGGGGGGGGGGTGGCCCGGAGCCTGTGCTGGGAGCTGCTAAGCTTCAGACGCAGACAGTGAGTGGGGACTTGGGTACAGGGACACAGGCCGGGAGAAGTGTCAGTTTGGGAGTCATCTGTGTGAGACGGTTCCCAAAGCAGCAAGGCTGGACTAGATGGCCCAGTGGGTGGGTGCAGACAAGAAAGAGAGCCTGGAACACTCCCTTGCCAAGGGCGTAGGGGGAAGTGGATGGACCTGGGCCAGAGGGAGCAGCTGGGAGGCTTTAGCAGGTGCTGTCTGGGCTCTGGGAGGAGGAGGGATCACCTGCGTCTAGGGTGGCAGGTGGATCGGGTAGAATGACAGTGGCCATTGGATTCATCCACTTACACATCTAAGGTGGCCTTGTTTCTCAGTCTCTTCTAGCAGTGACCTGTAGCTGTCGTGCAAGAAAAGGGCCAATGAGAATATCCCCTTCACTACTCAGTTATGTCCCGGCGTAATACCGATAGCCCTATCAGTTATCAGTGGCCCTAATGTGTCACATGATCTCCATTTACTCTCCTGTAATCCTCACACAGGACAAGATGGTCACTACATTTCACAGCGGTGGGAAGTGAGATTCAGGGGGTTTGATGGCTTGTTCAAGGTCAGAGTTAAAGGGGCCTAGCAGGATCAAGAATCCAGAACGGTGGGCTCCCAGGCATGTGGTTTTCCACGCTGGGGACAGTTAGTCCAGTGGGTACAGGTAGCCCCAGACAGAGCCGTGGTCTAGGCTTTAATACCTGAGCTGGCCACTCAGGAGCCACCCGTGTTTCCTTTAGTGGCCTCATGAGTCGCCTGGAGGCCCTTAGATGAATTTATATAAAGAAATAAGACCAGGCTGGTAACAACTCCAGTAAAACTCACTCTTTGCTGTCTATATTATGAGGATAGTGGTGCGAAGGTAAACTTTGCCAGAGGGGATGTCACGCGTTTTCTTCACTCTTCCCTTTGTTAAAACAAGTTAGGTAAAAAGCCATGTTGTGTGGCCTAAAGGGATGTAGAAACCCAGATCAGTTTAAATGTAAGATACATAAACTCAAGTAAATACGCATATGGAATGATGAATTGCAAGAAGGTTCTCAGGCAGGCAGAGGGATCTAAGAGCGAACCATGAACCAGTCTGCAGACTGATTTTTAGTTTCCAGCACCACCTTGCAGAGGGCAGAGGCCTGGGCTCTGCTGGCTCCAGGCAGGTCACTCCAGCACAGCTCGGACAGGGAGCACAGAGCTCCCATACTCACAACCGGGAGTGAGTGCTAACGCCTATGCAGCCCCAGACCCCATGGTGGCCCTAAGAGCAGAAGCTCTTCCATGAGGGGTCCGTAAGATGTGAGTACGTGCCCTCATCCGGTGCCCTTTCCTGACCCAGAAGAGGCCCCCACCTGCTTCCTTCTTCTCCTGGGGCCAGTGCTTTTGGCCAGAGCCTGTAGGGTGTGGTGGCTGCTGGTGGGACAGGGTGGGAAATTGGGACAGCACCACAGTTTAGGGACCCTGGAGACTCCCCATCCTGCACTAGTCAGCAAGGCAGGGTGGAGTGGGGCGCTCACACAGTGCTCTGTGCAGGCTGCAGGCATTCCCTCTGGTGTAACTGGGGCCCGGCCACCGTCAGGACCAGCGTCCCCAGGCCTCCCCCGTACCTGCAGAACCTCCCTGGGCCAGGCTGCCATTAGAGGAAAGCACCCCATCTGTTTTCTGGATTTCTCCTGTGTGTCTGAGGGCCCTCTAGCCAGCTGGGTTTCATGAAGCCCAAAATGGATCTTGCCTGGAGCACATTCTCCTCCAATGTCTAAAGCCAGCCCGAGGGGGGTTTGTTTTTGTTTTTTTAATCTTTCTGAGGAATCTAATCTGTGTCCTTCCATTACCAGCCTGTTGTGGAAGAAGAGAGCTGTTTAGTATCTGAGAACCCTTCTGGGGCTTTTTAATGATTCTGTTCAAGTTTTTCTTCTCCTCATTGAAAATTCCACATTGCCAGCAATTAAGGGGCTTCAGGTTTAGAAACTGACAGCCCCCCATGCTCCCCACCTGGGCAGAAGCATCAATTAATCCAGCCTTTTCATGCATCCTGGGAGGAGGCCATATGCCTCCTTCAAAACCAAAGTCTTTTTTTTTTTTTCAGTTAAGAAAAAAAAAAACCTTTCCCATTGCTTCAGTTACCACTTCCTAGTTCTAAGTTCTAGAACTTTCCTCCCTAAGCGTCTGCCTCATCCTCACTCCTGTAGAGGTGGGAGAGGGGGGAGTCTGGTGGCCTCTGAGATGTCTGCTAGCCCGGAAGTCTCATGGCTCTGGATTCACAACGGCCCACCTAATGCTGTGCTCAGAAGTGCCCAGATTTCTTGGAGACATAACAGTTTTTACTCCACAGATCATTAGAACTTGACCTCTGAGAAGATGGAAATAGGGGAGGCAGGCCTGAGGGCTGTTTTAGTTAACTTTGATTTGGAAGTCCTGGTTCTAGGTGACCAGTGACCAGCTCAGGAGGTTCATTACTTCCACAAATAGTGACTGAATGCATTCGAGGGGCCACACACTGTTTGGAGGGCTGAGGACACAGCAGCAAATACTCACAGGGCTTACATACTGTGGCAACATGCTGTGGGCTGTGGTTGTGTTCCATGGGTCTTAGAGCCTTGACCTCCGTGATCTATCTGTTCCTTTATGACTGCAGTGGTTTTCACCTACATAATGTTTTGGTCATAATGTCTATGCCAGATGCTGTGTTTCAGTGCCACACCAGACTGTCCTTTCTTCCTGGCCTGACTTGGGGGAAGTTCGTGCCTTACTGATTAGAACCTCCAGGCACCTTAGTTGTGGGTTAGTAGCAATCCCAAGCTCGGAGGCTGGTGCTTGGTGACATTCTTAAGAAACGGTCATGCTAACCCTGTGAGTTCAGGCTTCTTTCATCGAAATCTCAACAATAAAGATGTGCATCCATGTGCGGAGAGTCATTCTAGAACGCTAGACCTAGAACTTCATGGGTCCTCTGCACCAGCCCCCATTCCCCAAGCCCAGTGTAAATCAGATTCCTAACACATTTCTAAGGCTGTCTGTACATTGCTAAAATGCTGACCTTGAGAGGCTGAGAAGCATGCTGTCATTTCATTCCCACGCATTACTTTTGGTGTGACACTGACCATGGGGTCCCCTGAACGCAGCCTAAGCCCCGACATCCTCTGCTCTTGCTGCCCGATCCAGTAGATTCAGTGCTGGAACATGGCTTCCCTGAAATACACAAGGCTTCCTTCCCCTTAGCTTCTGTTCATCTTTGTTTTCCTCAACCTACATGTGTAGCGGCCTAGCAATGAGCATTCCAACAGGGTCTTGACTTCAGCACCATCATCTGGGTCCCTGTTTATTGATAAGATGGTCTGTCCTTAACCATGGCCGCTGGACCACTCATGTCCTGTGTCATGGGAAGAGCAGTTGGCCTTACACGCCCAGTAATGGATCCGAAGTGACCTCCTTTGCTCAGGGCAAAAATTATTTGGAATGAGAGCCTCTTATGAGGGTCAGATGTGGTTGGAGCTGGAAGACCTGTGTGCAGGTACTGCTCTATGGGGACAGGTGGAGCTGGGTGGATGGGCGTACCACTCTATCTCTGCTCCTATGTCATTGCTAAAATGGAGATCAGGATTCCCGTCTGAGCAGCCTCCCTGGCTGGCCAGGAGAAAATATCTGAGATCATGTGAGTAAAAGTACTTGGAAGATGATAAAGTTCTTTGTAAATGTGAGAGATTATTATTCATCTTCGATAGACAGAAAAAAATAATTTGTGGAAGAGCAAAATGCACAGAGAGGTAGAAGATGCTGGCCATTTTACTTATTTAAAAATAATTTTTTTAACATTTATTTGTTTTTGAAAGAGAGAGACAGAGTGTGAGCAGGGGAGGGATAGAGAGGGAGGCCCAGAACCCAAAGCAGGATCCAGGCTCTGAGCTGTCAGCACAGAGCCCAGTGTGGAGCTCGAACCCACAGACTGTGAGATCATGACCTGAGCCGAAGTCGGACGCTTAACCCACTGAGCCACCCAGGTGTCTCTCGAAGACACTGTCCATTTTAAAGAATGTATGCAATTTTGACACTCAACTTTGCTAATGTCTTACTGTTTTCAAAAATAACAGCTGTTACAGCGTCAAAAGAAGACATTTTTTCACGAAAGGAAGCAGGTCAGTTCTTTGAACAGGTTCTGTCCCGTGTGGGTGGTCATGCCAGGCCAGGGAAATTGGGAGATCCCGTTGTGTGATGGGCATTTGAATCTGTAGCACTAGGAAGTAATGCAGGGTGAGAAGAGAGCAGGCATGTATCTTTCTTCTGTTCTGGGCCAAGGAAATGGGGAGCGGCTGAAGGAGACCTTCAGGAGAAGGTGCCCCCAACCTCCACGTGAGCCAGGCTTCTCACTTAAAAGCCTCCTTCCTGTGATCTTGCCACAGAGTGGGGAATCAGGGTACAACAATGAACTGCAAGCCCATCTGTGTTCTAGGGGCAATGTCCCACAGTGACGCTGGCAGCATCCTCTCCCATGGCCCCGCCTGGTGCTCTGCCTGTGTGGTGAAGTCCAAAAGGAAGTAGTAGCATCTGGACAGGGCCGCTGGTCTCCTCCATTGCCTGTGCCTTCGCGAGGCATCCCCGGAGTGTAGGGTGATTACTGCTTATATTGGCAGGTGGGAGGCTCCTAAGGAGAGTGGACTCAGCCTCACTCCTTAAGTTGCTGCCCTTTGGCTATAAGTCTCCAGCATCAGAAGCATCTGGGGAGCTGTGTAAAATGTCCAGTTCCCGGTCTCACTTTTGCAAATCCAGAGTGACTTGCTTGTGGCTGGGAATATGCGTTTTTGGCAGGCACCAGGACCAGTTCAGCACCAGTCTGTGGTTTGAGCAATCCTAGAGCTCTAGGTGCATGTCCTGATTTGTCCCCAAATGCTCTGGGGCCTGGGCTGGGCTGGCATCGGATCTTCTGCATCCTCCTTGACAGTGCCCATCTCACATGGCCGCTCTGAGCATTAAGTTGACTGCAATGCTTTGTAGAAAGTATCCAACTTGCAGAGAGGCTCGGTCAATATGGGTGCTTGTCCTTCCTTATAGCAACCCTGGACAAGAAATAGAACCAGATTTATTTCAGAATTCCTAAAAATGCATGACCATTCTTGGTCCCCACTAACCCTTTCTTGTTCATGTATGATTAATGGGTATGTTTCCATCACTCAGCAAGTGTTTGTCCAGGATATTCACCTTACCAAGCAAGCATTTCAGATTTCAGGGGCAAAGAGGGAGACACAAATGATATAGCAAAAATAGTTGCCAGCACCTAGACCTGGGGGTGGGGGGGGGAACCAAAAGACTTGTTTTTGGAGTTGAGACTTTAGTGCATCAATCCAATAATGTTTCCTAAATAAACAGAACTCTTAAGAAATCAGCCAACAGATCAAAGATGAAATTGTACAATCTTTTGTACACTTGGAATTTAGAAGAAGGTAAGGGCAATAGTAGGCATTGTCAGCTCTTCTAGAATGAACTGTATGGTCTTCTTGACATGTATATTTTATCTTATTCATTTATTGGTTTAAAATAAGCTTTGTGACCATGATGGGACTTGAACTCTTGACCCTACAGCAGTCTCATGCTCTGCTGACTGAGCCAGCCAGGTGCCTCAACACATTTATTATTTTTATTTTATTTTATTTATTTATTTAATCTATTTTATTTATTTTATTTTATTATTTTTGAGAGACAGAGTGAAACAAAGCACAAGTAGAGGAGGGACAGAGAGAGAAGGAGACACAGAATCTGAAGCAGGCTCCAGGCTCTGAGCAAGCATTCAGCACACAGCCTGACGCAGGCTCACACAGCCTGTGAGATCATGACCTGAGCCGGTCAGACACTTAACCGACTGAGCCACCAGGAACCCCCCAATACGTATATTTTAAATGAAGATGGAGACAGGCAGATTTTACTGAATATGTATGTAAATGTGTGTAATCAGAGTCATAGAGTTACAGAATCTGAAAGGATCTCACACTTACTCAAAGACACCACCATCTCCCGTCCTTCCCGCATATGCCCCGTGTTAGAAATCAGAACCACGAAGGCCCAAGGAGCTGTCTAAAGTACAGAAAGGGATTCCGAATTTGAAGCATATAAACACAGAAGGTAAGTGAAATGGCATTTCAATATTTAAATTTTTTAGGATATCTGTGTGTGGTAGACTCCTAGCTAAGTGATGGGGGACACATTCGAATCTAATCATTGAAGGGTTGGAATAGGGTGGAGGTTTATTTAATTTAGTAGCCGTGAGGCTCAGCTTCAGACCCCACAGTACACAGAATGCATCTTCTCAAGAGAGGGAGAAGAAGTGGCAAGAGATCTCGGCTCTCAGATGAGTCCCAGGCAGCTGGGAGGGTCGTCAGTGGCTGTCCTAGAACCTGGCACTGTCCTTTCTCAGCCAGGCGGTTGCAGTAGTGTGTGCTGATTCCCATCCCCACCAAGCTCTTGGCGTCTGTCCTAAAGCAAACACTTTGACTCTTCTCTTTACCGTTACCATCTGACATCCCCATAGTGTCAAAAATGTGCCAAGCACAGGCTGTGCAAAACTTAGTTCGATCATTTTGCCTCGCAAACCTAAAATTAACGTTAAAAAGTGAAAAGGTGTTGACTGTTGGCAACAGTGGCGGGCGATGACTGAAAGGGTTGGCTGTGACCGCTTTGTTGTGGCACTACTAGAAATGATTTCTGGAGCACCCAGACTGTAGGCCCGTCATTGTGGGGATGAGGCTTCTTGGTGGCCTTAGCTCATTCACACACCTCTGAACACCACGAGCTTTGTGGCAAGTCCCCAACGATTCAGAGGGCACTTTTGGCTTCCGGCTTGCTCACGGAGGAACCTGACATTGCCTATGGTCATCAAGCACAGACAGCAAGGCGTGAAATGTCTTCTGGGGGCATGGAGGTGGGTGGGGGTCAGAGAAGGCATCACTCAGAAGCTCAGCCTCCAAGGGTGAATCAGATTCTACCAGTTAGACCAGAGAGGAGGGCAGACATTTCATGCAGGGGGTGGGTATACTGTGTGCCAAGATGCAAAAGTGTAAGTGTCCTCCAGAGCAATGCATTGAAAACCAATGAGTGTAGGAGCCAATCCAGGAGAATTAGAGAGTTGATTTTAATTATGGGGAGCCATATTCCCCCACCCTGAGGAACTTAGGTGATCTTTTAGGCTGTGCCAAATCATCTGCGGAATTTAAGATGTGTATTTTAGGAGTATGACTCAGATGGTCACAGAGTGAAGGGAAGACAAGGGAGAGATTCTAGAAACCAGGTGATTAGGATGAGCCTTCTGTTCTAGGTTAATGATATGATTTCTTGTGACCCACCTTTGTGCCATTGACACGGCCATGACTGCCTGCTCAGCTGGGAGTCATTTGGCCTAGTTGTTGGGGTCTGTGGGGTTAGTAACTGTCCGAAGCATGTGCTTGCCTTCCATAGGTGCCAGTTGACTTGACTTTGTTTCTTGGCCAAGGCCAGCCTCCTAGACCTGCAAGTCCTTAACCCCAAGGGCAAGCAGTAGGAAGACATGCTTGGATTTGTTTCAGCTTCAAAACCAGGAGTGTGGACAGGAGGAGGGCATCACCCATGGGATTCTAGATACTCTTGTCTTCCTAGTGCAGGCCAGAAAAACAGACCGTGGCAAAGAGCTGGCTCCTGACAAAGACTTAGTATTCCCCCTGTATTCATTATATGGCAGCATTATTTGGACTTGAATTTGAATCTGATCTCAGGAATAGGCTTTTGATGAATTTGGTTGTGGTAAGAAGCCAATTTCCTGAAGATCAGAAAGACCCTGCCCCACCCCCACTTCACACCACATCACACAACCTCATTTGCTGTCACTCTGTTGTGTGACCAGAAGGAGCAGTTTCCAAGTATCCGGACTCCTGGCCCCTCACTGACTCAGGCAGGCTGATGGAGGTCAAGTGCACTTAGGAAGACCATCCATGGGCCACCCCATCCAATCAAAAGTGGAGAACTCGGTGTTACATAAATTATTGTCACATAGTGACAGTCCCTTCCATATATTGAATGTCTCTATGGTGTCAGGCATTTCATATGTAATAACTCCTTTAGTCCTAACCTCAGAACTCAGAGAGGTTGAAATTGTAACCCTGAGATCAGCTCAGCTCAGGGAAGCTTGGAGAAGCTTTAGCAGCACATTGAGTCTCTTTCTTCCCAGTGGTTTTTGCCGGACTTCTCTGAGAGCCTGCTTCCTCTATGCCTTCAAACACTTCTGTCTCCCAAGTCTTAAAAGGAGCTTTTTGGGTACCTGGTGTTCCCTGACCCAAACCCCTCTCTGCTTGCTTTCCATCCTTCCATCTCCAGCTATCCACTAGGGCCCTTGGCTCCATGCTTCTTCTTCTGACATTTATAAATATGATGTATGGTCTCTTAGAATAATACATGCTTGTTGTAAATGTGTTTTAAAGTACAGAGAAATGGGGGCGCCTGAAGGGCTCAGTGGGTTAAGCATCCGAGTTCAGCTCAAGTCATGATTTCATGGTCCGTGGGTTCAAGCCCTGCATCGGGCTCTGTGCTGACAGCTCAGAGCCTAGAGCCTGCTTCAGATCCTGTGTCTCCCTCTCTCTCTGCCCCTCCCCACTCCTGCTCTGTCTCCATCTCTCAAAAATGAATAAAAGTTAAAAAATTGTTTTTAAAGTATAGAGAAGTATACTGAAGAGATAAAACAAACATATAATTTCACCACCCAGAAATTCCTACTATAATTTGTATTTATCAAAGATTAAATGCACAAATATATAGAGTATGTATTAGTTTTACATAATTGGTATTGTGTTATTTATACATTTGATCATACTATAATGGCTGTGAGAAGTTTCCCATTCTGCTAATTTATCTTTAAACAGCATTTTAAAAAGCTGTGTGAGAATACATTCTCTGGATGTGCAATTGATACATTTAGCCCATCTACTGTAGATCTTTTTGTGGCTTCTAGCATTTCAGTTGGGATAACAAATGTCCTTGTTCCTTAATTCTAGCCGTTTGCTTTCTCTGTCATATGGTTTAGCATTGTTTTATTTAAAAACAATTTAATGTTTATTTTTTGAGAGAGAGAGCACCTGTGAGGGTGAGCAGGGGAAGGGCAGAGAGAGGTGGGGAGACACAGAATCAGAGGCAGGCTCCAGGCTCTGAGCTGTCAGCACAGAGCCCAGTTCAGGGCTAAAATTCACAGGTTGCAAAATCATGACCTGAGCTGAAATCAGATGCTTAACCGACTAAGCCACCCAGGTGCCCCAGCATTTTTTTAATAATGCAGAGGCAAATTGCATTTATTGAGCTGATGCTGTGTGCTTTAGTGCTTTCCATTCTCACATAAGCCTCTCAGCTACCTTGCAAAGAAGAGACTAGTAATATCTCAAATGACTTAAGTTATCCAGTTGGTAGGTTATGAGGTCCAGATGTGGGCCCAGCCCTTGATCCCACGCCCGGCCCCATGGCCCCGCATTCTGCTGGAGTTAAGGAAGCACAGTGGCTCACACCTGTGGGCAAAACACTAAGACTTCCTGAAGGGAGCCTCTCTATTTTACCAGCCCCTCCCAGCTGGGTTAGAAGATCCTCTTAGCTGTCAGATGCTCACCTCTAGGCTTAATCTTAGACCTAATTAGAGCTGGAAGGAGCTTTCTCATTTTATAAATGAAGAAGCTGAGGCTTAACAGGGATCCACAGTGTCAGGGTGTAAGCTGTATTGAATCGCCTGTGGCAGACACGGCATCCAACCCCCTCACACCCACATTTCACTGTTGCCTGGGGCTTCCCGCTGCCGTCCCTGCCCCTCGATCAGACCTGGGGGCCGGGACCAGTGGTCATTGCTGGTGGAGTTGAGTTTGCCTTTACTCCATTTGACTCTGAAATAAGGCTGCCACCTCCGTGGTTCTCCCAGGGAAAACCCAGAAGCCCGCTAGTGTTGGTACCCGCTGGCTCTTTTCCCTTCCTCTGCCCATCCGTGTGCAGAGTCCCAGGTCCTCATGGCCAAAGCCACTCTGAAAACAGTCCCATTTTCTTTTGCCACTCCAGGATCTAAAGCCATCTTCCATTTCCCCAGTGATGCTGGCTTCTCTGTGGCTGCAGACGTGCATGTTTCCTTTCCCTCTGCCCAGCATGACGGTCATGAGACCCTTCGTGTTAAGCTGGATCATCTAATGGGTTTTTGGGAGAACAGCCCCCAAATTTCAGCACCACTGAATTAAGGGGAAAAAAGCAAAGGTGGCCACCATCCTCCTCTGTCCTTCCCCTCCTTCTTTTCCAGCCAAGGATATGAACGGGGAAGTACAAAGTCTTCACTCCTTGGCTTTCATCATCAGATTCTCATAGGTTCTTCCAGAAGAAGGAGAGAGTCCTTTCTGAAGAGCACAGGCATTTTGATTACCCTCCAGAAAAGGAGGCTTGAGGTGCTCAAGAGGAGGTGGGGTGGAGGCAGGAGGCTAGAGGAGATGTGGAGGGGAAGGGGGGGCTTTCAAAGGGACCACTTTAAAAGTGCTGTTGCTGATGTGAAATATGGCCCTGTGGTCAGTGGGGTTGGAATTCCCCATGTAGTTGACCACAGAGATCCAGACTGTATAGCAGAACTTCTCAGCCTCAGCATTGTTGATATTTGGGGCTGGATAATCATTGTTGGGGGGGGGGGGACTGCCCTTTGTACTAGAGGAAGCTTAGCAGTACCCTTGGCCTCTAGGCCCACTAGATGCCAGTCATCTCCAGCAGATGTGACAACCCAAACTATCTTCAGACATTGTCCTATGTCTTGGGGGAGGAGGGATAGCTTCTCTTTCCATCCACATTGAGAATCATTCAGCAGATATTCCTGGGAAGCTGGTGCTTTCACCTACATCAACTCACTTAATCCCCACACTAACCACATGAAGTGAGTGGCATTACCCCCATTTTACAGACGAGGAAGCTGAGGCCTAAAGAGGTTACATGTGAATGGAGAATAGTAAGTGCTAGAACCAAGATTTGGGTCCAGCTTGGTCTGATATCAAAGCCCATGATCTTAGAGAGAGGTATGATTGCAAGGGGAAGAAAAGACACTGGTAGGGTTTATTTTAAGGATACAGTGAGATATTTTACACGCAGCTCAAGACAGGAAAGGAGGTATGACTGGGTCTCACAGAAATAGAGTTGGAAGGTTGGGAGCCAAGTTTACGTGCCTGTCTCTTGGCATTCCATGGCTGCATTTTATGCCCACATCTTCACACACCATGGCAGGAAAGACACTCTTGGTCTCTGCTTCTCTCGTATCTTTTGTGCCAACCCTGTTCCCAGCCTTGTTCAAGTGCCTTTCTCTCTCTGGTCAGAAATCCAGACTCTCAGGAGAAACGGTGTGATTGGCTCAGCCAGGGTGAGTGGCTTTTTCCTGGTCCAATCATCTGTGTGTGTTGGGGCCTGGGAGGTGACAGGAGGAAGTGCTTGGCCTCCCTGATACCGTACTGCCCCTCAGCTGCCCTTGCTGGCCCATTGCCATGACAGCAGAGGCCATCTGCCCAACACACGGAAGGCAGGGGTTTTACTGACCAGTGCCTGGGCCACAGTGTCCTACAAAGTGAAGCCATGCGAGGTGTGAGCAGACACATCTGTTTCTTCCATTTAGCAAATGAGTGAAGCCAAGTCAGCCCCCCAGAAATTGATCTTTACCAACACTTAATGAAGAGTTAGCTAGTTAATAGCCCATGACAAATCCAGGGTCCGTTAGGGGTCTGACAACCCAGACATTAACAGCAACAGTGGCCAATTTCCAAGAGATTACTGACATTTGGGGCCATTCAGGAAGACATCCGGGAGGAAATATTCACAGAATTGTTTTAGGCACAGCGAGGGAGGAGGAGGAAGAATAAGTGGCAGCTTGGTAACACACACTGACATTGGCATCTCTGAGCAAGAGCACAAGTTGTTTGAGGAGCCTTTCATTGAAGAATTAGGAACAGAAGGAATGGCAAATTTCAGTAGAATATCCTCGAGCTCAGAACGAATCCAGCAGTCCCCTAGAGGCCCAGAGCCCCTTGGTGTCATCTAGGGTTAGTCTGTCCCTTGCCCCGTGACTGGGTGACAGTCACTGTGACTGATCTCTAGCCAGCACACTTAGGTGACCATCACACGCAAATGAGCACAGCCTCTTGCTTTGCTGTTGTATTAAGGCATCAGCTTCTGGGAGGCATTCAGTAGGCGCATCAGGGAGCCCACTGTGGGCTGGGCACTCGGTCTGGCCCCTGCCCTTGTAGGGTCCTGGGAGCAGAAGGATGCCTGGCTGGGTAGCAAAGAGGACATTGTGGTGTGCTGTGAGTCCCAACAGCAGTGGAAGTAGCAGATGCGGGGAGCCCTTTCTGGGGCTTGTCCCTGCGGGCACGGAGCATGGTGCACGGTCTAGACACTCTTAAAAGGGACTCCTGCACTCCAAGAGCTCGCCCCGGGTGCGATGGGGAAGGGGTCAGGGCCCTTACCTTAACTCCTGCACCTCTGTGATGAAGCGCTCTCAGCTCTGCGTGGTGTCTTCTCTCCATCTCCTGCAGCTGGCCACCATCACCACCGGCATCTCCTTGTCCACTCTGTCATGTGTCCCTCATGCATCAACTAGAATCGTCTTGTACGTCCCTGCTCAGAATGTCCTGTAGGCTTCCTGTTCCGTGTAGGATAAACCTGTGTACTGCTTATTGTGAACTGTGAGAGAGAACCCATCTTCCTCCTTGACCTGCGCCCTTCTGCTCTGCCGCTGTCCATAGTGATGGCTGCTGCTGTTCTTAGACCCTTCAGGTTCACTCCCAACAAAGGCGTTCATGCCTGCTCCCCCTCTGTGTGGAGCTCCTTGTCACCAGAGCCTCCTACCTTCTCCTCTGTCAGTCCTAAACATGAATCTTCCTCACCACAGACTTCTTTGGCCACCCTTCCAAATTTGCCTCTCACTGCATGCTCGCTGTCACATTTTCCTGTTGTGTTTTCCTGGTAGTTTCTAGAAGTATCTTGTCCATTTA
This sequence comes from Hyaena hyaena, assembly GCF_003009895.1. Taxonomy (NCBI): domain Eukaryota; kingdom Metazoa; phylum Chordata; class Mammalia; order Carnivora; family Hyaenidae; genus Hyaena; species Hyaena hyaena. The sequence goes on along the minus strand of NW_024080900.1, from coordinate 39,673 downwards.
TTTTGCCGTGGTAGAGGTACAAGTAGGTAAGAAATGCTTCATGCTTAGGGACCTAGGTGAGGTGAGGGCTTAGGTGACTTTTGAGTTGGAACGTGAAGAAGTGCGACTTGCCAGGTTCAGATGTGGATGGAAGGGATTTTAAGAGAGGGAACAGCATGAACGAAGGCACAGAGAGCAATAAGTGTGTCGCCCTCAGAAAACTGCTTTGAGGCAGCACGCCTATAGACCAGGCTACACAAAGGCAGAATGGGAGTTGGTGGGGGCTGAGACCCCACGCCAGAGCATCTGGACTTCATCCTGTGGGTAGTGGGGAGGAGTCAGGAGTGAACAGTGGTAATGTGCTCAACTTCCTGGATTTGCTCACTGGACCAAATAGGGTTTGAACGTGAAGTTGAGTTTTTAAAAATAGACAGAAGGAACTGGCGGCTAAGACTGGTGAGGAAGAGAGAGTGTTTGAGACCAGGAGCATCAGCGTGGAGTGAAAAGCTTTGGAGTAAGGAGGCCTTGTTTTCTCAGCCCATCTTGAACCGAACAGTCATGTGGCATGGCATTCCTGTGGGTGACGGGTTTGTGCTCATCTCTGGCAGATGTGCAGTGGCCAGGAGCAGAGCCTTGGGACCAGCAACTTGTCCCAAGAGACACGCATGTTTCCCACTGATGATTTTCTCCCTTCCCAGCTAGTAGAAGCCACACACAAACAAAAGTGCTTCACGAAGAGGGTCAGATGCTCTTTGTAATTCCACAGCGATGAGTCTTTTCTGTAACATCCAGATGTCAGTGCTATTTTGGGCAGATGTTCTGGGAGCAGTTGGTGATGACCTCACGAGGGTATGACTTTAAAGACCAAATGACACAGCCACTGTGAGTAAAGCCAGGCTCTGCTCTCCTGGTCTGCATTGTAGGGTCCCCAAATCCAGGTGCCCCCACATTGTTCCTTCCAGAAGCCACCAGCATGCCTTCAACTCCCCCTTGCCCCAGGCTTGCTGAGTGAGCTCAGAACCTGTGGAAGTCGTCGGGGGCCTTTTAGAGAATTTTCCACGGACGGGGTACCTACACTCTGCTAAAGGCCTGTTCTTGACTTTCACCTCAGGACAGCCCTTGGTGACAGTCAGCTTCTCTCCGAGCTTGTATTTCTTCATCTATAAATAAATAGATATGGTAATTTTTTTATAAATAAGAAATTTTAAATGTAGTACCTACCTGGCAGATCTGGAAGAGAATCGGATCGTGTGCTGTGGCATTTCGCAGTGTGAAAGGCATCATACAGATGTGAATTATGGCAGCAGGCTTCGAATGCATTGGGCCTGGACTCTAAGAGTTATTAAGAATTGGATGGCACCTCAGGGGTCCAAGTGAATGAAAGAGTCCTTTCTCAGGGGTCTCCAGCAGGGAATCGCCAGACTCTGCTTGGATTCCTCCTGTCTTAGGGAGCTTGCTCTTTTTCGGGGTTTCCTAGTCCAGCCACATACAGGATTCAGAGGTAATTGCATTCTGTTCCATTGAGTCTGTCCCCTGCAATTTCCGGATTCTGGTTTTCAGACAGTCTAGAGCCGTGCCTTCTCCACACACAGTTACCGAGGACTTGAAATGTGGCGAGTCTGAACTGAGATGTGCTGTCTGTGTGAAATACACTCTGGGTTGCAAAAGACTTCCTATGAAAAAAGAAAAAGAATATAAAACCTCATTAATGTATACATGTGTAAAAGTGTGTCTTATGTGTATGTTAATTCATTTTATGTTAATTTTCATCTTTACCATGTTGAAATGATCATGTGGATACGTTCAATCATAGAAAATACATTATGAAAGTCAATTTCCCCTCTTCACTTTTATAATGTGGCTCTTAGAAAAATCTAATTACATTTGTGGCTCACATTATACTTTATTATTCTTATTGGGCAGCGCTGTTCTAGAATTACAGGGGGGGAAAAAAAGAACTAGATTCAGCCTTTTCATCCAGAAGCCTTCAGCTATGTTAAGATATGTATAGTATGCCCCAAGTAGCCATTAAGTACCTGCTATATTCCAGGCACTGTGTTAGGTGCTGAGTGGGATGTGATGGTGACCAAAGCAAGCTCATTCCTTGTATTCCTGGAGTTATACTTTGATGGGGGAGGTGGACATCAATCAAGTCTCATAAACAGGACCGTGGTCCCACATATGGCTTCTCAGCACCCCGCTTTCCTCCTTTTTTAATATACTTATTATTTTACAACAAATTTACATTTACAGCAAAGCTTTGAAGACAGTACACAGAGTTCCCAGATGCTTGGACCCATTTTCTCCTATTAGTAATGTCTTGTATTAGTAAAATATACTTGTCACAACTGATGAACCAATAATGATGCGGTCTTATTAACTAAAGTCCACACCTTGTTCAGAGGACGTTAGTTTTTAGCTAATGGCCTTTTTCTGCCCCAGAATCCCATTCAGGATACTGTATCATTTAGATGCCATGTCGCCTTAGGCTCCTCTTGGCTCTGACAGTTTCTCAGATTTTCCCTGTATTTGATCATCTTGACAATTTGAGGATTGCTGGTCAGATATTTTGTAGGTCTCTCAGTTCTGATAGGTTTGCTATTTTTTCTCATGTTAGACCAGGTGATATGGGCTTTGGGGAGGAGGGGTGCAGTGGCAAAGGACCGTTTTCACCCCACCCTATAAGGGGTTTGCACTATCAGTGTGACTTATCACCACTGATGCTAACCTGGATCGCCTGGCTGAGAAAGTGTTTGTTACATGTTTCCACTACAGAGTTAACTCTTTCTTCCTAGGAAGAAAGCACATTAAGGAGGGAGGCATTAGGGGTGGCTCAGTAAGTTGAGCATCCGACTTCAGCTGAGCTCATGATTTCACGGTCTGTGGGTTGAGTCCTGCATCGGGCCCTGTGCTGACAGCTCAGAGCCTGGAGCCTGCTTCAGATTCTGTGTCTTCTCTCTCTGACCCTCCCTTGCTCACACTCTGTCTCTCTCTCTCTCTCAAAAGTAAATAAACATTAAAAATTTTAAAAAGGGGGAGGCGGTATGCCCCATTTCCTCGAGGGTGGAGTATCTGTGCATATATTACTTGGAATTCTCCCGCATTTATCCATTCTCCTCCATTTGTCTGTTCCGTTCCCGATGTATGTCAATAAGGACTCATAAATAATTTCCTACTTTGGGCTATGATACAATACTGCTTTATTTTGTTGTTTCAATTATTCCAACTTTGGTCATCAGGTGCTTTTGTAGTGGGCCCTGTGTCTTTCTGACATAGCTCCATCAATGGAGGCTTTTTGTTTTAGAGTTATTGTTTTTATTTAAACATTTCCTTACATTCCGGCACTACCAGTGATAAGATTTTCCACGCTTATCTGGTATTAAAATAGGGATACTTTTTGCACCTATCTTGCAGAGTTGTTCTGAAAATCGAGTTACTATAAGCAATGTTTTTGCCTGGTATACTTTTCTTTCTTGAGATGCAATTGATGTATCATACTAGTTTCTGATTAGATATCTGTGTGTATTGCAAAATGATCCTCACATTAAATGTAGTTCACATCTCTCACCACACAGTGTTACAATTTCATTTTCTTGTGATGAGAACTTTTAGGATCTACTCTCTGAGCAGTTTGCAAATATACAGTACAGAATGATTGATGAACCATCTCCCTATGCTGTGTGTTACGTCCCCAGGACTTATTTTATAACTAGAAGTCTGTGCCTTGTGAACCCTTTCACCCATTTCACTCGCCCCTGATACTTCTTTAATAAAAATTGCTTAACGGCTATATCACCACACTGAAGTTTTAGTCAAGCAGAAATCTGATTGATTTTTTTCGCTGAAACTCCTCATAAGTCAGAGATCCTTGCTCCATACTTGAGTAATTTTTTTTTTCCTCTCTAATGTGCAATCCTTTCTTTCCTGTTGATTCCCATATTGGGTATTCTACCTCGTTACCACCACCAGTCACAATCTCCTGCAGCCTTGATTCCTGTGTTTCATTTCATAGCCTCCCCATATCTGACAAACAAGCCTCACCATGGCGGACAAGGCCACACATAGCTCCCCCACCCTGCTGTACCCTCAGCCAGTGGGAGTCTGCATGTGGCCCTCCCTTGACCATCGTTCCGCCATCTTGAATTAGGGCTATTAGGAAACACATTGTCAGGTAATTTCCCTGACCATGTATTCCAGTTAGTGACCTTATGGAAATTGGGTCATTATGGGAATATGGAGTTGGGTTCAATTTGTTTTCAGGAAATCCATTTTCACTTGTATTTACTGACATTTTTCTTCCCTTAAAAGCCTGTAAACCATTGGTTAAATTCACGCTGTAACTTTACTGATGTTATTTCCAGATTCTGCCTGTTGGTCTCTACAAACTGGACACTTGCCTTGTGCCAGTTTTGTGGTATTTTCTTTGTTTTGACACATTTTTCCTGTGCAGTCTCTGTGTGCCTCTAAAATTTGGTCTACATCCAGGACCTTGGGTGAGCAAGGGGCCTTGAAATCATTGGAAAACATGTTTAGAACTCTTTTTTTCCCTTTATTTCTGTGTCTTGTTTCCCTCATAACCACTTTTGTTCATTCTTATGAGGTTGAAGAACAATTTTCCTTGGTAGGAAAAAAACATACAAAATTGTTCAGTGCGTTTGATTTCTTGCTGAACCATCTGCTGTAAATTGAAGACCATCTTTTGCTGCTGCTTCATCCTGCTCCAAAAATGCCTTTCTGAGGTTTCTCCACTTTCCAGAACCTCAGCCCTTTCCGGCCTGTTGCAGGACCAGACCTTTGCTTAGAAGTTCCTGCTACTCTCTTGTATCCATCCTTAGAAACAGGTCACCCCTTCCATCATTTGTCGTTAACAATTCTCAGTCGATCTGAGCTCCCGTTTAAACTACAGACTCACCTTACCTTTTGCCTCCCGTGTGGTACTGGGGAGACCGTGTATTTCCAAAGGGCTCCTTCCAGCATCTTACTCCCTCCTGTTTCCCTTTCACACTGTTTGCATTCTCTGTCCTAATACCCAGAGTGGGTCTGCGGTCCTGAGGGGTGGGTGCGTCCACACCTCCTACACTAAATGCCCTGGGGAGAGAAGCCGCCCTTCCTGTTGTCTGCCAACAGTCACATGACTGGGTCTCTAGGGGCACTTGGACTTGACTGTCCCCAGGGTCACCTCCAGCACCCAGAGTTGTTGGGAAAAGAACAACTTCAGCTCCCCCCTACTTTTGTGTTTTGTGTGTATGGCTTTCAGTTTCCTTCACTGTCATCGCCCAGTGGGCTCTTCTATCACGGATGGACAGACGTCAGGCCACTTCCCTCTGGCCAGAAAATAAGTTCTCAGATATCTGACGGTCTCTGGGTCTGTCCTCTTCCAGGAGAGCAGCATTTGTCCTGATTGATCAGAGTGGCCCGCTGGCTGCTCTCTCCTCCTGCAGGGGGAAAGCCTGACACACCCAGGAGTCGATGCTCAGCTCCCTGGTCCTGGCTGAGCTGAGGCAGGGCTGCAGCAGGCAGGGGTGGAGCCCACAGTCATCGCACTGAGCAAAGAGACCCCAGGAGGAGCCCGCTCTGGGAGAGACGTTATTGGAGTTGTTTTCTTTCTACCTTTGAGCTGCTTGCTTTTTCCTGAAAATAACGTTTAGAGCTAAGAATGCTGGCAGGTGCGAGACATCACGTGCAGTGCCTGGAGAAGAAAAACTGCAATGGATTTTTAATCAGAACATTGATGGGCCTCGGGGCCTAACGTGCCTGGACATAACACACTCCTACATATGTACACATAAGACCAGTCAACACCTGAGGACCCTGAGTCCCAGAAACATGAGCTCCAATTCAGGCATGGAGAGCCCAGCCCCAATGTCACAAGATAACGTGTGTGTTTAGTTTTCAAAGAGCAGTGAAGGAGGCAGGTGTGTAATACACAGACATTGACAAGAACGTTTGCTGCTTCTTGGCGCAGGTCTCTTGTAAGACTTCCTGAGCAATCTTAGGAAGTACTGATGGTCAGAGGCCGCCTGGATCCTCAGAGTTTTCCCTTCCCATCTCTCAGTGATGGGGGGGAAATGAGGACACTGGATTCCCCAAGTGAGAGAGAGAGGTCCCTTGTTCTAGGTGACAGCAAGAGAGAATAACAGAGCTTAATTTGAACCCAGCTCCAGTAATGATCAGTGAACATGTCTAACTTTAAATGAAGACCTACTCTAAGCTGGGCAGTGTTCAAGGCTCATGGCTTTTATAAAAATCCCGTATTTATTATAACTCTGAAAGATGCATAGTATTATCCTCAGATTTGTAGATTAAGACCCAGAGAAGGGATGAGACTTGCCCATGGGCACACAGCTGGTCACGGGTCAGGCTGTACTTGGACTTGAACCTCATCACCATCATTGTCTTTGAGTACTGATTGTGCTGGATTCCAGTCTGAGCAGGTGCATGTGTGCATACGCATCCTTAGCAGGTGGGGAGTATGGTTCCACAGATTGGGAATCAGAGATCGCGTCTTGAGGGTCAATAAGTTCAGTGTCCTTTCTACTAGGTAGAGTTAAGAGCTCTGTCTAAACAGTCTGTAGAGTTCAGGAATATGTGGGATTCATTTCTTGAGTTCTTACCCCTTTTACTCTATGAGTTGAAATCAACCAGGGGCACCTGGGTGGCTCAGTCTGTTAAGCGTCTGACTTTGGCTCAGGTCATGATCTTGCAGTTTGTGGGTTCGAGCCCTGCATTGGGCTCTGTGCTGACAGCTCAGAGCCTGGAGCCTGCTTCAGATTCTGTGTCTCCCTCTCCCTCTGTCCTTCCCCTGCTCACACTCTGTCTCTCAAAAGTGAATAAACGTTTAAAAAGAAACATTTAAAAAATCAACCTGCAGGCTGAGATCCTTGCTTCAACCTGTGCCACGAGTCTGGCTTCAGATGTCCTGAAGGCAGGATGCTGATGCCTTTTGGAGTGTGGCCGCACCCCCCTGGGTGGCCTCATCAGACAGCTGGGGAGGAGGAGAGCAAACGAATGTGGCCTGTCATTCCATATACTTAAGGACACCTGCTCTCTGGGAGCCCTTGTCACCATGGTCCCCACTGGGGACACTTGGCTGCTGAGGTCTTATGTTGTATTCGTTCCTTAGAGCTCTTCCAACAACGTACCACAAATTTAGTGGCTTCAAGTAACAGAAGTTTATTCTCTCACAGCTCCAGAGACCAGAACTCTGAGATCCAGGTGTCATTATGGTCCATTCCTCCCGGAGGCTCTGTGGGAGAATCTAGTCCATGCCCTTCTCCTCACTTCTGGTGGTTCGTGGTAGTCCTTTGCCGGGAGCCGCGCCGGCCTCTCTGGATGGCAATCACGGCAAGGAAGTGACAATGTTTGCAGCTCCTCCCATGAGAAATGAAAACTGGGATCTCCTTCTGCTGCCATTAGCTCATGTTGGATATAAGCCTGCTGGTATTGACCAGGCCTCCCAATATTCCATATCAGACCCATATTCTGAATACAGATACCTCATAAGGAAAAGCATATTCCTGCCTTTACGAAAGAGACTTTAGATGAAAGCTCTATGGGCGATTGTCAAAAGGCTCTTCCTATGGGCCTTGCAGATCCAAGACTTAGATAATAAAGGGGGTTAAGAACACAAGAGTTACTATTGAGCCTGGTCCCATATCAGAAGAGCCTAATTTATAGTTAAGGTACACATAAGTACAGAACATATCTTACTAATTGGTGATGTATGGCAGTCCCTTCCTCAAGGCCTACATTCCACAAACACCCTCCCTTACACTGGCAACTGGGATGAGGATAGATAAGAGTAGCTAAAACAAACCCAGGTGCCAAGATGGACACATTTAGGGCCCCCATGAGGACTTCCACACACAAACCAATTCAGAAACATTCATCCTCTTGAGAGCCAGACAGAATGACTCCTAGCTTATCTATATACAACCTAACCTATATATTATCCTGTTGATCACTAAGAGCATCCTGTTAATTCCTTGGTTGTAATTCACTATGACTGAGATAATTCTGCAAAATATCAAAAACTTGTTATCGCAAAAGGCTTCCCATTGTAGAAATTCCTTTCTCTGACTTCATGTTGTTGCTGAACCTTTAAATAAAGACACAAAAAACCGACAGGACAGAGATGCCTGCCTGGTGATCAGAAAGAATCTCGGGGCTCTCTCATTCTCTTTCACTGACACCGTCCATCCTTCAGGAACCCCTGGACCTGTCAGAGCCGGCGCGGCCTCCGACAGTCCTTGGTGTTACATGGCTTGTGGATGTAACACTCCATTTTCAGCCTCTCCCCTCTGGGTCTGGTCTCCTTCTCTTTTCTCTTATAAAGACGTCAGTCATTGGATTTGGGGTCCTCCCAGGTCATCCAGGATCATCTCATCCTGAGGTCCTTAATTCCATCTCCAATGTAATTTCTCAATAAGTTCACATTTGCCTCCCTCAGACTGGGGTTAGGATTTGAACATATCTAGTTGAGGAATGCTATTCAGTCCGCTCTATCAGTATTCCCTCACGGTTTATGAGCAGTTCAGGAAGCAGCAAAAGGTCTTGGAGTAAGAGAGAAAGGTGAATCCTTCCTGCCCCAGACTCCCTACCAAATAGACCAAATCCTTTTTTAGGGGAAAAGTCCCATCAGAAAAGAAAGGCTGAAACTAAGGCCCAAGAACAGATTTCTGAAAAGGGCCGCGTTGTCTGTCCGTTCCCAGGAAGCAGGTGTGTGCCCTGCAGCTGGGCTGGCTTAGCCATCCCTGTGCCTGGAGGCAGGGGCTGGATTCACTGACTTCCCAACGCCCTATCCTTGCCTTGACGCAGGTCTGCTTCTCCGGCAGCCCGCGTATTCCTTGGAGATGTCCCACTACCACCTCCATGTCCAGCACCTCGCTCCAAGTCTTGGCAGGACCCATGCCTGGCCTGTGGGAAAGCTTGTCACTTGCCTCATTATCCAGCCTGTGAGCAGCAGCTGGCGATGTGCCCGCCATGGGTTCTGTGCCCCTGAGCAGATGGCACGCGAGGAGCCCAGCGTTGTGTTCCGCAGGAAGCGTCGTGGCAGCTTCCCTGGATCTAGAAAACAAAACCACTATGGATGGAAGAGAGGGTGGGTACAGGGGCCTTCGTGGTTAGCACAGCAGAACCTGTCACCGCATTAACCCAGCATGGAATGCTGTGCAGCTCTGACGGAGTCTGCGCAGAGTCTGTGCGGAGACCAGCCTGTGGTCAAAGCTTAGAAGTGCCTTGGGTCCCAGCTTCTTCCCTGAGTTCTGGGATCCGCTGTACCTAAGGACGCACCTTACACATGTTAATTGCAGTTATTGTTTGTGAATTGATGGACATTTTCCTTTTGGCTCCCTTTGTGCTGGGTCTGGGACATGGTAGGTGCCCCGTAAGTGAGTCCTGTTCTGGGCGCTCTCCTCCTTCCTTGGGTCTGGGAGTGTTTGGAGACTGGCTGGCTCATGCCAGCAGAGGGGAGAGCAAGGTGAGGTGTCCCCCAGCACCTCTGCTCTGCCCGGGAGCACTGTGACACTCGGCCTCCCCTGGCGATCCTTGTGGCCAAGAGAGGCTTCTTTCTGATGATGAAGATGTTCACTCCCACAGTCCTGTCTCTTAAAAGCCTTCTTGGGGGTGGGGTAGGGGTGGGGGTGGTTCTTCCTCTCCTCACTCTTCCTTTGTGAAGAGGGCTTTTCACTTGCTTTCTGCGGCCGACTACAGGAAAAGGGAAGGGACCCCTGTCTGCATGACCTCTTCCTGTGAGTTGCTCACATCAGGCAGCGGGCTCGCCTTTTCTGACCTTGCTCTTCCGGGAGCAGTGTGGCCCTCCTGCCTCTAAACTGAGTGAAGGAGGGGGAAGGGCAGAGAAAACCAGGGTCGCCGTAAGCCAAGAGGCCAGAGTTGGCATGCCTCCTAATTCCATCTAGACACTAGAAGAACATTTACTCAGAGAAAGGAGGATCAGGTGACAGTATATTCAGGGGACCTCTGGGCTATCAGCACCTTGGGAATTCTGGTTAAGAGGTACTAAGCGTAACCCTTGATAATCCCCTACAATAACGCATCCAGGAGGTTCACCAACACAGACTCATCTGATCCCTTGTTCGTAAATATTCCCTACACCCTTACAAGGATGTGGGTCCTGTGCTGACCATGAAGGATACGTAAAGCCCAGTCCCTTGTTTCTTGGCTGTGACATAGCAGTTAAATGAGCTGATTTTGGGGACCCGCCTTTCTGGGTTCAAATCTTGTCTCCTCCACGAGTTCCCCCGTGAGCCCAAATATGGAGCTTAACATCGCTGATGTTCAGCTTCTTCACCTATAAACGTAGATGAAGTAACTCATCTTCAGTGCCCTGTTGCTTACTTGCTTAAAGTCAAAGCACTTAGCACTGAGTAAGCACTTGATGAAGGTTTGCTCTTGAAAGATTGTTTGGAGGGGCCTGTTGAGTATGAATCCTCCTGATGTCTCTGTCAGCTGGCCTGTTTAGCTGCTGCCGAGGTCTGTGCATGGCCCAGGAGCTCACACGTGCTGTGTGCGTGGATGTGGCCACCTCCTTGGACACAGCAAAGAGGAGCAATGCTGGCTTACGTGAGCCCCATGCCTAGGAATCCGAGGACTCCAAAGTCAGCCCTCTTTCTTCCTGTATGGGAATACTTTATAGTTTTTTAAATTATTTATGTTTTTTAATGTTTATTTATTTGGTGGGGGGAGGGGCAGAAAGAGAATCCCAAGCAGGTTCCAGGCTGTTACTGCAGAGCCCAATGTGGTACTTGACTTGAGCCAAAATCAAGAGTTGGATGCTAAACCAATTGAGCCACCCTGGTGTCCCTACTTTTATTTTTTGATAGAAAATTCTCCTGAATGTTACCTGTGTCAGCCCCAGCGCTGAGGTTAGATTTCTGTAACACCCAGTCCTCTCAAGCTTGGGACAAGAGCTTAGTTCTCTGGCATCTGGTGACACTTGGCATGAGATCCAGTGATCAGTCACACCGGCCTTCATGTTATATGGTCAGACTTACAGTGTGGTGGCTGGACAGAGATGCTAGAGAATCTCACATTTGTTCTCCATCTGTGGATGAGACCTAAGGACGCTTGCAGGGGATGATTAGAGTGAGTTCAAAACCCTTCCCTCCTCCTGGACCAGCACAGACCATTCCAGAAGGATTGGTTTCCATTCCAGTTGCTGCCATCATAACTGTGAGCTCCTTGGTTCTGGTTTCAATAGAAACACAGCAACACCCAGATATCAGATCACAACTGCTGTCCTTTAGCATTATGAAAAGCAAGATATGGAAACACATTCAGCTGGGGAAGATATGGAAACACATTCAGCTGGGGGAGGTTGGGGATGTGGAAGAAGGGACCACGGGCCACCAGATGGCTACTTCAGGACCCTCCTCCGTGAGTCCAGGCAGGAAAGCAAAGTGTCCCCAGAGTTCTATCCACACCCTTTTCCCTTCTCGCTGCGTCGGGCCCCAGGCCTCCCCCCGCTTTCAGATCCCACAGTCGGGGAAGCACCGGCAAGCACATTGGCACAGAAGTGCTAGGGACTTAAAGAATACTTCCTTTCCAGATTAATTTGCATATTTTAATTGAAGGCAGATGCCTTAAGTTAATTCAGTGCCGCAGACTTGCTGTAAGCATATATTATGCTCAAAGGAATAAGATTCTGAGAGCTCAGTAGGGCGGGGTGGGGCATCTTTGTGGGAAGGTGATGCTGGAGTCCGTATGGATTTCATGGGGACGCCTCCGGAGCAGCCAGACCCTGTCCAGGTTGGATCCGTCTCTGAGTGCTGCACAGACGCAGAGTCCTGGAGTGTGGTATGTCAGGAGGAGGACCCCAGAAGGGCCCGGCAGCCTCGTGCACTGTGCAGGAAGGTGTGTATGAATTTTGAGGAGGGGCTGGTATGCTCAAACTTGTGTCCTGGAGCAGACAAATCTGATGGCTGTGCTGTAGAAACCTTGGAAATGGTTGGGCTTGACGAAGGCTTGGAGACCAGTTGGCCCAAGGAGTGAATTTCTAACTGTGGGCTCTTAGATCCTAGTGCACCATTACAGAAGGCATTTGGGGACCGTGAGACCCAGAGGCATGGCCCAGAGACAGTCTCTGACACCCAGGCCACTCTCTTGGGCTCCTGCTCACACGGCCTGCTCAAGGGCTCAGAGTGAGGCCACTGAGATGACCATTTTGGTCCCTCTGCCGGATGCTCATTAAGGCTTTCCCTGGAAATCCGTGTGCCTAGAAGCACTGGCTCCCCTCCAGCCTCTCTCCCACTCCCAGGGCAGTCCCAGGAGGGCGCCTGGATCAGGACCTGCTTGCCTCCTTCAGATCCCTTTTGACTTGTCAGGAGGTTCAGCCCTGTAACTGGGCCAGTCCTTTGGAGTCTCAGCATTTCTCAAGGTAGGAGTTGGCAAGGAGGAAACACCAGGTCAGAAAACATCCGCACAGCCGGTGCTGTCAGATCTCCCAAAAAGGACAACGAGAATGGGTAGCTAAAAATAGCCCCTCAGGGCTAGTTCGGGTCTGCTTGGAAGTACTGAGCTCCGAGCTAGAGAGAAGTTTAACCATTTGGGAACCTGGTTTCACGGGGGCGCCGTTTGAGGATGTGGCCATGTCAACCGAGTGTGGATCTCAGCAAAGATGGCTGTGTGGTTAATATGACAGATGCTCATCAGGGCCCCTTTAGTGGATAGATAACCAGTTAAACCCATTTTAGTCAAAACTCTGGAAATGTGGGTGAGGTCCTTGGAATGGCATCGTGGAGTGAAAGCTACGTCAAAGTCAAACAGACCTGGGTTCACATCCTAGCTCTGCTGTCTGTTGGCTACTTACTAGACTCCTGGGCCAGCGCCTTAACTTCTGGGAGCCTCTGTTTCCCTGTCTGTAACATGGAAATGGTAAACCCATTGCAAAGAATCATTAAGAAGATTGAATGAAATCATACAAACTCACTGCCACCTTGACATAGTGTAAGACACCTTTTTTTTAAAGTTATCAAGGTAGGTGTTGTTCTGAGTTTTGGCTTTTTCCCTGGATTGTCTTGTTTAACCCTTAGAGTTTATTAACCTTTTGTTATGACATAGGTACTAAAGGTGTCCTCATTTTATAGCGAAGCTGAATGAGACTTTGCGAGGTGGGGAGGGGGGGCGGGGTGTTTAACTCTGAGCTTCGTAGCCATTGAGGACAAGTTTACCTCTCCATCAGGCTAACCTTCCGCATTAGAAAGACCCCTATCAGGGTCCTCCTGGGATTTCAATAAATGACCCCCATGGGTGAGCCCATGCTAGAGCTTATGCTGACCTGTGCTTCAGGGTCTCTAGAAGCTTCTCCTCCTCCCCTGCCTGCAGAACCTACCCCAGAGTTTAAGAATCAGTTGGCTGAATTGGAGGCTCAATTCCTTTTTTTTTTAAAGGAGAAAGGAGAATGGACTAGATCAGTTAGCTAAGTTGCCATAAATATGTGGCCAGCTTTCCCTGTGTGGCCCCTGCTTTCTGCGGTAATTAAACAGGAACCATGTGCTCAAACTCCTTATAGCTCTTTTTAAAAACCTTCTTATTTCTTTTCTCCTTTTTTGTTGAAACCGTGTGATTGAGGGATAATTTATATACCATGAACTTCACCTGTTTTACGTACACAGTTTACGGAGTGGTACAGCCATCACTACAATCTAATATTAAAACATTCACAGCTCCCCTGCTATTTCTATTTAAAAGTGGATAAAAAGTTACACACTGGTCCTATTGAGCTCGTGACTAGAAAGTTGAAAATAAGGAAGTTCTGCGTTAGGAGGCTCGGAGTCCCTCCAGCCTCGTAGGAAGGGACGTAAGGAAGCTGCTCAGAATGTGGGATGTGGTTTATGGGCGGCAGTCACACAGAGGTGGAACCAGAGGGAAAGTGGGGTCTGGTCACGTGCATTCTGCCTGTGGGAGGTCCACGGGTTCGTCCCCTGCTTGTGTCCCTGGTGCGAGCATATCTTCATCAGGGGGCAGAATTTCTGGGAGGTGTGAACAGCCTCGAGAGGGCTGACCGCCTGATTCCCTCCAGAAGGAAGTGGGAAGGAAAAGCCTGGGTCAAGTGTGAATTCCAGAGAGAGGCTGGTACCCTTGTGATGCGATCCAGTGGGAAGAACCAGTGAAGACAGGTTTCATTCCCACCACAAGCCTAATACCCTCATCTCAGTATTGGAGAAAACAGTGGTTTTCTTTGGCACTTTTGTGAAACAAATGCTAGTGTGCGTACAAGGGGGGAGTGCCTAGGACGTAACCAGGGCTCAGTAAATAGCAGTGGTTGCTGCTATTAGTAAAGATAAGATATCATCTGAGAGATGCAAACCTTGAACACACCACAGAGATGGATCTGGTTCCTTTGGGGGAACAGAAATGCATTTACTGGTGAGTTCCAGTTCACTTTCTTCTATTCACTGCATTCATGGAGCTCTGGACAAGTCACTTGCCTTTCCCAGGCTTCAGTTTCCCTCATCTGGAAGGTGGACCTAAGGATAGTGCCCGCCTTATAGAGGTGGGGCAGTATCAGATGAGATCATGCACGTAGAGCTTATCTAGGGTCTGGCACCTGCCGGGGCCCCATCAAGGCTGGCTGTTCTCTGTGGATATTAAGTTCCCTGTGCCTCAGTTAACATCAGAGTCCACATCTGGATGAATGTGTGAACCCTCAAAAGTACAGGCCTAATGAGGAGCCTGAGGAGAATTTGGATGTGGTTCTAGTGTGTCCTTGGGAGTCCTGGCTTGCTGGTTCACACCCCATAGGTAAATATAGGGAGAGACGGAGGTAGAGCTGACACAGGAAAGCCCTGGGGACCTGGGCTGACGTCACATAGGGCAGGTGTATCTGCATGTGTTAGAGCCCACCGTGTGTCCCATGGTGGCCAGGCTGCCGGGATCACACCCCCTTCTGCAGACCAGGGAGAGTGGCCCCAGAGCCCTCTACATCATGCCAGGCTGCCTGCTCCAGCTTCACATTAGGAAGGTCCACAGAGTCCTGCAAAGGACCTGTAAGCTGGGTCTCAGGGCCAGCTTTTCTTTTTGTAAGATAAAGAAGTTGAATTAGATCAGAGCCTTGATTTTGAAATTATTTTCGGTGGAGCCCAAGGGTTCACCAAGGTGCCTCTGGAGTGCTGGAGGAGGGAGGGGGAAGGGAGGGGGAGGAGTCAAGCAGTCTCCCCCCCCCCCTTGAATCAGAACATCTTTCTGTTCACCTGTTTTAGATGGGTCTTCTATGCAAAATCTCTTTGACGAAAGATTTCTGCAAGAAGAGAAAGTTCTGGCTTTTGCTGGGCTAGAGTATCTCCAAGAACCTAAAGCATTGGGGTTGCTGGACACCCCTCTCCAAGGAAGAGCCTCCTCGTCCTTGAGCAGGGGTTCCTAGGCAGGAGGCAATCCCCCAACCCCCGAGAGGCTAGGCAGGGCCTGGGGTGGGCAGAGCCCCCTGGCTGGTCACCGCAGGAGAAGGTAGCCTTGTCCATTCATCTCGGAGGCCATGCACATGTTCTTGCCTTTGTGCTTGATGTTGGCAAGGGCTGGAGGTGCTGTTCTCGGGAAACACCTGGAGGGGATCCGTGTCCAGAAATCAGAGCTTTCCCCCTCAAGCCAAGACTCACCATACACTCCTTACCATAAGAGGGCAAAGCAAAACTAAGCCCCCAGGAAGGGGCAATGGTTCCTTCCAGCATCTTCGTGGCCCACTTCCTACATTGTGGCTTTTTCCTCTGGTGTTTGAAAGTCAGATGTAGGCCCCCTAGTCATCAAGTTCTTATCAGCTTCTGACTTTAGTTTCTTTTCAGTGTCCACTGTGAATTTCGGGGATCTCACCTGTTCTCTGCCTTTTAAGTCATTGCTCACCGAGAGTCTCTGAGGCTACCATAGAGAGGGCTCTGCCCGAGCCTTTGTCCTTAGGAGACTGTGTCCCCGTCTAAGTCTCCGCCTCTGCCACCAGGATTTTAATCAGCAGCTTGAGAACATGGTTTTCTTTGCAAGGAGACTCACCCAAAATGGTAGAAACAGCTGAGAATGGTGATAAGCACATGCCGCATTGAATCAATGCAACACACCTTTCTGGAAGAGCTTGCAGTGTTTCAGGCAGTTTGCTAGGGACTGGGGGAAGGGGTGGTTAAAAGGACCCCCTTCTTGGGGCTTTCACTGCTAGTAGGGTCCTCATCTGCCTGACCATTTCCGAGAGTGCCATGTGCTCAGCTTAGTCTCGTTCTTTTGTAATTCTCCCTGCACGCATCCAGGGAGCTGCCTGGGTCCCCTTCCTAGGGCATGGTTCTTCTACCTAGAAACCTTTCTGCCTGTCCTGCTGGTTTGCAGGCCCAAGTATGAGCCAGGCACTGTGGGTCCCCAGTGATCCAGACCAGTTTCCCAGCCCACAGCTCTGGACCACATCCGATCCCTACCTCCCTGCCCTTCCCATGTGGTGTCCTCAGCCCTGCATCCCTTCCCCTCACCTCAGCCTGCCAGCACCCTCCACCTAGGTCCTAGGCCACATGCCTTCCATCCCTGAGGGAGAAGTGAGGGAGCTCACTGCCTAGCCAGCCAGCTGAGGGGATCGTGCTATAATACCGCACTGGGTCCACTTCTCTTTGGCTTCTTTTCCTCTCCTAACACAAATACAAGGGACTTCTCACACATGGGCAGTGGGGAGACCTACAAATATGGTGTGGTTAATACATTAACCTGGTGTTGGGTGCCGGGGTGGCTCAATCGTTAAAGCATCTGACTACGGCTCAGGTCATGATCCTATGGTTCGTGAGTTTGAGTCCCCCATCACATGAGCATTAAATCCTGCTTTGAGTGAGCCCTGTTTCTCTCTCTCTCTCTTTCCCACCCTCCCCCTCCTAGAATTCTCTCTCTCTCTCTCTGCCCCTTGCTCACCTGTGCCTTCTCTCTCTCAAAAACAAAAAATAAAAAAGCAACATTAAACTGGTCAAGTGTCACCAACTGGATCATCAAGACGCATTACGTATTGTCTAACTGCAAATTGACCATGCTTCACCTTTTGGGACTGGCTTTCTGGAATCAAGATCGTTGGGGCAGACTACTACACTTTGTCACCACCTGACCACTTGGAAGTAATGTCACCTGGCCCACACTACCTGCAAAGGACACTGCTGGGTGGCATCATGTGGTACCAGCACCATTCAGTTCCAGGGAAGAGGCACATGAAGCCATTTGTGTTCTTCATAATTGGCGGGCTTTTAAAGGAAAACTTTAGCAGCAGGCCTGCCCTGATAGAGTCGGAAATTAGGCTCTCCTGCCCAGCGAATCGTGTTCTGGATGACCGACCATGTGAGTCCACCCCCCACCTCCACCTCGCTTCCACTTTCAAGTATGAATCAGACAGTTTACTCTGTTCTGCTTTCCCCTTCAAACAGGAAAGTGGGCTCCCAACCTAATTAAGACAGCCCTTCGAGTCTGTAACTAAATTCATTCGCAGCCCGACTGTGCCAGGGTGCCAGGCTTCCCCTGGCTGCCGCATACTGCAAAGCTGATTCAAATCCGTATCATTTATGCAGCCTTCAGCTACTAGAGAGATTTTACAAAGTTAACCCTGCTCTTCTCATGCTTGCTGGGGCCACACAGCTCCAGTCACTTTGATCTCTGTCGGCGCTGAGCCTCCTCGCTAAGGGAAGCCTCGAAACACTCTCATTAATTAACGGCTGCAGGCACTCAGAATGTTCTGTCCAAATGGCGCTAACGGCCTCACACCTTTGGCAGCCAGAGCTGGAAAGTGGAAGAGTCTCGACAGAGCTTGTCTTTGGAGCTGCCTGCTAGCACTCACCCCTGACACGGGCTTGGAAACCTAGCCCTGTCACCACTAGCCATGGGACCCAGGAGGTCCGGAGCCCCTCTGGACTTCACCTGCCTCATCTGTAACACGCAAGGCCACACACTTGTTTCATGGGGCGATTGCTAGAGACCCACAAGCATTTGGAATTCCTGTGTTGTACCAGGCACTGTGCTGGGCTCTAAGGCTGAGTAAGATCGATGTTCTTGTTCTCAGTAAGTACGTGCTGTAGATCAGTGGTTCCCACTCCGGGGCACTGTTACCCCCAGGGGACATTGGGTCATAACTGGAGCCATTTTTGATTGTCAAGACTAGGGGCATCTAATAGGCCAAGGCTGGTGGTGCTGCTGAGTATTGTACAAAGCACAGGACAGGCCAGCCCTCCACGAGCAAGAATGATTTGCCTGGTCTTGTCACAAGTGTGGTCAAGAAACTGTGATCCAAGCAGACCGGCTCAGATGTCTGAGCAAATCATTTCAATGCAGTGTGATAGGAGGTAAGAGCATGAAATAAAGTACTTGTGTTCCAGCAGCCTGGATTTGACGGTGCTCAGTGACAGGTCATCTGCTGTCCCACCTCGGCTAGGACTCACGTGGATAGCCAGCATCCAGAGAAAGAAAGCAGACTTTCCGTCCACTGCACAAAAGAGGTGTCACTCCCGTGGATGTGAGTCTGGCTCGTGTGATCCGATGCTCTCCTGACTGTCTGTTTCAACCTCATCACAACCCGGAGACAGAGGGGACCCAGAATAGGGCCAGGCCTGCTGCGGGGAGGGGGGGGGGCGGTCTTCAGCAGCGAGCATTTCTTTGCACTTGTCTTTCTCATCTGAAGGCTCGCAGCCCTGTGCAGAGCTCTGCGAGGCAGAATTCTAAATGAGTCACCGCGTGACTCGCTGGGGAAAGCCCTCCTCCCCAAGAGCGGCGGCTGAGAACCCACCCAGGTGACACAAATCCACTTCCTTGCTCCCCTTCTTGCCTCTTCCCCACAAAGGACTAAAAATAAAATGTAAAACAGCTGGATGACTTACTGCGAAGACTTTCATACTTCCGTAATAAGACAATAAAGCGGAAAATTTTTTAAAGAAGTCGAACTGAGAGCTAACCCAAATTAGAATAAAGGCAGGTCACAGCACGATGGGGAGTTTCTACTGCTGCGTGGGCATCAGGCTCATTCAGAAGTGGCGTTTCTCCAAACAAGTCTTTGTCCCAAAGAAGCAAAGGGGGAGTGGAAAGAAATGAGCCTCATTCAGGAACGTTCAGCCCCAACCCCAGTGTTCTTAGGAAGTCGCTCAGCCTCTGAGCATTGGTTCCTTGGTCCGCACAGGGGGAGTCTTGATGGAACCCCCACCATCGTTTGGAGGATAAAGAAGTTTAGGCAAATGAAAGGGCTTTGAAGGTTAAACAAACTTTACAGTTATTGTTACATGTTGGTTTGTGATAATAGCTTTGTGGTTTTGTGTTTTTTTTTTTTTTTTAATGTTTATTGATTTGAGAGGGAAAGAGAGGGAGGGAGAGAATCCCAAGTGGGCTCCATACTGTCAGCACAGAGCCTGACCTGACTCAATCTCACAAACTGTGAGATCACGACCTGAGCCAAAACTGGCTGGATGCTTAACCAACTGAGCCACGCAGGCGCCCCTTGTGTATATCTTTTAAAGAGAGGTCTTAAAATACTTACGGAAAAAATGATATCTGGAATTTGCTTTGAAATTACACGGCAACAGGAGAAGTAGTTGGGGTAGATGCGGCAAACTGACTGTGACTACGACAGTCGGGGCTAATGATGTATGTGTGGGCCTTCGTTCTTTTAGTCTGTTCTCTCTCCTTTCATATTTGAAATGTTCCATCCTTTGCAAACATCTACCTTTTAGAAAAGAGTTCTGCAGATTGAGTAACAAAGTAAGTATACTTAACACTACTGAACTGTGGACTTAAAAGTGGCCAGGATGACAGATTTTGGATTATGTGAATCTCTACCGTAACTTTGAAAATACATATGTGTATGTTTTTTAAAGTCAGTTATTCAAATCAGCGGTGCATTGGAGGCAGAGGGGAGCGCGGAAAGACAGTTAGGATCAGATGGGGAATAGCAAGCCGGATGAAAAGCTCCTGCCCTCTTCTGCCCTGGGAGGTTGTTCAGAGCACCAGGGAAAGGAACGGCCTGTCCTGGCTGGTGGGGACAGTGGGGGTCACAGGTGACTTTGGCTGGGATGTTGGCAGTGCTGTCCCTGGGGCACTGGTCTGAGCAGGAGCTCATAGATGGAGGTGGAAGACGGGACCAGATGGACCCGATTTCGCTCCCCCAGGATGTGCAGACGAAGACAGTGAGGCCCGTGTTGGGGGGAGACTCACGGTCGGCAGGGAAAGCAACGCAGGGAATGCCAGGTGGTTCCCGTGGGCTGTGACGGGTTTGCCAACGGAAGGTACTCAGAGGGCAGCACGGGGCCCTCTGTGTGCCCAGCTGAGTGACTTGGACTCAGGAACAGACGAACAGTAGGAGCTGTAACCGTTCCCCTCCAGCCTTTTGAGAAATCCATGTGGGAGACAGAGCCATTTGAAGCTAAGCATCACCTGTCTTGGAATAATGTGCCTCTGGCTTTAGGGCTGACACGGTGATTGGTGGTTCCGAGCATTCTTCCTGGCGGGCGGTGCTCACTGGCCAGCGTGCAGGGTGCTGAGACAGAGCAGCGGGTCCTTGGGCGGGCGGTGGCCTCTCTTCTGGCCCTAATTCTTCACTCGTGACACCCGGGGACACATCCCTTCATCTTGCAGGCTCTTTGTGTCCCCACCTGTGAAGTAAGGAGCCAAACCATCTCCCAGGGAGCTGACTGACCGCTCTGTGACTGAACGTGCTGACGACAGGCCCTTTGTAGGGTCCGTCCCCAACAGGCACATCACACGGGAGATGTCGTTGCCGTGATTTTGGTGCCTGGGCATGACGAGCTCCTCTTGCTCCCACTGAGTCACTGCACCAGCACCGGGGGAGGTTTCTGAGCCCGGGGCCTGTCCTTCCTCACTGTCCCCAATGGCTCAGTTAGTGGTACGGATCAGTCCTTCCCTTAGTGAGATGCCTGGAGAGCAAGGGCGGCGTTAGGCTTTTTTCTTGTTTCCTCATGGATTCCGATAGCTTTCCAGTTAGTTCACAGATGTCAAAGGATCTTGGATGGGGCAGAATGGAGGCTTTTTGGAATTCCACATCCAATAGGCTCAGACACCCTTGGTTTTTTTGTGTGTTTGTGTTTTGTTTTTGTTTTTGTTTTCCCGTCAGTAGGTCTTGAATCCTATCTTGGGAAGGAGGTTTGGCCCAGCCTAACCTCAGAGCATAGTTCACTCCACCTTCATCAAGTTGTGTTCTGAGTCCCTGCTCTGGGCTTAGGTGAATAGAAGGCCTGGGGAGATGGCCCAGGAAGGGTAGTGGTTTTCAAACTTTAGGCCATGGGACTGTTTTCTTTAAAGAAAACCATATTAGGGTGGCTCAATCAGTTAAGCGTCTAACTTCAGCTCAGGTCACGATCTCACGGTTTGTGGGTTTGAGCCCCACTGTGCTGACAGCTCAGAGCCTGGAGCCTGCTTCAGATTCTGTGTCTCCCTCTCTCTCTCTCTGCCCCTCCCCTGCTCATGCTCTCTCTCTCCAAAATAAACATTAAGGAAACTGTATTAGGGGCACCTGGGTGGCTCAGTCAGTTAAGAATCTGACCCTTGACTTAGATTCAGGTCATGAGCTCCTGATTCATGAGTTAAAACCCGACATCAAGCTCTGTGCTGACAGTGTAGAGCCTACTTGGGATTCTCTCTCTCTCTCTCTCTCTCTCTCTGAGAGTCTCTCCCTCTCTCCCAAAATAAATAAAAACTTAAAAAAAAATGTTAGTTTCCCAGGGCTTCCACATAATTCCTACAGACTTGGTGGCTTAAAACAATGGGACTTTATTTGCTGATGATTCTGGAGGCCAGAAATCTAAACTCCAGGTGTTAGCGGGGCCATGCTCCCTCCACAAGCTTGAGGAGAGAATCCTTCCTTGCTTCTTCCAGCTTCCGGTGGCTCCAGGCAGTGCTTGGCTTGTGACTGCCCATCTCTGGCTTCACCTGGCCTTCCCTTCTCTTATGTGAATATCATAAGGACACTTGGATTTATGGCCCCACTGGCGTAATCTAGGATGAATGTGTCTGAGATCTCAACTTCCATCTGCAGAGACCCTTTTTTCAAATAAGGTTACATTTGCAAGTTCCCAGATGTGGACATGTCTTTCTGGGACAGTCCTTTAGCCCACTACAAAAATCTTCCCCAGAAGTCCACATGGCTGAGTGGAGGAGGAGGTGGACTCTGGTTACAGCCCAAGGTTACAAGACCTCAGCTCCCTCCCTTTCCCACTGCTGGCACCAGGGAGCCCTACTTGGAAGCCAGAGCTTCAGTGGAAAGAGCTCAGGAGACCGTGGAGTCAAAGCCTAGGCTTGGAAATGGACCAGGGCACGGGCAAGACAACTTGACCTCTCGGTATCATCTGTGAAGAGTGTGATACGCAGGTCTACACTGCAGTGTTGAGTGTGGTCTCAATGGAACCAACCGTCCTTGGGTCCATTAGTTTCCTCTCACCCCATGTCACCCCACCCCATTGAAACAGGTGACAGGAAGTTATGGGGACACATCTCATTTCACATCAGGGGTGGTCAGGAGCCAGGGGACAAGAAAGTTTGTCCTGGCATTCAAAGACAGTCAAGAGCTTCTAGAATTGTAGGGAGCAGGTGGGTTTTGTTTTTTCTCTCTCTGATAGAAACCAGGATGCTTCCCAAGCTTACTTGGTTCTAAGTGCCAGATGACAGTCCATGTTAAATAGGTTCTGGTGAGGGGCGCCAGGGTGGCTCCATAGGTTGAGCGTCCAACTTCAGCTCAGGTCATGATCTCGCAGTTCATGAGTTTGAGCCCTGCATCAGGCTCCCTGCTGTCAGTGCAGAGCCTGCTTCAGATCCTCTGTCCCACCCCCCGCCCTCTGCCTTTCTTCTCCAAAATAAGTAAACATTAAAAAAAAAAAAAAAGGTCCTGGTGATCTCCTCACTCCCTGCACCCACCCTGCTTGCTTTTACTGATCTGCAGTAGCCTGATGGCTTTAGAGCAGGCTTCCCAGGCTCGACACGGGTGGCCTCTTAGGCTGGGTCGGTCATTGTTGTGGGGACTGTCCTGTGCATCGTAGGCTGCTCAGCCTTCCCGGCTTCTACCCACTAGATGTCAGGAGGGCCTCCACCTCTTTATAACAACCAAAAATGTCTGCGGACCTGGACAAAATGGCCCCTGGTTGGAACCTCGGCTTTAAAGAAATCATCCTCTCCTGCCCTAACCTTCAGGTGTCAGAGCTGAGATAGCCATTCTTCTTGTAAAAAATAAAATTAAAAAAAAATTTAATGTGTATTTTTGAGACAAAGAGAGAGCACAAGCAGGGGAGGGACAGAGAGAAGGAGACGCAGAATCCGAAGCAGGTTCCAGGCTCTGAGATGTCAGCACAGAGACCGATGTGGGGCTTCAACTGACGAGCTATGAGATCATGACCTGAGCTGAAGTCAGACGCTTAACCAACTGAGCCACCCAGGTGGCCCAAAATTTTTTTAAAAAGGGGAGTGGGTACAAATTGCTGTGCCCAGAGATCCTAATGGGAGGAGCTCATATATTACTTCATTTAACCGTGACCTAAATAACACCGATAGAAGCAGACTTTTCTCACTTTGAACAATTATTTCCCTACTCTCCCTCATCTCCAACCAGAACCAGAAGCGATTTTCCAGGAAAAGGAGGCTGTGTTTGGTCCAAATTATTGGGACAGTTTCTCCAGTTCTGTCCTCAGGTGGACCCCGAGGACCGCACCCAGGTGGGTGTGCTGCTCTGTCTTTGCTTCGCCCTGTTGCCTTTTTAAAAGTAGACGCCCCTCAGCACCTGCTCTCCGCCTTTCTCTGATCTGTGAGTTGAAATCCCACCTCCCAGACTTCTCTAGAAAAATTCAGCATCTGCATAGATAACTTTCCAGAAAAGCCATCTTCTGGGGACTGAGATGCAGGGAAATCAAGCAGCTGGTGTTTGATTCAGCCTTCGGATCCTTAGAGAGCAGAGCAGTGAGGGATGGTCGAGGGTGGACACCTCTCACATCCTGCTTTGTATGTTGAGTTTATTCCTGCCCCTTTGGGAGGGGACTTCACACCTGTGCTCACGGAGCTGTCGGTGAGAAGGACCTTTAGTCCTCCATGTGTCTGGGATGGCAGAGAGGCTTGAGAAATTTCTAGAAGATTGCCCAGATGAAAACCCTAGAATCTTAGGATTGGGGTTTCTCTTGTCTGCCTTTCTCCCACCCAGCAGGAGAGCCCTCCCCTTCGACCCTGACACCTGGCCACTCAGCTTCCACTTGCCCACAGTCCCTGCCCTGGCAGCAGGAGCTCACTACCTTCCAAAACAGCCAGTCTGCCTGTGCCCAGTACTCCTGGTCGCTGGCTTTGTTATAATCACATCCTGACTATGGTTGTGGCTTCTGGAAAGACCCAGAGTGTTTGAGCTCATATTCCCTATGACAGCGTTTTAATCATACCACCTGCTCATGCTTCTTTTTGAGTCTTTTAGTCTTTCCATGGCACCGCTTCTAGATCCCTCCCTCGCTCAGGTGCCCTTCCAGGAGATGCTCCAGAATGGCATGGTCCTCTCTAAATGTCGTGTTCCAGGCTCATCCTGTGCACAAATGGGATCTGCTTACTTGTACCCCAGATTCTGTTGATGCCACCGAGGCGGTATGGGTGTTTTACTACCATTTCACCAACAGGGATGCCTGCGGAGACCTCCCCAGCCTCCCCTACGGTTTCCTATATGCGAATTCTAGCTGCATTTCATCCTGATCCTTTGGGTCTATTGATTCAGCCGGTTTTATGTATCTTGAGTCTTTAATCTGCCACCAGCATATTGACCTTCCTTCCCTCTCACATGAGCATAACATGCCAACCACCATCCCTTGCATGGAGACCGGGATCAGAGCCCGCACCTGCTCCGTCCGCTGGAGGGGCTCGGACAGCTGTGTCTCAGCACCCGTACTGATTCCCTCTCTCACGTGCCTCAAGATACAAGGTGCTTGTGACTTTGCCCCTGGCTGAATGAGCCCCCTGACCCTATCAGAAAACCACAGAAGGATTGAGGTTGATCTGGCACACTCATTCCGAGTGAACTCTGTGGCCTTCTGACAGCGACGGTGCCATGCGTGCAGAAGACCTAAACCCGCCGCTTCTTAATCCGTCCTCAACTTTTGTCACGCTTCAGAGTCACCAGACTGCCATTTCAGCTAGCAGCCATGTCCCCCGTGGTGATAAATCAGGGTGAATTTTGCATTTCATTCATACCTCGGCAGTTTTCAAAATCCTGGTGTCAGGGCACCACCTGAGGGGAGGTCGGGAATAGGAGAAAGTAGCTGTTGGGTCCCCCTGGCTGTCACCACTACAGTCTGCTTGTCTTGCCCCAGGTGGGGCCTCAGGATGTCCGCCTCTAAAGGGGAGGAATTTTGGCAGCTGCAGCCCATGTTCTAGGGCTTCATTATTGCCAGTTGTCCCGGATGAGAGCAGTTTGGAGAATGAGATTTTTCTCATTCGCTCGTGGCAAGGGCTTCTTGTTCAGGGGTCTGGGTCTGAGTCCACGGGGAGGTTGATGGACAATGTCCAGAGATCCCCTACTGACCCCGTCTCCCTGCCCCAGTGTCTGGTTATGACACCTTGTCAGACGAGGTCAGGTCTCCCGGACCCCGTGAACACCATGCAGCTCGGAGCTGGGCCAGCCCCTGCCCTTGCCTGTGACCTCGGTGGGAGTAGCCACATCCAGCCGGCTCTCAGAGGCCACTTCATCCACCACCATGTGTGGCCTTGCGTGCAGCCTGGCATCGGGGCCCTGTCCCCACCCATGACAGTGCCAAGCCAGAGTTTAGACTCTGTATGATAAAGTAAGGAGCCCCTGAGGGTGCCAAGCAGGGAGGGGGATAGGATTCCACAAGTTTTAAGAAGGTTCATCTAATCAGGTACAGACTATATGGGGTGGGGAGGTCTATGCACCATGGTTCGGGTAACCTGTTATGATCTTAGGGCTTCCCTTCCTCTGTGCGGGCATTTGGGAAAGTTGTGGTCTTCACAGACACAGTGTGGGGACCTTCACTAATGCCCACGGATCAGCCAGGTCACTTGCCCCCAGCCCCCGTTCGCTCACAGGAAGGGAAGCCACCTTCAGAAGCGGGTGCGTGACCATCATACCTTGAACTGCAGACTTCCTGTCACCATCACGAAGCACCATTGCCGGCATGACCAGGTGTCTGGCTCCCTCTGGTGACCACAGGAAGCACCGAAGCATTCTCCTCCCATCTCCGCTGATGTGGAACCCCACACTTGTTGAGCTGAGGAAGGGTGAGCTCCCCCAGTGCTGAGTGAGGGGTGGGGCTCCCCTGTGTTTGTGCGGGAGCCCCGCTGTCTCCTTCAGGCCACAGAGCATCCCAGCGACAGCCAGGCTAAAGCTGAGAGCAGGGCCTTCAGCACCCTGCAGATACCAGTTCCTGTAGAATTTACTAGAAGGTTTCCCACGGCCCACAACCCTTCTGCTGTTTTTTGTGCTGCCAAATGGTAGGTGGGAGGCACTGGAGGATTGGGGGGCCCACAGAACCTGAGCTCCTAGCCAGCTGTGTGGCCGTAGGCTGGTAACCTGACTTCTCTGTGCCTCAGTTTCTTCATCTGTGAGCTGGAGGTGGAAAGACTCCCATGTGAGGGTTGCTGTGAGGATGAAGTTGGGAGACCGCGTTGGCGGTACCTGGCATAGAGTGAGTGTGTTGTTAGCGATGGCATCAGTGTGGCCGGATGGAAGTTCCAGTGGGTTTTCACTTCCTGAGCATTAATGGAGACACAGTGAGGTCACAGCAGGTGAACACCGGGCTACTCTGGTGAACAAGAAATACTTCCAACAGTTAGGAACTGACCTGTGGGGGTGCCACCTGCTGGCCCCGGCCTCTGCCTGCCCGAGGCTTGGGCCCATCATTGGATTCTCAGAACCTCCGCGACCTCCACAGCAGCACTCTGTCAGGGGTCTCCGTGAGGCCATTGAGAAAATTCACGATGGTTCTAACGCCTTTTGAAGATGCAGCTGTGCTGGTGAGGTAGCAGCACAGACAGGAGCTCTTCAACAAGGAACTTCTCTTTGGGAATCAGCTAGGGGATGGCGGGGAAGTGGGTACGTGGAGGCCTTAGAGGTGCGCCGAGGCCACGGCCAGTGACCCATTTCGTGCGGTGCCCTTGGGGGAGGAAGGGGGACGCGCATCAGCGCAGCGACCCCTGGGGGAGGAAGGGGGACGCGCATCAGCGCAGCCACCCCTAGGGGAAGAAGGGGGACGCGCATCAGCGCAGCGACCCCTGGGGGAGGAAGGGGGACGCGCATCAGCGCAGCGACCCCTAGGGGAAGAAGGGGGACATGCATCTCCATACTGTGAGTCAATACGAGGGTTGCGGGGACATCAGGGAAGTGTATGCACATCCCTACCGCACACCCGCCCACGAGCCCCCTCTGGCCTCCCTGTCACCTGCTCCTTTACCCTCCATTGCCCCCCACGTCCTGCCTCCAGGTTTGCATTCCGGACACCCAGCTTCAGGGGTTCCCCACGGCAGCAGCCACACCCTGACCCTGGAGTGCCTCCCAGGCCAGCAGCACAGACCCTCTGCTTGTTTGAGAGGGCCTCCTGCTGCCGGCCTCACGTCCTGGGTGCCTCTCCTGCCCGCTCTCTTCCCTCCTCACCTCCCTTAAGTCTTCTGTCTTTATTCTAATCTCCACTTCCCGCTTCTGGTACGTGTGTCACTGGGCAAGTCACTTAATCTGTCCGTGCCTCAGTTTCCTGGTGTGTAAAGTGGGAGCCTGTCTGCAGAGAGGGTCGTAGAGAGGATGAAACGAGAGAGTGCGTGGAACGTGCTGGTACCCAGCCCTCCGCTGGCTCTGTGTCAGCGCCACCCCGCGGTCGGCACTAGTAATAGGGCTGCTTCAACCCCCGGCTCCCGCCCTTGGCTATGAATGGGATGTTTCCCTCCTCTGATGTTCCTAGGCTCTGCTCCTGCGCTCACGCAGCCCCTTGTCTTATGTACAACAGTCCCCAAATGTATTTTGGAAGTTGCCCCCTCCTGGGCGTAGTGAGGGGTCCGAGGTAATAAAGAAGACCAGGGTCCCGTGCAGACAGAATTCTCTGCCGGTAAATCCTGCCAGTCCTGACCAGGGCGCAACACGCATAGGGGGTGCAGTGTGCTGACTTCATCCTGGCGTCTGGGGGTCCTGGGAGAGCTGTGTTAATGTCAGTGGTTCTCACGGTGCATCTAGTGCCCCCAGGCCATTTGGGTGGCACGCTACAGTTTGCAAGTACTCCTCCATGCCTTGTCACGGGTGATCTTCATACCTGTCTTGGTGGATGCATGGGGCGCTAGGGCTGTTATGACAGAGTACCCTGGACCCGATGGCTTAAGCAACAGATGCTTATTTCTCACAGCTCTGGAGGCTGGGAGTCCGAGATCAGGGTGTCAGCCATGTTGGTTTCTCCTGAGGCCCCTTTCCTTGGCTTGCAGATGCCCCCCCCCCTTCTCTCAGTGTATCCACCTACGTTTCCTCTGTGAGTGCACCTTCCTGGTGTCTCCTTTCTTTTATAAGGACGACAGTCCTTTTGGATGAGGGCACAGCCTAAGGGCCACATTTTAACTTAGTCATTCCTTTAAAGGCTCTGTCTTCAAATGTAGGCACATTCTGAAGTCCTGGGGTTAGGGCTTCCACAGGTAGATTTGGGGGGACTTATTTACAGCTGGAGCCGGCAAGGCTAAGCGAGCTTGAGTGCTTTGAGCACCGCTGGGGAGCGGGGAGCTGGGGGGGCTGCATCTCCATGCACAAGCTGAGACTAGAAGCCCAGGGCCTGGACTCCAGCCCCCACCCCACCCCCAATCTCTCCACTGTTTCCTGCTGGACGCCGGGGGTGGGGACATGGAAGCCATGGAATTCTCCACCCTGTGGTCTGAGAGCTTCTGGGAAGACCCTCCTTGGCTGGCAGGCAGGATGCAGGCCCCTCAGGAAGGTGCAGCGTGTTGTTTATTTGGGTGGGCTTCCTGCTGGCATGGCTCGTGGCTTCCTAGCCCTCCCCCTCAGCTGCATTTCTCATCAGCCAGCGTAGTCTCGGGGACCCTGGGTTTTCCAGGGGCCAGAACAGAGCGGGGGAGGGTGAGCATGCTCTTACTTGCTTTGGAGACTCCACCAGCTCCAGCCCTGCTCCTTGGCACCTTGGTACAAAGAAGCTGCTGGAAAGTTTGCTGGTGGTCCCAGCCTGGACACGTCAGGCCTGAGGGGCACCAGCCGGGAAGCCACAGCCTGGCCTCTGCTGACAGTGGGTTCCTGCCTGGGCAGGAGGGCATCATATCCGGATGGCCACTGGCCGGCCAGCTGGAGGGACGTGTGCCCTCACCCTGGTAAGGCTCTGCTGAGCAGGAGGGGAGGAAGAGAAGCTTGAAGAAGCCTGGCCTTGTAGCATGACCTTCATTAGAGGCATGGTTTGCATAATGCAGGGGCTTCCCACCTCTCCCAGGCCTGGGTGGTAATCAGTTCACAGTTCACCAAACAGTGGGTCCCTCCTCCAGGCAAAGGGCTGCATCACCCTTTAGAACCCAGATTGTGCCATTGTTGTTTTAAATAAGACCTCCGCCTTCCCTGGGCCCGCATTTATTATTTCATGCCTAGTACATGGAATTCGATTTTTGCACCCAGGCAGACTAAGCAGAACTGTAGAAAAAGTCTCAGCTAGGTGCTGCGGCAGAGGCAGGAGGGGAAAGGAAGAAGAGAGCAAATCTCGGAAGGCCCCTTGGAAGAGGTGGTATTGCAGGCAGGCTTTGAATGGAGAGTGGCACTTTGGTATACTGTTCGAGGCCTGGAGGACAGGGGGAATCTGGCTTGAGGACCAGTCCAAGTAAGGCCTAGAAACCGGCAGCAACTAGTGGCCACCCCAGGTATGTATGCCAGGCAGTGTTTTGTGGTCAAGTTCACAATTCTGGTGGCATACAGGGCTGCTTTGGCTGGCTGCGCAAGAGAGTCAGCCACGAGCTCAGGGACCTGAGCCTGGCCACACCCAGCATCCAGCTGCCCCCCTCCACCTTGCAGGCTGATGTCAGATAGCATTCACGTCCTTCCCTTTCCTTATGTGCCCAGATATATTTGGTACCCATCGGTTCCTTGGTCAAGGTCAGCAAAATCAGAACCCAGAGGTTCTCAACCTGCACAGAAAATCACACTGGAGTGTGTGATTTAAAAAAAAAAAAAATCCCAGTGCCTGGGCTCTGCCCCAGACCACGTACATCAGATCTTGGGGGCTGGGACTGACACATTAGTATTTCCTGTTCTGAGTGTCCCAGGTGATCCCAGTGTGCACCAGCTTTGAGCCCAGGTGATGGTGTTGACCTAAGAGGTGCCAGGTAGCATGCTATGGGAAAGGACACATGAGCACTCTGACTCTGGGACATAGCAGGCAGCATTAGCAACATCAGCGTCTTGTTCATAAAACTTGCAATGAGGATAATTCAATTACACTAATTGCATCCCGGGTCTGGCACGTGAGCGGCGTTCAGTGAATGCTTGCCTCCTCATCCTCTCTTCCTATGCCTCCACCCCGCCCCCCTCAGAGATCAGCAAGGTCAGTTACATAATTCTGCCAGGCTATTGGCAGTGGGCACCAGATAAATATGTGTTGCATGTTTTGCAGGCCTCCTACTGTTAATGGATCATGTTTTATTCATGCACGTATGATGCAGAATGTTCCTTCTTAGGAGGAGAAATTTCAGCCTGCCGATTTCAACACGGAAGAATACATTTATATAGATTGAGGGCAAGGAAGGCAAGTGGGAGAGGAGGAAAGCGGTCCTCTGACTGAGGGTTTCATCATCGGCAGTGCGGAAGGGAGGACCGAGAAGTTCAAGGCAGGACTCTCTCTTTTCTGGGCCGGCGCTGCCCTCTAGTGGGAAAAAGCCCAGCCAACCTGAGCTTCCTCCCTCTGCCTGCTCAAGGGGACCCTCTAGTGTTAAAATTACTGAGTCCAACCAAATAAATAAGGACATAGGTCTAGGGGACACCGGGTCTCCCTTCTTGGACTCATCGTCCCCGAGATGCAAAGAACATTCTAGAAAACTGTGCATGCATTGTATCTAATTCTCACTGTTCTGCAAGGTAACTATTCATATTCCCAGACTCAGAGTTGGGAACTGAGTCATCTAGAAACTGAGATGCATAACCTGTATCCCAGGCTAGGTCTGGTGGATTCCCAAAACTTCACGGCTGTACCATTATGTCCTGACTGTTATTTCCTTAAGAACTTTAGTCCTCAAGGCCCCAGTTAAGATTGTACTATGTACAAGCTGCGTAGCCTTGGGCAATTGACTAACCTTTCTGAGCTTCTGTTTTCTCCTGTACAAAAAGATCATCATAACATGGACATTATCAAGTGGTCACGAGAAGTTTTGCTTAACCTCAAGTGCATCAGAAGAGATAAAGACTTGAAAGCAATTGCCTCAGGATGGTAGGATAATAGTAAATTGTCCCCCTTTCTGAATGCATTACTTTTATACTCTGGCAAAAACAAAGGACTGATTAGAGCACTTTCCTTCCAAAGGAGGCCAGAGCACTCACCCACGTGTACCAGTACAGTGAGATACTGCTGGAGAGGTTGTTCTCTTGTTTTCTCGAAGTTCTATCAAGTGAGTCTCAGGAACCCTCCAGAGAAAGCCACACACTTCCCCCGAAGTGATCTTTCATTCTGTCAAGCCCAAACCCTCAGCCCTGACCTTCCCCTGCCCTGCTTAATGCTCTCAGTCACTGCTTAGAAGTCTGTGCTGTCACACGATATCACCATGTCCTCAGGTGCCCCCCGTCCTCACGGCCAGGGAGGGACCTTGAGCCGGGCCTTGGGTGCTGGGCAGTGTGGTTCCAGAATGTGTTGGTTTTGTCTTTCACCATCCTCTTGAGGGCAGCAGAGAATTGCCTGGACCTTGTCATCTTCCTTTCTATCAGCTCCTTAAATTCTACTTAAATGGATAATTCTATTCTTTAAAAATACACTCTTTAGAAAATCTTAGAGGTTTTTTTCCAGGCCATCTGTTAGGAGACTTGTGTATTTCTTTTAATTATTTTTATTTAGTTAATTATATTTTTATTTAAATTTGAGTTAGTTAACGTACCGTGTAGTGTTGGCTTTAGGAGTAGAACCCAGTGATTCACCCAGTGCTCATTCCAGCAAGCGCCCTCCTTAATGCCCATCACCCATTTAGCCCATCCCCCCACCCAGCATCCCTCCAGCAACCCTCAGTTTGCTCTCTGTATTTAAGAGTCTCTTATGGTTTCTCTCTCTCTCTCTCTCTCTCTCTCTCTGTTTTTATCTTATATTTTCCTTCCCTTCCCTTATGTTTATCTGTTGTGTTTCTCAAATTCCACCTGAGTGTATGTGCTGCTGAAATGAGCACATCAAATTCCATGTGAGTGAAATCACATGATATCTGTCTTTCACTGAGTGACTTATTTCGCTTCGCACAACACCCTCTAGTTCCATCCGTGTTGTTGTAAGTTGCAAGATTTCATTTCTTTTTTATCGCCGAGTAGTATTCCAGTGTGTGTGTGTGTGTGTGTGTGTGTGTGTGTGTGTGTGCGCGCGCGCGCACCCGCACCACATCTTTATCCATTCATCAGCCAATGGACATTTGGGCTCTTACCATAACTTGGCTATTGTTAATAGAGCTGCTAAATTAACCTATATAGGGACAGACTGGAAGGGACTATCTAATTGAATATCAGTATTTCTGTCTGGGTGGTGAGAGATGATTTGTGCCATCTTCCTTGTAGCTAAAATTTATTAAGCACTTACTGGGTGCCCAATGCTGTGCAAAGCCCTGGACATGCACTGATCATTTCAACTTTGAAACCACCTTGGAAGGAAAGTACCATTATTATCCCCACCCTCGGGTGAGAGAGCACGGAGCCCACACTAGATGGGTCATCTTCCCAAGCTCACACAGCTAGTGAGTGCAAACTCTAGCCAGCCCAGGGGCTCTGCTCTGGGCCACGTGTGGGGTGCTTCCCCATCCTCCCTTCTACTCAGATCATTCTTAAGCATGTGTTTTCTTTAAAATGAGGAAAATGTTTTGAATTCTTTCTTAAAGTTTTTATTTATTTTGAGAGAGAGAGAGAGAGAGAGAGAGAGAGAGAGAGTGTGTGTGTGTGTGTGTGTGTGTGTGTGTGTGTGAGCAGGAAGGGGGCAGAGAGAGAGAATCCTAAGCAGGCTTCACGCTCTCAGTGCAGAGCCTGATGCGGGGCTTGAACTCACGAACAGTGAGATCATGACCTGAGCCGAAATCAAGAGTCAGGCACTGAGCCACCCAGGTGCCCTGAAGAGTTTTTTTTGTTTTTTGGTTTTTTTTAATTTTTTAATTTATTTCTGAGAGAGAGAGAGACAGCGTGAGCAGGGGAGGGTCGGAGAGAGAGGGAGACATGAATCCGAAAGAGTCTCCAGGCTCTGAGCCAGCTGTCAGCACAGAGCCCGATGCGGGGCTCGAACCCACAAACCGTAAGATCATGACCTGAGCCAAAGTCGTACGCTTAACTGACTGTGCCACCCAGGCGCCCCGAAGAGTTTTTGTTTTTAAATTAACCTATCTGGTCTCACCAATCCAAAAACACATAGGAAGAAATACACTTCGAATGCAGTACTGCCCAAAAGGAAACAAGAGAACGACGGTATTTTTGGTATATGATTCTATATTTTCCAGTCAGTAAGCATCTCCCACCCTCGGTAACCAAAAAAGTAAAACTCAGAAAGCAGGAAAGAAAATTGCTATTAGAAATACCAGTAAGAATAACAACTGACAGCTTGTTGGGGTTTTTGTTTATTTTGTTTTGTTTTGAGAACATCTGTGGTCCAGAAATTTCTCCGAGGCGTTTTTTGTGCACTCACACATTTAACCCTCAAAGGCCCCCTAGAGGGTAGGGAATGTTGTGAGCCCATTTTACAGAGGCCGAAATGGAGGTGCAGGGGCATTTATACTATGCTCACAGACACACAGATAGCAGCAGAGGCCGACGCTGCCCTTACCATAGAGTCCTGACCCACCGTCTGGGTAGTATCACCCTTCTCATTTTCCGTGCAGGGTCCTGGAGTATTTCTGCAGGTACTGAGCAGGGCAGGGGAAAGGCAGAGCTAAGGATTCTGGGCTTGGCAAAATGAAGGATCACTTCTGCGGAAGTTTGTGGTTTTCTCCAGAGGGTTTCTGTGATTGGCTGGATACAACTTCGAGAAAACGAGTAGCTGTTTGTATATAAGTACTTATGCTGCAGATGCGTATAATATGTAGCGAATGCAACAGTCATGTTTTTGTGTAGGAAACATATTACAGCTTAACAAATTGTTGTGAAACAGACATGCACCCCAGAACCACCCCCACCGCACCCACCTCCCCACGCCCTGCCTCCTGCTAGATCGTAATTCCCTTCTTCCCTCCGTCCCTGGCAGCAGCATGCACAGTCCTGACTTCTATACTATTCAATCCCCTGTTTTTCTTAGTACTCTGACTACCTAGTTATATATCATGAAATGGTTTAATTTTGCTGCTTGGAATCCTGTATAAGTCGAATCACCCGAGAACGCAATCTTGCCGGTCTGTGTTCTTCTGCTCGAGATTGTGTCTTTCAAGGTTCGTCTGTGTTGTCGATTTTTCTTCACTGTAGAGTAATTCCAGAGTATGGAGATGTCCTAGTTTGCTTCTCTGTCCTACTGTTATTGATGGGTATTGAGTTGTCTCCAATTCCATACCATGAACCTCGATTGTGTCTCTAGTACGTGTCAGACTTTCTGGAGGGTATTTACCTTGGACTTGGAATTGTGGGTCATAGGGTGTGTTTATCTTCCATTTTCCAGAAACTGTCCAAGTTTTGCCTTAGGGGTTGACCAGTTTACACTCATATCAGCAGCGTGAAGGAGTCCCAGACCCCCCACATCCTTGCTAACACTCAGGATTGTCAAAGCTCTTTAACTAGCTGATGAGTGGTAAGGGCATTTCCCTTCACTGGGGTATGATTCACATGTCACTGAATTCTAATGAGGTTGAACAATCTTGTCCTAGGCCGTTGTTTGTTTGAATTACCTCTTTTCTGAAGTACCTGTTAAGGTGTCTGCCCTGTTTTCAACTGGTTTGTCCTTTGTTCATGAATGTATAGTAATCTTTATACAGTCTAGACTTGAGCCCTCTGATTCTTGTGTGTTTCTTAAGGATGTGTGTTACGCATATATTTTCCCACATTTTCACTTTCTCAGGGGGCTTTCTTGGTGAATCTGATGAATGACCTTCTTTTTTATTTTTTAAATAAATGTTTAATGTTTATTTATTTTTAACAGAGAGAGAGAGAGAGAGAGTGCATGCACGCAGCAGAGAGGCAGACACAGATTCCAAAGCAGGCTCCAGACTCTGAGCTGTCAGCACAGAGCCTGACGCGGGCCTCGAACTCACAAACAGCGAGATCATGACCCGAGCTAAAGTCGAACACTTAACCAACTGAGCCACCCAGGCGCCCATGAATGACCTTCTTAATTTTAATGTAGACCAATTTACCAAGCTTTTCTTGTATGGCTAGTGCTTTCTTTGTTTGGTTCAAGAACTCTTTCCCTACCCCCTACATCATGATAGTA
Organism: Hyaena hyaena; assembly: GCF_003009895.1. Classification (NCBI taxonomy): domain Eukaryota; kingdom Metazoa; phylum Chordata; class Mammalia; order Carnivora; family Hyaenidae; genus Hyaena; species Hyaena hyaena. The sequence goes on along the minus strand of NW_024080900.1, from coordinate 4,181 downwards.
CTTTTATCTGTTATCTTTCAGAAATTTTATTGTTTTGCTTTTCACACACAGATCTCTGAAGTCCCTGGAATTGATTTTTGCATGTGTTGTGAGACTGGCTTCCCCTCTCCCCCAGCTACTAGTTGAAGTTGCCCCAGCACCATTTATGAAAAAGATTAAACTTTCCCTTGTTTCTCTGTATGTACACTTTGCCATAAATCAGGTGCCCACATGACTGTGGCTCTGCTTCCTGGGCTTTCTCTGCTCCTTCATTGGGATATTTGTTCCCTAAGCAAGAAACACACCATCTTCATTATGATAGCTTTAAAAAGAAGCCCTGAAAAGGGAAATTACATAAAATATAATAGGCCCTGATATTCAGTAGGGCAAGTCTTAACAATTCTTCTTCTTCAAAAGTATCTAGGCTGCTCTTGCCCTTCAAGATTTCTGTAAAATTAGAATCAGTATGCCACATTACAAAAACATACAATAAATGTTTTAGTGTTTCCATTACTGATCATATATCAGAAATAATAAATTGACTATTTCTTCCTGGACCAGTGAATTCTAAATCAATGTCTCCATTTGGATTTTTTTTTAACGTTTATTTATTTTTGAGAGAGAGAGCAGGGAAGGAGCAGAGAGAGAGAGGAAGGCACAGAATCCAAAGCAGGCTCCAGGCTCCGAGTTGTCAGCACAGGGCTGGAACCTAAAAACCCTGAGATCATTACCTGAGCCAAAGTCGGATTCTCAACCAACTGAGCCACCCGGGTGCCCCTAAATTTTTTAATGTTTATTTATTTTTGAGAGACACAGAGACAGAGAGAGTATGAGCAGGGGAGGGCCACAGGAAGATGGAGACACAGAATCCAAATCAGGCTCCAGCCTCTGAACTGTCAGCACAGAGCCCCACATGGGGCTCAAACCCACAAACCATGAGATCATGACCTGAGCCGAAGTCTGATGCTTAACCAAATGAGCCACCCAGGCACACCTCCATTTGGATTTTCCCAATTCTTCCGGTTCTGTGCGTCTGCCCTGGCCCTCTCTGTCACACAAGTCCCCTTGGCGCATTGAATCTAGAAGGAGACACTTTGACAGGAGTGTCTCCAGCATTGAGAGACACGTGCAGAGAATACTGTCCAGGAAATAGGATGCGGGCTGGGCTTGGGCATTGCCACCGCCAAAGAGAGTGGCTCACTGCCTCTTTTTATGGCATTGCTGTAATTAGCATTCTTTTCCATGCACCCTTTCAACAGTGGACTAACTTTTCAGCACACTGGTCCAAATCAGGAATAGAAAGAAGAATAAACCCCCCACCTCTGTCTCCTAGGGCTTGGAGTCTCCTCCAGCTTCTCTGTGCCTATGCCCCAGTCAACGCCAGCTCTGAAAAATGACCCACCAAAAATGTCCCACAGTCAAGTAATTAACTAACAACTTCAGGCACCATCCTGTTCTTGGAGGGTCACATGGATATTTATAGTTGTTACGATCTGAGAATTTACTCAAATTTGCTTAACGGGTTGCATTCGTTTCCTATTACTGCTGTAATGAGTTATCACAGACTTGGTGGCTTAAAATAACACACATTTACGATCTTCCCATTCTAGAGGTCAGAAGCCCACAAGGAGTTTCTCTGAGCTAAAATCAAGGTGTCAGCAGGGCTGTCATCTTCTGGGGCTTCCTCTCTGGAAGGGAGAATCCATTTCTTGCCTTTTCCAGCTTCTAGAGGAGGCCCGTGTTCCTGGACTCATGACCCCATCTTCCATCTTCAAAGCCAGCAGTGGCCAGTCATGTCCTATCTCATCTCCTCTGAATCTTCTTTCTTCTTTCACATTTAAAGGACTCTCCTGATTGGGTCCTTGTAATCCCTTTATCTTGAAGTCAACTGTTCCATCTGTAGCCTTAATTCTCTTTTGTCCTTTAAGGTAGCAGTCACGGGTTCTAGAGATTAGGATGTGGACATCTTTGGGGGCCTTTAGTCTGCTTCCCACACAGCTTGGCGGCACATCAGACAGCGTGCTAGTGTTACGTCCAGGACGTGGTGCCGCGCGAGGTCTTTTGGGTCCGCTCTTTGGCACCACCCCTGACACTGCATGGTAGGTTGGTCCATTGATGGCCTTTCTCCCATGACACACACTCCACAGAACAGCAGGGATTCTGTTTTGTTCACTACGGCGTCCCAGCTGCTTCCACAATGCCTGGTACCTATTAGAATGACTAAGAATGCAACGTTGAAATTCTCTCCATTAGACCTCATGAAGATAAAAAGCTTCTGCACGGCAAAGGAAACAATCCACAAAACTAATAGGCAACCCACGGAATAGGAGAAGATAGTCACAAGGGACATATCAGATTAAGGGCTAGTATACAAAAATCTATAAGGAACTCACCAAACTCCACACCCAAAAAACAAGCAGTCCATTGAAGAAATGGGCAGAAGACACGAATAGACACTTCTCCAAAGAAGACATCCAGATGGCCAACAGACACATGAAACGATGCTCAGCATCCCTCCTCATCAGGGAAATACAGATACACACTGAGATACTCTCATACCAGTCAGAGTGGCTAAAATGAGCAAATCAGAGCACTCTAGATGCTGGCGAGGATGTGGAGAAATGGGCACCCTCCTACACTGTTGGTGGGAATGTAAACTGGTGCAGCCACTCTGGAAAAGTGTGGAGGTTCCTCAAAAAATTAACAATAGAACTCCCCTATGACCCAGCAATAGCACTGCTAGGGATTTACCCAAGGGATACAGGGGTGCTGATGCATAGGAGCACATGTACCCCAATGTTCATAGCAGCATTCTCAACAATAGCCAAAACATGGAAAGAGCCTAAGTGTCCATCAACTGATGAATGGATCAAGAAGATGTGGTTTATCTATACCATGGAATACTACCTGGCAATGAGAAAGAATGAAATCTTGCCATTTGTAGCAACATGGATAGAACTCGAGGGTATTATGCTGAGCGAAATAAGTCAGGCAGAGAAGGACAGATACCATATGTTTGTACTCATATGTGAATCAGAAGAAACTTAACAGAGGACCATGGGGGAGGGGGGGGGGGAACTAGTTAAGGAAAGGGAGGGAGGCAAACCATAATAGGCTCTTGAATACTGAGAACAAAGTAAGGGCTGATGGGATGTGGGAGAGGGTGAGGGGGTGATGGGCATGGAGGAGGGCACTTGTTGGGATGAGCACTTGGTGTTATATGGAAACCAACTTGACAATAAACTATAAAAGAAAACAAAAGCACTTAAAAAAAATTCTCTCCATTAAAGCAGCAAGCCTCTTGAGAGCCAAATCTATGGCTCATTCATCTGCTCCTCCCCAACATCCAAAGGCACCCAGTGCTAATCTGGAGATGGGGTGGCCAGTTTACACCAGAGGTCACCAGACTTTCTTCACTCTGCCCTTCGTATCCCAATTATACTTTTCACAGAGCCCTGAGTCTGAAAGACATATCTAGCTGTTTTGTTTATCAACCAAGTTAGGTTCAAACTGCTTAATAAATGTCTGAAAAAATGATACACACATATCAAAAGAAAAAATGTTTTTATTTTAATTGTAAATAAATATAGCCACTTAATAATGAGGTGTGTGTTTCTGCAGGGGATGATGGCCCAGTTTTGCACACCTTGGGAGTAGATTGGCCTCCCCCCGCCTCAGTTCCTATTGCACATTGATTTCCGCACAAAATTTGCTTTCCGTCACAACTAAAGAAGACCCAGATCATAAAGATACAAGGTGGTTGAAAAGAATGTATGTAACTTGATCCAGCATTGAATCCATCAGGTACCTTGAGTGAGTAGTTTCATGTGTAGCACCTAACAGATGTCAGCTATTGTTGGGTTTCCCTCAAAAACTTAAAATATCTGGGGCGCCAGGATGGCTCAGTCAGTTAAGCATCCAGCTTTGGTTTCGGCCCAGATCACAATCTCGAGGTCTGTGAGATCGAGCCTCATGTCGAGCTTTGTGCTGACCGTGCAGAGCCTGCTTGGGATTCCCTCTCTTCTTCTCTCTCCAAATAAATAAACTTTAAGAAAAAACAACATTAAAATATCTTGTGGTGGGAGGGGGCAAGATGGCGGAGAAGTAAGGAGCTCCGTACTTGCACTCGCGCCCATACATCACACAGAAAAGATCTGAAGCCATTGGAAACCTTACAAAACCTGAGAGATTGGGAGAAAAAA